>NC_071535.1:9849913-10474199 GCF_026979565.1 Vidua chalybeata | reverse complement strand
GAATGGAGTGTCAGGTGGTCCTCATGTGTCACCATCGCTCCTCTCCTAGACATTTATATGAAAGCTCACTTCTGTATGGTGAACTCTCCAGCTCCCCTCCCCATCCATCCCATGTGGGCACCAGCCATGTGCAGGGAGATGCCTTCTTGGGAGGAGGCTGTTGGGGCACAGAGCCTGCCTCTCTGCTCAGAGCTCACCCACTGAGCACCCAGCTCAGAAGTTATTTGAAGTTTCAAATGGATCCCTAATTCAGTCACACATAAAATCCAAATCCAGCTTAAAGTGTAAGTGGCTTTGATGCACAACCGTTGTGATTAAGTTGGATTTTCTATGGTGTTTAGCTGCCTAAAGATGCAGATCAGTGTTTAGCCAGCTTTTGGAGGTGCCTGAGACTAAATGTGCAGAAAAGCTGGAAATGGAGGTGATGATGCCTGGCATGGGTGCTCCAGGGCCGGGCAGACTTTGGCTTTGTTTGTCTCCTGATGGGGAAGAAAGACTCCTGAGAGGGAGTGGACCCTCTGGCTATGTCTGTGCTTCCAAAGGGAGCCAGGCCAGGGCATGGCTGCAGCAGTGAGCCTGGTGTTTGCCCCAGTAACACCAGCCCTGGTGCAGTTTGTGCCTGAGCTGGCCAGCACTGACATGTGGGCCACGGATGGATGCTGCTGCTTCTATTTTCAGGGTGGCAGGAGTTGGGTTTATTCACATGGGCAGAGCAGCCTTGCTCGACCCTGGGGTCAGGACACTGGCTGGGGTTACTCAGCATCCCTGACATCACCTTTCCAGCTCTGCCCCATCCCCGAGCTCTGCTGTGGGGCGGCATCTGTCCGTACCCCCTCCCTGCCTGCCCCACGAGGGGCTGCAAGGCTGGGCAAGGCTTTGGAGTGGCACTGGGGTCTGACCAGGGACACCTCCCCCAGCCTTATATTTTTAGCTGCCTAATTGCGAGAGCAGAATGTACTCGGCTTTGCTGCAGGATGCTCCCGCTCGGTTCCTGGCAGAGATTGATCTTGAAATGCCAATTGCTCTCCAGGGGCACCGGCTCTAATGAATTGCCACAGTTCGCGCTAGTCCCAGGCACCGGTGCCCCCTCCCCCACCTCTTCCCAGACAGCAGGGTAATGAGACAACCAGAGAAGGTATTATTTTTCCTTCCCCTAAGATGAAAATAAAACATTTCAGGGGAGTGTGTGCCAGCACATAATTCCAAGATGGAGTCCTGCAGTCTTTTCTGTGTCAGCATTTACAATGAAGGTGCGTGCAGGAAAGGAGCTTGGTAAAACAGCCATTTACACTCATCTTCCCAAGTCTATTTGCTCATTTCAGGCTGTTTTCCAGCAGGAGGAGTTACTAAAGTCTGTGATGAGCAGAGCAGCTTGCCAGCATCCTGGGCTGTAGCAGATGCTGGAGCCATGGAACGTCTGCCATCCCTTCACTGCTGGGCATGGCCCCTCTGCCCACACCTCAAGCCTCTTCCTGGCTTTCTCTGACCTTGTCTGTAGAGGAAAGTTCAGGGAAAGGAGCTTGACTAACCTGAAATAGATTTGGCAAATGGCTTTAAGACTCTCTGTGTCTTCTGCATCCAGAGCTCAATGTCTTCAGCTATCCAAGGGGCTTCCCTTGTCCCTGTAACACCTGATTTCTGTACACTGTCGGGACCTGTTCAGCTAGAAGTCTGTACTGGGCATCTGCAATCAAGTTAATGGGCTTTTTGGGTCTCTTGTTTGTTTTTATCCTCCTATGGCTTTCACTGGGCCCTGTGGGGAGGTTTGGCAGGGGCTGTTCAGGGCAGCACCTGTGTGGCATGGCCAGGAGCTGTGGCTTCTCTGTAGGGATGGGGAGGACCGCGATGTGTTGGGAACCTGATGTGTCAGGCCACCCCTGTGCCAGGGGATGTGGTGGCAAGGCCAGGCTGGGCAGGTGCTGTGGGAAGCCCGTGTGCTGAAACACAACCTAAAACGTGATGAGCAGACGCTGCAGGGGAGCCGGCTCTGGCGTCAGTGACAGCGCGGCTGTGCTGCTGCTGCTGGCCAGGAGGGGAGGGAGAGCAGCCAAAGCACCTCGTTAGCTTGCAGGGGATGACGCTGAAATGATGATATCCCCTGGCACACCGCTCCTGTGCCTGTGCTCCTGCCTGCTCTGGGTCAGAAGCAGAGGGGTGAGCTGCTGCAGGGATCAGAGCAGGGCTGTGGGCATCCCCCACACTGCTGGTGGGCCCAGGGACAGCAGCACCAGCTTCTGTGCCCCAGGTGTGCTGCACCAGCCTGCACGGGCATGGGCTTCATGGGGATACTGGCTGCAGTTCTGGCCTGGTTTCCTTGGGAAGATAAAGCCCCATTCCTCATGGGACCAGGTGTCTGGGCAGGGAGCAGCAAGGTGCTGCTCCAGCAGCAGGTGACCCTCCTCGGCTCACACAGAGGTCTTGGGGTGGTAGGAGGTCATCCTGCCTTGCCGGGGACCTGGAGTAGCCGCTGTGGGATCGAGGGCCGTGGCAGGAACAGGCTGGCTCTGGCAGCAGACTGGAGATGTGGGGTGGCATGTGTGGCTGAGGGGAATGATGCTGTCCTGAGGGTGCAGGTGAAAGCTTCACCTGGACCAGAAGGTGAATAAATGGAGCCTCAGTAATGAACCCAAGAAATGCTGCTGCAAGCGAGGCCCTGGCAATGCTCCAGAGTTGTCAGAGGGATTCACCTGTGGGTGATCCTGGCCCTGTGCCTTTCTGGGGTGTCAGCCAACAGCTGCATATCACCCAGGCACCACCACCAGCTGCACTGAGACCCCCCAGCCCCAGGAGACACTGGGAGAATTCCTGCTGTTCCCACCTGTGGGCAGAATGGGCAGGGCCCACCCGCCTGCTGCCCCGGCTGCCTGCTGCTGTCTGTGGGCTGCCACTGCCCCAGCAGGGCTGTACTGGGAAAGATGAAATGGAAATCATTTCCCTTGTGCATTATTGCTTGTGGTGGGTCACAACAGTCTGTGTTGGAGCCATAGCCCACCTGTATCCTATCCCAGTGATGTTTTTCAATGGAGGGCTACCAGCACCAGGGCCAGAGCTGCTCCTGGGCTGGGTGCCAGGCAAGGGGATGTACCCAGGGGCTGATGGCCACTGAGCTGCCTGCTGGTGCAGCACTGTGGAGCTCAGTGTGCCCAGGCAGTCTTAGTGTTGAGTGATGGGGATGGTGGTACCATCTCATCCAAGCAAGGAATTCAAATGTATTGATGCTGCAAATAAAAGCAAGGCTGAGGGAAGACCTGGCTGCAGTCACAAGTGTTCTTCACCCAGGTTAAAGCACAAGTGCTGCATTTTTCCTGGTCTGATGATGGTGACATGCCAGTCACAGTGCTCTTGTCAGTCATCTCAGCCCGATGCTTGTGACTCAAGGATGTGCCAGAGGCTGGTTCCAGTCAGAGGCCACCTGATTGGAAAGCTATCTCTCGGGACTTTGCTATTTTTTTATTTCACATTTTGGAGGTTATTTTCTTTTTCACTTATGTGTTGAGGGAGCCGATTCCATCTGGTAGTGCAATGCTGGGGCTGGTCCAAGAGCCACATGAGGTCTTTCCTTTTTTTTTTTTTTTTTTTTTCTGAATTTGATAAGAAAAATGGTGCCTGTGTTTCAGTTGTCATTACACTTGATAATGATAACCGAGGAGATAAGTGATTTACCTATATCAGGGATGGAAAATGACTAATGGGACTCTAAGCATTTGCTGTATTAATGGCCCTGGAGTACAGGTTGGCAGGAGGAAGGGAAAGCAGATGAAACAGCCAGCTTTTTGGCTTTGGTCCACTGGTACCTGTCACTGCTCAGTTCAAAATGTACTTGGAAAGTGGCCCAACCTGTATGCGATTTCCATACTAAACTCCCAAAGGTAGAAAACCACTGCCCAACCAGAGTCTCTATTTGTCCTCTGCAGTGACCTGAGATACTTAACTTCTGTTAGGAAAAAAGAAAGGGCAAATTATTTACAAAGATCCACTGGATGATGGAGACACTCCTGAAATGCTGCCCAGTGGTGAGAATCTCAGGCAGAGCTGGTGGTGGATGTGCAGCACAGCTGCCTCAGTGGGCAGGGAGCCATAGCTGCAGGGCCCAGCCCCAGAAATTCCTGTGGCAAAGCAGAACTACAGAGCTCTTCCTGAACTTCATGTTTGTGGAGATGAGGTGACTCTTGCATCATGTTGTGTTGCATCTTAATTCCAGGGCTGATGCTTGCAGTGTTTGGGCAATCCCAGGGTATGAAGGGACATGGTGTGTGCTCACTCTCATTTCCCTGCCACACTGACACCCACATGAGCAGCTTCCTTTGGAAGGCACCCCAGCCTGGGATTTTGGCCTTGGCAGTGGAGGGGGTTCTCCTGTGGTGGCTGGAGAAGCTGCATCTTGTCCAGAGAGCTCAGAGGCCAATATCTCCAGAGCACAGGTCTGCAGGCATGGGGCAGATTTGGCATGAGCCATTTCTCCCAGCTCTCCTCTTGAGCAGAGCTGGTGCTGTGTCCTGCTGGCCCATCCAGACCTGCTTACCCTCCCAAGCACATGCAGGATGCACCGCCTCGTTTGGTCATGGAACTGGTGTGGTGCATCTGTGTGTGCATCCCTAACTGGGCAAGTTGTCCTCTTATAGCTCATCTCCTCTCTTACCATACTGAACTCAGCCCTACCACATGAACCCTCGACATGTTTTTCTTCTCCCCTAGTCAGTTTGTGAAGGTCTGAATGAACAATCCCCTTGGACACAAAAGCTGCTTATGTCTGCATGGGTGTTTGGGAAGCTCTGACCCATGGCCATAGTCAAAGTGACAAGTACAGGGAAGAGAGCTGTCAGGCAGGCAGGGATGAGAGCAGGGACTTCCCAACCCAGTGGTCTTGACCCAGCCACAACACTCAAATGTCAATTTCAGCAGCCTGGGAAAGCAAGTGGAGACCAATGTAATGCTGTGTAACCATCCCCCTCACCAGCAGCTGCTGGATGATTTTCCTTCTTCCCCCCAGAGATCCCTGCAGCTTTGGGTCTGAGTGCCCAGAGCTGACTGCTGTGAAGAGTTGGTACCCTGTGCTGGTGAAAGGATCTCCTGCATCCCATCCAAAGCCCCATGCTGAGCAGCTCAGATGGCCCCAGCAGCCAGCTGGCCACCCTTCCTGCCTGGCCCCGTGGTGCACAGCCAGCCACAGGGGCCAGCCTGCAAACCGGGCAAGAGGCAGGACTGGGCTGGCAGTGCTGCTGGCACTGGCCTGAGCATGGGCAGCAGCTGACTGCTCCAAAATGTCCCATTGCCCACTCCTGCCTGAGCTCACAGGAAAACAAGCCAGGGCACTTGAAGTGAAGTACAGCATTTTGTGGTCGAAGCTGGTGGCGTTGCCCTCACCCAGCTGAATGCAGGCCAAGTCTTGAACCTCAAAACAGACATGTTTTGATGGCTTTTTCATCTGCAGCTAAAGGACATGATACCTTTTGTATCCTGGCAGACCTTTCAGCCTTTTTCAGTGCTTCAGTATTGGACAAATTTCCTCTACTCAAAAGTAATAGAAATTCAGAGAACCTGATGGCAGGACACAGCCTGTGGTCTGATGGAGCAGTGTCCATAGGCAAAGGCTTTTTCCTGGCTAGGGGGAGACTCCACACCCTTGGGGCACATTGCCCCAACCTCAGTTATTCCCAGTGTCATCCCCTCTTGTCCTGCCCAATGTATGGCATTGCTGGGTCCAAAGCAGATGGTGCAGTGGAGTACTGTGGGACTCTTCTTGGTGACAGCCACCCTCTGCTCTCTATCCTGGCTTCTCATGGTTCCTGAACCAAGAGGGCACCAGGGCTAAGGCCTTCAAAGTGCTGCACCAACAAGGCACTAAACTTCTTAACAGGTGCCTACCTTCAGTTTGGGGTTGATGAGCTTTGTGCCTTGTCCCCCTCCCCCCTCCCTTCCCCATGGTGGTCTCTGAGTGGGACTGAGCATCCTCTGGTAAGACTGGCCAGGGACAGAGAGCTGTCATGGCCACCATGCAGCACTCAGTCATAAGTCTTGCTTTCTCTAACCTACATACATATTTAAAGACAATTAAGTAGATGAAACCTTAAAATCCCATTTAATTTTTTCTGCCTGAGCAAAGGACCCTGTACGTTGGCATAACTCAGTCCTGGTGGGCTTTCAGCTGCTGTTTGGAGTGATGCTAAAACACTGGACAGACCAAGTTAGAGAAGGGTGCCTTGAGCATTACTGACTCTAAAATATTGGAAAAAAACATGACTTTCCCTCTGCAATTTCTAAATGTAAAATAAGATGGGCTGGGCTGAATAACCTGTTTGCTGTGGATGAGTTGCCTGAGTCGATCATTTGTCAGGGCCTGTCCCAGAGTTAGCAGTGCTGGCTGGTGACCCACGTGGCCACAGTTTCTTGCTGGAAAAGTTCCCATGGCAGAGCTGTGCCTGTTGAGGTTTGTCAATGGGTGGGCCCTGCAGGCTGAAGCCAGGTCAGTATGGTGACCCTGACTACTGGTGATGTCCTAGCCAACAAGAAGAGAGTCTGGCTATGGCAAGCTGATCCAAATGCCACTGTGTGTTTCCCTTAGCTTGTGCTCAGTGCAAATTCACTACCTGACACTATACCAAGCATAGCCTGGGCCCCTGATTTATATTTTGTGGGGCAAGCACAGCCCCTGGACGTGGGAACCCTTTAAGTGAGGGGGCATCTGGCACTTGCAGAGTAAGGTTGGGTTTTTTTTTTGTGTACCAACCATGTATAAATCCATTCCTGAGCTGCTGCGAGTGTGCACAAGAGGAGGAGGAAACTGTCAACAGAGCCATTTTGCTTTTTCCTTTTCTTGCTTCTCTGAATGCATTTCTGTGTTGTGGAAGACAACATCACACTGCCTCTCCCCATGTGCTTTCCCATGCACATGGGGCACAGCAAGGGTAGCTCCTGATCACTGTAAAGTGCCTGGGAGACTGTGAGTGTAATAGGCAGCGTAACAATTAGCAGTGTTATTTGGTAACAAGCCTGGGTGGCTGGCAGCAGGACAGTAACACTCTGCATCCTTCATCTAGTACCTGCCCCTGAACGGAGAATTCCTGCTGGCAGCTGGTGCAGCCTTCACAGCTTTCGATGGCAGCTGGGATCCAGGCTGCGACTCAGGTATTTAGTGCCCAAACCAGGCACCCCATCAGCCTGTGATGAATCATGTAAATCCAGCCCAAATACCTCTACAAAGGTCTTGCCTCAGAGCAAAGTGAATCACTCCTCTTCAATACTTACCTTTTCTTTGATGACCTCCCTCACATCAGATCATTTTTTCCTCCTAGATCACCTGTCTTCTTAAAAGGTAATTATAGTAAGGAAGCTTTGAAGTTGTAGCAGAGAGGCAAATACTGTTTGTATTTTCCCCTGCCTATTAAGCATGTAGCCACATCAAAGCCCTTATTTTCTCTGCCGTGGTGTTTCTAAAGAAGACCAGTTAGGAGTTACACACTGGTGAACCAAACCATGGCCATCACAACAAGCTGGCCTTTGGCCCCACACGCATCCTTCCCTCCCCTCCCCCCCTCCCCTCCCCTCCCCTCCCCTCCCCTCCCCTCCCCTCCCCTCCCCTCCCCTCCCCCAGCCCATGGCTGAGACAGCAGCTTTGTGTCATTGGTGCCTGCTTTTATCTGAAAGCTGTTTTCTAGGGAGGTGTATTTTGGGTGCTTAAGAACTGCTCCATGCTTTCAGTGGCAAGTAACTCTTTAGTTTCTCTGCAGAGAAGGAAGCATTCAAACAGAGCACCTGTGCCTACATTCTGAATGGAAAAAAAAAGAGAAAAAAGAGAGAAAAAGTCTAAATCAGTCTCTCCAGAGGAAGGATTGTATCTTAAGACTGTCTGGAGCCACTCTGAAATCTTTCATCCCTATAATTTTTTTTGTTTTGGGGCTATTTGCCCCCGAGCAGGGATGTTCTGGCATCTGTGCTTGGCAGTGGGCTTTACCTGCTTACCATGCACTGCTCCCCTGAAATCAGCTGGCATTTCTGGGACAACTTTCACAAATGGACTTCTCTAAAGCATGATTTTAAAATTAATGCAAATAATTCAGTCACTAAGTACCTGCGTGCTGGCTGAATTGGTTAAAGTTCAGCTGCTGGGAAGGGAGAGAAGGAATCAGGGCACTGCATGATAAGACTAACCAGCAGGGAAATGGTTAATGGTTAAACAATTGATAGTTAAATGGGACACTGGCTTTGGGGTTACCTGCTGCAGGGAATAGGGCTGGTCACATTTCTGCAGACCTGCCAGGCTGCTGGGAAACTGGGACATGAATTATCATACCCACTTTTATCAGGTTTAGCTGTTACTCAGCATTCAGGCAGATGTTTTCCTCCTTAACCAGAAGGATAAGCTTTAAAAAATGGGGGAAAAAATATCCTGTGGGATCTGGGCCTGGAAGCCTACAGGCAGATGTGGGATTTGGGCTGAGACCCCAGCCCTGAGTTCTGGGAAGCTTTGCCAAGCTCTGGGAAATGCCTGCAGTGGGTGCCCATGAGGGTGATGCCAGGGCCAGCCCTCGGCTCCCTGTCCACAGGGTGAGATCCTTCACTTCAGGCCAGGCAGCGCCTGGTTTTACCAACCCAGATGCAGCTGCTGGGGCTTTGGATTTGGGTTTGGGTCGCGCTCAGCCTTTTCTATCCCTTTTCCAGGTGGAACAGCGAGGTTCACCGACACTGAGCACCGCTCGTGGTTCGACCCCACGCTGTGGCAGGATGTTCTTCCCAGCGGGGAGCTCAGGCCAAGCGGGCCCATCTTCTCTGTGGATGAGGAGCGCGTCCCGTGCCGCTACGATGATGTTATCTTCCAGCCCGAAACCTCCTTCCGGGTAAACACCGACTCATCGCAGCCCGTGATTCACCTCCGCAGCATTTCTGTCATGGGCCAGGTAAGGTGGGGAGGAAGAGAAACTGGCTCGGCACCTTCTCACCACAGCCCCGAGTGGGGGAGCGGCGCTGCACAGGGAGATGGGGCACACCCGTGGGGCTGCGGCTTCATGAGCTGCTGCTGCTGCTGTGGATGGCCTCGATGGCTTTTTGCGTCAACCAGTTTGTTATCGGCTCCCTCCCTGCAGTGTGGGAGTGCAGGCTGTCTCACTATGAATGTTTAAAAAAGGGCCAATATGCACGGGTCAAACCATCCGCAAAGGGCGGCTTCCCTGGCTCCCAGGGGCCGCTCCCTTCCCCGGCACGTGTCTGCAGCCGTGCTGCTCAGGGACCCTCTGGGGACACCTCCCTCCTGCACCCGACCTTCACATGGCCTGTGGCCCAGTGATCATCTCCCAGCTTTGCTTCAGCACTGCTCTTTAATTGATTGGAGGGATAATTATAGAAGTGCTGGCAGCCTGCTGTGCCACAGCCTGGGAATCAGGCTCCCCACGAGCCCTGTTCCTCCTGGTCAGAGGAGCAGAAGATCATAGGAGCTGCAGCAGTAAACACAGGCTCCTTCCAGGAGTGGGAGATGTGGCAGGCATTTCATAAGTTATTTATTATTTCTGCTGCTGTGCTGGCTGGGATCTGCCATTTCGGGGCCAGGCATTAGGTAGCTGCTTTTTGAGTAACAGACTCAGTCAGTGCCCAGGCGGGTGCAGGCGTGTCTGAACAAGGCAGCGCCCCAGTGGAACTCACCCCAGGCCCACATAGCCCCAGGGATGCAGAGGTGGATGCTCTTGGATGTTCAGAGTGATGCTGGTCCTGCTGATGCTTCAGACTACCCCACAGCACGCCATCCCCCCAGGGACCACTGCTGGCTGTCCCTCAGGGCAGGGGCTGCTGCTGAGCAGTGAGATGGAAGAAGGTGCTTTTTATGATCATAGCATATTTCCTAAGAACTGACCTTATGAGCTTCTCTATCCCTTTGTAGCCAGCCTACTCTGTGCTTTGTGATGACTATTTTCACCCCAGGGCCTGAGAAATCTGCCTGTTGTGCCAGAGCATGGAGACACTTCCTGTGGAAGAGAGTGGGTGAGGGAATCACTGGTGACTTGGCAGGATGAGGCTGGTCAGTCCAGCTCAGTCTTTGCTAATACCAAGCGCATAGAAATTCTTCCCAGATAGAAGGAAAACAGCTCAGACCCAGCCCCCTTCCTCCCAGTAGTGAAAAGCTGGTAACTTGAATTCTCTGAGCCAGCAGAAAGATGGAAAGCAAAAGAAGAAAAGTCCTAGCCATGTCATTGTCATTGTTTTTGGTTTTAGAGAGTTTTTCTGTTGGTCCAGGGGAAAAGATAGAATGGGTGTATTGGCAGGGTTTTCCTGCTGCATCATTGCCTGCAGTGGGGCTTCCACGTGATGGCCATCAGATGTCACACCAGATGTCCCAGCAGCATGGCTGGGTGCCTGGGGCCAGCACTGGGACCTGTCCTGGGATACTCACCTGCTTTGCTGCTCTTCCCTGCACAGGAGCTGAACACCCCATCATCCTGGGCTGGGTACCTGGGGGGCCCCTCTGCCCCGCTGCAGTTTCATGGCAATGGCACTCTCCAGGTGACAGGCACTGGCTGTCCTGATAAGTCTGGCTGTGCCTGCGGGAACGCCCTGGTGAGTCTTCCCTTTCCCATTTTGGGGGTGCCGGTGCAGTGTGCGGGGCGAGGGACTGACGCTGCCCTGCTCTCCTTTAGGATGGCCCCCGCATCTGTGCAGCCCTGCTCAGGGCATCAGGGAGGCAGTGCCCAGAGCCAGCGTGCCAGAGCCCTTTGCAGCCCCTTGGCCACTGCTGTGGGGTCTGTGGTGAGTGGGGGACACGGCCCTATTCCTTCTTCCTGCCACACCAGCTGCCCCAGCCTGCTTCCCCTGGCTCCGTGGGGGAAAGCTGGGAGCAGGGCGTGCTTGCTGCTGGTTGTGAGCTGAAGTTTTGCTGTATCGTGCTGCCAAGGGTCCCATCTGTGGGTCCCATGTACAGATCCCATCGTGCCACCTTCCCAGCATGTCTCTCTGATGAGATCCTGGCTTTTGGGAGCCTGTTCTGAGTCGCAGCCCTTTGTCCCTGCTTCTGGTTTATCCTGTCAGGATGTCACAGCTCGTCAAGCTAATAGGGCTCTGCTGAGTTTATGCAGCCGAAAATATGCAGAGGAAATGCAACCTTTTCCACTGTAATGTCAGCTTCCCAACAGCCAGCTTGTTTAATTTCATTTAAAATAAAAGCATGCAGATTGAGTGTTCTCTCTGCAATGGGTGCTCCTTCATTAATCTGCATAAAATGTTGCTAGGGGCAATTTTTCGTGCACAACTGTACCTGGATACTTGGTATCCAGTACTTGGTATGTCATACCAAATTCATTAAAATGGCACCATATGTTTCTCCAACGTGCTCCTAAAAGCCTAGTCTCTTGCAGTCTTTAGGAAAATCTAAAATTTCAGCAAATGCTGAAATTTTTTATCAGGAATTTTCTCGGGTATTTTTTCTCAGGAAAGTATTTGTCTCCATGACTGCAGTGCAGTGGTGCGGGGAGCACAGGTGTTCCCTCCTCTCAGCCTTCCCACCAAAGCCAGGGTAGTGCTGCTGCACCACAGCCTCATGGCCCCAAAACCAGGGACATGAAGAGCTTCCCAGGGGGATAAGTGGGAGAAAACTTTCCAGGGAAAGTTTTTCTCCAGAATATGATGGAAAGTCAAAAGCCTTTTCTCAAAGCCAGCTGACAAAAAGACCAGCAAGGGAGGTTTGTCCCTCAGCCCAGCCAGACCAGTTGCACAGGGTACCAGAGGGTCCTTCAGTGCCTATTGTGGCAGTCAGAGCTGTGCTGCCGTGGCTGCTCTCTGCCCACACGTGGTGAGTTTGATGTCTGTCTGTTTTCTGGCTGCAGGGGCCACCATTAACCTGGATTTTACTCCCGATTTTGACCTTCAGAAGTACCAGGACAGATTGGTCCAAGAGTTGCTGAGCCAGGTACTAAGCCTGTCAGATTGGGAGGGGCTAATGAAACCACAAGCCACTGGCCACATCTGCCAGTGACTTGATGGCTGTGGGACAGTCTGGGGCAGGCATGCAGTCCCAGCAATGCCAGGGGTGCAGCTCACAGCCCACCACCCTGCAGGGCCCACGCTCCCCGTGTGACCTCTTGCTGTGGGAGCTGGGTCCCTTGCTCCCCACCACAGCCCCACCATCCGCTCAGCTCAGGGCAGGAAGAGCTGCTGGCTTGCAATGGGGAGGGATGCAGAGGGGTTTGCTTGCAACCCTGCTCTAGAAAACAGAGAAGAGCAGGTCTAGGTCCCATGGGAGCTCAGTGCACCCAGCTGGGATGGTGCAAACCTGCAGCAGGGCATTCCCTGGCCTCTGGGCAACGCTGAGCTGCTTTTCCATTCCCCAGTAGGCAAGCACTGGGTGGGTGACTGGCACTGGCCAGCTCTCAGATGCTCTACAAAGCATCACTTCATGCTGCTGCTTGTCAGACACAACATGACTTCCCTCCTCTTTGCCAGGGGCTGCTGGGGGAGGAGGTATGCTCTGCGTTGCACTGGGAGGTTCGATACGAGGATATTGCTGTATTGATCCTGAGCTGAAAGCTGTCTGCCTGCCCTCCTTACAGCCACACGTCTTAATACAGCTTTTAATGGGTGTGATACATGAAATTGCTTTCTCAGCGTGCTCTCCTCCATGGGGGCTCTTTGTGTGCTGGGTGCTGGTCACAGCTTGGGAGAGAGGGGATATACAAGCCTCTCCTTTGGGAAATACAACAGCACTGCTGTGACAGGGATGGCAGCTCTATGGTGGGGCTCACATGAAGGTTCAGGTGGGCCTTGCAGCTGCACCCATCGTGGCTGTCAGGAGATGTGACTAATTTGTGCCTACCCTCTCACTGGCTTTACGTGTCCCCTTGTGTTTTGGGAAGCCCAAATATGCTGGCGTGCAGATGGCCATATCCAAGGTGCACAAAGCACAGACCTTCCTGGGCACCATGTCCCGAAGCGCCGCTCCTCTCATCCAAATCGTGCTGATTGATGACAGAGCAGGAGTGCAGGCGGGCACCGCTGCGGAGCAGCTGGCAGCAGACATCATGCAGAACATAGCACAGCACGGTAACGCCCCTGTCCTCCTCAGCAGGTCCCCTGCAGGGGCACCCAGAGCCACTGCTGGCCAGAGCTTTGTATTCCCTGCCAGCAGCCCACATGTCCAGGGGGGTTTGAATGTCTCTAAGGATGGAGATACGACAGCATCTCTCTGCAGCCTGTCTCCACAACTGACCATCTTCACAGTAAACCAGTTTTTTATATATAAATACTTAGATAAATGTAGGTATTAGAGTAGAATTTACCATATTCAGTATCTGCCCATTGCCTCTTGCCCTGTCACTGGCTGCTGCTGAGAAGAGCTGTGGCTAACCAGGGCAGGGCAGAACAGAGTGGAAGGGTCACCTTGCTTGCCCTGCTGGCAGTTCTCCTCCTGCAGCCTGGGATACTGGTGTGCTTCCATGCCATGTCTGGCCATGACCAGCTTGGTGCCTGCCAGGGCTCCCCTGTCTGCAGAGCTGCTCTGCAGCCAGAATGCTGCTTGTGGAGGCAGACAATGGAAGCTGGCAGATGCTGATGGGCACCAGGAGACTTGGTGGTCATTGTGTGGGTGGCAGACCCACAGAGGCTTGTCCCCAGAGTGCATCCACCTGTGAATCCCATCCCTGTTCCCAGGGAAGGGTGATCAACCAGGCAAGCAGGACCAGACCCAGCTGAAGGCTCCCTCTGCCATGGGTGTGGGGATGTGTTTCCATGTACAATCCTCATTCCTGTTTCTTCCCAGGTGAATCTCTCGGCATTTCAAATGGCAAAATGGAAGTGGCCACTGGCAGCACTGCCAGCGGGCAAGTGGGGAGCCACCCAGTGAGCAGGATCACAGCGGGGACAGTCATGGGGCTACTCTTCAGTCTCCTGTTCCTTGGAGGGATCCTCTTTCTCTACAGAAAGGGAAAGCTGAGGTAGGGATGGGGCTTCTGCCAGCAGCAGATATTCAGGCTGCCTCTGCTTGGGAGCAGCTGCCAGCCCAAGCTGTCCTTCCAGCCTGGCACACAGGGGCACACGGTGCTGCCCAGAGCTCCCACGGAGAGGGGCATGGCCTGGCAGCATGCTACCCCCAACATTACTGTTCATAGAACCACAACATGGTTTGGGTTGGAAGGACCCCAGAGATCATCTAGTTCCAACCCCCTGCCATAGCCAGCGACACCTTCTACTAGACCAGGTTTCTCAGAGCCCCAGCCAACCTGGTCTTGAACACTTCCAGGGATGGAGCATCCACAGCTTCTCTGGGCAACCTGTGCCAGTGCTTCACTGCCCTCACAGTAAAGAGTTTGTTCCCAATATCTAATCTAAACCTGCCCTGTGTCAGTTTAAATCTTGTCCTTGCTCCTCATGGTTTTCTGGAGGTGAGGTGGCTGAAAGGCACTTCTGTACTCTTGGACTGTTGATTCATTCTCCTCCTTGACCAGGAGGAGCTGCCTTTTGGCAGGGTGCATTGTGCTTGGGGCTGCTGCAGCTTGGCTGGGGCTCTGCACAGCCTAGTCATGGTGCCTGGTGACATCTCCTGTTCCTTGGCAGCATTAGTTTGCAGCCCTGCTGGGGAGGGGAGGACTGAACCTGCCAGCATCTCAATAGAAATGCATCAAAATAATGCAAAATACTCATCCCACAGTTTCATAACCATTAAAGGGAGAGAGAGCATCCAAGAGCAAGTGCAGCTTCTGATGCATTGCTTGTTCACACAGCATAGAGTATGGAGTGCAGGTCCCGGGGGGGGGGGGGGCTGGAGGGTGCACCTGACTGCACCACAGCTGGGAACTAGTCAGAAATACCCTTCTCCATCACCATTTTCCCTCACAGCTTGGATATGGGGCCTGGCAGTGATTAGGGCATCCCAGCAGTGCCCATGGCAGGTGCTTGGGGCACCCACCTCTGCTGCTCCAACATGCACCCACCTTCTCGTGGAGGGTTTTGCAGGGTTTACTGGCTGCCTGCTGAGACACTGTGGGCTGTCTCACTTACCCTGCTGTGGGCAAATGGAGTTGACTTTACACACTTGATAACCAGGGGCCAGAAATTGCTTAAATTTTCATGTGCAAAGTGCACCTGTGTCTGCCAGGAGGTGCTGAGCTTCCTGGTGCTGGGGCTGCCGTGACACAGGCTCACAAGTCAGGTTGTTTGTTCCCCCCCACCTCCTCCACTGGGATTTTGTGACCGTGCAGCACTGGCCCTGGCCAGGAACACTTGCCCTGCTGCTTGACACATGATGACATGATATTTCCTAGCAGTAAACCCATGCCTTCATTTAATTTCTAAATAAAACTCCCAGACCCATAACTGCTACTTGATAATTTATTTTTCACTGATGCTTCTTTGGATGCTGGACAGGCCTTTGAAACCAGTTCTGTCAGCAGCAGGAGGGAATTTTGTGTAGCTGCAGGAGACAGAACTGAACTTGAGCCCAGGGCCTGTCCCACTAATGCTGCAGGTCTCCCTTATTTCCACTGAAAGGGGCCTGGCAGAGCTTCCCTCAGAGCTCCTGAGGGGATGTGCATGGACCTGCTGCTGAGCCCACCTGCAGCAGGTGCCCAGTGCTCAGTGACTGAGACCCTTAGGATAAAAGTAATGAAGAAAATAATACAAGTAGTGATGATGATTAAGATGGAAAAATGAAAATGTGATAAATGTAATAATAAAAGTAATGATAAAAGTAATTAATAATTGTTGAGATTACAGTGGGAACAGGTGTCAGCTCTGTTGCAATTCATTTAGGCCACAGGGAAGGAATGATTGCTCCAAAGTGAAGCCTGTGCTAGAGTTGTCTGCCTCTGCAAACTCCTCCCTCCAGAATGCAGGTCCCAGATCTCCAGGCTTAACGATTTCTGCTGGATACAGTTGCTTGTCCCTGGGAAAGGGTACAAACATCCCATTTCAATTACAGCCTGACATTTTGCCCCTGTCTATTTTCCCATCCACATCTTAAGGATGCTGGGTTTCAGCTGGGGGAGCTTCAGGGATGGGAGGGATGTGGATGGTGATGCCCAGCTCTTCCCCAGGTTTCCTGCCCTGCGCCGGCACCAGCCCTGGCAGAGGATGGAGGACCCGGCGTCCCCGGCACCAGCCAGTGACAAAGGCTTCGACAACCCCATGTTCAGCGTGGTGAGGCACCACTGCCAGGGACACCGGGGTGCTCAGGGCACGGGCAGGAGCTGCTGGGTGCCATGACACTCTTGAAAACCGCTTGAGGTTACCCTGAGAGGGGCCCTGCTTTCCCCAGGCCAGGAGGGGTTTGTGAGACATTCCCGTTCTCCCTCAGCTCACCAGCCTCTTGGCTGCTGCAGGGACTCAGCTCTGGGTGGGTTTTGCCAAAGGTTTTGCTTCTCTTCCCCATAAGTTGTTTCTCCTCCCTTGCTGTTGCAGGAGCCTCCAGATGCTGACCTTGGAGAGGAGACACCCAAAGATCTCCAGGTCTTCTACCTCAACCCTCTGTATGATGCAAGCGAGACGGAGACGTGATGGTGTGGACTCATGCTGGGGGCAGACACCACTCCCTTGGGGACATCACCGCCTCTCCAGCCCTCACAGCCCCTCACAGTCCTTCACATCACTCCTGGTGGGATTTAAGTCAGAAGCAGATCCCACCTGAATAAAAGTGTCTGTGCAGTGAAGGAAACCATCGCAAACCTTCACTGTTGGGATTCAGTCACATGGACATGGCCTCCTTGGTGTTACTTCTGGGTTTTAAACTGTATTTTGCAGGTGTCAGTTCTTTTTAGATAATTCAACATTGAGATTTGGGTCTCAGATGGTATCCAGAGAAGCTGGGGTCTAGCTCAGCACCCCATGCTTTAGCCAGCACTGTGCTGGATTTGCCCCAGGGCACACAGCAGGTTGAAGGAAACATCCCTGGATGCATGAGAGAAATTCAGTGCTCAAACACATTTTAGAATATGACCCAGAGCCTTCAGGGCCTGGACCCATTAGCTGGAAGGGTGTTTTGGTTTCCAGCAGCATGCTCAGTGCTGGGGATCTCTGCTCAGGGTCCCCATTCCTCCTCTCACTCCTGTCCACTGGGCGCTGGTGCAGTGCAGTCCTGATTAAACAATTCTCTCCCCACAGAAGCTTCTGGAGCTTGCTCCTTCCTCTGGGCCTGGACTGATAGGTAAGAAACCCTCTTGGACCTTTGGGGATTTATTCTGTTTATTCTCGAGGTGAGAAAGTCTTCTCATGGTAGAAGGGGAAGGAAGCTTGATGCCAGGGTCCCCAGGGGGGGGATACATGCAGGAACTGAGGGCTGGGGACAGTCGCAGCAGCCCATCTCTGCTGAGGGTTGGGGCAGTGGCACTGAGGGGCCTCGTTAGTGCTGGCCTTTGTCAAACACCATCATCTGCCCACAGTGTCAGGCAGTGCATCTTTATGGAGCAGGGCTGATGGGTGAGGTGGAAATTATGGATATGTATGCAAATGGATGCAAATTTACACTCTTCTGAGTATTCAGTAGGGCTTGTTGGCATATTCCATAAGGAAGCAGCTATTTTAAGTTTATAATATTTTGTTCTAGTCTCTGGAAGACATAATCCCTTCTCAAAGGGCTGGGAATTCATCATTAGGTGCATCAGAGCCCTGACAAAAGGAAACAGGCAGCATGTGGTGGTGGGACCAGCCGTGCCCTCTGGAAACAGGCAGGACAAAAGCACAAGGCAAGCAGGGAACAAGGCCCCTCTGAGCTCCTGGGTGCTGCGGTGAATTTGCAAGTGGGGCAGAGCCAGGAGGAGTCCTGTGCTCAGGGCACACACACCCTTGGGATTTCACCTCTCCTGACGGGGCTCCTCCACCAGTACTGGGACAAAAAGCAGCTTGCCTGGACAGGAGTCTCTGCTGCCTCTGTCAGGCACTTGTTGCTGGGTGAAATGGTCACTGGTCAAAAAGCAGAGGAAGCTGTCAGCCTGCAGCAGCTGACATGGGGAATACCCAATCCCCACCATCCTATGGTCCTACAGGCAGTTCATCACTGTGGGGAGCAGTGACCCAGGGACAGTACCCAAAAACTCACCTCACAACACACAGTCACTCCTGTGGCATGAGCCCAAGGTAGATCCCCAGCCCAAGCCCTCCCGCTGACCCCACAGGGCCGGACAGCCCCGCATGGCCAGGGCTCGGTGCAGGTCAGCAGCCGTGGTGTTGCCACGGTGCCTGTGAGAGCAGCCACATCCTCCACCTGCTACAGCCCTACTTTCTGCCTGTGAGGGCCTTTTTGTGTTCTTTTTCCCTTTCACATCAGTTCATTGCAGCCTTCAAATACACACACAGAGGAATTTTCTTTCTGGGGCCAATGCAGTGATGCACACTCTACCAGGCAGCCCATCACACCAGCACTGTCCACACAAGGACAGGGCTCAAGGGTGACCCTCAGGGCTAATTTCTTCCCTCCCTGGCTATTTTTGGGCCTCGCTCATTGTGAGTGTGAATTGTGACCCCTCGCACTGGGAGGGGTCTCTATGGCTGCATCCCCACAACATGGGCAGAAGGGGAAAGGCAAGAGCGTCCCATGGCCTGAGGGAGAGAAGAGACAACCCATTGGCAGCAGGACCATTGCCCAGGATGGTGTCAGCATGGTGTTCTTCTGCAAGTAGCTGAGGACCTCAGCTTTGTGTCCTGCCTGGTCACAGGGATTTGAGGGTGAGCCATGGGCAGGCATGTGCTTGTGGAGTCGGACACCATCCTGGGACACATCACTGACACGGAGGCAGACCACCCCATGGCAGGAATCTCCACCTGGTCACCCCTACGTGTATGAATTTGCTGTTGGTGAAGCTTCATTTTTAAAATGCATTAGCAGCTTGAGGTCACTTACAATAGAGGCTTTAATTAATGCAGAGATCAATTTTTGTCAGTGCACGAGCAGAGCACAGGCTGTACTTTTCCTTCAGGAGCCACGTCCGCTCACTCGTACAGAACGCGCCGCAGGGATGGGGGAGCTCTGCAGAAACAAAATGAAGCACCAGAGTCAGTTTGCAATGCCGGGGACCAAGAGCTGCTGGAAAAACAGCTGTATTTGTGATTGTATCCGTGATTGTATCCATGACTGCTGCACGCCGACACACACAGACAGCCCATGGTGCAGGCAGGGCAGAGCAAAGGCGTTTGGTACATAAGTATCTCCTGGGATCCTGCCTAAACAAGGAATTTAATTCACAGACATCCTTGGTAAGCAGCACATCAGATGGGTGGTTCGTATCACGGAGGCTGTGCACACAGGTCTGGGCACCTGATGGCTTTGTTTTGCTTCTGGTCCTGAGTGTCAGGGGTCCCCCACTGTGACAGACTAATTCAAAATGCATTAGTGTTAATGGCAAGATCTCAGGAGTCATTGCTTCCTAGGGTGTCAAAAGAAAAAGCAACCTGCACACTATTAATGGACACCAACTCGTAGCATAGTGCCTTCCCTTTGCATGATACAGCCACTCAGAGAAGTTGTGCAAACCCAGATTGTGGCAGAGTCCTCAAAATATCCCTGAGCCTGAAGAGAGATTTGGCTCAATGAATTTATTTTTTTATATCTCTTTCAGCAGGAGGTAGCAGTGGCGGGAGGGCATTTGGCAGGGACTGGTCTCACCGGAGTGCAGGAGCTGGCCAAGGCACTGCGGGGTGGCAGCTGTGGCCGTGTCCGTCAGCATGCAGGGCTCCGCACTGCTCGTACTCACGGGACTGCAGAGCAGGGACTGCATAAGAAACAGCAAATGAGGCGAGGCTGAAAAAATCTGAGGGTTTTATCTATGAGAAAGCATCAATAAACCTGCATGAACCTGTGCAGTCAGATGACAAAAAAGTGCTGCAGCTTATTGAGGAGCAGGGAAAATATTTGCTGCAAGGACAGGAAGGGGCTGATTCCTTAGTCCATGTTCCTCCTCTGGCTGGAGCACAGCACTGCAGCTCCCGCTGGCTGAGCACGTCCCGCTGTCTTCTGCTCCTGTCCTCAGCTAACCCTGCCGGCAACGCTGGCCTGAGCACCAGGCACCGCTGGGACCTGCTCTTGCCAACGTTTGGCTTTCCTGGGCATCCCACACCAGGCCTGCAGTTGATGCCTGGTCTCGTCATCACCCCCTGTCCCCAAACACATGTTTAGGACATCTTGCAAGCCCTGAGATTGTGCTGGCTTCCCTCCTGACTTCCTGACGTGGTCCTGTGTCCATGGAACCCCCTCCCCTCAAGCAGAGCCCCTCCAGCCCCACGCTGCCCTGCCAGCACCGAGCCCAGGACACGAGAGCAGCTCTCTCCCCGCAGGAAGGGGCTGCCCTGCACTGGGCGAGGGTGGCAGCTCTTGAGCCCATGAGCTGCCAGGAGCCCCAAGGCTGCCAGGGAGGAATGTTAAGGGGAAGCTGAGAGGGGAGCCACATTTACAGGGGTGCAAGCAGGCAGAAGGGCGGCCAGAGCTGCTGCCACAGCAGTGGAAGGCAAGGGTTGGGCAGCTGAACACTGATTTTTGGATTGTCCTCCTCCCTTCTGCCTGCCAGAGCCACTTCATCCAGAGCAGATGGTGCAAACTTGGAACACGAGATGCTCCAGTAGCCTGGCATGCAAGAATGCCATGTGTCCTTTTTGTTTCAAAATAAGCTAAACTCAGCAAGACAAGGGTTTTGGTCATGATACAACACCTTCCATTCACTAACACTGCTTATTAACTGCACCTCAAGGTGCAGTTCAGTTCCCACAGTCATCTCTTCCCTCAAACACTTTCCTGCTTCTCAGTGCCAGCTCTCAAGGTTTTCACACATCTACTTTCTCTCAGGCATGCCAACCTGGTGCTGTGCAGAACAAGGGTGCCTGCAGCACCTCCAGCATTTCCACACTCAAGTCCCCTCCCTGTGGCTTAACTGTGTTAAGCACTTACCCTGCAAATTAAAGCCAGCTTTTATGCACCCCCCTCTCCCAACAGATTGCACCTATTTAGGAAGCTGTTTATCCTCAGCACACCTGTTCTGTAGACAGAGATGGTGGCAGATGAGTTTAGTTCTTGGGTGGCAAGTGATACCATGACATATTCCAAAATACTCAGCTTTTAGGGGAAAAGATCTGTGTTAGAAGTGACCAACTGTTCCAGTGAGTAGTACACCCACCACTCCAGCTTCAGGACCTGATGTCATACCTCTGTGACAATGGAATGAGGAGAGAAACAGGCAGACATCAAATTACCTTCATTCCTTGCATAGCTCAATTCCTCTCAGTCATAGACTGGTAGCCTCCAGGGATAAGAAAGTGCATTGTCAGAGAATCATTTCACCTGAATTTCTGCATTTACGGAGATTTTCCTGAGGGCTCAAGAGGACTCTTTAGGTAACTAGAATCAAAATCCATATGGGAAAAGATGATCTACAAAGGGCTGTGGTGGAGGACTTGGGAAGGTATTCTGCTTGGCCAGACTTAAGCAGGGAAAAAAAAAAAAAAACGAATAATGTATTCATATGAGCAATTAATTAATTTTTCTAGAAACATTCTCCTGCTTAAATTATAACCAAGCCTTGGCACTGCTGAGTGCTATGATTTAATGCCCCCATAATTAAAGACTTTGTTGTCATCCCAAGCCCTCACTGTGCAGAGAAAAATCAGCTCAAGAGCAGGAGAAATGTTTTTTAAAAGTCAAAGGCTGATTAGCATGAATACTTGTGAGAAGGCTTCCAGCACACAGCCCTCAAATCTCCTGTCAGCTATCACCCCATCCCCAGGGCAGAGTGTGGGTGCACTTTTCCAAGCCAACTCATCCCAGTCTGCCCAGGTAGGTTTGGTCAGGCAAGGATCAGCAGGGTCCAGAACACCCAGCTCGGCCTTTCCTGTGAAGGGCGAGACAAACCAAGAAGCAATTCAGGAACACCTGGCACTCCACAAGGGATGAGGGATGCTTACCTAGGACACCCTAGAGGAGATGTTGGCACTGTCTAGCCACACTGGACTTTGTGGTGCATGAGGAGAACTGTAAAAAAAAATCCCTATACGAGGGGCTGCACCATTCACACACCAATCTTTGAAATGTTCCTAAGCCTTTCCTTGGGAATACTGCTTTGACAAGTGAAAATTATTTATTGTTTTATGATATTTAAGATGCATGAATAGAGCCTGCAGCCTCCTTACCATGCTTCAGCTGTCAGTAACAAGTCATATATATAATTTAAAAAGGAATTAATAGGGCCAGTAAATCAACAACATGACAACACTAAAACAAACTGAGGGCACAAAATTTCAGTGCTGTATTCCACCAAAAGGACTTCCATGGCTCCTGAACACTCATTCACCTTCAGCAATATGCACCTTTCTTGTAGTGCTTGGATATGGAGCTCCAAAATACCTTCAGTTCATGTCAAATGTCCATGTGAACAAAGTGAATTTACCATGAGACTGAAGCAAGTGTCAACAGTAGATTGTTTTCAGATGTCAAGACAGACAACTATAAAATTTAAAACCTCCCTCTTCTGCTTTATTGACATGTAAATTGTTCAAAAATGTTCTCACAATTCAATAATTACAAAGACTTAGACTTACATTAAAAAAGTAAAAACCAGAAAACCCCCAAAGCAGTAGTGTCCAGCTCTAACTGAGCCCCTTTATCAAGAATCTGAGAAAAAGAGCAAGTACTGTCGAACACTTAACGTAACAGGATTAAATGTTGACTAGAACACTCAGTTTAAACTAAAGATAAGTGCACGTCCTATACAGTGTTTCAGAAAAGAACATTAGCCATTGGTATATCATTAGCCCATTTAAACTGAATTTTAAATAAGTGACATCCAACTGTCATAAAATTGGCACAGAAGGCACACTAGTGTGACAATGACAAACTGGATATGCCAGCCACTGAATTAATTACAAGCTTTTAATGAAACATGGTCACAAATCTTTGAGTACTAAATGTATAATACATGGAAGCATGAGATTAAATATACACGCAAAACATCACCGCACGTGGGCCATCGCAAAATATACAGGAGTGTGTTGTGCATTTTTCTACATGATCAATACTTGATTAATAATCATGGGGTCTTCATGCAGGTGAGGATACAATTAATGAGAAAAGCAGCACCCCCAGTTACACATCCTTCACATTCCACTTTGGTAACCAATGAACAGACTGATGTTTTAGTGCGATACAGTCCCTTGGGTCAAGCAGACTGCGAGGGCAATGTGTCCACAAGAAGGCTTGCTAGCTAAACAGCGTAGTGTGTCCTTACACCAAAAACCCAGGAGAAACAACTTCTCAGGAGGAGAAAGGCAGGAACGAGGAGTATGATTTTTTTCACAGCAGTATTTTAAAAGCCCTGACTAATGACTGATGAGGACTAAAAGCAGGGAATGGTAAAGAGATAACTGTCAGTAGTCCTATGTACAAGACTTAAAAAGTTGGTAGAAAGATAGAAAGACAGTTATGCAGCTGTATATGTAATGGCTAAATGAATTAAAAGGCCACAAAACTATAACCAGCTTTTCTTTGACTTCCTGGTGATTCTACTGATGTTGGAAACTACCTACAGCTTCCTACCATTCTCCTTAAGATTTAGGAAAAAAACAGTTACAGGAAAAAGGGAAAAGTGTATTCATCTGAGGATGTAACTAGCCCTGCTCACATTTCCTATTTAGAAGTCCAAATTCTGTCTAAAAGGATTTCCTGCTAATCAGACATTACATCATTCTATAGAAAAATAATATTCCTGATACTGTAGCAACATTATCAGTAACTCTCTCTATTTCTCTTTCACCATAAGAATAAGACTATTTACTGGTGGCCTTAAATGCTCCTATGCAATAAAACTGTGTCACAGCTGTGCAGAAAGGAATCAACCGTAACCGAGCAGTGAACAATTCTGCATAAAAAGCTCAACCGCTATTAGTAAAGAATTTTCTTCATTTCCATAGTTTGTATCTACAATCTGGATATATAATTATTCTTGTACAACCCTAGAGAGTCTGTGTCAGTCTTGGCACTAGCATCTGAGACGGCTTTGCCCTGCTGTTGAACACCATGGAGTAGTGGATGACAGGAGCTGGAATGGCGAGAGCGGTGGCATTACGCATCACAGGTCGACTGGTCCAGTCCATCTAGTGTAAGCTGATTCCTATGAGGAGAGTTGGGACTTGGGGGACCACTTGGATTTGAGCTGTTAGATGGAGTAGAGTGTTTGGTGGAGTCTGAATCAGGCTGTTAATGAGAAACATTAAAGAATTATGTTTACTTGAAGTGAATTCTTTACACTCAAAAGCTTTCAAAGGCCCTCAAAAATAAGGGTGAGCAACATCTATGAAGCAGTGTGCATTAGATTATTCCACAGTTAAACATTTGAGCAATTACTTCCATTACCATCAACAGGCTCTAGTGCAGTCCTAAAGGTGACTTTCTGACACAACTGGAATTATGGTAAAATATGTGGAAATTGCTACATCTCTTGCTCCTCTCCTTTAGCCATTGCAAAGCTTTCCTGATGGAATGCATCTATTTGTTCACTGTTTAGAATTTACCAGCCTGCAATTTTTATAGCCCAGGAGTAGCTTTACCTGCCCATGTAAACATATAAAAACTATGGTCAAATCATCTTCAGTTTGGTGAGGAGGAAGGAAACAAGCATCATGAACTGTTTAAAAAACAGCAACAAGCCTGTGATGTGCCTGACAAATGAGTGAAGGCAGCCAAGAATCTGTCTGGAGATCTGGAAACAGAATATACTTAGTGGGTACGTCCTACATCAATATCTAATAAAGACTACCCACAGTTATTTCCCCAGTATGAGATTAGTTGTTGGATATTTGCCTTCACAGGCTGGTCTCACTTCAACAGGATGGCTGGCAAGTTTCCCACCATTCTGGCATGTTACAATTCTGAGCACTGCACAGATTCACAGCTAATGAAATACTGCACAAAAAAAAAAAGAACCTGTTACCACTGCAGCAGGTTATTTTGAAGAAAGGGAAATATATACTTAGCAAATAGATTGAAAGAAAGGTAACATCCTTCAAGAATGCTGTTCAGAAGATTTTGCATGGCTTGAACGAAAATAAGATAATCTATAACAAGATTATCCTAACAGGATCTGGTTCATAAAGTCAAAAATCATGGGAGAAATAGTATAAAGCCAAAAGGTGTTATTAGACCCTCTTTCCAGTTTCAAACTACTATTTTTTTAAATTTAACAAGTCATAAAAAATTGTAAGTGCTACCAAAAAGAGAAAACATTGTAAAAAATCCCTTTTGAAGTGTACCTCTCATTAGTCATGCCTACAAACAACAATTACCACTAGAGCACGGAATATAATGGAGTTTGGGAAGGGTGAGCAGAATAACTAACATAGTCCACCATAACCACCTTTGAAAACCAAGACTGTTTCAAAAATACTCATGTTTAGAGATCCCCACTTTCATGTGCTTTTAATGGCTAACTGAAGGTTACAAAGGAAGTCAGACCACAGGTGCCATCAGAACTCTGGACTTGGCATGTGCTAAGGCATCCAGCAAAAGTCTGGCTTCACAAAAACATGCTTTAAAATTCAGAGCATTATATGGGCCTGCAGCTGGGTACCAAAAAGCACTAAAAATATCTTAATCAGGACTTTGCTTCCCAGGAATAATTCCTAATGCTTTCTTTGCACAGACAGTGCTTTAGCAAAGCTTAGAAGAAAACACATGATAAATCACAGATACAAAAATCATCTATCTTCTCTATTTAGATTCAGGAACATCAGTTTTGTAGAGCCAGGACATTTTAAGTTTGGTGACTACTGGCACTTACTCTTATTCTTGCTAAAAGCAGTTTTATGTATTATAAATTTGATTCTTTCTCAAGTTACATGACAAAAAGTCTTCCTTAAGGCAGCACAGAAAATTACTTAACTAGTCATATTACTTTGCTATTCTATGCTAATATCCCAGAGAACATTTTTAGGAACTTTGAGGACATTTCAGCAATTAGTCAAATTTCCGTTGCCTATAAAGCTTAATCGAAGACATTACACTTCTTAAAATATCACCATAAGAAGATCTTTTCACAGCTTTGCTTTTGTGCTAGCATATCTAACTTGCAAACATGTATTACAGGCTGGGAAAAACACTTATGGAAAGAAAACATCTCCATAAACATCTCTGTGAAGTATTTCCTTGGGAATGTAATTTACTGGAAAAAGAGAACAATCTACGTCAACAGGATATCGTTGGTCTCCATGTACAGAAGCTGTTTTACCTCTTTGTCAAACTCCTGGTCAGGGTCAGACATACTCCGGGAAGGCATGGCTGCTCCCACATCGCTGCCACCTGGAGAGAGAAAAGGACAAAAGGCACTTTACAGCTCCTGTTGACATCACAGATTACAGCTCAGAAGCGAGCAGCTTGCTCCCAGCCTTACCTGATGAGGGCCATGAGATGTAGGTTTTGTTTCTCTGCTGCTGCTGCTGCCGTGACAGGTTAGCTGAAGATGGACAGGATTTTTCATCCTGGGCAGGAGGTAGGACACTCTACAGTGTAAATGAAACACCTTGTTAGCCAGCAACAAAAGCTATCCAAGAAGAAGTTGTTACTCATGAAAACTTTACTGTGCTTTTGAAGCTATTACAACCCAGTGTTGGTAGAAAAACTGAACTTACTTGACCACATCCACATATTTTCAGTAACAGACACAAACCCTGAGAAAGACAGAGAAAGAACTAAGCCCCATAGCAGCCACTGGAGCCTGTCAGCCAGTAAACCCTGTATGAAGGGGCAGGGACTGTACTAACAGCTCCACTTTCCTTCCTCCTCCTGCTGAAATGACAAATGCCTGACCCATATCTGGGCTATCTGAGAAAGACAAGAGAAAGCCTGACTAACAGCTCTAGCACGGAGGGTACATACAGAACATAAAAGTGTACCTTTACGTCTTCCTCTTGTAGATTTAACACTAAAATAGCTCATAAAATGCTATATTAGTTAAATACAAAATAAAATTAATGCTATAAAGCACTGCAAGTCACATGCATTTTAGTTACCTCCACAGAATTAGTTTTTTTCCCCCCTTGTTATTGCTCTAAATTGGTGAAGTGCCACAAGCATACCATATTCCAGTTCCTAACAGTTTGTAGCTACTCCTACCCTTGCTAGGGAAGCAGAGGAGGGACAGGAAGAGGAAGAAAGCAGAAGGGAGCCTTGCAGTGAGGAATGGTCACTCTGGAGAGAGATTTCAGCAGAGATAGAGCTCATGTGATAGACGTGCTCAAAGCCTGTTGGGGGTGATACCAAGAGCAGAATGTTGAGAGGATGAGGGGAAAGGAAATTCATTCTGTTGTTTTAAGACAAACAAGAAAAAGGAAGGAGGAGACACTGATTATATACAAAACTATTAACAAGCTCCTGGCAGTGGTATCTGTCTTTCAGTGTCTCATTCATAAGTCAGCTAACAGTATTTCCTTGCACAGGATTTAGAAGCATTGCACAGCAGGAAGGTTCACCTTTCTCAAAAGGATTTAAAGAAGAATTCAGTACAGGGATAATACTTGAGCCCATCCAGCTCTTCACAGCTTTTGTGAGCAAGAACAAATGTACATATGTATCCCTCCCTTATAAATGTATTTTACCAGTGGGAGGTCCATGAGGACCTGCATTCCATCTCCTGGTCCCATGTGAGCCACGTGGTTGAAATTTGTTGGGTTAGAAATCATCTTTGACCTTAGCTCAGGGTCTCTAAGCATTTCCCTAAAAAACAAGAGTGATTTTTACTATTAGCATTCCCAGTCTCTGCATGTCATCATGTATATTCAGTTAATGTTTTACAAATAAATTCTTACCGCCTTTGCTGTAACCGCTCTTCCTCGGGAACCTTAAATACGAATCTTCTTTTGCTCCTGGTTCGAAGCATTTGCTTCTTGCTATTGTCAGAGGTTTCTGGTACACTGAGGCCAGCTCCTGCTGTAACAGCACAAACTAATTTCAGACACAGAGGTCCAGGCTGACCCAGACACATTCAACAGAAATTTAATCTAGTGCAAAGGTAACATGGTGAAAATTAACCAGTTAGAATGAGTTCCACGTTTCTACCCTTGTTCAGGACTCACCTGAAAACTTGTTCTTGAAATATATTAACCTTGGTGGCTCACAGTTAAGGAGGTTCAGTGTGCCATCCATGTTTAATGGTCTGATCTGTTTTGAGGAAGGAGATAGAGAATTACCTCAAGTCTAGCATACACTCTGAAGAAACACCTCATTTGAAAGTAACCCTATTAAGTTCAATATTCAAAGAAAATTACTTACCCTTCGCAGGCCAATAGTCTGGACCCATTCCATAGTGTTAACGTCAAACACATCAACACCATACTCGCTATACACTGTTACATATGAAGAATTGCAACCTGCATCGATGGAAAACAAACAGAAAACCCTAATGTCATTTCAGTAGTGCAGAACTGACAAACATTTGAGCAGATTTCAACAGTTACAAGTTTTCTACTATGTGCAAGATACATTTTAAAACATACTTTTCAAAGCCCCGGTTTCAAACAGATTTTTTTGTGAGAATAGATTTGCTAATGACAACTACCAGCACTGTGGAAATATTTAAATTTGGCTCTTTCAGTATTTTTAAAACTTCACATTGCCATTTCATGAAATTGCAAAATGGCATCTGAAGTTTTCAGATGCATACAAATTTGCTAGGTGGTAGAAACTGAGCAGCTAGCTTTGCTATGGATTACTTCACTTCAGAAGAAGCAAACTAACTACACATCTGCTGAGTGCAGAGGAGATGAGAAAGCCACCATCTGTGAGCTGGGTCATGAACTCATGATGCAGATCTGCTCTCAATTTCCTTCCTCTTTTGCTTACAATTTTCTAGCTTTAGATATTCATGTATGGGTTACTTTCATCAAGTCGACAGAAAAATGTCACAATGCTTAAAGCCGTAACTCATCTTCTCTTTTTAACTTTTTTTTTTTTTTTTTTTTTTTTTTAAGCATAAAAGGCATCAGCAGACAAGTTTATTTTAGGTCAAACAAAAAGCAGAGATCTCTAGAGCTTTGTATCAACATGCTTCTGCTCATGTAAAGACTGTCTCCTGATATAAAAAGCAGTTACTAGAAACTTAAGGGACTTAATATGGAGAAGATGCTTCAATACACAAAATGAAAATAACCCAACAGGACACTAAACACAATCCAGAATTTTCTTAGAAGAACTGAAGTATAGTTGTGGTGCTATTTTTAAAATTCATTAAAAGAATGCCTTGGACAGCTATCATAAAAATGTAAACCAAAAGTGATTTATGGTCAAGCATCTATCACATGCGGTCTTAGTTGGCTTGGATGTTCAAATCAAGAGGGAGAACCGAGCATCAGGCAGAAACATCATCTGTAGCCAAGGCTGGCACTTGCCAGTCAGAGCTGATGAGCTTGACCAGATCTCAAGTGGTTCCCAGAGAGCGGTGTCAGTGCCTGCACTGGGCTTGCCCATGCTCCCGCCTCCAGACCAGCTGGCTGCAAGGCTTTGCACCGGGCTGTGCGGGAGCCAAGCAGCCCTAGGACACCCACCCACGCTGGCTCAGCACAGGACACCAGCACCGGGCTGCTGTAGGGGCATCCCTGGCGTAGGGTAACAGCTGGGCTAGTGCTCACCCTGCCCTCTCTCGGGGCAAGGGTACTGAATGCCCCACACACAAATTCTCTGTTTTAGCCCAAAACCTCTCTACAACATGGTGTTTTACCACAGCAGAATCACTTCCACTTTGTTGGTCTCTCCTATGAAGACTGGCTGAGAGGGTTGGGGCTGTTCTCAGCCTGCAGAAGAGAAGACTCTGGGGAGACCTTACAGCACCTCCCAGTACCTGAAGAGGCTACAAGGGAGCTGGAGTGGGACTTTTTACAAGGGCATGGAGTGATACAACAAGGAGAAATGACTTTAAACTGAGAGTGGGTTTAGACTAGATATTAGGAAGAAATTCTTTATTGTGAGGGTGGTGAGGTACTGGTACAAGTTGCTCATGGAAGATGTGGAAGAAGCTGCCCCATCCAGGCTAGTACTCAAGGTCAGGTTGGACGGAGCTTTGAGGAAATTGGTTTAGTAGAAGGTGTCCCTGCCCATGGCAGGGGAGTTGGAACTAGGTGATCTTTAAGATCCCTTCCAACCAAACCATTCTGTAACTTTACAACCTCCTGATGGGATAGTTAAACCCACCATCACTAGTGACAGACACTAGGACTGAGAAGGGAGGACAAGTCTAATGAAAAGGGAAATAATTCAGTTTCCTTTGGCAGCAGAAAATGTTGCTCTTTCCAAAAAAACAGCCTGAGGCCAGCACCACTCAGGACTGCACATACAAGAATGTTATAAAATAGTTTACAGTAAGAACACTTCTAATAATAACAGACAAAACCATTAACTAGCAAGTCTAGTTTGCTGAAATGCAAAAAACTGTAAAGCTGATTAAGGAAAAGGATACATTAGTTTTAGCTAATAGTGTTTTAAAGTAAATTTGCCACTACATTGTTTCCTTGGGACTTTGCTTCAGACTTCTGTACAGAACTAGGTCAGAGTAAAGTAAGCAAACAATTTCGGTTCAAATCAAATACAATTAAACACATTCCTATTAGGGCCTGGCCTGATCAAACCAACTCCTTGCTGTACTACTTAAACAAAAAACTATTTATTTCCTTCAATCATTCAAAATTCTTAATTGCTATTTGAGCTTCAAACAGAAATACCAGATTTATCATCAACTGCCTTTGACTACTGAATATTGAAAAATGCTCTGCATGTGCCTCTGTTCTACTAATTATGATAACCAATGCTCTTGAAACAAGCAGAGTGGTTCAAATATTACCCTCTATGTATACTATTTTGCATATTGTCCCCCTAAAATTAAAACCAAAAGGAGAAAATTTTTATCTCTTATCTTTATGAACCTTTAGACTTGCAGTTACATTTCTTCTTCAACTTTCTACTGTTCTTTGAGTACAGTACACAGAAGACACCCTACAGGCAACTGGACATTCATGCTCTCTAGGTGAACAAAAATCTCTACAGAATTTCATGGACAGGTAGTCTTGCACTGTCCTGCATCCAGGACTACTCTCTGTAAAAATTATTTTGCATCCCACTATTTATTCTTCTGTGTTCTGTAGTAAGACAGAGCATTTCTTGCAGCATCCAGGATCTCCAAGTCCAAAACTACCACCAGGAAGAACCATGTGTCTGTTAACTCATCAAAACTGAAACTCGATATTCAAAGACAAACTGAAGCAAAACTGAATACAATGCTGAGTATTTTTTGACAAGTAAAGCAGCAACAGGGATATGGCAACAGAAAAACATATACATACTACAGGCAACAGGAGTTGCAGGCCACATTAGTTCCTGCATGCGTGACCTTCGACCTTGCGAATCGACGTAAACTCCCATATGGCTGAAGCAAAGCAGGTATTCCTCATTACTGAGCTCCACAGCACAAAGGGCATCAAAAGACTGCTGTGAGAGGAAGATAAGCGAGGGGTCATTAGGATTTACCAGGTTTATAGATTGTCCATCTCCCTGGATGGTCAACAGAGAGAACCCAGACTGGTAGCCAACACAGAGCTTGTCCTTGAACACTGTCATCCACTGTACAATTCCTGGAGCCTGAATTTCACTGAATTTTTTGTGGAAAGGTTTAGTTCTGTGAATTTCATAGCAAAAAACCTGTCGTTTGACAGCCACAAACAAACAAGTAGAAGAACTCTTCTTTAGCGTTCCAGTTGTAATCAATTGGCAGCCTTTAGTTTCTGCAAGCTTAATGTCAAAGTTTCCTTCTGACCCATCCAGAGAGGCCCAGGGGTAAAGGTGGACATGATGGTTCCGACCACAGATGAGGATGATGATTTTTTCTTTGGGAGCAAGCTCTATCTGGTACACCTTCTTGCAGTCAGCAGCTCGGACTATCACTGCAAAGGAAACAAGAGCTGCCATAAGTTAAACAGGAAAATTACCAGGCCCGGAAACACTGCAGTGCTACGTAGTGATGCCTGAAAATTAATCTAAACACAGACATGTACCAGGTGAGGAAGAGCACTTATTACACATGTTTGATTCTCTGTTATTAATTCTCAGAGCAAACAATGAAACAAAGCATTCCTGTCACCCTCTCTATTCATAAAAAAAAAAAATCTCAACAATACTTTGTGGGAAAATGCTGCTTAACATGTAGGATAAATGAAGAAATTTCTTTATATAATTGTATTGGTACCATCTGTACAGTGAAAGATGCTGCATCTTTAGAAGTGGGTCCCACCTCCAGGAAAACATCAGCATCTTCAGTAAATTTTGGAGGAAGACCAAATTAGCAGAATACAAAGACAAGAAATATAAAGTATTTAATCCTGAAAAGTGAGGAGACAAAATGCTGTACTGTTGGCAGATCTCTCAGCCAGGTACAAAGCAGTACAGTAAGGGGGTGTAAAGCACATATATGGAAAGGCAAAAAAAAGCTCTTTGTGATGGGGAAAGGATAAGTAGGAATGGGCTTAGGCTGCAGGAAGAGAGGCTCAGGACAGGCACCAGGAAAACCCTTTCAGAACAAGGACTAGTCAGGCTTCCCATGGGGAGTTTTGCTGTTTGATGCATTCTTTTAAAGCAGGGTTAGAGGCAGCTAGTGGGGTTGGGTACAATGTGTGCTCTTTGGGGATCTTGGCTATAGAAGAACTTTCAAGAATGCAGTGAGTATTTAATATGGTACAAAAGAAGAGCAGTTCTAAACTAGGAAACTTAATAGCATAAGTCAATAAAATTAAATAGCAAGTTTCATTTTTCTGCTAGCTGAATATATGAAAAATATTTCTGAATTGTAGTTAAAAAAAAAGAGAACTCTTCACTGGAAATTCTTTGCATTTTTTCAGTAATAGTTGAGTAATGTAATCAAAGTTATGAAATTCTTTAAACTTGGCAATAAGACTTTAGCTGTTTAAATCACAAAGTGCTGTTGTGGTATACCCTCACCTGAATAAACAGATGAAATGTCTGAAGAAATGCTCTGTGAAATAACGGGCTTTGCTACAGAGAAATGGTTTCCTTCCTAGCTCCAACTCCAGCTTATTTGTCAAGAATTAAGCAATATTCTAACTAAAGACCTTTGCTATAAACAGTTGGCAGTTAATTAACACTAAAAATTACAAGTAAAATATGAAAAACAGAATATGAAAAATGAAAAACAGATTACGATTTATAAAAACGCTATTAACACACAGAACTGGCCATAGAAAACTCCTGCTAAACATCTCTTAACTTAAAACCAAAACTGATAATTAATTTAATTTTCACATTTACATATAACATGGTGATGCAGTTCCTTTAGGAAATGACCTTTCAAATTAAATTTACACCTTTTTTTTATGCAAGAATCTGTACTGGAATTCCTGGAATTATTTGCATCTCAAGTTATGTTTATATCTAACTACTTAAAGAATGGTGACCACTGGACGTTTACTCAAAGGAAATTCATTACTCCTAAGAAGAATTCCAAATATCTGCTGTCTCCATGTATAAAGCAGTTTCTACTGGAATTGGGCAATGTCTTATTCTAAACAAGAATTTTCTTTTGACCCAGAACCACATCCCTGATATAATTTAATTCTGGAAGTCAAGTAAGTTTTTAAAAACCTGTATTCACTGCTTTATTTTACATTGAAATGCAAGCTTCAGCATGAGTAAAACCCAACTTTCAAATAGCCACATACTAAATTACACAGAAAAAGGAATTGAGAAGATCACTGACAAGACTAGCACCCCAAGATGCATTTGCTTTGGACACCATTGGTCTTCAAGAGAATGTGAGTGGTTGACAAATTTCTGGAAGAAATAGACAAGACATGAAGGCTTTAAATGGAAGTCTACAGACTTTGTGTGTGCTGTGCATGCTCTGTGCCTCTGTGCTGAGGCATTTTGATACCTGCTGTGGGAACACAGCTACGGTGAGAATGTGTCAGAATATGCCCAGTAACTCATCCCTTTAATTTCAGCCAGTCACCTGAATGCAATGATAATGACCAAATTAGTGCTTGTATCTCACATTTACTTTTCCTTCTCATCACTTAACTGAGTGCTTAATACTTACTATACATGAAAGGCTGTTGGGCAACCTATATTACAGCAGCACTAAAAGTTATGGAGCTCATTATTTTGTATGTAATTACTGCATGCATTATGGCCTAACTTACCATCACGGGTCACCTCTATCACATACAGTCCTTCTTCTGAACCAATTGCTATTCTATCTCGATCTAAACCAAGAGGGAAAAAAAGGCCATTAATTCAGCTATGCTTGGTCTTATCTTTAAAACAGGCTGTTTGTTTTGGACAGCTGAAAAAATTTCTGCACTAACAGATTTTCACCAGCAAATCAATTTTGCTTGAGTTCACACAGTCTGTCAAAAGCATGCTAAGTACCATATTGCTAAAACAACCTGCTGAACAACTCAACAGTATTATTTTCTCCAAGTGGATGAAGAAACCTGAATATCAATGCAAGATTAGCATTTTTCGCCCATTATTAAATTCCTATGAAGGAATTCAGCTGAGGAATTTATTTCAAGATGTCAGTGCTCTCATTATAAAAGCCCATCTAAAAGTTCCAACCTTCATACACTGATAAAAGTTAAAACAAACATACCTACAATAGCAGCAGCTAAACTTGCTTTAATAAGAGGCAGTGTACTGTCATAGGCTTCTTGTGGAATATGCACAACCTGGTTCCTCAGCCTGTTTTTCAGCAGGATAGACTGCAACCCTTCTAGGATTCCAACCCACTTTCTCTTTTCATTCTCATTTTCCGTCAGGATCAGTAGAGAACAAGACTTTGAAGGCAAACCTAAGAGAGAAGCTGTCACCTTTTAAACAGAGAGAGACAGTGAAATTAGTTAGAGTAATAAAAGCTGTTTTTATCACACAGAACTGTGAAAATAAACTACACCTTCTCATGACAATGTAATGAGGTACCCAAGGGGCATACACAATACAGCTAATACAGCCACAGTGCTTCAAAAAAATCGACCAAAAAACAACCACTGCACAAGCCACAGTGGCTTTGTCTAGAAGTACTCAGCCTTGCTTAAATATTCTGAATCCTAAAATATGGGCAGGGAATGCTACAATAATCGATGCATGGCAGTAAAAGGTGCCTTCCTGCTCTGAACCATTGTTTGTCCTGATCCCTGCCTCCCAACCAACCATAACTTACTGAGAGTGACACACATGCTTTGTGAGCCAGATTTAAACCCAAAGGCATTGCTATCATCAGTTTTAGATTTTAATTTTGTTATCTAATTTTCCAAATATTTGTCCAGGGGAAGAGCACATCATATCTGCATTCAAAGGTCTGGAGGAAAGCAATATTTGAGACTGAAGTACTGCATTCTCTCATGCCCCTGTGTTAAAAGAAAATCACTATGGCTTCACTTAATTTTCAGTTAAATCATCCCATAGATCTCAAAGCAGAATGCGTTCTAAGTAGAAAAACTATCCAGGAACTTCTGTTGCCTGAAGAATGTATACAGTAATTCTTAATATTTTGGGTTTTTGTACTGCATGAAGACACTAAAGGGTTTATGGTATCATGAGAACTATACTTTCAGCCACAGACAAACAGGCCAACAGCCAGGATCAGCCCACACCACAGACTCAAGTAACAACAGTTAAAAAGAAAAAAGCAACGAAAGGTGTAAAAGTGCAAATCTGAAGGCTGTACATGGAATATCAGACTTTAGCCTACATGCCGTTATAAGAAAATCATTGTAAGGATGGATGTTGTGATAATGCAGCACACGCACACACACTTCCTGGAAGAGTGAATGAAACAGTCATCTTGAAGATAAAATATATCTGAAAGTAAGCTTGGGACAACAGGATGTCGAAGTCAGAAGTTCAGAAGCAAGATGAAGGTGGAGGTGAAGGGAGGTAAGGAAAGAACTGAGTTGTTGCAACTGCTCATAGCTCTTACTACCCTGCATAAAGGTTTGCTCTTGTCTAAACTGTAACTAAGCATTAATATTTTAAAGACAGATAGAGGCATAATGGATAATGTTTAGAAAACAAAACAAAACCAGATTCCAGCAATGGTTTTCCCTTTGAAGTATGAATTACTCCTCAATCTATTGAAGCTGGCAACTTACATATAGTAAAATGCAAGAAAAAAAAAGTGAGCAGTTGGTCATAATATACATTGCATTATTCATCATACAAAAATCCATTATTTGCTACGAAACTCAAGGCTTCTTAACTTGGACTGCTAAGCTGTGGGAGCACTCCACTACAGCCAGCTGTTACACTATTATTAGAAATGTGTATCGATGGCAGAACTTAAGACTGCAGTGTCTGAATGTCAGCATGACCTAACATCCAGCTTTAAAAACTGGTTACCAAGGAGAAATGTTTGAATCTGAGACAAATTCTTCTCTTCTTGAATTCATGGGGGGGGGGGCAGAGGTGGGAACATTTTAGTGTTTGGCAGCATTCTGCTATTGTTTTCTGCTGGTAGAATATCCAGAAGAAATGAAAATCTGTCTTTCGTAGACTACCTATATCACCATGTGTTATGTGCAATGACATACAAAAGAAGGACCACATTTTTACACAGATTATATGAATTAACAGTTTAAACTGTTCTGTACATGCTACTCTATATGACTGTATCAGCAAGATGCAGATCTAGAACTGCAAATGAAATTGATCAGATTCAGTGGTTTCCAGTTTTAGAAATTCCTGCTTTTAAAGGAGGACAAAGAACTGAGAAAAGAGGTGCAATTCAGCAGCTTCTCTGGTCCCCTACCTAAGTGGACATAGTCACACATCAAGTTCATTCATCATTCCAGTTAATTCATCACATCTCTTTAGTAGGGGACAATCTTATCAAACCATGGAGATATTTGGTCATGTATATCCACACAAGTAATTTTACACAGGGCTATTTGACAAAAATTATTTTTATTATTTAGATACCCTTTCAGTTAAAAACTGCAGGCAGAAATTAGAGCAGCAAGTCAGGCAGGCAGAACTGTATGGATGCCTTGTTCTTAAATGAATGAACCATCATTCTGCACAGCATATTTTCTCTCCTCAGAAGTCCTTTCCTACAGTATTTCATGTTTGCTAATTTAAGAAGAGAGCAGGCAGATAGGAACTAAAAAACCCAAAAGCCAAAATACAAACAAGAGGAAACTTAATGTAAAGGTAGTAGTAAACCAAAGTATGAAAATTTACTGCAGAAAATACTTTTACAAGAAAGAAGAAAAGCAGAGACACAGACGCAGACAAGTAGCAAAGACAATTCCCAAGTAAAATACTGAAGGACCAAATTATAGGGACTGCAACTGACTGACAGCTCTTTGCTTTCCATGTTTTCCTGACTTGATTCTAAATGCGTGAAGATCAGAGAAGCTGAAAACAATGAGTTTCTGTATTCAAATGTAAGGGACTATAGATACTGGCTACTAATGTATTCTTTTCTAAATTTTAGAATTCCAGATTTAATATGATTCACACAAAACATAGGAATTAAATTCCTATTGTTAAAAACTAAATACAGCATTCAGAGAGAACATACACTAAAGGGGATATTATAGCTCAGTTAATTATTTTCTCTTCATTTTATTTTTCTTCTCCTAAAAGTATATTTTATATACTTAAATATGAAATTCAGGAAACTAGATCAGTTTCAGAATATTCTGTTACAGCATTGGTTCCTAAAGCAAGAAAAAACAGAATCTGGTAGTACCAATCGAAAAAGAGAGAAAATATATGGAATTATAATCAGGAAAATAAAAATGTGACAAACTTTATATATAATGAAGCAGCTAAAGAAGGAGAACTTAGTTCTTTACATTTTAGTTATAAGAGGAGCACAATATTGCTCTTCTACATATGTCAGCAGCCCTTGTCAATTCTTACACTTACGTATAACTTAATCAGCATTAGACATGGACAGCATTTGCCATTATCAAAACAAAACACTGGTATTTAACTGGTATTTTCTGTAAGTCAGTGGGTAGCCATACCCTGAATATACAAGGGATGTCTTTCCGAGTTGCGTGTATTACATCCGACGCTAGGACAGAGCTCACACAAAAATCTTCATCTCTAGTGAGAAAAGAGAACAAGAATATCACATACAAGCACATACACAGATTAGTCAGCAAAATCTAATTGATATCACCACTGTTTCAATAGGCTGCAATCTCCTAACACCACACAGAGCTCACAACTGCTTTGTTATGCTCTAACCATCCTTGACCCAAACAACTCACAAGCCTCAATAATGTCTCTACAGCATCTGGTACGTGTATCTCAGTCCACCTGAAGTTAAGCGGGGTGGCTTTGTGTAGTTTTGGTGTCCAGCCACACCTGTTCTACAATTAAAAGCAAGAATATTACTCTTCCAGCCCAGCAGACACATTAGAAATGAATAATTCATACCTCAATGTGTAGCAAGAGAGGGGCCTTTGGAAAAAAAGAAAAATCACATAAAAAGCTCTTGGCAACATAATTATAGTTTGTGGGTTTCAAAATAAGGGTTTTCAAAACAGCTAGATGTTATTCTCTATTACAGTAAAATAAACAGACATCAGAACAACTTTTGCATTTTAGAGTGCTCCACCCCAGAGGGCTTGTCTATACTAGCCTTTTTAAACTGAATTTGACCAAGTTGATCACCGTAATTGCCAATTTTAGTCCAAAGATGACACTAATATCTGAAATCTGCCCATGCTAGAATTCATAGCTGTGGTGGTTAACATCTATTAAAAACATCTGAGAACCCTCAGATGACAGCCTCAAAGGGGCAGCCACAATAAGCAGATAAAGCATGGGACAGTTGGTATATGGCATCTGGCTGAGTTGCTCCAAGCAATGTACTGATGGGAATGCTGCTATTTGCAATACTTCCACATTCCTGCTCCTGCTGCCAGCATGTCAGAGAGCTGACACTGACAGCTCCCAGTGAGTGTGAGAACAGCACAGCAGTGCTGGTGTAACCCCACAGTACTACTGTCTGGAAAAAATAAAAATCAAGGTGCTTGTGAATGCAAACTTTATATTCAACACAGGTACAAAGGTGCTGTAACATTAAAAGGTATTACGCTTTCTTGATATTTCCATAAATTGAAATAGAAAAACTTCCTTGGTTACTCTGATCAACATAAGTCTCTGATATTTGGTAGACGGTGTTCACTGGTTCAGATGGTTTCCCTTGAAGTAAAAACTCCTGTTAAAAGGCAGAGTCAGAGCCATTTGCAGTGGAAATCAGTTGGTGCTTTTCTGCAGACTACTTCAATTTTTCTAACATTCCTGAACTTATTGGGTATGGGATGATCTGTGACTTGATGTTGAGGTCAGAGTGCATGGGAAAAGCAATCTACCAATATATACTTGATTTTTACAGATGCATATGGAATTCTAGGAAGAAGCATGCTAATGCTGTGAATACTGGTGATTGCAGTGTGAGTGACTGTAAAGTCACTTAAGTTGTTGAGACAACTTGATCAGCCTAAACTCAGTTGCAGTTTATGTACAGAATACATGAATCTTCTTAGGCCAGAGCTCTCAAAATCTTATAATTTCTTGTGTACTAGGAATAAACACTCCTGTTAAGAAAAAAGTAAAGGGGATTTCTACTCTGCTGTAACAATACAAACCTGAGATCCAAGACTTGACTTGCCACAACTCCAGGCTGGGTGGATTTTCCTTCAGGCACATCATATAAGAACAGTTTACAGTCACAGACAACTGCATAAGCCCTCTGCCACCCTTTCTTAACTCCTGTAGGCTTTGGGACCTGCAGGTAAATAATTGATTGCTTATTACGTGTTAGCACATGTAGAAGACATAGAAAGCAGGACATTTAGAAAAGCTTATACTTAGATCAATGGAATTAGAGCACATTCTACTTGTCATTCAAAACAGGATGAAAAATATCAAGTAATCAAGCTATCATTTTTCCTCTTTTAAGTTCAACCACTCCTTGTTACAGCTTAAAAAATATATTAAGACTTGTATAAAGATATTAGGTTTGGATATTCCACCAATGCCAAAATGGTAGGACAGTTTAACTTTTGTATTATGCTTACATCAAAAATGACAGAAATTCTTTCTTAAACCATTCTTTTTTTTCCCCCTGCTGCTTATGAACATTGTAGCTACTAATCTACTGGCCTTCAGCTCTTGTAGTAAAACCAAGTGTTTCTCCCACATCTAAAGCAACAAAGGTTAAATAAGTTACATAGAAGGCACACAAAGCTTTAAGGCCTTAGCACTATTTAGGAGATGTGTTTGAACACACTTAAGAGGTTCCAAGCTGTAGAGCTGTAAGTGAAGTTAAGTATTCTTCTCTTGTCCAAGAAGAAAAGACTGTTACCTTGACATAACCTTTGTAGGCTGTTCCTATTCCTCTTTGCACATCTACTCCAAGAGGCCTTTTGGCTTGTTCAGGGGGTATAGGGCAGACCTGAGGTGCACTATCCTTGCAGGAAACATGGCATGCAAATGAACACACTAAGTACAAAAGAGAAAATTCACAGTGAAATATGTGTATGAGTCAACACATCATAACAGGTGATTAACATAGTCTACACTCAGCAAATTAATTAATCACACTGAAACTGGCAGTCAAATATTGCAATAGCTCACTATGCTGAAGGAGTGAACACACTTAGATATTGTAAGAGATTCCCCAAAGTGCTTTTATTTCCTCTTTTTAGCCTATTACATTCATAAAGGGCAGGAACTGAGTCCACATTTCAAGGAAAATGAGTTGGGCAGCCTTGCTGGTGTTAAGCACTAACTAACCCAGTCACAGAAGAGGAACAGTATTAATAAAGAAGGAATAAAAATTACAGGGTAGTGCTAATAGATGTTTAATTTGATCCACATATACAAGAACACTGCAAAGACAAAGTAAAACTAAACTGATCAAAAATCAGAAAAACACATTCATTAAACACAAGATATAGACATAAATAAAGCATAAATAAAGTAGAAATCAGGGACAAGGACTGAAATACTGCATGATGGAAGAGCCATATATTCCTATTGCCCAGACTTCCAGTATGTTCAAATAAAAAGCACTGCATGCTTTCTTACCATTTACACCACTTTGTGCTGCACCAGCAAGGGACAGAGGTCTCTAGGTCTTGTCTACAGAGCACTTCACACAGAAGAAGTACACAGAAAAACCTCATAATACATGCTATTTCACATGAGACATGCAACAACTGTGGAATGAGTTAATGTGTTGTATCGAGACATCTGACCCACAGCTTAGGGGTGAGATCTTTCCACTGAGATTTTGCTTTGTTTGTCCCAGCTACCCTGGTTCTACCAGTAGGCTTGGGAAGGCAGGAAGAGAGGGGCACAAGACTCTGATGTGTCCTCTGTTTCCTCCTAACCATAGTAGAAGTGGGAGTCTGGCAGATATCCTAGGTACATCTTGTTCTGTAATTATGAAGTTTCAAAGGATTCCAAAAAACCTGGAAACAGCCTGCTTCTGCTACAGCCACAGACAGGGCAACAAACCTCCTCCTCATGATGCCTGAGGGAAGAGACAGCAGAGGGGGCAGCCCAGATCAGATTGCCTGGCTTGTTCTTTGAACTACTGTCTGCTCCCAGGAGGGCATGGGTTACCAAATAGTCATACACACACACAAAGTACTGTAGGTGCTCCCCAAGATTGGGTAATAAATTCAGCTCTTTGAGGAGGCATCATGATTATTTAGGACTGTGGATATTAATGTACACCAGTTACAGAATAGGGAAAATCCACAGGATAGAATCAGTTCCAGTCTTCTGTCAGTGTAGCTGTATCCATAGTCTCCAGGATAAGAAAGAGGAAGAATTGGGAAATGCAAGTGAGAGAGGGGGACGTTTGGCAAAGTTTTGCTCTATTGGAGTCATCTCTATTTTTATATCAGTGTGATTTTAGTTTTTTCTGTAGCAATCAAGAACTGATGTAGATTAGGCAAAATGGAAAACTAACGATGCAGAGCTTAATCAAAATACACAAGACAAAAGAAGAGTGAAGCCGATAGCTACACTAAAGGAAAAAGACAGTTTCAAGCTTGCAAGAAGAGATGCAAAACAAGAGCTCAGAACTGTCAGCAACAGGAGACAAAAGGCAGCCCCAGGGCAAGTGCTGGCAGAGTGGTAGGTCCTCCTGGAGAAGAACTGCCACCAGAAGATCTGCCAGGAAAAAAGCCCTGAAGGGCAGATGAGGCAATCTACACGTGATACTGAGGGTGTCAGTGGAGAGGCTGCCACTAGCAAGAACTAAGCTGGCCACAGAAATAAAGTTGTTTATACTGCAGTATGTATACAACACGGATTTGTGGCCAATTTACCTAAGCTCATGTGTCTAATCAATATACAGTAAGTATTTTCAAATGAAAATACCTCCATATACTTGAACACGAATTCAGTAGTGATACATGCATCAGAGAAAGCATTTTAAATAAAACTAATGGACAGCAAGACTGTCCAAGGCTACAGGCCAAAAAACAGAGCAAACAGGCCTCCCAACATATGGGGTTTATGACCAGAATAGCATAAAATAGACATAATCAGATTAATATCACCAGGTTATTCCTGCACTTTTCTCTAGTACAACAAAAGAAACCAGTCCTGCCTCCCCTCCCCCCTCCTTTGCACTGTAACAGCACTAATGGTAGTAGAATTAACAATATGCAAGGAAACCATACTTCATTATGCATCATCATTCTCCTAAAGAGACTTCAGGAATATGCTGTGATGCAATAGAAAGGAAAATCATTCAGTGGCACCCATCCCTCTCATTCCTTCCCCAAAAAAATTGTTGTCTTAAAATACATTGGGATGCTTTTTTGAGGGGCTTGCTGGAAATGTACAAAAGGTTTCACCAACTCACCATCACAGGCATAACCTTGTCGAACTAATCCCACCATAAGAGAGGTGCAATGACTACACTGAGTGGGGCTTGTGAACGACTTGATACTGAGCTGGTGAGCTTTAGGCTGAAAGATACATTCAGGATAAAAAATAACTTCATTTTCTGCACTGAAGTAATGCAAGCACCTCCCTCCACCACCCTCCAGTTTATCAGTGTGTACATTATGAAGCCTGGGCTTCTTTTATGCAAGTGCATCTTGTAGCAGGTGCTGCAAGACAACAGTAACAGTTTTATTTCCAACTCCAAAAGACACTCAAACCCAAAACTACAACCATGTTTTGTCATCCCCTCCAACAAAACAAAACCCACTGATATGCATGTGGAAACATTTGATTAAAAACACAGACCTAACAAAAACACACACATGACAAACCCAAACAGGACAAGAAAACACAGATGGCTAATTTATAAATGATATTTTTTTCCTTTGTTCTTTAGAATAAGGTTAGCACAGTCCCCCTACCTTTGGTACAGCTAGAGAAATGGACTGAATGGTGGGGGAAGGAGCAGCAGGCATCCTCTGAAGCCGAATTGGTTCCTGAATCACAAGAAACTGTAATTGAGCAAAATAAGGCTTCAAGAATTTGTTTCAAGATTGGGGTGGCAGAGCTTGTTGATCTGATTTTTTTTTTCATTTTTTGAAAATTATCAAAAATTTAATCATCATAAATATTGCCATTCTGATTTAACAGAAACAGATTGTGTTTTAAAGCACTCACAGGAAAGCCTGCAGACTAACAAACAAGCAGCAATACAGAAAACATGAAAATGAGATACATCAACATACACAAAGCCAGTGAAAAGGTTTCATTTGCAACTGTCCTCAAAGAAGGTGCAATTAACACTGAGACATTGCAAATATGCAGCATTCAATCCTGCTTCTTCATAATGAATGCTGCAGTATGTATTTATCATGAACAAGACAGAGAGACTTTCTGGTGAATTACTCTTCAGGGTAAAATAACGGGTCTCTTACTTCTTGTTGCTGCTCTGCAGTTACAACTGAAGTAGATGGTGAAACCTCTGACTTGGGACCCTGCATTTCCTGCTCACTAATAGAGCTGGTCTGCAAAAGGGACAGCAAACATGTTAGATTAGATACCACGTATCTGATGAAGTATCCTCGTGTCCACAAAATGGAAACAAGACCCGGTGCTGATTTCTATATGAAGTACACATACATTTAACATCCACTCTGAGAAAAGATCTTTCCTCAAAACAAACCCTGACACCTGATGGAAAAGCTAGAAGTACTGAAACGCAAAATCAAAAGCAGACAGCATAAATGCTCTAACAGTTGTGTTCTCCCAGCGAGGCTGTGTCTAATCTCTTGCTTGCAGGTGTGGAATGATGTTTGAGTAGCTTGGCAATCATCCCTAAAATAGCTGATTTCTCATGGTAGCTTACTACACTAGGATTTTTCTAGCATACAGAAGCCAGCAAGTCTGCCACAAGAAAAAAATCTTACAGTAATAATACTCAATCTTTAAAAAAGTTGTTTAAGAATTATTGGCCTCTGTCATTAAAAGAATCATGTCTAATTAATCACAGTGTCTTACATTTCACTAACATTTAAAGCTAGCATCCATTACAAGCCATCTATTAATTTCACACTTAAATTAGCAACTACTAATTGCCAGCACAAGGGGGAAGTATGCTACAATTGCAGAGCTAAAGCAGCTGGGTGTGGAAGTAGGATTCTGTATTACTGTACTCTCAGGACATCATGAAAACTGTGATTAACAAACATGAGATTAGACTTCACATCAATGATGTAATTAGCACTAAAGGCAACAAGTAATGAATCACTCACTTCCCAGCCAGTTTAGACAGGAAGACTTCTCCAGTTAGCTCACTAAATTTGTTCAGATACTTGTTATTTTTGTTTTGTTCAAAACTGATTGGAAGGGCTGGGCCATTTAAAATCAAATTGCACCATTATGTAATATGAACAATTTCAAAATACTGTGTGATTCAGCTTTAGTTATATAGATAGTCAAACTATAAAACAGTAAGCCCTGAAGAGGTTTAGTGGATTAAGTTACAGAGAAATTAAGGAAGAAAAATATCTAGTTTTAGAGGGCCATTCTTACTAAGACAGGTCACAACAAAATAAGGACACAAAACTACCAGCAAAAACTTACTTCTTCCCAAAAGGCTAGCAGAGAAGATGTAGACGAAGAAGAAACAGAATCCTTTGTTGTAACAGATATGAGGGATAAAAACGATCGCTTATCACCCACAGGAAAACTTCAGATAGAATATTAGTTGACTAGCTAAATAAAATTTTATATGGCCAAATGAAAATCATTCAAACTAAATTAATCCCAAAGCAGATGATACCAAATATCTTTATATGTAATTGTGGAAAAAAAAAAGTTAATGTAAGTTACTAAGCATAGTATCAGCAATTTTAATGTAATTCATCAGAAAACGCCACCTGCATTTCCATAGAGAATATGTATTTATTTCAGGATCCATCCAATGGAACCTTATTTAGTTATGGACTTGATATTTTACATGTTACTGTTTTACATCTATCTGGTACTTTTAAAGCAATGTTTTAAAATAACAAGGTTAGTAGATAAAAGCTAGTATTGAGAAAGTAGCATATATCATGCTTCTCTCTCTTCCCTCCTTGTCACCCACAGAGCACATCTTCCTGCTTCAACAGAAAGGCAGCATAGCCATTTTGTGACTGGGAGCAGCAAATACACAAACTGTATGAAAATATCACAGCATGTCCATGGACTTTTCTGTTTTTAGCAACTGTGACAATTAAAAAAAAAAAAAAGAAAAATAAAAAAGAGCGTAGACGTCTCAGATAGAAAATCTAACCAGACTGATGAGGTTTTAACCTGAGCCCCCCCCTCTTAACTCCACTTCATAAACACACTGTTACAGTTCAAGCCCTTGGTTTTATCCTAAACTGTCTATGCTTTGCAAAACAAAATTTTAAAAAAAACCAGAAAAATCTTCAAGGATCAAGAGTTCATAAAGTAAGGAAATGTGATTCAATGTTGCATTTAACAGCTGCTTCCTCGGGGAATGCACAAATCATTTGAAGTGAAACACCTACTTGGAGCTGTGATTTGAATGATTAGTTTTCTAAGGATCACAGGGTGTGTCATGATTAATTTATTATACCAACATCTGTGAGTCCTCTGATTTTCTTCCCAGCTCCTTCTCCTCTAACCATTCCATTAAGATTTGGAGCCAACAATTTTAGAAATCTGTTTAAATCCTCCTTGAACTGTGTGAACACTTTTTCTTGTAATAATCGGCATCTTCCAACTGCAAAGCATTTAATTCCTTATTTGTAACAGGGTGTGCCAGCATTTCCAAAAAACTCTGAATATATTTCATTTAGCAAATGTTTGAGATTAATCTAACCAAAGGAGCTAGAATGGGTAATAATTAAAGTGAACTTCTGAGAATATTTCCCAGAGATGCCAGCTTCTCTACAAAATGCCAAGCAAACTGACAACTAATGGGCATCCAATTCTGTGCCATGCTCATTTGGCTAATATGCAAGATACCAATCTGCCTTACAGTGCCTAAGAGTTACTTTTACATTATAAAAATATATATCTCATTTATAAAATATGTATCTCATTTTTGTAGTTATTTTATGTAATAACTCACTCTGAAAGTCAAATCACGCGCAAGAGGAGAGGTGTTGAAATAGTCAAAAATGGAATCTTGAAAGTCTGGAAGTTTGAGACCTAAAACCAAAAGCAGAACAGGCTTAGCTAAAAGGCAACATCACAGGTTGTGTTAGAACTCTGTTAGAACATGGTAAATGTAATTACCTGAATCTGTTCTGTATTTTTCTTCCATCTTTTTCTTCAGACCTTCCATCTCTTCCAACAGTTCTCTGTTTTTTGCTTCTGATTCCTTTAATTTACTAAAGTAAAAAAATATGATCAAAATGTAATCTGAAATGTCTCAAAGGCAGGAATGCCAGTACATAAGGTTGTTAATTTCTGGTCCTAAATCTCAAGACTTTCGGAAAAAGCCTTTTTGTTTGTTTGTTTGGGATTTTTGGGGGGCTATGTTGGGTTTTTTGAAGGGCATTGGGGTTTTTTTAAGTGATTTTTTTAAACGATGATTAATTTCACTCTTCCCCTGAACAGACATCTCATTATTTGACTAGATATTTAAAACTGTACTTAAGAGTTCTGCTACCACTGCAGGTATCTGCCAAACAAAATTATTCTAATAGTACATTGACTCTTAATTCCCAAAAACATGTCTAACTCTCCAGTTAGAGAAGAAATGGTAGTGAATTTGCTTTGAATTTCCTCTTACAACTTTTTTTTTCTCAGATGCTCAAGATTTGTAACTTACTATAGCAGTGAAGTGTTTACTTGAAGAAATTTTTACAGTTCTCATTTGACTATGTAAGAAATGCATTGTCTGTAGAATGGAATCCTTCTGACAAGAGTCCAATATCCCAGGCACAAGGAGCCATTTTAAGGAAGTTGCTGCTATTCTAATCAGCAGTTTAGATCAGCACATTAATCCCCAAACAGAACCAAAACCCTCATTACCTTTCAAAAGATATGTTTGCATCTTTAACTTTCCGTAGCTCTTCTTGAACTAGTTGTTTGGCACGAATTTCTGCATCAAGGGCCGACTGTAATTCCAGCCTTGCTGACATATCCAACTTCTGACTGCGTCGCACTTTCCAAAGTGGATCCTGTTGCAATAAGTTACTGAGTATTACTATCAACTGTCTAAGGATATTTCTCTTCTTGCCCAAAGACATAAATTAGCTTGCACACTGGTTCAGAGAATGCTCTTTCAATCAGCTATGGATAGCATACCTGCTGCATGAAAATTAGTCAATAGTCAGTCTTCATTACACAAAAATGAAGAAATGAACAATTTTAATATTGGTTACACCATTAACACACTATGCTGGAAACCAAAATGCTGGATCACTGAGCACAGAAGTCAGACAGAACCCACTGGAAATGACTAGTTTTCACTGTCCAATCTAGAACTGAGTGTAAAACTTGCACAGTGATATAATGGACTTTCAAAGATGAGTGAAATGACAACATTTAATGTAAAACATACTAACATAAAACATACCAAGAGTAGCAAAACTATGAGAAGAAAAAAAGGAAGAAAGAATCTGGGTCTGGACATGCCCAAGATACCTGGAACATTTGCCTAAGCAAGTCTTATGCTTGCTAAGTAGCATATACTATATATGCTGCTATGCATCTAACATATGCTACATACATACAACATATGCTATACTTCAGCACACACCATGCAATTCCTCCCTACTACCCCAAAAGCTAACATTCTGAGCTTTTCCAGGCATTTTTCAGTGTGGACTACATTTCTGATATTCCCTAATGAATACCTGTCTAGTCATAGATGAACTTGCAAATCACAGTCATGAAAACTGAGAAGCACTTTTTATGTTGAGAAGTAAATGCCTTAGAGCAGGTTCTGTAGAAACTAGTTATAATACAAAGAATAGACAGTGTTCTTTATTCTGGCAGTACCTAAGATAAAAATGCAAACTGCATTTGATCCAATCTTTCTCCCCATTAAACCTCTCAATATTGTACTATAGTCTCCTTATGATGCAGACAAATGTCAGCTCACAGAAATAAAACTTTCTCTTATTCTCTCATATTCATAGGTTTGGAAGGGGTGAGTAATTTCTCATGCACATAAACCAGCAGCAGATGGATTCCGGATGGCAAACTCGTGATTGGCATTAGTAGGGATGTGGGCTCCCATGCCAAGCTGCAAATGGCTCTTCCTTTCCTTATGCAGGTGTTTTTCTCTTGAAACCATACTCCTTTATGAGAGCTCTTTTATTAAATTTTGGGGAATTCATGTTACTATTGTATGGGAAAATTATGGCACAAAGGTCTCATTGTTCTGCATGTAAATAAAGCCACATGCTCTGTGTGTCCCTAGTTTCTATTGGTATAAGACAGATAATATTTTTTCACAGAAGAAAACTTACTTTGTTGTCTCAATGTAACAGCAATTATTCAATTGTGCATAATATGGTAAGGTATATTTCTGTACTCCCCTTTGATGGTTTAACTTATTGTTTCTTTTCTCATTTGTAGTGTTTAATATCTGTGATGACAGATATTAGTATGAAACAACTGCCCCCTGTAATGATGAAATTCTTATCAGATTACCTAGTTGGATTTGCAAGCAGTAGCTAAAAACTATAAAGCAGAGCAGAGGATTAATTATTTCTAGGTACAAAAATGTAGCTTCTCAGACATGCCCAGAGCATCCTGAGTGTTTCCTATTTCCTTACCAGTGTTCGTGACCCCAGACTGGAACTTCTCAATGATTCCAGTTCTTCTGTCATCTTGGAAGCTAATGCTTGGAGATAGCCACGAGCATCCTTCTCATCACTTACCCTGTTGTGCAATTACAAAAACCCATAACTTAGCAGTTTCATGGTTCACAGCACCAAGTAGTGTACCACCAAATTAACAGAGGGTCTGCGCTGGGTTTAGGGACATAGCAGGAATGAACAGAGCAGGGAAAACTCTCCCAGCAACAGAAAACTAAATACATCTCAGATTGCCTGCCTTAAATTTTTCTTTAGTCTGATTTTCTTGATTGTGGCAGTTGCTAGGGAAACTGAAACCTCCCTTTTTCCATTAGCAGGAGTTCTGCAGAGATTAGCTGTTATACGAAAATTATCTGCATATTACTTGCTCAATTTTTGTAAGGGCTACCTTCCAGTCCTTTTTATTTGCACGCTGAAATTCTTGCACACAGCTTGCTAAGACAGTGAATTATATAGCAGAGAAGAATGGAAGTACTAAGTGCTTGTCTAGTACAGCTAGCTCTGTATGTTCTATATGTTAGAGGTTCTATATGTTAATGTTGACCTTTTAAATCATGACCAAATTCCTGAATGAATTTATCAAGATATTCCAAATTGGATGATTTAACAATCACTTTAGAGACTGAAGAAAGTTGACACCCAGACTCTGCTTTGTGCTTGTTTTAGGGGCATCTGGCAATTTTAACAAAATCAGCACTCAGAAGTACCATGCTTTTGCTGGTCTCATAGACAAGGCCTAGCTATATGTTAAAAAAAAAAAAAAAATCCAAGCAGTATTTCAGAAGTTGAAAGTGGCCACCTCTGGATCTCTAACCAGCACATACCATTGAATGATTTCTGCTATCTGAGCTTCCCAGTGAGCAACAGACTCCTTCTTTGCTGCTAGGTCTTGGAGCTCATCTTCCAGCTGTCTGTTCTGTGCTGTCAGCTTGTCCACGAAGGAGCAGAGCTGAAACAAGAGATTAGTTTCACTTGTGACTTAGGGCAGTTTCAGACTTTTTATACATGTGTACGTCTACACACCTTTAGAATCTGAACAAACAAGACCATCCTGGGCTATCTGGATGGGCTTCCTTTTTGTGAAACTATCAGTTCACAGAAAATAATCTAAAACAAAGGAAAACAAAAAAGAAAGTGTAGAGGTCAGAGAGGAATAAGGTTTAACTGTAAACCACCAGGAAGGCAGGGAGTGTGTGTCAATGATTCCCTCTCTTTGCAGCCTTCATGAAGAATCAAAAAGGGTGGTGTCCTCTTAATTGTGGGAATCATTCCCCCAAAGAGCAGAGTAGCAAGATGCTAAAGTTACTATGTAGCCAAATCTCTAATATTTATATAGCAAAAATTATGTTTTTAAAATTCAGATAGTGCCTGAGTATTCACAGATCCTGTTTTGATCTGTGAGTAGACTACTTCAACATCAGAGATTAATGAAGTATGAATTATGTTTCCTGAAATAATTACCCTCTCATTTTCTGTAGTTAGTTTTTTGTTATCTTCCAAAAGCATAGATCTTTCACGCTCATATTTCTCCTTCATTGTTCCTACTGCTTCTTCCATTTCACTGTGCCTATAGAGAAGGGCAAGAAATAGAAACACTTACACTGTCACATTGCTGAACCTGTAGACTGGGATTTTCAAAAAGGAACAAACAGAGTTAGGGTGAACTACTAGCCTGCACAGGCACCCATGCAATGCAACACGTACACACAACAAAAAGAAATCCACTGTGAGGGAAGCATGCCCAGAAGCTTACCTCTCTCGCTTTGTTTTCTCTAATTTGTCCTTTAATATCATGATCTCTTTCTGGAGTGCAAGCTGATGGCTCTCTGAATCATGTACTTCCTTTTTTACATTTTTTACTTCCAAAACATGTGATGCTTCTCGTCGGACCAACTCCTCTTCATAAAATAAGATTTTCTTTTCCAGCTCAGACTTAACTTTGGAAAGCTCCTGCTGATGTTCCAGTGTGGCACCAGCTGCCCGGCCTCCCTGCTTCAACTGCAAAACAAGAGGAGAAGCTATCAGGGACAAGCTATGATCTTTATATTTTGAGTATGTTCTTAAAAGTCAGAATTGTCCAATTGGTGGCACTTTGGAAAAATTTTTATTTGGGCACCGAGTGATTTAAAAGGTGCCTGTCCTCAAGCATTATAAATGACTGCTCTGCTTACATGACCCGAATAAGGGGCTGAAATGGCTTGCAGAGGTAACAAATTTGGATCACATTGGTTTACTAGCTGCTTAGAAATTATATTAACTGAGCATTTTCAAGACATTAGTATCCAGCAATTAAAGGCTTTCAAGCAAAAAAGGCAAATAAATCTGGATGGGTTAGGTCAGATTTCTAGTAATGCTGCAGTTTTTAAGTTTCTCACTGGTATCAACAGTTGAGTAAGTCAAACTATTGCAGCTTCTAGGCCATGAGTAAATATTTGTCAAAAACCATGTAACCTTTAGAGCTTCCAGTTCATTTTCCAGTTGTTTGGAGAAAACCTCGCTGTGCTCACGGAGCTTGCGTTCTTTTGATGCTTCTGCTACGACTTCTTCAAGTTGGGCTTCAAGCTGTAATGAGTCATTTTAGGTCATTTCAACACAAGATAACACTATCTGGATCATTCATTTCCTTGCCTCCATATGGCCTAGCAGCAAGTTTTACTTATTTCTATTTTAAGTTGCACCACTATAACAACCATCTCAGAATGTCACGATAATTGTTTTGCCTTCAGTGATTCAGGCATCCATCTGTCACATGCAGAGAACTATTATTTTATGACTCTTTGTACTGATGTGAACTACATCAAGCCCATTCAGGGATAACTGCAGAGCTTCTATTACAGAAAGGAGAAGGAAATGGCACTAAGAAGACACTGCAGCTGAGAAAAAGGAAAGTCTCCCACATTTACAGGTTAGCTCCATGCTTTAGTATATCTAAGTAAGGCAGCTTAAAAATATCAACCTTTAAAACAAATTACTGCAAAACACTTTAAATATGAACACTGAATATTTTTACTTTGCAATTATGGAACAAAATAAGCTTGATCATCCATTTATTGACTTCAGAAAGCTTATCAGAAAGACAAATTAGATTTAGTGGCAACTAAGGCAACTGCTGGAATTCAAGTAATAGCAGCACAGTTTCAAACCCTGACAGGAAAAGCAAGATTTGTTTTTCTGTGTTCAAATTAAACTAGCAAAGTTGTTTTTAAAAGGACGGTACTTAGAACTGTGGAACAAGATAATGAACTTCTAGATTGTGCTCTGAATGGAAGATTGATAAAATTGTTATGAAAGGGAGCACAGAGGAATTTTTAAGAACAGACAGGAGATTTTTAATGCTCTACATGAAAGTATTTAACTGCATTAGCAACAGCACTTGAATGCCTGCTGCACTCTGCTCTAGAGATGAGATGCCACAGCAATTCATCAATTCCTAGTTAACTATCACATCTTGTTCATGGAGAAAAGCCTTAGAAACTTCATCATCTACTACATTTTCATAGACTACCCTTCAATTTGCCAGAAGTTTTCTAGCAATGCTTATATGGCTCTTGAATTTCTCTTCTATACTTCACCCAGAGAATACAGAAAACATTGTGATTTTTCAGTGATTAAAACACTCTAGATTAACCACAGTAATTTTTTCTTACGCTCTCTTCTGGTTATCCACTCCATCTCATGAAAACTATAAATTGCCTAGAATATTAATTGGAAATTAACTCGCTTAAAGACATTACAGATACTCTTACAATGACTTAAGTACAGAAAAAGGAAAACCCCATATTTAGTTTTGCATCACTATTCCTCATTTCAGCTGAAGAGAAACATTCAGTTAAAAAAACAGTGAAGTCAGAATACTCCAACCTCAGAGCACATGAAGACATTCACTGAGCTTTATAGGTTCCAAGCTGACTGTGAGTCAAGACTCTACAAGAATCAAAACACCAGAACTAATAAACTGGGAATGTAGAAAGAATACTTTCCTCAAGATTCAAATCAGCCTGAGCGCAAATAAAACCCCCACAAAAATCTCCAGAAGACACTCAATTTTTCCATACAATCACATATGAGGTACAGGGTGAGCAGCAGCTGAAACACATGAGTGCTGGCTATTTTATCAAGCTACCTCCTTTCTCATCTTCTCTGATTTACGGACGTCCTGCCGCAGCGCATCAATTCTCTGCATGCTCACTTCCAGCTCCTCCTCTTTGTCGCGAAGTTGCCGGGACAGCTTCTGCTTCTGGGAGCGCAGGTCCCCCATCCTCTCACTGAGCTCAGAGAACTCCTGCACAGCCAGCTTCCTTTGTTGGTGGGCATCCCTCAGCTCTTTGGACTGCATCTTTAATCTCTCTGAGGCTTCTACCAGTTGCTGGTTTAAAAAAAAAAAAAAAATATATATATATATAATAAAAAAGAGTAAATTGAACTCCATATATTCTTTCCAAGAAGAAAGAAACTGGAGCTACATAATAAACTTGTTTTGACCACCTCTCATAACTACTAAAGATTTCTAATTCTTAATTTACACAGTTATTTAGCTAAGCAGCTGCAGTGACATACAAAGACAGCCATTACTCTACTTCTAGTGTGGCAGCTCCAAAGCTACCTTTGGTATCCCCAGAAGTCTTTCTTATAAATGTGACTACACAAGGCCACCTCACCTCCAAATAACTTAATTTTAGATTACCACCATGTACCTGCACATTTGTAACCTTGTTTAAAGGAATGCTTCAGAAGACAGGAGATTCAGGAGCAACATTAAATAGATTGTACCAGCACTGAGGGGTACAATGTGAGATTTTTCAGAAAACTGAGGAAGATTCCTTAAAACGAATTATGAAACTCTTAATACTTAATTGAAAGTATAAAAACTATTTCCTTTACTGAAAGTAGTTCACAAGAATTAACAGGATTAAAATACAAATGGAACGTTTGACATAAAATCATTTGAGAGTGGGAGGAAAAAATAAGAAAAAGAGCAGAATGACACAACCAAATAAATATATACTGTACAAGGGAATTCTAAAAGTAGGAGCTCCATTAGTAGGAGCATTGCAGGAAGATTAAACTCCCAAAAAGCATGCACTCAGACCAGAAGCAGCATACTCATACACTCTGCTACTCATACACTCTGGCAAACAATCCCTACCAGTGGTTAACAGACAGAAGAGAGACTGTTAAAGTCTAGTGTAGAAACAGCCCAGAAATTCTGACCCAAGTACTACTTTTGGATCCATATGAATGCTCAGGAACAATATGGCTGGCAGACTTTTGCAAAACTAGTTATTCCAATACAGCTAGCTTTTTTTACTATTATTGAAAGTGGTAGGGAGTTTATGCAAATCCCTATTTACTTTACAACAGAATATGTTGCTGACTTAAAACTGAAATACTGCTACATTTTAGGAAGAAAACAAAAGGGATAATTTACACAGCAGCAAATAAACTCAATGATTACATAAAAGTCATCATTAGCCTTAAGCAAGAATTAACCTTTTGCTTTAAAAAAAGAGTAAATGGGCTCTTTCAATGAGCTCTGCTAACTTCTGTGCAAAGATCCTTTCCCCCTAAATAGACAGGTGTACTCCAAATGTCACCAGCAGGCCGTGGTGTCATGTAAACTGACCCATGGACAAAAACTCTAATTCTGCCAGGGATACCAGCCAGGTATCTGCTGGGTCTGTTTCCTCCCTCATCATTCCCTGAAACTGGAAGAATAGAGGAGAATAATACTTGTGTTCCTGATCCCTTAACAAGTCATCCCAAGGCTCTGAAGTCTCTCCTGACTACCCTCAGGCTTCTACTGAAACAGCTGAGGAGAATTAAACAGCTTAATTAAAACAATTTTAGGTGTTTATTTCATCTAGCAGAACACAGTTGAAATAAGAAGCCCATCAACTTCCAAAAAATAGAAGAGTGATACTTTGGAAAGCTACTGTACTGTTCAACAGTTTCCCTAAGATCTCTGCATAGTGTTAAAAAGCAGCATTTAAAACACTAAAATTGCAATCACAACAGAACTGTTCTAGAACTACTCTACACGACCATTTAAAAAACTCTGTCTTTGGATCAGTACCTTATGAAGGTCCTCCTTTTCTTGCCTCAGTACTCTGCACTGCTTTTCTAGTCCTTTCAGCTTGTGCATGGAGTCTTCATGTTCTTGTCGAAAAGCCACTGCGTCCGCAAGCTGCGCTTCCAGTTTGCTTATATCTGTAGATTAATACATATTAAAAGCAACTGATCCCAAATTAACACCAATAAAACAAGCCACATTACTCATGCAAATTGCCATCACTTTGCTTGGAAAATCAACTTCTTTCCTATTCTCACCATTTTAGACTGTTTAAAGTACTTTGGGACATTGATACCTCAAAATAATTTTATTTTTCTCAGCCCCAAGATTGTTACCTCTAAGTGAAAAAGCCTTAGCACAAGGCTTTGCTTTGTTTTTGAGGACCACAACTTCTAGGCCTAGAAAATCATAAACTAAACTTGAAATGTTCCAATTCCAGTTCTAGTAATGTGTTTCCTAGATAGTTTTCCTTATGCAACAAAAAGGCAACAGTCATTAGTGCATCCAGCAAGACAGGCAAGGACTATTTATTTTCTAGATAAGAACTAATGAATAGTTTGGGAAAGAAATACCACCCTGCACAAGGTAACCAGGAGACCTGATTGACCATACTCCGGGCAGCTTGTTCTCACTTTACTTTCAAAGACAAATAAACAAATTTGATTTGAAATTATTGGTTTTAAGTGCAAAAAACCCAACACAGCCACCTTTATATACTCCTGCTCAGTCTTACCAATTCTAAGAAAATGAACAGCCATTCTCTATTTGGTTTTAATTACCACTTCTATTAAACAAATAAATAAGAAATTTCACAGGGAATAACTGTCTCACTCAAGTTCCACTGATATCTGTTGCAGAACAGGAAAATAGATCCAAGTATTCAGGATCACAAGCAGTTATAATGCTTGAAGTATTATTCCTTTCCTCACCTCAGAACAAACTTTCTCCTACCCTACATGAACGAAATCCACTTCTTTTTAAATAAGAACATACTATTAGAATTTATATTTAACAGGACATCACTGGTAGAAGAACTAGATAAACCTGAACCCTTCGCAAAAGCAGACTATTAATCTAACTATTGTGACTCAAACCTAATTTCAGAATACAGAAAAATAGCTTTTTTGGGGAAGATAGTCTGTGTAGGAGAACAGAGCTGATTTTTGCAGTGCATACACCTACAAAAGAGTATATTGTCAAATGAAATCGGGAAAAGACACTCTAAAAAATTCAGCATCAGCAACTTAGCATCTGAACTCACACTATACAGGCCTCTATAAAACTCTCAGCCAAGTCATTAGGATTCAGAACTACCACTTTATTTATCACTGATTCCCACTTAAAAATTAAGTGCTAACAGGAGGTTTGCATGGATAAACTAATAGCATTGTCAAGCAACAGATTTTCAGTGATATGGGTGAGTCAGTCTTCCCTCAGGACAGATGCCAGTATTTGTTTTTCTGCAATGCTCAGTGCTTCCTAATTAATGCATCACCAAACACAGAAACACAAAGGGAGCAGAAGCTCAGAAATATTTAAATGCGAACTACTATTACACATCCCCCATCTACTCCTTTATGTTACTGGAGAGCAATCAGACTTCTATCTCCTGTCTCTTACACCTGCTTACAAGTAAAACCTCTCCAACATAATACTCCTCCCCAAATGGAGGAGTAAGAGAACAAGATCTCCTGAGATTTTTAGGGAAACAAATATCACACAAAATATTTAACTAAATCCATCCACACAATTCATCACACTCTGGACTTCCCATGCTAGTATGTGCTATCAAGCCAAGCAAGTGGAAGAAGTAGCTAAGCACTCATCTGGAAAAGGCTGAAATGCCTCTTAATATTGAACAAGGCTTAAAACACCCTTTGTTTCTTAAATAGCTCAAGAACATTAATTCTACTTATTGCAAAACAAATTGCATTACTATAATTACCATGCCAGAGGCTTACCTGTTAATTTGTTCTTCAACCGTTCAATTTCTTCATTTAGTTTTTTGATCTCCTTATCACGGCTTGCATTTGCTGTAACACACACTGGACCTTGGAGGTTCTGCACTGTCTGTGTAGATTCTTAAAATCCAAAAAGAAAGGAAAAGATTTTCAATAGAATATATTCCAATGAGCAGAGCTAAGAATCCAAACAAATATAAACCACTAACCTTGCAGTTTTCTGTTCAAATCCTGCTTTTCTTGCTCTAATTTCCGTATTTTCTTTTCATAGCCTTCTATTTGTGAAGTGTTCTTTAAGTCTCGCTGTACATCTGTATCTTTGGTTACAGTGTCAGACTGCAGCACACTCTTTAAAGTGCCTCTATCAGATAAAGAGCTGAAAAGAAATACCTAAGTTAGGACATTTTAATAAATACTCACAGCAGTCTATAGCTGGGACATGCTGCGATTCCAGCAAATATGCACCTTAAATTTACAAGTACAATTAGTGCAGTAATTGTTACTGTAGAGACAATTCTCAGGGTAAAGTTATTATTCCCTAGCTACTGCTGCTGTAGAATTAAGATACCTGCATGCAGGACTTCAATGATGCAGGTATACTTTGACTTCATAAAGTGCCTAAATGACTGAAAATGTTAACTCTCCCATGCCAAAGGTTACAGGTACCTGGCAGAAATGGAAGCAGGTAAATGTACCTGCACTGAGATAGCTGAGGGACAACCCCAAAAGCTTAAAGCATGGTAAAGATGGATTTCAGTTAATGTTTCACATGATCTCACTGTGAAAAGGATGACATACATGTTTTGGGTTCATGGGGTAACAAACCCCAGCAAAGAGAAATAATGGAGTAACAAACAGGTCAGAATACCCTAAGATCAGAGACAAGCATATGTTTGAGAGATCTCTAAAGTCAGATGGAGGCCATTTCAAAGACATGCAAAGTGAGCCACTTTGTCCATGCTCAGAACCCTCTATGTTAACTTTGTCTACCAGCAGGACAGTGAAGCAATGAGATAATCCTGAACAGTTCCTGGCAGATGTCCAGTGTGGATAAGACTTGATCTCAGCCTCTCAATGCAGGAACTGCAATTGACACATCTATTCCCTTAACTTTCTTTCATTTCAAATACATAAAATATTAAATATCAAAGCACCTAATCTTGGCAAACAGGATCAAAATATGTTCAGACATTAAAAAAAAAAACCAAACAAGGAATAAAAGTTTGGCTGCATGTATCCCTATGGACATCAACCTTTCTATATGTTTATAAAAATGAGAATTCCTAGGAACTAGCTGCATTTGGGAAACAAGTTTCCTTTATAAAACATATCCTTTGCTTACCTGTCAGTTGTGTATGTAAACCCAACGAATGGCAAATGCAATCCAGAAAAGCCTGTATGAGAACTTGGTGGCACCACTTCCTGCATGAAAACAATGTGCATGAAAACCCAAGAGAGAACCCATGCAGAGTGAAAGGCATTTCATTGACCCACAACAGCTAAAAGAGAGACAGCTAATGGAAAGATTTTTCTTAATACACCAACTGACAATTGGCAGTTATGCTCCACTGCCCCTGAACAAGCTTTATTTCAGATTAGGTCGCCTAATAGAATAACTTGAATTTTGGAGCCTCTTGAACTGGCACTTGAAAGGGCAGCATTTCAACAAGTTCAAAGCACAATGCAGCCAGTAAAAGGAAACCCAAAATTTCAAGTTCCTAATTAAAAGTGACCTGGTACCAAAATGCATGCTGTTAGTCTTACTGTTCTAGTTACTGTCAGACATGTAATCAAAAAACATGCCAAAAGCTCTTAATTTCTTGGAATACAAGCCAGTGAAAAAAATACCACAAAAGCTCTCTACTCCTCCTGAACCATTTGTAAACTACAAGAAACAGAAATGGAGGAGTGCAACACCAATGTTCCCTAGTCCAAGAACCAGCCTCCTGCTTCTCAAGTCAGTGGAGAAGTAGCAGGATGAGTCCTCTCACTTGGACAGCGGTGCTTGCAAGCTACACAGAGAATATATGTGTATTTGTAAAGACAGCGGGGTTTTTTTTCACCTTTGAAAAAGCATAAATCCAAATACTAGCTCTCTGTTAAGGTAAACTGAAAGGGCAACTAAGAGGCCTTTTTCCCTACCTAAGTATGTTTTAACTTTGACCATGTAACAGTAATGCAGTCTGGCAAGTGCTACCACTTAAAAAAGCAGCTCCCGATTTCTGATAACACAAAATGCCAAGAAGTGAAAAACTTGAATTTTTCACATTTGGAGTGACTTATTTTTCATCTATTTATTCTGAAGTAAGTTCTCACTACTACTTTACAATGCAGCAAGGATGCATACTTCCATTAGTAATAGCTAAAAACAAAGACTCACTGGATTTCTTAGTACATCATCATCTACATCAAAGTTCGAGGTGTCAGAAGGACTGCTAACTTCTGGAATGTAAGGTGCTTCTAGGTTTCGGATGTTATCCCAATTAAGTCCTTCAAAAAATGCATGAGACTTAAAATCCTCTATTCCATTCTGTCCCAGTCTTCGCTCCCTGCTGCAGATAAGTCGCTGAATAAGATCTTTTGCTTCTTCAGATACATCTGTAACATGGGATGGAAACTGAAATCGTTCCTAGAAAACAAACAGAGAAATGCTTAGAGAAGGAATTAATTCCAAAACTTACAACTGTAGTTTTAAAAAAGCCATTAAACTACACCGATAAAACGGGAAATGAATAGTCAAATATTGTTCTAGTTACACTGAGTAATGACAGATCACAATTCAATACATTCAGTGACAGACCTTTTGTCTTAAATCGGATCTCAAGTACAAGAAATAATTTTTCAATTTCTTTAAAACAGGTCTTTTTGATCTGTGATTACAATAACTCTGTTAGGAAAAACAAACTTTTTTTAAGACATACCAGGATTTTTGCACACTACAATATATTAAAGTTCATACAATAAAGACAGACTGGTATTCTTAGTCTCTATTCTGATCTCTGTGGACCTCTGTAAATGTAATCTGCATTTAGAAAATATTTCTATTATCATAAACAAATGTAAGATCTAAACATTGTAATTACCACTAACACCTGAAATTACTGTAGACTGAAGAAATTGGAGCAGATTTTAATTTTCATTTTGTGATGATTGCTTAGATTTTCCAACATGAAAATCAGCATTTAGAGAAAAATTTCAATTTGACAAAGAATTACATTTCTGCAGTTCAGAGAAGCAAGCATTCCTAAAACCTGAACCAAGAAACCTACACATCATCAATCTAAAATACTGTGAAAAAGTAAACATCTACCATCACTTCAATATCTTTAAGTGATGAGTTTCTCTGTAAACATAAAGTCAGAACACAAGAGACTTAACACAGCTCTTACTTCATGATTCATAATCTTCCCATAGGTTTCCACTAGTGACTCTGCATAGAAGGGTGTTTCACCATACAGCATTTCATACATGCAGACACCCAGTGACCACCAGTCACACTCAGGCCCGTATTTCCCCATTCCATCTTCCATTGCTTGCAGTATCTCAGGAGAGATGTAGTCAGGAGTACCCACTGCTACTGATGACTGTACCTTAAAAATAAGGCAAATATAATTCTCATAAATTTCCAGTTTCTCTCAGCAACTGTTTTACTCAAACACTAGTATTTATGACAGAGACTCTCCAACATGGTTCTGGAGAAGGAAGAGATTCATAAAATCACAGCAACATAACAAAGGAAATACTAAGAAAGTAACAAAGACTGCAAAGATTAAGTTCCATTCTACTGCTACGTAAAATCAGTTGATATGTTTTATTCTGAACAAAGTAGAAACCCAAAATAATCGCAGATACTGTGAAAGCAGAAAGACAAAATATATTTTGCCTTTGTGTCTGTTTATATTTTAAAATTGCAATTTGCTGCCCAGAAGTTGAAATGAAAAATGAGTAAGTAGGGAGATCAGATCCTACCTCTGAATTTTACAGTTTCATTTGAGGATTGTAGAACAAATTTCCTGGGTAAGTTTTATTATGTCAGAAATCAGTCAAATGTTTATTGCCTTATGTGCAACTGGATCTACTACAGGAATAAGGTGGAGAAATTACTCTGTGCACAAGTAGTAGGGAAGCCCTGACCATCAGGGCAGACTAACCTCTAGGAATATGTTCTCAATTCTAATGGCTCTTTCATTTTACATTTTTTATGGTAAAGCTTTGACAGGCATTTTATGACTAAAGAACATCAACAAGATACAAGCTTGTGCCAAAACCAGTGAATGATGCTGTATGCCATACTTTGCCAGGACTGGCACCCCTGGAGGTGCCCTAAACCAGGCAAAACAAACAAAATCTGTCACAAGCAATTCAGCTTTTAGAGGTAAATCCAATCTGCTACACAAGATGGCCAATTACCATCATGTTGCTGCTCCATTTGTCAAAGGCATATAAAACCAACTGCTTATTAATTGTAGAATCAAGACAATCATTTAGGTTGGAAAAGACCTTTAAGATCCAGCTGTTAACTGAGCACTGACAAGTCCACCTTAACTGTGTGCCCAAGTACCACATCTACACATCTTTTTGATACCTACAGGGATGGTGACTCACCCTACCCACTTGGGCTCAAATGGTCATTAGAAGAAAAAGTGAAAACCAGAAAAATATAGCAAAGGACAACTAAAAAAGTTAGCAGCCTGTAAAATAAGGAGATGAAGATTTCAAAAATGCATTTAAGTATGTTCAGTTATACTGCACCCTCAATTTTCAGCGTGTCAGAAAGTTCAGTCTATCACATCCCTGATGCACACTGATGATGTCTAATCTCTTTAAAACCATCAACTCACTTAGAAGATCCCACTATCAGCAACCCAAATAAATATAGCTTCATACATACTGTGCCATCTTCACTCATTTTCAGACAGGACCCAAAGTCTGCCAGTCGTATGTGGCCATTCATATCCAAAAGAACATTATCAGGCTTTATGTCCCTGTTATAACAGATAGAAGTGAAAGGATTTAAACATAATCTCTACTCTGTTTGTAGAGATTAATCTTGCATCAAAATAACACAAAATCTTACCCAATGATGTAAACTCTTTTTGGTACTATTTATGACTCTCTCCCCCTGACCAACCTTAAACCCAGCAGTTTTGTTGCACCATAAAATCTGCGTTTCTTTTCAAATGTGAAGTTCCAAGTGTTACTACATGTGTTGAAAAACTTAAAAACTGTACAGCACCTTCACTTTAATCTTTGAGGAGACTAGAATTACTTGGAGTAAACAAAAATAAGGTGCTCGAATACATCTTGCTACATAGATGTGGAAGCTGACAATGGTTGATTTTTAAGGTGCTGAATTCCAGTTTCACACTTGACATTTGTGAGAAAAACCATGACAGATTTAACAAAGGGTCCTCATATGTGTAAAAAGCCTGCCAACTTGATACATTTTTCCAGCACAAACTTGAATTAACCTTTTCTAACCAAGGGCTAATGCTCTGAAATTAATTACTGAAATATCACTAATACTGCTGCTCATTAGCAGTATTAATACAAAATAATAAATGCTAATCTATGCCTGTCTACATAAATTTAAATGTGTATTTACTTGTGATAGTACACAAAAATATGTGTTGAGAAAATTGGACTATGTCACTATGCTTACCCAAAAAATAATCAGTAATTCTGCATTGTTAAACTTATTCCATACATTTCAGTTCCAGATATTGTCAACGTTCCACAACCACAGGTCAAGCTCAGTAGTTGCAGGGTACTATAAAAACTAATATACAACTATGCACTAATTTGTTTGTTTTTTAAAGAACACTGCTCACAGTGGCACTTGCAGCATGAGCCAATCTCTGCTTGGCATGCAGCTCTCACTTGCCTCAGGGACCAGTACTGCTGTTCAGAAAGGCTTAATGCCTCCTCTCTGAGCCCCACTGTCTCCTATCTGCAGCTAACAGGTCATATAAGCCCTTAAAGGGTCCTTGAAACCCTCTCCAGAGCAATCATGCTTCTTCCTAATCCATTCCAGTTGCCAAGCAGTAATTTCTTGGGCATTGGCACACATCCTGTTCAAAGCACGTGTTTTGGCCACAGAGCCATACACTCCTACTGCCACAACAGACCTGCATTCAGCCCTGTGAAAAGATGTAGCTGCCCAGTAAGTCAGGCCACCTTCCTTGGAAATTGGTGCAATGGTGCCTCTGGTGAACTTCTCTGAGGCTGTAACATTTTTAAATCCCCAAATATTGTCCACATTTACTCACAGGAGTTTTAGAGAGTTTAAACACCTTTTCAATTTTTAAAACAGCAATCAAAATGCAAACAGAAGAGTTCAGAGCATTATAGCTGAGAATTCCCTACGCTTTTTGACCTTTAATTGTACAGCTACTACCAACCACAACCTAAGTTTACTTGATGGTAACCACTGATTCAGAATACACATCTTGTGTGCAAAAACAATTAGACCAGCACATGCCCACTGATCAGAAAAACTGAAGATGATCTCAGGTAAGTAGATGCGCTGATGTTATCATGGGCTTACTGAGCATAAATTTTGCAGAACATCTAAACATCTGTAGAAAGTTCAAACCTTTTCAAACTGCTTCAAACTTCTAGGTTGCTTGGACAAAGGCAGATAAATATTTATTAAGTGAATTGAGAATAAGTCAAAAGCCCTGTTTAAAAATAGAAAAGATCTTAAAAGGTTAGTCAGATAAATGTCACTGCTTCCAATACCAATCCATTAAAACTTGATATTTAAAATAAAGTAGCTTATACAGCTATTATACAGCATAAAGTAAGCATGTATCTATAGTCGTTTGCTTTTGGCTATTGTGTGCATTTGTATACATAAAAGTAAATTTGGAGTTAACTTCAAATAACTGTACTTGTATTTTTTGCCAAACGAGAAGGTATTTTACCTGTGCACATAATGCAGCTCATGTATGGAATGTATAGCAAGCACCATTTCACCAATGTAGAATCTAGCCATATCTTCAGGAAGCTTGTCTTCAAACTTACTGAGAAGTGTCAGCAAGTCACCACCAACATAGTAGTCCATCACTAGATACTGAAAATAGAGAAATAAAGCAATCAAGTACTGAGAGACAGCTGGCAAGAAAAAAAAAATAAAGTTCATCAGTTAACCCCTGAAAAAAACCCTTTCACTACTTTTTTCTGTGCATGTGGAAAGCAGTCAAAATTAGTAGTCTTCTGTTTTACTTTTATTTACTTAGTATAAAAAGGTATCATATTCCTTTAATAATCACAGTAAGAATGGCACATCAGCATAATGATACAATAATGATTGATCCTACGATAAAAAAAAACACGAACAAAATGTGACAACAACAAAGAAATAAATCAGGATGAGTTTATTTCTGTCTTAACTAGTATCACAAAGAAAATTATCTAATATCACCCAAACTGATGTATTTTACTGACTCTTAAACTGAAAATTTCCAGAGGATGATAAAAGAAAAAAAAAAAGTATAGTTAAAATCAATATTTGATGCAGCTTAGTCTAAAATACACATTTCATTACTACTTTTAATTATAGTACCATTTCAATATTACTCGTTGCTCCTGAAGTGGCACTTATCACATCAACATCTTCAAATACGCATCTTGGCACATTCCACATCATGGACACGTAACAGCTGGCAGGAGTCTGATGACACTATACATTACTATACTATACCTGGATGCCCATGACAAGCCAAAAGCACTGGCAAGCCAGGGGCACTAAAGTGGAAAATTTAAAAGTCAAACGTTGGTGTTCTTTTGAATATATTTCAGTGAAAAAGTAAACAGCCTCCTAGGCCAATCAGGCACCATCCTAACCATGGAAAGGACCAATACTGATAGGCTAATATGAAAGAAAAGGACTCAGGCATGCTATTTGTTTCTCATACCACAAAACAAGGATTATGTTTGAGGTATTTCTTAGCAATATCCACCTAAATCCAGACCATCACATCAAGTATAATGACTTCATCCAGTACTACCAATCTTGAGCCATTTTGTTCCATGTTTCCCAAGATGATTTGATATATGGTTTTAAGACTAACTTTGCTTATTCTGGAATTCAAGTTTACAAAGCCATCATGTTATTTTTCTCCTCAAAGTAAAGCGACCTAGAATCCACTGTCCCTGCCACAGATTCATCTTCCATAAGGGAAACAAATTAAAGAAGACAGAAATGCAAAGAACATGAAGTGCAATGCTAGCCATTTCCTCACTATCTTTTGGATTAAAAGAGTGACTCCAAAAGCCACAAGTTTTGATATCTTTCTCTGTTTTATTCAATTTATTATTTATTTATTCTATTTATTACCACTTAATCTGATAAGCAAATTGTATCCTTTATGTTGAAGTCAATCTGTGGATATTGCTCCAAGGAACTTCAAACATGTACTGAACGTCTACACATGCAACATTTATGTTTGAAAACAAAACGCTACAGACAGAAACCATCAATCTTCTAAAAGGGATATTAACTTGAAGTATTTCCTCTCAAATTCAAGGTAAAGAGACTTTATAGAACCTTCTGTGGGAAGTGAAATATCCTCCCTGTCAGAGACAAGGTAATGTACTTCTGTCAGCTCCCAAAGCATTTACAACTCAACAAGAACTCAGGTGACACATGAAGGAAGGCACTTGGATCACAGAAAGATGGTGACATCTCATCTTTGAGGAAGCAGAACTTTATTAATCTTTCAATTCAAAATTATCTGCTTGCCAGGAGGTGCTTCTGCTCCCTTCTTGTGGGGTTAAAATAAAAGCTTTTCTGATGCTGAAATCTCACAGTAATGCATTTCTTCCAGGGAAGTGACTACATAGAATGGTGAGAGTCGTTAGGAATCAAAGGAAAAAAGGATATCAAAATACTCTCATGAGTACCACTGAGAGGCTGACAAGAGGGGAATACACATATGCTCTTTTTCATGAATGAGACTGGGAAAGAAAATTAAGAGATCTGAATCTGGAAGAGATAGAGACGTTCAAGTTCCATGCAAGTTTTCAATATTCATGGACTATGTTTCACTTACATCATATCTACTTCAACTAAATCACCAAAGGCTGATTTAAACCCACCTTGACATAGGCTGTCTCTTATGAAAGCTTTTTAAGAACCAGAAAAAACTTATGCAGCATTTCCATGTAATGTAATTTAAGAATTGTCTGTTTAGAAAACAGTAATGTATGGTGCATTGACTTGAAAGGTTTTAAAACTACAAGAGCAGAACCAGAAAATGAATTCCAGAACATATATATTTCATAGAATTTTGTATTTCTTGCTTAAATATAAGTTCTCCATTATCAAATGCTCTGTTAATATCACAGGGAGAGAATAAAACCCTAAATACTTTTAGACTCTCCAAAGGCATCTACTACTTTTCTACATTAATATCTTACTTTTTCTTTGTCTCGCTCTGAACCCTTTATCATACAGCCAGAGGAGGCAGAGCACTAGGTGGGAGAAGACACAAGGCTCTCTCTCTGCTCAGGGTTAGCTTATGTGGTTTTGCATTTAAGAATCACTAGATATAATGCATAAACATCACTGGGAAAAAACACTGGAAATCTAGAGATTTCTCTTGCAGAGGATCAGGTTGGAAAACCAAGCTCTGTAATCCTTTCTTGTTTTGTTCTCAGCTTTGTATTCCATTCTGCAAGGACCGTGGATGAACAGCACAGCTAAAAAGTAAACTAAATCTGTCCAGGCTCTGTAACAAGGCAGCACTCTCCAGGATGAGGAAAAATGTAGCTATAAAATTCTTCAAGCTCCAGAGAGAATTGAACATAGATCTCTTAGCCCCTGGACAAGTATTAGATGGTATGGAAGAGAACCTTCTGTCCAGCTTTTTGGATGAATTGATTTCTTGATGTGTTTCACCTTTTCTTCATGCATCACTTACAATGGTGACTGAGATGCGGATCCACTCCATCTGTGAGCACCAGACATTTACAGGAGATGGTTTCTGAGTAACAGACCAAATTGGAAGGCAGCACCTCAGCACATGCAGAAGCAGACCTCAGGCAAACTGGGAATCTGCTGACTTTGGCTGCCAGGCAGAACTGTTGTCTTCTTAGATACTGGATATTAAATTAGATGTCTACATTCTGCTGTCAAGTGAAACTTCAGTATCTAAACACCTTTGGGAACTTTGGGAAAAGATTCCTCCTTTGTGCTGTGTTTGCTATTGCTTGTTATCTCACACAGCTAACAATTTTTCCTTAGGTAGCTCCATTCTTACAAGGTACTTGGAAATACAAAACAGGATGCTTTTTATGCAAGTCTGAAGGTTGGTTCTGTGGGAATTTGAAACTACAAGCTGATTTGAAATCAAGAGGCAGTGCTAGAGACAACTAAACTGTGAGAGATTGAAAATCTGGACCTATCACAAACAATTCAATGGAAATAGCCTGTAAATGAGGGCCTAAAATGTGACTGCTTATTTTCCTACTATGTGCTTGTTATTCTAAAAATACTCCAAACATGACAAAGTAACGTGTTTTGTCTCAGCATCTGTGGAAATGTTTGAGTATTTACTAACTCTTGCTTAGTTCCTGAACTCTTTGGCAGCCTTTTAAAAATACTTTTTTTTTTTTGATTTATATTCATGACTTGCTACCATGCTGCTAAAGTGTTAAGAAGGTGAAAACTTTCACATTACAGCTATGTCAGATGTAACAGAAACAGCAGGTTTGCAAAGCCTGAAGTAGCCGCAGGGAGGCTGTTCAGTATATTGCAGAATATTGGGGCTCTACTGACTTTGCTCCTAACCAGTATTCTGCTGTGTTCTGTGACTAAAGTAAACAGGCTTGTATGTCACAGTTCTAGTAACCAATCATAAAGAAATGTCATAGGAGTACAGATTTTCTTTATAACTGTTTGCTGAAGTCCCTCTAATTACTGAGAGACCAATCTGCTGATTTAAAAACATATTTTATAGAAATACTTTTTAAAAATAGGTTATTTTCCCACTAAGGATTTTAAAATACCAAAATTTTCAATTACTTTTTCCAGTTTAAAACAAAAACTTGCTTTAAAAGACATTATGAAAGTTTAAAATAAAATATTTCTTACTTTCACAGAGTTAACACATCTCAGATTACTTAACTACAACCTTATCCAAAATACTAAATTTGAACATGGTATTTTTTATGCTAGGGGAGATTAGTTAATTTAAGATGCTTAAATAAATCTCTATATACTACAGTCCTACACAACTTTCTCACTCTCCTGCGTTACAGGCAGTCCCTTTGAAGTTTTGCTTCAAGGAGAAAACAAGAATGTTGAAACACTGCTGTTAGGCATGAGGTGGACTGATTTAATGCGCTAATATTTTTAAAATATACCAAAAATAAAGCCCTTTCACAAGCCAGAGCTTTTATTTACTGATGAATCAAACATACCAAATAGTTCTCATCTTGAAAGGCATAGTGCAATGTAGTAATCCACTGACAATCTCCATTCACCAAGACATTTCTCTCCTCTCGGAAGCAAGCTGTCTAAAGGAAAAGAGGGGAGAAAAGCCACTGTCAACATCAACAAGTAGTTTTCACAGGATGAATATATATGGATGTTTTATGGGATTATTTCAAATTACTGAATAGAGGTTTCTATTCATTGGAATTCAGTCTACACAAGTGACATGCCAGTGAATCTCTGCAGGTTTTAGTTAGGCATTCAGTCACTCTAATCCTGACTGTGACTTTAAAAAACCAAACCAAACCAAACCAAAAAAACCCAAACCAAATGAAAAAAACCCACCAACCTCCCCTCCCCTCAATCCCAAAAAAACTCCACACCAACACACAACACCTACCAAAAACCCCACAAGCCAATTCAAGTCAAAGCTAAATCTTTGTTTTACAAACCATTTTTAAAAGTCAGAAAATAATAACTTGTCACTACCATCTGCAGCAGAAAGATAATGGCTCTAGGAAAGTACATCTGATTCTTCTGATAAAGACCCTTATGAAAACAGTTTCATGTATACTTTTATTACATTACAGTCCCAGTCCAGACACTGCTAACACACTATGGGAAATAAGCAGATTTTACTATTACTGTCTTATCTTTGTCCAGAATAATACATTTTCATTTTCAATAATCTTTCCTCTACTTCAAACAGCACACTGCAACACTTCATAGAAGCAAGCTCTGTGTAACAGGTTTTCTCAGCATCTTTACATAAAATGAACTTTCATAAACTTCAAGCCAGTTCTTCCCAATAAAAATATATTAATGTTTTTATTGGATTAGAACTATCATGAAACAGACCCTGGGACTCTTCTATTACTCTCAATCCAGAGAGGCATTATCAGGATATTTGACAGCTATATATTGAAGTGTTTGGGTTCTAGAAAAGAACTAAATTTTTTTTGGTCACTGCCACTTCTTCAGATGTCTTAGAAAATGTACTGTGGAAATGTGCCTGGGAAGCCCAAGCCTAACCATATACTGACTACACCTTACAAATGCATCTCCAACTATTTTCCCCTCAAAAGAAGCAAAATTCAATCTACAATTTTACTGAATAAGACCATGCTGTGGTCACATTGTAAATTAGTAATCACTGGTGCAAAGAGGAGTAAATTGTAATTAAATGCCAACTGAGTGGTTTAACGGTTTATGAATGCAAGGCCAAAGTAACAGTCTGCAAAAAAGGCTGGCAGCTACAGCAGCTCCAAGTAATCCTATCCCCTTCCCACAGCACCAGAGCATTGCACTTCTCAGCTCTCCTGGCACCACGATGTGAGCAGGCTGCCAACACAGAAAACTAGTTTGTTTATTTTTGAAGACATCAGTCCCTTGATCCAGTTCACTGTGCAACCTCAAATAGCGAGGGAATGTTATGAACACTGAAAACCCAGTAATGCTGCTGAACACTGCATCATGAATTCAGAGCATAAAATTCTCCTTCTCTGCTTACACTAGCTTAAAAGGCCTTGAGACATGGCTTGAAAAAGCATGACAGGCTACCTAATCAGCCAGTCAGGACTTATTTGGAACTGTCAACAGTAATACACTAATGACTACGTATTTTGCTTGAGAACAACGAATACAAATGGTCCTTATCAATATAAATGGCAAGCCTATTTTTGCTTCCAACCCATTTATGGATGTCAGGTGATATTCACTAACCTTTCCTTAATTTTAGTGGCTTGCAACCATATGGGGTTTTTTTCTTGCAGCTAGTATATGAATAAGCAGTATTTTGCTAACTTCTTGCTACGTTTTATGTCATGCACAACAAATATAAACCAGTGTAACAACATGCTTCTAACCCAGTCATAATAATAATATTTTTAATATAATAATAGGTGAGGTGGGTTAATAAAATATTTGAAGTCTGCTTTTTCAGTTGAACTCTCCATTTAAGAGGCTACTGTATTCTTGCAGGCTTAATTTTAAAAACGAACACCTAGATATTGCATGAACTTGATATGCAGGCTGTAACGTCCTGCTTATCCAGAAAAGCCAAATCAAGCAAGCAAACTGATAAGGAAAATACAAAGCAGTCCTGCAGAGAAGACAGTTCCTTTATTGTCCTATGCAGATGGGGAAAATCAGCAGAGAGAAAATTTTTTTTGACTGTTACTTTTCCTAAGTTTGTATTGGGAAAACTATTGCTCATTATACATCCTTCATGCCTGCCTGAGAGGATAAGACAAGTTAGTTGCATGATTAGAATACAATTTGTAAACAGCTGTCTTCTCTACATGCAAAAGATGCATCTACTTAGGCCACTTAATGAAATCACTTTAAAATGACTGAAGTAAGGCAGAATAGCTGTATTTTCATTAGAGTTTGGGAGACCTCTGCAAATATTTGTGTTTAAAATAATTCTATACTGACCAATGAATTAACATAAATGAAATCTGCATAGAAAGGGCACCAAATTTCCCTCTTATAGGGAAAGGCTTAATGCAGGACCGCTGATGCAGCACAGCCCAGGGTGTGAAATCTCCTGACAGCTCAAAGGAGAGCCGGGTGGCAGCGGCTGCTGCTGCCTCTAAAGTGCATGGATGGATGGATGGACAGACTGTGACTAAATCAGGCAAAGGCAGTGGTGAACAGGGGCTTAACAAGAGGGAGGAGATTCTGTCACAGGAAAAGGCCTGGCACTGACTCACTGAAAGGAAGGGAGGGACTAGGAAGGGCAGGCTGGGGGGAGGAGGTGTCAGGAAGGGGACAGAAGAATGGGACAGGGAAGGGTCAGCAAGCTCAGACCTCAGCAAAGCCACTATTGCTTGCCCCTTAACAGAACTGCTGCAAGTCCTGATGCAATACATGTCTTTTCTCTTCAAATCTATTGCTCATTTATCTGCTAACTTACATAATATTATGTATGTGCCATGAGGTTTTCCTCTCCCATGGAGGAGTATGTATCCTAGAAATACCTAGCCTAGAAAGCCGCTTCCCACTGTGCATTCTTAGTATTCTTTTCCTAATGTGTGAAGTACCCATTCACCTTTACATTTACAGAATTTGTTGTGACAGTGTACACCTCCTTTCGCCAAAACACCCCTTCTTAAACAGATTTACCTTCTTAACACGTTTTATTTTACAGTCTGATTCCAAAATATTTAGTTATAGTTTTACTAGCTATATAAATCCTGTTTCAAACTGTAGGACGCAAAGCTCCTTAATGGATGCTTTCTGAATGGAAGAGAAGAAAGACCTTTTTCATAACATTTTTGTATACAGCTGTGAATGTCACAGTAGCACCAATCTCAGCTTTCATGTAGTCTTTAACTTGCCTTTACTGTAAACAAAAATCTGGCCAATAAATTCAGGGTAAGAACTAGGGCAGACTGTCTGGTAAATGAATACACAGTATTGCTGAGAACAACAGATGCCTGGAAGGGACTGTCAGACTTGATTGCATTAAAACAGCTTAAGGGAAAAAAAAAAGAGAAAAGAACGAAGCTCCTATGCTCATGAAATAATTCTTCTTAATCTGGAAGAGCTTTAATGTAATCTTCCTAATGTAATTTTAAAAATTCTCTGTGTTAAAAAAACGTATTACTTACCTCTGCCCTTTTAAGCATTTCCCATTTATTTAGAATTTTCATTGCATAAATGCGCTCTGTACACTTCATTTTAACAACTGCAACCTGAAAAATTAAGATATCTTTAACAGGAGCATAGTCAGAAAAATACAATATTTAAAGAGATCAATACTCACACAAAAGCATGGTCAGAGAAATACAGTTTTCAAAGAGTTTAATTTCACAAATCCATAAAATAAGTTACTAAGGAGTCATCAGTGATCAACTGACACATTGATAAACTGCAGTCTGAGTCTTTGCTCCTTCTGTATTCCTCCAACATTACCACTATGCGCTTGATGCACCCTGTGTGGTCAAGAGCTCATGATGAAGTACATGGGGGATGATACAGGAGGAGCATGAAGCTTTTCATATGAAGATGTGCAGTAAAGCTGCATTGTTTCCCAAGAACAAGTGGGGTTTGTAGTCATGCCTGCAGCCAGTGGGGCAACATTTAAAAGGGCAGCCTGAGAAAACAAGAAAGGCTGCTGTCAATAGAAATACACTACATTTGACTAATTTGTTTTCACATTTCAGGTCTCAGAAACTTGAAAGATATTTGCAAATTAGCATGCTTTTGTGTACCTTATGCAGATATTTTAAAAGAAAAAAATATTCATTTATTTATTCACCATTTTGCTTACAGCATCTTACTATGCATGCTGTGTATTAGACTTGCTTACACTGATCTATTATGAACAGTAGCTCTGCACACAGCTGTAAATGGAAGAAAAAAACAAGAATACAAAAACTTCAAGGCTTACGAATGCAAAGACTTTATTTTGACCAAGAAAATGTATAGTCATTGACCAAAGTCAATGTATTCTCAAAGACCAAAAACTAATTCTTCTTGTGATAATGCCATAATTTCCACAAAGTTCTTCCAGTTGGCTAAAGAAAAACAGGCATCATGACTAACACAGCAACATTTTCACAGGACTATACATGGACTGCTTAAATATTTCTACTGCTATTTCTACTGCTTCTCAGCTCATCTCTTTTTTAGAAGCAGAAAACCAACCAGCTTTCACTGCTTCCAACACAGCCCTTGAATAGCTGTGTGAAAAGGAATGACATCACCTCCCCTCTTCTGTTGTTTAAAAACTCTTATCTAGAAAGGATTCAGCTACAACAGCTTTAAGAAGCTGCTGACTATAAAAAAAAGGTTGGAATAGTGCATGAAGCAGAGCAACATTATAAAAAGTCTTAAGTCTTGAGGAGTGAAGAGGGAAATGTAGTATCACCCTGCACCTTACCAGTAAAGAAGTTCCAAGTGAGGGGCAGGGAAGCTACTGCTTCTCCAGTAACACAAGAACAGGATATTCACATTTACACAGATATCTCAGCCTGCAGGTACATAGCTCAGCCCTCCAACCTTTAGAGAGCGAAGCTCCACTCACCAGGTCACACAGTGGGTGACAGCACCTTGTACACACCTGCACAGCCATGTAACAGGCACATAGCTCTGAAAAAAGGTACCCACTGCAGGAAAGACATGGCAATCTGGCCCTGGACACAGCTGGGAAAGGCAAAGCACTAAGAAGTGGCTTCTCTAAGTGAAGTAGAATATCCAGAGCTACATTACAATCCCAGTGTCTCCTGGCCTACAAACACCTCCCACAGATACTGCTCATGCTGAGGGGGAAGGATAAGCAAGTCAAGAAAGTCTCACACGCGGTTCCTTGGCACACATGAAACTGTTCAACTGACCTTCTGTAATGGCCTTAAATGTAAACAGCCTTGCTCCTCTTTTCACCACAGTTAAAAGTCATTGTAAAAACCTCTCTCCATGTACTTTATTGGGTCATTACCCTGATCCAGCTGAAGGCACACTCTAAGTCAAACAGCGCATTAAAAGCTTTGAGAAACTGCAAGATGCTGACATTACCCACTACACTTTTTAAACTGTTCCAGAGAGAACATGGTGACTCAGGAAATGCCCACACCTCCACTGCAGGGACAGGGACAGAGCAACACCAAGGTTATCTGCTGCAGAGGAGAGGTTACCTACTGCAGAGGAATGAACCAACGCTCTGCGGCAGATGCAATTTGCAAGCGTACCTCTGTGAGCCCTGGTGTAGCAACGTTGAAGTTTCGTAACACCACAAAACTAGAACTGCTCAGCTATTTGAGTACAAATACAGTGCGCAAATCAGAACCCAGATAGGCATCTACTGCACTTCATCTAAGGCCATCACTGTCCAAAGGCATTGCAGGATATCACAAGTTTAAAGCGTGCTCAACTGCTGAGGAACGATGGAAGCCTGGCATCATGGAAGGCAGGCACAGCTGAGGAGCTGTGTAAATGTTAGAACAAAGTGGCAAATGAAACAGGCCTGGAAAAAGAAGAAAGGAAAAGAAGAAAGGATGCCAAATCTATATTTAGCAATTCTCCAGTCACTAACTATATTAGTGCTATTTATGTTCAACTGAAAAGACTGCTTTTAAAAGGCCAATTTAAACTTTCTGGAGGAAGATAATTGTCTTCTGTGGAAGAAAAAGTATAGTTCATAAAAAGAAAGCTGACTCATATTTTCACATTAAGTGGTTATCAAGTTATGGCACCAGTAAACACACTGCTGCTTTAGTTATATGGGTGACAGTGGGACAGCTTCTCATGACAGCAAAAAAAAATCGTTGAACACAGCAAATTAGGTAATTCCCCATTAATTTTATCTCTGGAAAGAAGTCTTAGGACTGAAGATATCTCACAGAACTGACAGAATTTTTGCCTGACTAGACCTGACTCCTCAACCAATTCAAATAATTAGGATTTTTTTTAAGAAAACAGATAGAAAAGCATAACCCAAACTTCACTGATATTTGAACTGAAACAGGGAAGCACAAATAAAATAATGCCCTGATAAACTCAGTGCTATTATAAGGAAGAATACGGTTACAATATTGGAAAAGATCCTTTCTTCCATAAAATACCTCAGCGTTTCCTTGAATTACATTTCTTTTACATTCTTCATCAGGTGGCGGCATTTCTAAGTTTACTTTTGTCATATAATGCTTTGTCTCCTTCTGAGATGCTGCAGTGGAGTTGTTTTTTCTTACTTTTATATTAATTCTTCCTTCTCTGGCACACCTCAAATTCAGTTACAATAACCACACTGACCACTTTGCGAGATCAAACAGAAGCCTCTTATACTGCAGTTGTGCTAAGCATACAAGATGCCTGGTTTTAAATATGATGGTTTTTATCCTACATACCGATCCACCACATCTACTAACGTATGGAAAAACCCTTCAGTTGGTGTTCAGAGGTATTCCAAAGGACATAGATTTGTACACTGCTACAAATGTCTGCTTTAACAACAAAAGCATTGCTTCTATCTTCAGAGTTTAAAAGTCTACTGGCTGAATGAGACTAGGATTTCATACTGTGTTCACTCTCCATTTCCAAGCCTAATACAATTTACACACTATTAGAAGTTAAAAAAAAAAAAAAAACAAGAAAAGAAGTATGCTAAGAATAATGAAAGGAAAAAATGTACAAGCAGAGGTATGATAAAACAGCTTCTCAAGAAGAAGATATAATAACCTAAAATATTCCAGGCCTGGAAGAGGTAACAGCTATGACAGACACAGGAAACCATGAATGTCATGGAGAACATGAACAGAGAACAATAATTTGCCATTTCTAATAACACAGACATAGAAAAGCATCAAATTAAAAAAAAAAAACATAAGAAGATTAAGGAAGTATTATTGTCACAAGAAAGTTCTGGAACTCAGCCACAAGCTGCTGTGGCCACCTAAGTATTCAGAAAGTATTTAAATACAGACATGCTTAATACCTGAGTAACACACACTGCAATGTGGGCCTCGGTGACTACTGACCCCCGCGTTAGAGGGGTGGGCTGTGGAGTCCCTGAACCCTCAGCCACTGGAAACTCTGAGGATTCAGCTTTGCTCTGTTCTTGGATTTCGTTCCTACACCTCTCCACTTGGTCAAATGGGTGGGACATGGGCTAACCAATCCACACACCTTTGGCCCAGAACTAACACTTTAATACCTGTGTTAAACTAAGGAAATTACTTATTCCCAATTTGCATCTCAAAATGTCTGGCTGGAATGCAGAATCAGGGGGGCCAAATGCTCAAATAACAAAGTAGTCTGGTAGATATTTAGGTGATTCTGTTTTATTAAGTCTTAAAAATGTGACAAGAAAAAATTGCAGGTGCAAGGGTTCCCCCACCACTACAACCCCCCTTCCAGTCTGTATAGATTGATTACCATCTGATTTGATTAGCATCACCATGACTTGTCATGCTCAAGACTGAGGCAACAAGAAAACTGCAATAAAGCTCAAGTATATTTCCTCAAGGATTTCAGAAAGCCTAATGAATCCTAGTGCCTTCACTTCAACCAACTTTCGGCATATTTATGTAAAAAACAATGTATGACAAGTGGGGCTAAAGCATAACTGAGATCCCTCTAAGGTAACTACAAGGCACATGTATTGCTTCTGCCATCCATTTCCTTGTCATATTTTGTGTCTCAAAGCTCTGTTTCACTTGTAGTAAAATAAAATAAAATAAAATAAAATAAAATAAAATAAAATAAAATAAAATAAAGAACCAATATGGCTAAAGTAGCTTTCTAGACTTCAGCAAGAGTTAGTATTTTGTTTCTTTAATTGTTTTATAGGAGTATTTTGCTATGTTTTGATCTTCAAAACCCACTCAATACTGACATTTAGGGCTGCACTGTGCAAAGCCATCCCAGGCCAAGTTCCACCTTTCCCAGTGTTCCAATGAAATCTACAGGGTGCAAATCTGAGCCAAATAATCCTCTACAGACAAGACGGAACTTCCCAGCACTGTACTGTGCCCTGTGAGTGACATGATCAGCATTAGTAAGCAGCATCAAGTTACAAATTTTATTTTATGTAAATGGTAAGTATGGTGCAATAAAGTGCAGAAATCATTTAAATATAAGACTGGCTTTCCAGAAAACAATTAAGACAGTTAACAAATACTACTTAAAGATCATGCTAGCATTAATTTCAAAGCAATGACAAAAAAACTCACTAGGACACTATTCATGCTCATGGCACCTTAAACTTTCAGGTAAAACTTATCTTTAAGGACTGGACTTACAGGAATAAGGTGGAACTGCAAAATGCTCCTAGCTGGAAAGAAGAGGAACACAGACATATAGGTGATAATACTTGTGCAAACAGCTCATAATGGCAGGTAGTTAAGAAAAAAAGGCAAAGTGAATCTGGAATTCACAGGCAGATACGCACCACTGGGGATGGGTAAACATTACTGCCTTGCAATACAAACTCACTGGAAACTCCACACACAGCCACACCTCAGAAAAATAAACTTCATCTGGACCACGTGTGAAAGAGGACGACTGAGGTGATCAAGAAACTAAAGAGCCTCTCATGCTAGTGTGGGAATAGAAAAAGCCTTACTTGCTAAAAAAAGAAAAAATAAAGTGTACATTATTGTTATTATTCAAGGCCAGCGTGGATGGGGTTCTGACAAACCTGGTCTAGTGAAATGTGTCCCTGGCCCATGGCAGAGGGGCTGGAATAAGATGATCTTTAAAGATCCTTCAAACCTAAACCATTCTATGATTCTATCTAAAAATAAAATTGGAAGGAAGGGCATCAATAAAAGTGGATGATAAAAGATCTCCTTAGTCTAACAGACAATAAAATTACATGGATAAAACAATGTAAAATACCATGAATTAACCTTTGATGGGAACTTGGAAAGGCTTTAGACATTTGAGGAGAGACTTTAGTCACGCCTTTCAACTGGGAGAAGAGACAAAATGTCATTTCAGATGTAAACAATTTACCCATAATGTCTTATTACCAGATTTATAATCGAATATTACATTCATTTCCTTTGGCTAAAGCTTGTTTATGCCACATTTACTTTACTATTTCTGTCTCATGCTATTGATACCCTGCACACCAGCTACTGCAAAAACACTGCAGCAACTACTTTATCCTCCTGACACTTTCAGATAGGAAAAAGTCTTTGAAATAGACCTCATTAGTTGATAGTTTTAATACTGCATCTTTGAGGAAAAACTGGTCTGGGCTGCTGTATCAGTTTTTTAATGTGTATTTTACATATACATTTAAAAACCAGAATGTCTTTTGATAGAGTTCATATGCCATGATGCAGATTTCCAAAGCAAAATCAGATGTTTTTGAGCATGCAGTGTAAATCTTCATGTTGTGCAAATAAGAAATCCCTTACAAGTCCCAGCCAGAAAGACTCTGCAGAAGAAGAATAAAGGCCCCAAATAGCACCTAAGCTGTTCCTCAGGACCGGGGGGTTTGCAGAGACAAATGTCTGCTCCCACAGCAGCACCACAATGAACTGTGTGTGTCTCTAGCTCCTTGCAACCTGCCTGTCTCCATAGTTACTTGGTGCTGCCACACAAACACACACGGAACTGGGGAGGACTGAGATAGCAACCAGCTCTTTTGAAGCATTTTCAAAACAAAGCAGCTTCTTTCTTCATCCATTTCCACAGCAGAAAATAGCTTGCTTTGATTTAATTTTCTTTTTTCATGAAGAGCATATTAAAGAAAAGCAGGGCTAATTAAATACTTCTTTTGCATCGTATTCTGAATGCTTTGACTCTCTGAATAGTTGAAAGAAAAGTGTCACATGTGCTGTACAATACTTTGGAATTCTGTTAATCTACAGTGTAGGAAGGTACGGTCCCTGCTGGGCACCTAACAGCAACCACCAAAGCTTCTGAATAGGTGAGACAGCCTTAATTGCAGTCCATAGGCTACCTTTGCCCCAGGTTAATTTCTAGAAGTACTTCAAAACACTGAACTCAGTACCCTACAGCTGTGATTACAAGGTGGAAAGGGCACAAAGAGCTCTGCCTCTCACTGCCAAGCACGACTGACCGCGGGAAGCTTAGGTTTTACATATTCACTTCTGACTCTCACTGCAACCTCAGCCAGTATCTCTCTCATTAGAAATCACATCAGTGATCAGAAACTGTGGTACACAGGGGATCAGCCTTATTCTCTCTCAGCCATTATTTTCTTCTGGAAACACATTTTTCTGTCTGTTGATCCCAGCTGAGACTGTGACTGTGACTAAGCATCCCGAGTTGAGGTGACGTATTATTACCGAACACTACACAGATCAAGCCTGTACACAACAGCATTTACATGAGAAGGTATTTCTAATCCATCCAGAACAGTAATACTTAGGTGGGGCACATTAAGAGTTTTAGTTATTTTTGTGCTAAGCAAGACCAAGCAGTTCCACCCTTCTGCTGGAACCACGGTAAGTATTGCTCATTCAAGAAATCCTTGCTAACAAACAAGGGAAGGAAGACAATTGTTTCAGTCCCACGCTGCCAAATTTCCAGGAGGTGTCAGCCACGTTATACAATCCAAGTTCTCAAACAAGGTACATTTTGACTCATTCTTCCTCCAACAACTGCTCTTTGACTGGAGTGTATTGATATACAGCAGTGTACCTAAATGGTCTTTTACACAAAATGAGGACAGGTGACCTTAAACAAGCACATTACTGAGGGCAGATGAAGCTTGCAAAGAAGCACATGCAAGTGTTTAGAGCTGCAGTTCCCATATACAGTGTCCTCTTCCTATCCCTCTCAGCCTCCTGTAAGCACAATTGCTCCCAGTTTGTTTGGCATGTGCAGCCAAACACCAAGCAAACAGAAAGCACTTCTCAGGCTGGCCTGAGTTTCCCAGGTAAGCACAATCCCACCAAGCACAGGTTCTCATTTCATTTCAAGTAACAGTCCATGGTGTTTCTAGATGAAAGGAATAGTCAGGCACAGGCAAACTTCAAACTACAGCTCGACTGCTTTTTGGTTTCTTTGTTGTTTTGGTGTGGTTTTCTAAAGGTTGAAAATCTGAAAGAGTTTTGCATTCTATGCCGATATTCCTTAAATCTCCTAAAGATTGTATTTTCACTTCTGTGTAGTTTGCAAAAGTGATTTTCACTCTTGTGTAATTTGTGTGTTTTCTGTGTAGGTCACAAAATACTTCATGCTGCACAAAACACTCTTTCTTGTCTACAAATACAGACATCTGCAGTCATTTAATTCATAGAGACCAGAATTAAAATAACAGAAAACCATTTTACTTCTGAATTTATTTCAGAGGGCTTTTCACTATTAGTTTTGTTCCTTGAGGAGTTTGTCCCTCTGTACATGAGTTACCTGCCTGTATGACATGGAAAATGAAAAACTGAAAGTAACACTGGGGCACTCATGAAAATGTTCCTCCCAGCTGGGTATATATCCAGGCAAATATAGCCTAGGAGATGAGGAAGAACCATGACTACTTTATTCTCCTTCTAGCACTTCAAATTACAAGCATTTCTAACTGTCACACACTCAAATAACATTTAAAACTTTTCTTCCCAACTATGAAACTTCTGAAAAAAATAAATTATGTTCTTAAACCAGTGACTTCCTGAGTCAGGGCCATACATGCTGCGGGTAAGGAATATTCAGCATTCAGTTCACTCTGATCGAAAAGTGGCTGGCTTCCTTTATGTGAAAGGAGAAGTCCAGGTGGCTACAGAGGAAATCTCTAGGCTCTAAGACAGGCTGTTTCTCTCCTAGAATAATAATGAGAATTTCAGAAACATTCTTCTCTTGTTTTCTTAGACATGCCATGCTACAAGAACTTTCATTCAGGTGGTTTTTCATTGGGTTTTGTTCTTGTATTGCTGGAAAAAGTGTAAAAAACAAAGCTGAGTTCTGCAGAGGAGAAAGAAAGAAAGAAACAGGTACTGACATGCCAATACAGATGTAGTCTGGTGATTGTATCAATCTGCCTTAGATACTGATTTTGCAGTTGTGTTCCCAGCGATAAGCTCACATGTGCTCTCAATCCTCTCTTTGGTCAAATACCACATTTCCTTCCTTGGCTTACATCTTTTCTGGCAAAAATTGACCACTGATCCTGACAAATAACTAATATAATGCTTTTATTTTGTTTGAACTATATTTCTTCAAAGCTACTGATTTATGCAAAAGTTCTTTGGGAAGAATAAAGCTCCTGGCATTCTCCAAAAAATCCAAAGAAGCTAAACTGAGAAGAATGGAATGTAATTTTCATCCTTTTTGAAGTCTACCTTGTTTAGCTGTTTAGTATTTAAATTGAACTACTTCATTCTAACAGGAATATGTTTAGTTTAATTTTGATTAATTTCTTTATACATTTAAACAAATATTTTATAGGCATTCTTAAAATGTATTTTTAGCACATGAAGTCCATCAAGTAATTTCTAACATAGTTCCCATGTATGTATGAAAGTATTATGAAAAATTACTCACAGCTCCTCCATTCAGTTTTCTCAAGTGTTGTTTTATACAAGATGCCACCACTTCCTTTCAAGAACCTACATTTCATTTTCTTATTATGGAATGTCAACCTTTACATAATTACTATTTTATAATACCTATAAAATCTGGCAGTTATAGCAGTGCAGTATATACAAGGGTCAAAGGATTCTTTCATAAGCAAAAAGCACAAAATACTCTGTGGCAAGAGGGATTAAAGTATAATGAACTTAAAATCAATGATTCCTGTAGTATTTAAACTGATCAAAAGTTTCAAGCTGCTGCAAGCATAAACGAAAACTTTTCCAGATAAGAGATGAACAAGATGTGATATTGACAGGTAACTACACCACTGACTCTGTGAGCACTCACAGCTCCAACAGAAGGATGAAATTAAGATACTTTCTCATTTCACTTCTGTGAAATTTCATTTCCACTGGGGGGGGGGGGATGGGATGGGTGAATTGATTTTGTAACATTCCATGCTTTTCCAAATGAAAGAGTATGAAACACATTGTTGATTCTGGCACTCCAAACACTCTTAACACAAGTTTCCACTCAACATTTGTATCTTTCATGCAACTTAAGACTTTGATCCAAAGCTAAGAAAGGTCATCCTAGCAAATATAAACTGAAGTCTCTTGAAATGCATATAAATACTTCATCTACTGTTGTACTGAGATTTCCAGCTGGTCAATTATTTAAGTAGAGAAGAGCATCTTTTGAAAAAGAACAGAACAAGTACTATGGAAAACAAGCCTTCCTTGAATATTATATTGTGGGAAGGCATTCCCAACACTGACTCCATCTGCAAGTCACTATAAAGGGTTCCCATTCTTGATATCCAAAGCAATCACAAGTCTAGTTCTGAAAAGATCCAGAAACTTTTTCTAATCCTGCCAAAAGACAAACTGCCAAAATGCTAATCTAAAATTCTTTAGATATCAGTGGTCACAGCCACTATAGCAAGTCATTTGGCACAGCAAGAGCAGAACAACATCAAAGTCTCCTCTGCTGAGTCTTCCCATCTATACTGTATGCAGCTCAGGAATTTTGTTTCAGACTCTATCTAACCTGATTTCCTGGACCAAACATGCTTTGAAGCTGTTAGGAGAGTCAAACCCAGTGACTGATTCTTATGTGCTCCTTGGATCCAAAAAGCCATTTGGTGCACACCTGGAATGGAGGTTCTGCTTAGTTTCCTCCAGAAGAAACCCAGCTCATGGAGAGTAAAATCCTTATGCAGTAGGAGGGGGCATTGTTTTTGTCGTGGGGACAGGACATTTTCATGCTCATTATCCCAATCGTGGTTTCTGCTCCCTGTTCTCAGTTTGTTTTGTCTTGCTTCCCCCCCCCCCGGCTGGCTGCTGGCTTGCTGCTTAGCTTGCTTGCTGCTTTTGCTTGCTGCTGGCTGCATGCTTTGCTGGTTCTGTTTTCCTCTCTTTTTTTCTCTGCTTTTCGCTGGCTTGCTTTTTTGCCATTTTTTTTTTCCTTTTTCCCGGTTTCCGTTGTTCCCTTTCCCCCCCCCCCCCCCCCGAAGACATCGGACCTACTCCGGGCAGGAGCTCCCCCGGGGTCTGCGAAAGAAGCTTCGTACCCTCCGCTGCAAAGAGAGATACAGCTCAACCCCCTTGGACTGGTGAAAACATCTGTGGTCATCTTGGGCTATTTCTCTTGTGCTGGGGAGTGTTTTTTGTTGTGCCTTAATAAACAAGTTTTTCCACTTCCCCTCTGAAGGAATTCCTCCCGAACCCGGTGGTGGGGGGAAGTTGCGGAGGGTTTGGTTTCCAATAAGGGGCTCCTTTGGAGAGGTTTTCCCCTAATTTGTCCTAAACCAGGACAGTTTTCAAAATTGTGCCACTGCTTTGAACCAAAACCCTAACAGAGAGGCAGTCAGGTACCCACTACTGTCTTGATTCTTTAGCCCTTTTATCTACTTATAAACCTTCCTCCTTAGACTTCTTTTCTGGACTAAGTTTGTAGCTCTCAGTCCTCCCTTAGACTAACCAATATTTTTCCAATTATTGCTTTTTCCTAACAAACTTTTTACAGTAACTTTTTTTTCTCTAAAATTTGTGTTCAAATAATACTCAAGTGAATCACTCAAATGAAATAATTAATTTTCATGCAGTATTTCCATTACTCTCAGATATCACTTCCTTTTTTGTAACAAATATTGCACTCATCAAGTTCAACATCCACTAGAAAGTGAACTTTTGTCTTACAGGGCAAGTCGTTATTGCTAATCTGGACATTTTATTAAAATGCTCCACTTCCTTCAGCAGCTGTGTTCATGATGATTATATGTAAACTACATGTTACTGCATCATTAGATGATGGTACACATGAAGAGATATTCTTGAGACATTAATTTCTGTCTTAGATGTCCACTTTATTCAAAAGCAGCTTCTGAGGTAGCTTAAAATTACGTGGATATGAAGTCATTACTTCACCCACTACCAAGTGCATAGAAACCTTGTTGTTTTCCAAACCCAGGTCAAGTAGGGTCCTGGTGTTCTTCTAGCTGAGTTTCTGGTTGCCCTCTGCTACTCCTGTCCCGCATTCAAACCCTACATGAAAGACTTTGAGGTGTCCAGAGCACACCATGCTTGGAAGGAATGCCTGGCATGGCAGAGTCCTGCTCTCTGTGGAAACAACAGGACATGGGGATCAGGAAGTTTCTCCTTAGCCACTGGAAGCAGAAGGTGCAGCTGAGTGCTCACAGGCTGAAGTGAGCCACTAATGGCAGTCTCTGCGTTTCACTTTAGTGTGGCACTACTACAAAAAAGTTTCCTGAAAGAAGTAGAAGGGGTTTTTACTTCTAGAAATTCTCTAGTTAATAACCTTTTTTGCTGACAGCTATGACTTTAGTTACCTGTTCTTAAATGCTGAAATGGTTGTCTTTGAGGTCCTCCAGAAGCCTCAGGTATCCTATACCTGCTGTCTGTGAATGCTTTTGCCAGTGGCAAGCCCTACCAGGCTTGTGTGATTGATGAGACTTTCATCAAATATATTAAGAAGTTAAGCTTCAGTCCAGGGTCCCGGGACTGGCGAGTCCTCAAAACACAAGGCGTTCCTATCATCCCAGCATGATTCAACTTGCTGTCCAAAAAACAGATCCAGCAGCCTTTGATCTTCAAAGATGACAGGGAACAGCCTTTGAGGCAGCCAAATGTGTCTTTCTGCATTACCAGATTGCTACAGAGACAGGCAGATGGGTGGAGCAGCCTCCACGCTCCTACCATAGAAGCAGCCCAGCTCTGTGTTAAATTAGAGCAGCAGTGAGCAATACATATGGCAAGTGGGAGAAGAGATCCCAAATTCAGCTGTGCAGCTGCTAGGTGGGACCATCCCACTCATACACACATCCAAGAGACACTTGTTTGGCTACACTGAAGTCAGAAAGCCAGTCACAGAAATGGCACGCCTGGACACTGAATAACCTGCTTCAAAGGGACCTTGCATTAGGTACCTAGCTATATCCCACATTTGGAAGTATTTTAGCACATCTGTGTGAAACTTTTGTCCTCAGGTCAACTGTAACAAGAAATCAGATGCACAAACAATGAAAGTTTAATTACTGCAACTAAAAGTTAAAGTCTCTTACCTCTCCGAATGCACCTCTTCCGATCACTTTTATAATTTCAAAGTCATCTCGATGGAGTTGCATTTCCTTTACCAATTTTGTAAATGGTTTTGCTGTTTAACAAAAGAAAAAAAAAAGTCAATTACAAAGAGAAACATTGCAAGCCAACCCATAAACTGGAGGTCAAAAGTATTCATTGCGTACCCAGAGCAATAGCATATTTTCAACTATTAAAACTACAGAGAGGAAAAAAAGCTTATTATATTATTTAATTAACAATTAAATTTTTTTTAGAAGTTCAGTTGCACAAATGATTCTGCCTTGCTGCTAGTAAAAATATAGAGCAAAGTGGTCTTTCAGAAGGATTTCCCTACCTTTCTTTAGGGTTTTGTGACTCAGTGAAGGACCATGTGAAAGGGAGATCTCATTCCTTACTGCAAAACCCTATGGACAATCTGTCCTACCCTGCAGGCACTAGATTAATTCTCTTCTAAGTAGAGTGAGCTTTACTTTTTATTATTTCAGCTAGTACCAGCTAAGGCTTTAACAACCCAATCTCAAGAGATTGCTGTCTCTACTCAACAGCAGCAAAACCATTTCCCACAAGATCTGTGGTTAATTTAAGGTTTTTACTTTGAACTTTCTGCTAAGCAACATTCACCAGATCTCAATTAGACCTCAATTAGATCTCAAGTAGTGAAGGGCTGCAGTCTAAAAAGATGTCCAGTGATTAACTAACTTACACTTACTTTGTTCTGGTGGTCCCACATTTCTCAAAATATTTGGTGGATGAATTCCACTATACCTGTAGATCCATCAGTTTTCTCCTCTCTAGATCCCATTCAGAATACTTGATTTATTTCTAGCACATCACGGGGATCGCTATTTAGATAGAACGTTAACAAACATTCAAGTTTGTTAACAAGTCACTACTCTGAAGACCAGATCAATAACAAAAAACAGTGGTCTAAGTGCAAGCAAACTGCACAAGGACGAGTTTGCACAAGCACAGCAGCAGTTTACTCTTCTAAGCACAAACTAAGCACAAAAAGATTGCTGCTGTTCACCTCCTCACAAATACTGTTAGACTAAAAAGACCAAAGTTTTCCAATACATGTATTTTTTCCTAACTGCAACTGAATAAAACATCACAGAACTACTACTTGTAATTCAGCCCAGACTCCTGTTTTACCTCACCTTACATTATGATTAAGCTAGTAAGTTATAAGCCAAACAGAACTCCTACAAGAGGGGTCACTACCTTAAAGGTGTATCTCAGATGCTGACACAAAGAAATCAAACCTTACAACCACACAGAGATACAGAAGTCTGAACTGGAGACTGAAAATTTCATTATGAATTCTAAGCAAGGATGCCTGAAAACCTTTCAGCAAAAACCCGTGAACTGCTAAAATACTGAAGGAACGAAGAGCTGTACTGAAGAACAGTCATGCTGCTGCTTTGTATTTAGGAGGGTGTTACTGAAAAGACCTCCTCCAGAAGCAACAGCCCTTTCACTGAGAGTTTCTTGTCTATCCAAAGTATGAAATTTAAAGAATGAGACACTGCTAGATTTTCTGCTAGACTCCCTATTTCAGCTGGGAGAAAGGCCAATCACACTTTCCTCACCACAAGGTCACTGAGACTACTACCTCAACCCCAAAATAATTTCCACTGAACCTCCCCAGCACCACCACCTCAAACCAGTTAGAGATCTATACCAGTCCAGTCAGACACCTGTACAAGTACAGTACACAGCTGTCAGCAGTGGTATTATCAACTGTTTTGCAAGGTTCTCTCACCTCCTTCCCATCAAATGAATACAGATGGAGGAAACACAACTGCAGACAAGAAATAAACATGCAAGGTCGCGTATTAAGGGTTTGCTACTACAGAATGCTGGTCATTGAACTAATTTTGCAGAACAACAGCTTCTGTTACTGAAATTCATGGGGAAATGAAATCTAGTATTTATTTCTGAAGGACACTAACTCAATAATAACTTTTGTTTTAAATAAATAGCAAATTTTAGCAATAATTCTACTAAGTAAAGAGAATATCAAAATTAGAGAACCACAGAATTATTTGGGTTGGAAGGGACCTTTAAGATCATCTAGTTCCAAGCTCTCTGCCGTGGGCAAGCACAACTTCCACTACACCAGGTTGTTCAGAGTCCCATCCAACCTGGCCTTGAACACTTCCAGGGATGGAGCATCCACAACTTCTCTGGGCATTAAAATAATTGCTTCAAGTATTAAAAGCTCTGCTGCTATAAATTGATCACAAGCAACTTTCAAAGCCAGGAGACACAAACCTAGTAAGTTCAAGCTGTATTGTACACTCAAAAAAAAAACCCCTTATATCTTACATTTCTGCTGACTGGTGACAAAATATTTTATTATTTCATCTACAAATTTCCTCACTTGGAACTGTATCAAACTTCACACCATTAAAACTGGAATTCAGTTTAGAAATGCATAAAGTTGAATAAGAGCAAGTTAATTTGATTAGTTCTGTATTTTAATAAATACGTGTATTGAGCAGAGCACAAACTTAAGTTTCAGTAAACAGAAGAAAGAGGGAAGGGCATTATTGCCATCTTTCTAGAAATTGTATTCTTGAAGAAGGAAGGATGAGCAGCCCTCATTTCCTTGACCAACATTTCTGATAAAATCTAAGAGAGTCCTAGGTTGGTCCTGCTTTTTCCAACTCAATTGGTCAACTGAAGTACTAGTTCATAAAATCACTGCTTTAACATCTGTAAATTAAAAGAAATATTCACTCCTAGAAGGAAGTTACTGTCTTTACAAGCCATTTGTGCACTTAACTAATGCTTGCTTTCAGTATTTAGTAGGTGTTGGTGTTCAGAAATACTGCAGCTTCAGTGGTCTCTGTTTTAGGAAGCACCAACATGAACATCTGAACGTACAGAAAAATTTTAAACTTGGCAGGACTTCCCCTGAACTGGAAGAATTCAGAGTCTTTGTCAAGGCATCTAAGATTCCTTAAAAGTAAATATAACTCGAAAATAAAACAGAGTGTCAAAAGACTCTAATGATCACAGAGACTGCAACAGCAGTTACAGAACAGATCAGAGCTCAGAGAAGGCAATAGACCAGTAATTTATTTAAACTGATATATACTTTAGTGGCATTTTGAAGTAGAACCCTGTTTACACCAGGATGTGAACTGCTGCATTTAAGTACTGGATTCCACAATTTTTATCTCTTAGTAAGTTGAATCAAAAAATATTTCCAATTTGCATTCCTGCAGTTGTCCCAGGAGGCTGCTGTTCCTCAACTGCAAATATGCTGATCAGTAGCATGCACAGAACTGGCAAAACTGAGTGAGGAGAAACTTGCACCAAAATGCATCAGAGACAGACTGTGTCCACTGTGCTTGCCAGAAAAATGCCAAGTGATTTATCACTACCTAACTGGTAAAAAGAAATACAGTTTTTCCCTTTGCATACCCCTATTTGATAAACAGGGAACTCAAACCAAACTTATCTCCATATACTGGAATGAATATTTACTTTTTGATCCTAATACTGAAGGCAGAACTTATGATCTGGAGTTGATTTAATCCTTAATGAAAATATTTCATCCTGGCAAACAGAAGCATTAGCTGTACTGGGGGTTTTGTTGGCAGTGATTACTGAATTTTGTTATATATACACACTGTTGTCAGGGTAACATTAGCTGCAAGTAATTGCAAGAGTTTGTTTATTCATGACTGTGAGGATGTAATAAGAATTTGGGATAGACATTCTATGAGCAGTATCTTTGTATGCACCATTGCCTTTTCTCTCAAGCTGATTTTGCATTACTGTACTTATTCTTGTTTGGAAGAAGTGTGCTTTCTGTAATGCCAGGCAAGGAAAAAAACCAAACCCAAACAACCAATTTTCAGAAGCCAAGTAATGTATGCTCTCAAGAAAATAATACTAAACAGTAACAGTTGATGTTTTGATTCATAATGAGAAGTGAAATGCCAGCATTTATTTCCTCATTGAAAACCAGGGTACATGTGAAAGACACAATTCTCCACACACCAATTCTATTCTGATCATATTCTCCTCTTCCACTGATAGATGGGATTAGGATATTTTATTTATGCAAAAAGAAAACATAAATCTTAATAATTTGAAAACGTAATTTAAATGTTTTACTCACGGGTAAATAGGTATGTGATTTAGGTTTGAGAGCTGGTGCATCTACACTGCAGTCAATCTGTATTATGCCACCTAATAGAAAATATTTGGAGGCAGTTTCAGAATGACTGAAAGCTGCAGGAAATGCCAGCAGAGATGATCTGACACAGCAGACTGGGCACTCTGCACTGCTATCCCAGGAATGGGTGCATGCTGGCTTCATATGTCAAATTTCCTCTCATTTCTGAAAGCAGTTCAGGGAAGGATGCCAGTGTTGTCAACATCACCCTCAAAAAAATAATACATCAACTCTTCCCACCTGCAGTGTGGTTAAAAAAGAGAAGCCTCAAGGTATGTTTTGAATTTCTACTTTCTGTTCATATTCTGGATCATTCAATTTATGTCAATAATTTACCATCTGGAATCAGAAAACACCCTTACACTGCAATGGGCAAAAGACAACCCACTGGATTATGATCACTGCTGCTTCAGTGGTGGAGTTACCCAGGATTCTTATTTGAGGACTCGTCTAAATTTTGTTGGGCAGCACAAATTTCCAGAAATTCACAAAAATCACTTAGCTGAAGCTGCCAAATGTTCAAGAACACCTGATGTTTTGTATCATTGGCAGCTACAAGTTTTAAATAAATATGACAACGGCAAGAAAATAATACAGACTCACAATTCAGGTTGAAAGGGACTAGCTGGTCTCTAATCCAATCTTCTGCTCAAATCACAGTCAATATTGATTTCAAACCACGTTACCCATGGTTCTGCCTGGTCAGGTTTCAAAAACTTCCAAGGATGGAGACTCCATGGGATCCGTGGATAACCTATTCATACAACAAACTGCCTACACCAGATAGTTTCACAGTTGATGGTGTAAGTGATTTGGGGTTTAAGTCATTATATAACACGATAACAACATTCAGGTGGATCTACCCTGAAGGTATGTCCAAACTGTCTGGTCAGACACAAGTTCATCTGCCACCATGCTCCCTTTATCTCCTCATTCCCTCTACAAAATATTGTGGTAGGAAACTATGTGAATTGCAAAATATTAATGTCAGGGAAAAACAAAATGACGCAGATAACTGTCTGTGGAGCCATACTCCCACCAGGCAGATCCAGTATTTTATTTAAGATGTTTTCTTTGGAGGAAGAACATGAAAGAGCAGCAAATTTTACCATTTCCCTCAGCCATCCCTCAACTTACATTCTAGAAATCAAGTAACTTGCATGCCCTTTGTGCACCCTTTTCAAAGAAACAGCACTCCTATGATATTGCTACTAAAATGGCAGGCTGGCAGGTTTAACAAGTTAGTGCTTGTATACATGTCTTGGGAGATACCCACACCCAGGTAGCCCCAACCTGCTTACTAAGGTGATAAATACCTCTTACAACCCACACTTGAGTTTTAAAGAAGTACAATCCTCTTGTATCAGATTGTGAAATTTCCCCTGTATTTTAGAAATGCAAATTTTTTTTATTCTTCCATCCTATGCTGACTCCAGTTTTAATTTTTCCCAATATAGATCCTTGCTTCCCTTTTCCTGTGCTGACCTGTTTCCTCTTACTGTCTACCTCTGTGAATGCTTTCTTTCAGTCGGGTTTCCTACGGAAATAAGGTAGGTGTGATCACACTGTTGGGTATTCTGAAGCCATTCCTCTCACCCAGTACCTTTTGATCCCAACAAAGTCCCTTCATATCCCCTTTACCAAATTTCTCGGAAGTTGTCCAAAGATACAAAGCTGCTACAAGTTTTATTTTAAAAAATGGCAGTGAATAGGAGACATCCATGGTATCACCTCCACTAAGGGAAAGGCAGCAGCAGGAATAAAGCAGTCACCTGCTTAGCTGGCAGCCAGCACACACCAGGTGCAAAGCAGACATATCTCACTGTCCACAGTCATGCAGAGACAGTGGGACAATGCTGCACAGAAGAGGGAAGAAAGGAAGTGTGCAGCAGAAAAGAGAAGTTCATGCAGTGGGAAGGGCAGGCAGTTATTCCACTGAGCCTAGTAAAGTTGATAAACACAAATTTACAGGAAGACAAACTTCACCAAAGTTCTGCTGTTTACAAGTCAAAGTGACACATTGTGTTCTCTGACACATTTGCTGCAGTGCCTTTAACTTTATTAAGCTAAATATCAAATTGTTAGTCTTTATTTGGTATACAAATGCTTAAAAAGCCTTCAAGCTTTCTCAAGACCCGTTACACAAAGGTATCCATTGGCAGCCAGTTATGGATTTTGCTTCATTTTATGAAAGTTTTCTGACATATGTAAAAGAGCATCTGAGCACCTTCAATCAGATACCATGCTGACACTTAACAGAACTATGAATTTGGTAACATTTGGATTCGATAATTACATACAAAACCCCTCAAAGGTTTAAAAGGATAAAAACATCATTGATTTTAGGCATAACCCAAGTGTTTGTAGCTTCTGCATCTCGCTCCATAACTGGCTTTATCAGCTTTAACTGATTCTGGCATTTGGAATTTGTACACTAGTCTGAGATAACTGCATGAAAAATTTATCATCAAGCTAAAGGCTAATGGCATTGGGAAATGCTTTCAAGAAAAATATCAAGTAGTAGTTCTAATGTTGATCCTGTTAGTGTTGCTAAATTTGCCAGCAGAGGAGCAAGGCATTTACCTCAAAACATCATCTGTGTTCACTGTTATTCTTTTTGTGTGGCAAGCCCCAGAAGCAAGTGCCACACAGAAGGACTCAATCAGCAGCAATATGCCAGCTCGCTGATGAATGTTACCACAAACACTTAATAGCTGGCTGCCTGCCTGCCCAGCCCATTCACTGCTGTCCATGCTTACAATGAAAGGACATCCAAGATAATACTCAAGGTTTGTACAGACAAGTACTGAGGAACACACAGATGGTTTCCAGTAGTCCAAGTGACAAAACACATTGCCAGTGTAACTCCTGCCAAGGCCACTGTGTGTCTTTGAGAGCTAAACAGAAACAGGGTTCTAGCAGGTGAGAGGAAGCGAGGGTTAGCTCACATACCCGAAGAAACACACCAAATGACTATTTGCTGTACTCATATATATGCAAGACCTTTCTTTGCCAAAGGAAAAATAATTGGTAAAATAAAAACCACATGCCAATCAGACCATGGTGTCTGCTAGTACTACAAGGGATGCAAGTACAAGGAGAGAAGGCTTGCATCAGTATCAAAGAGAGGGTTAAGCTCACTGCCCAATTTCTCATTTAATTCATGTTACTGTCACTGAATGATCCAAATTTAGGGAATTGCTCCTTGGTTTCTAGAACTAATTCAGGCAGGGCTTGTCTTATTTATTTATTTATTAATATTGAAGTTGATCTTGGAAGATGAAACTGTTAGTACTAACACTGAAGAAGAATGTGACTGTAAGTAGCATTGACTTCAGGAAAGCCAAAAGTGAATTACTGTGTACACAAACCTGGTGAAGCTTCACAAAATGTAATATTTCAGGATAACACTGTCAGGACACAGACTTTTTTAAGCAGGAAGAAAGACTGGACAAGAAATCTGCACCTTTATAAGTACTCATAAAGGCATTTCAGAAAACACCCAGCAATTTGAGATTAAATTCTGGCTTAACTCTCATGGGAGAATGAAGAAAGCCCTTAGAGAAAATGTGCTCCTGACTGCACTTGGTAGTCCAGTTTTTCATACTTCTTTCCAACTTCCTGGGAGAGGAAAAGCTGCCATGCTTCTCTAACCTATTCCTAAGATTTTTCCCATGATTCCCAGCTTTTTTATTAGACTACATACCAACCATGGATTCCCTGGTGGTCCATCAGCCTCTTCAGCCTTAGAACTGTCACTGATTAAAATACTGAGCAGAAGTCCAACAAAGTCTGCAAGTTGGCACTTTCTGCAGAGACCAAAACAAATGGATCTTGCTTCTACTCAAATTTTGCAAGATTTTTGAAGATGGTACTTTCCTTCCTCTTAAGTCTTTCTAAAAATCTGCAAAGAAAAGCTTACTATTCCACAATAAAGGAACTTTTCTGCTTTTTATAACTGTTGATATCCAATGCCTTCATCTTCAGTCCTTTTATTTTCCTCAAGAAGATAGTACCCGGCCTGGAAGACATGTGTACATCAAGCCATATACAGATTTTCCTTGGGACTGTCTGACATCCCAGACATTTGAGACAACTGAAAAGAGAGCTACACAACAACTTCAATCCAGGAAATTCATTCTACTGCTGAAGGAGTTCCTCTTTGTTCCTTCTCACCACACTCCAGTCCATTGTTTGGCTCATCAGACTTCATGTGGTATGTCAAACAACGAGCATTTCCAGGCAAAAGCTAACTTGTCTATCCCATTCCATCCCCTCCCACCACACCATTCACCCAAAGTGACTCCCATACAGCTGTGACACTGGAGCCCCAGCCCAAGGCAGGGAGCAGGATGAGGCTGCAGAAGGGTAAAATAGCTTTCAGAACTGAGGTGAATGTGGTGTGGAGCACAGCAACCATGGAAGTAGCTATACCATAGCCTGTTACTAATGAACCTACACCACATTAGGACAGGCTCTTCCAAAACAGATGTTAAAACTTTGTAAGAAACACCACAGAATGCAGTATCTGTTTAATTAAGCTTTATTCATGCCTCAATTTTTCTGTATTCCTAGTTCAGGGCCAGATTTTGCAGGTGTTGGAGAGGCCATTTAAGCCACAGCAAATGGCAATCACATATTGAAGCACATCAGTAATGGAAAAATTGTCTCAGGGGGTTTACATGAATCACTAGCTCCAAACAGTAAAATTTCAATTATTCCATTTCTTTTATTCCGTAACAACACTGTAAATATTGCTAAAATCCATTTATTTTACTGCATGATGAACAATCTTAACAGCATAGTTAGTAATTTTTTGTAGAATAGCCTGAGAATTGTGACTGCTCAGAAAAAAATTTTGTTATTTTTCAGATGGTTTCAAAGTAGAGATTAAGAAAATCTCAAATTTGAGCTCACTCAAATTTCAATAACATAGGATGAAACTAAATTTCATCAGACCCAGCACCTCTTGCACATCCTAAGAAATAAAACAATTACAGTCTGATGACCACATTGTGCTGATATAAGCATCCATATACTTACATTAATTAAGCCACCACTTACATCATCAATGTATGAGCAAAGTTCTGACTGCACACTTTATTTCATCTTAGAAGTAAAACTTAACAAGAAAGCAGTATAGGTGTTTTACCAATCACAGTAAATGCATGGGGTTTTTTCTCCAGATATACACAAAATTTTCTCTCAAGTTACTATAAACACAGTATGTGCATTATGTAATAAAACAATTTACACTTTACACAGGTGCTGTATTTACCACATGCCACCTCCTTTATTTTTAGAGCTTAGAGGTTCCCAATAAATTCTTCTTGCCAAAGCACCCTACACAAATGCACTTACAGTAACAGGAGTGAAATCCACCTTATGATGCATCCCTTTCTCTGCTTATAAATTTAGAGTAAAGTAGTTCAATGGCACAACTCTAGTGGATCGCTGCGACCAGAGCAGCAGTTCCAGAGATCTGCTCTCTCCCATCAGCTCCAACAAACCCAGCTGGTCTCACCTCACTGACCTGATTCTACTCACTAAAGCAGCAGGATCCCAAGCTACAAAGACACATAACACATCTATCACTGTGTAGTTGAAGAAATTGAATCAGCAAGGGTCGGGAGAGGCTGCTATGCCAGCACAAGCAAGGAGGGTAAAGGAGGGGAGCGTTTCCTCCAAAGGCACTGTGTGCAGCAGCACAGGCTGTGGTGAGCTGCCCACGCACCGCGTCCAGCTGCTGCAGAGGTGGCCTGCCTTGCTGCTAACACAGCAAGTGCCACAGAAAGCTGGATAAGGAAGCACACCCAAATGACAATTACCTTTTGCCTGACACTTCAGTTACCAACCAGATCAACACCATAAACCAGGAAATACAAGACTAAAGGGATGGGACAATTAGGTGAGCTTACAGCGCTACAGAACTGCACCTGACTGCAACACTACACATATAAATACCCTGAGCTGGTTTTCAATTTTAAGAGTTCAGGTAGCAACAGCTACTTTAAGAACAGGTGTGGCACATCTTTCTCTTCACTCCACTTCCTTCTAAATGGCACTGGGCAGGAGGACATTTTCTCAGACATTACTCACCCTGTTTCAAAACTTGCCTAGAGCTGGAGATCTAATTAAAAGGTCACTGAAAGTCAGATCTTTGCTGAAGGAAAAGGCCATGAAGACATGCGACAAGCAATTACTGTAACCAGGCACAAGAATCTTTGGAGTACCTCAAGCTACTCAGAAGTAGAGAAGAGGGGAACTGTCTTTAAATCTGCAGAGAATACTAACAAGTCCCTACAGAGAATACTAACAAGATGCTAAGATTTACTACACATGATACTGGATGGTTCAGAGTTGCTTTTTTTATTATTACAAATACTCTCAGGATTTATAACTCTTGTTCACTTCCCCCTCTAGACCAGGAATCTACAGCCAAAGCTATTCTGTCTTGCACTACTCATTCCAATACCACTGGCCAGCAACAAGCAAGAGGAAGACCATTTACAGCAGCACTATTTTCATTGACTTCAAGTGCCAAAGGTCATGACCAACAAAACTCAGGGCAAGCAGGGCATCAGGAGCATGGCTAGCTGCCTGTAACAGAAAAATCACTGGGATTTGTGGTACTCAGAAGGTAAGCACATCTTCAGAGGGCATATCAGGATGCTTCCTGACACATTACTTACTCAGACAGGATGGAAAGAAAGTCTAAAGGGAAGAGAAATATATTTCTCAGCCTTCCAATGCATGGTGAAAACTTCACCCAGATAAGGCAACATGCTTCTAATTTCACTGTGCAACTTTTCCTTAATGGCTGACACTGCCTCAGCATATTTTTAAATTTGTCTATATCTATTTCCAGGCTTTCCACATAATACAGTTAAAATGGATAAGAAAGGCCTAAATTTTTACCACGAGTGGGGGGGTGGGAAGAATCTACTGGAAAACTGAGAAAATCCTACCCCTGGTCTTAGACACAGCTTTCAAAAAATGGAGTCAAACTGTACAATAATAGATTATTAGCAGTAGAGATTTTTTTAAGTGCTTATGGCTAAAAAAAAAAAAAAAAAGCCAAAAGATGTAATTACCAATTAAACAAACCAAGAAGCCTGCAGAATTCTGTTTTAGAATACTGCCCATTTACCAGCTGTTAGTTATCAGCTTGCTAGCATCAATTAATTATTCTGAAGTTTCAAACTGACCAGGACATCTGCTATTAAATTAAAAAAAAATCATCCATTTAAAACAGGGTTTGGTTTTTTAACATACAGTGAATACCCATGAAACAAAACATTTTGGATAAATGACAATCTAGAATTTTAGACATATGACAGTTTATACAGGTTCAAAATTTTAAACTCCCATTCAAATCAAAAAGTCATTGTTAGGGGAGGCAAATCTTGGAACAGTTAAATTTTTAAAATCTAACTGAATTAGAACATGACTAAAGAGCTTTAACACCACATGTGTATGCAAAGCATACGGAACAGGAACCTAAAAATAGAACCCCAAGCCTCTTCCTAGAGACATTTCCAAGTCTCCAAGCATTATAAATTCAGCTTTCTCTAGTACAGGCAGGATGAAGTTCTTCCTTCTTCTCTCCCCCTCATTCTGTATTTTTATCATGCTTTCCTATCCAAATTTTTGGTAATTTATGTACAGTACACTGAATAAGCTCTTTCCCTTTATCTCAGTATTTTGTGTATCAAAGAACAGTTTTGGTTTTCTTTAGTATTTATGGCCCATCTTTTCTTAACATCTTCGCTGTGATATCTTTCAGAAATTCTTAAATCCAGCTTCTGGATCATGATTTTAAGAAAGCTCTCAACCAACAGCCAGCCCACATGACATGTTGTTTAATGGACATGCTTCTAGGCATTCCCAAACCTCTTGTAGGCTCCTGGAATCTTATATCCTCCACACTACCATTCCAATCCAGATTATACCTCCCATTACTGCACACTCCAACATGATCAGCAGCAGGCCAAGATCCCTGGGTTCTGCTGCTTCCTCCTTCTTACATATTCCGAAAGCCGGGAGGGAACAAAAATCTGTTCAATCACTGTACTCACAATTGCAAATACCACGTCTCACCTCTACATCTTGTTCCTCAGCTTTTCACGATAGGCATATCAAGTGAGGATCATCCCAGCAAGTTTTTATGTCAGGTGCAGTATCTTAAAGCATTCTGCTTTTAAGCTTGTCATTTTAAACGTAAGTTTTCAGTTTTGTACACTCCTCCTTAAAGTGTAACATTATCCATGTGCCATCTATGTTTAATAAACAATACATCCATGATCCTTTTGCTTTAAGATTTATTTCCACGCATTTAAGCAGAGAATTCCTTTTTTTCTTCCTCATTTACAGTCCATCTAGACAGGTGTGTTGATTTCAAAACAGAAAATCAAGTACTAAAACATTCAGAACAAGCTTGTAGTAGGCTGGCAATCTCAAATCTTCATCTATACCTCAGGCTCCATTCTGTTGGCTTCCAACCTTTTTCTTTACTCATACTTGGAAATAACAACCAAACATTTGGAAGCTCCTATGCAACACCAGGGTGAGCACCTGCATGCCTGTACAGATGCAGTGCTACACTATGACACGAAATATCTTACAGATGTATGTTATGTAAAAGAGGGAAGAAAAAGAACTAAAAGAGAGAACTTTATTTTCTGACTCTACAATATATAGTAACTTAAAAGTGAGAGTGGATTGGAGGGTGAAATTGCCACCTCTCCAACCACACTGGTCAAACCAACAGTCTATCAATTCTCTCTCCCTACAAAGAAGAATGTAAAACAATCATCATTTACATGAACAGTGTGAGAAAATTCAGTAGAAATATGTAAACATTAGAAGGTATAGAAAACTTTTAGAAGAACTTTAAAACTCTCAAAAGAACAAAGTAACAATGCAGATGGAAAACCCTTCTGGTGCAGATGTGCTTTTACAAGTTCCCATTTCCAGAGCAGGAACCAGTAAAGATGCATGAACTTCTTTCCAGAAATCTTCCAACATAGCACTCAGCCTCTAAGGAGACCACAAACAGAAGAGGTCACCACAAACAGAAAACTAAGGAATTTCAGTCAGTCTACAAAATGTTTTAATCTACTTCAATGCAACTGCAAACTAGTATAGACATTGAGCCAATATCTACACAGATAAAAGCCAAATGGTTGCCCTTCTACTTTCTTACACATCATTTTAGTTATACCCCATTCCTTTTTCTTTTTCCATATAGAATTTAATATTTTCCTTTACTAATTTGTCTCCAGTGTCATCTAAGTAAACCTTGGGTATGCTACCCATTTAATGACTGCTTTAGCTCTTCAGTAATATTTTCCACTTGTATCAACGCACTTTAAAAACACATTCAGTCCCAAACCACAATCTTATAAAGACTGTCACACTTTTCATCGTTGATGCTGTAGTTCAGACAAGCTAGGATCATTTTTGATACTAGTATTGTGGAGCTGAGGCTATGTAATCCTTTTCTTCCACAAACTTCTTTGGAATTCTCTAACATAAAAGTCTGGAAGAGCTGTATATTTTTTTTTTCCTTTATGCAAGCTACTCAATATATATGTCACTTAGGGCTTTTTTTCTTCTTTTTTTTTTTTTTTTTGCCTCGTGAAAAAAGTGCTCAGTAATACATTATTCCATCTTTGGACTGTCACTGTGAATCAAGCAAGGACATGACATTTACCAAAAATGTTTTTAATCTCTTGGCAGTTTCATGGTCTTTAACATACATCTTCACTCTGGTTCTCATGAGCAGGTACACACACAACACAGGTCTGTGGCAATGGTCTGCAGGACACAAATACCCCACAGCACTGAGGGGAAAGATGACTGCCTATGAAACTTGCTTTTTTGTTCATCAAATTGTCTGTAAAGGAGTTAAAAAGCCTTGAAGACTCTACTTCTGGCAACTGTCCTACTGTTTATACCTTAACAGCCCAAAAATTTCACTTTTATAATAATTTCTTGATGTTTAACTCTTGTTTCCTATATAATCTGAATTTTAAAACAAGTCCACAGAAGCATCATTAAAAAAAAACAAAACCAAAAACCCCCAAAAACCTAGGTCCATAAAATCTCTCAAAACAAGTAATGAGAAAAAAGAAGGAAGAGTCATGTGTTAAACTACTCCACTGCATTATCTGCATGAGCAGCAAGGGTCACTTTGTCACTGTGTCTGTTACTATGCTCAGACTGCATTAGTCCTTACTCTTACACAGAACAAAAACGTACCTAATTGTTTAAAGAAATTTTACAATGGCAGAGTAGTTTATGCAGTTGGCAAAAACTCACTCCTGACTGACTATTCAGCTGTATTTTAAAGGAAGGAAAGAAAACAGGACCACTTACAACTGTATTACATGAAATCAAAATTTAAGGAATTACTCTTCTGAAGAGCCACTCTCTAAGGAATGCATTTTTAAGGAACCAAGAAGTCACTTTGGAGTCTCACCTTTCTTATGTGAACGTACTTGAACAACTCAAAATCCCAAGTCTAGTAAGGATCTTTGTTATCTCATGTGAGAAGTTTTTCTTTGAATACCATCAATTCCATCTCTCCTTAAAAACTTCTCTTAACAGACATTTTAGTAAAAAATCTCAAAGTTTAGTTTAAGGTACGGGAACTTCTGGAAGCACCAGGTAAAGACATCTGGCTTGACCAATGTTTGGAGTATATTGACCAATATTTTGGACTTTAAATAAGGGTTTTTTTTCACTCCTTTCTAATTCACAGGCCTACTTATTTTTTATTTCAATACTATAAAATTTAAAACAAATACTATGACTCTCCAGCAATCTATTTCTGGATATGTGTTAAAAGATTACAAGCAGACAGTGTTGATTTCCTCTTCCATGAATTGTTATGCACAGCTAAATTTATTTCCTTGCCAATTAATTTTTTTTATTATTTTTTTTAAACACAACAGTGATAACAAGCAATCTCCACCCAAGTCCCTCAGAAAATGGAGAGGACAGGTTCTTAAGTGTTATATGGGACATGAGGGGGGAGGAAGAGATGAGGGCAAGGAGATTGATGTAAGAAGTAGGTCTTGCCCATGCTTTCCTCTTGCAGAAAGATAATCCATTATCTTTCACCAGCTGTCACCCACAGAGCTCTGAAGGTGAATTACTGGAGCACACTTTCCAGTGAGGTCTGTATTATTTATTCTGCAGTTATCAAGCATATCCTTGAAGAAAGAGCTATCACTACCAATGAGGACAATGACATTACAGCCACAAAAGATCATTGCTGCCATGTGTGCACAAGCGTGCACTGCTGTTTTAAAGACATCACTGCAAAGTGCCTTCTCTAAATACAAGTAAGAAATGAAAAGTGAGGAGTCTGAACAATTAAATGAAAGAGGAAATTCGGGCATAAGAGGGGGAGAATGGTATTTCTCAGTAGTTTTAAGCAGCAAGACTCAGTCCATAGAAAAAGTTACTGCCATTATTTCACTGTCTTCTTTTTCTCCCAGGGTACCTCCACAGTGTGCAACCACCAAAGCATCTGAAACAACTACACAACACTTTGAGAAAAGTTTCTTCTGAAAAATGAACACACATTATAAACTGCTCACAGACACAGTCCTTGCCCCAGAAGGGCAGTGGGCCATGACATTATATAGTGCTCTCAATGACTGCCTTCATGACATAGCTGACAATGTATGTTCTCTGAGAAGGGTATCTGCCAGACTTCCGGGCATTTAGGAATGTAGCAATTTTGAAGAATGTTATTATTTTGCAAGGGTTTTGCTATAAGCAAAATACTCAAAGACACAGATATAAATTCATTGTATGGAAAGTCAAGTGGCACTTTGGATACCTTCTAAGTACAAAACAGCACTAAAAAAGGATTAATTTCTTACATTTTGTCCCATTTGTACATTGTTATCCTCATCACTGATTTCACTTCCATATACCAATATGATTTTGAAACACTGAATTTGTTGTGCATTTTGGTTAGCTGAGTCTACTATCATCAGTCAAGAATATCAGCATTAAAACCATGTTGCAAGTCCAATTTCATGTAAGCCACATGAGTTCTCAGTTTACAGAGGAAACAAAAAACCCTAGTTTTTTAAGCTAGTATCTCCTATTACATCTTCCTCTTATGAGGAACATTTGTTTCACCCTGTTGTTCACCTGGGTAAGCAACTGCTTACCCAGACTCCTCATAGTGCCAGATATAAGCATATTAGGAGCCCTACTAGATAAGAGGTCCTTTGTGATATGAGAACATATCTAGTACAACAACTAAACCTGTACTTTTCATAAAGGATGATTCAGGCTCGCAGTCATGCAGGGAGGGCAGGCTCTTCTGACAGCTCCACAGAGGAATGCTTTAAAATATCCAAGTGCTATCAAGGCTAACTAGACAGAAGGAAACCACACTTGAGAGACAGCACTAAACATAAAATATAGGTTCAAAGTTCTTAAAACCTGTTCTGGCAAATTCACTGCCAGGAACAAGGAAACTGGTGCTTTCTTTAAATACATGGAAGAACAACAAGAAGAAATTTAGTTTCCCTTCATTTAACAAGCCTAGTTAAAAGCTTGTCAATACTTAGGTTCAGATTGTGGTAAAATGCCAGCCAACCAAGGTGACCACCTGAGACTATCAAAAAACCAAGTTGTGTTAGCTACTTTATCTACAGCAAGAAGATGCTACTTCAAATATTGCTTTTCATTCTGAGAAGTATGAAGAACAACTATTTACTATTAGAGCAGCCGTGATGTTAAATGTATCTGTTAACTCGAAAAAAAAATGTACTGAACTACAGAGTAAACTTAGATTGGAAGGGACTTCTGGACATCAGAATCCACCCAAATTACTCAAAGCTGAGATAACATCAAAGTTCAATCATGTGACAAAGGCCTTGCCCAGCTGAGGTTTGTTGCCAGGATAATGAGCCTTTCATCTTTCTGGGTGACTCTTCCAGTGCAAGACCATTGTCAGGAGGAGTACTTTTATTTTTTTCTCATGAAGAATCAGAATCCTCCTTGCTACAGCCTGTGTCCACTGTTAGTCCTTCTTGGCAGTGCACCCAGGAAGCATCTGCCTCTCTGTTCTCCCTAACCACATGTGTGGCAGTGGAGGATAATGATGAGATTCCCTTTCTCCAGGCATCTCAGGCTTTTGTTGCATCTCATGTACTTCAGGCTCTCAGCCACATCAGTGGTTTACTCCTAGACTCACTTCAGTTTCCCAGTGGTTCTTCTGTACTGGGAAGCCCTGAACTAGACACAGTACAAGAGAAGTGGAAGAGTGGTGTAAAGAGAGAAACTACTTCCTCAGCCTGCTGGCTACACACTCCAGATGCAGTCCTGCACATAGGCAGCTTCCATTTCTACAATGATGCATCACTGACTTTTTCAACTAATTGTTTACCAGGATCCACGAATCCTTTTTTGTAAGGCTGCTGTCTAGATGGTCATTCCCCAACTTTTACAGCTGCACATAGCAAGATTTTGCATTTGTCATGCTGAATTTTGTGATGTTTCACAGTGTGAAGGAAGTATAATGCTGTATAGAAAAGGTAGAGGATGGAATGTAGTATCTGCTATTCCCACCCTCAAAACATGCCTGAAACATTAAACACAATCTTTATGATGTTTAACACTACCCACAAGAACAGGAAGTCTATACCTAGACAACCTACAGCTTTGGTTCTGTCAGGATAAACCAGGGCAACTTCTCCTGGTCTGACCCACTCAAATGCATGCATACCTTTAACACTGATGCGAATTACTGCAAAGCCCTTTCCTAAGGGCAGTAAAAGCTTCTTCACAAATAGCTTTTAATTTTCTTAATTAAAAATCTCTCACTTCCCTCCTTCAGAAAATGTTAGGGCTTTTATCTTCACAATTCACATCAGAGTCAACTTCAGGATGCACAAGGATTGATTGTTTCTAGCCACAGATGTAAACCTGACTAGGTCATGCGTGCCAGGGTCAAGCCTGCCCAGCATAGCCCTGTTGGTACAGCACTACATCCAATCCAGTAAATCCTGCTGGCCCACAGTAGCAAACACAGCCTGATAACCAGAGTTCAGTTGCCTTAATAACCAGTAAATACTTCTAGGGTAAGATAAAGACAGTCTGTGGGTCTGATACAGCCTCCAGTTAGGCATCCCCACACTATGTTGTCCCATGTTATCTGCAGTACCAGGCCAGAAGAACCACAGTTTAAAAACAGCTGTGTGTATATTGACATTATTCCCCACTTAAATATCAACTGCTCAGGAAACCAAAGGCTGAACTAACTGGTAATGGAAATCTTCAATTACATACCAGAGTATGTTAACACAGTCAAACTTAACTCCTCTATGCAGTGATATGATGCCACATGACCTAAGGCATTCTACTACAACTAGTTAAAGCTGGTCTGGAAGGAAAATGTGTGTGCTTCTTCCCTGTGACACAGCTGACCTGCAAATTCTCAGACAGTCTACTCTGACAGACAAAGTGCTGTGAGTTTAGGAAAAATACCTATTACCCAATAAAGGCAGAAATATTAAATACCACAGGCTCCAGCCTTCACTCTACACTTACAACCCAACATCTATCAGTTACTCCCCTATGACGTTTAGATCACTTTTAGCCTCTTGTACATGTAAAACTTTTCTTCTCACAGCCTCCTCAAGGAAGTCCCATGGTTCTGAATCACAAAAATGTCTTTTCCTTCAAGATGTGTAACTTGAGAGCATTCCAGGGCAACAATGCCACCCTAAAAGTAGCCACTGATAGGGAGAACAGAATGAGATTTCCTCCTTGGCTTAAAGAGCATACAAACTAAAAAGAAAGAAAATGTGGTCAGATATTTCATTCCCATTTCATGCTGACATAATTTAAGCAATCACAAACTAGACACAGAAACCTAAATGCTTAATTAAAAAATTTCAATACCAACATCTTACTCAAGTACACCTAACTATAGGAAAAACACCTAACCAAAGGAAAAATGTGCTTATTGTCCTTTGGATCCAGAGTCCAAAAACTAGAAGCCTGTGGAACTAAGCCTGCAGAGCTTGCACACTGGGTGTCCATTTCTCAGGGCTCATAAGAGACAAACCACAGCCATGCAGTCATGATACACAGAAATGGGGGTGGAGGGAACAACAACACATGATAACCTAACTAATCCTATCAGAAAAAGAGCTAAATCTAAAGACTAGACGCACATATTAAAAAGCAAACCTTTGGGAACACTTTTCAAAATTATGTAATAGGATCTTCATGCCTGAAGTCACCCTCCTGCTGTTTCTACTCTGCCTTAATTACAGTAAAATAAAAGGCACTCTGAACACTCCAGCATTCTGTATTGATAATCCAAGTCACATGAGCAGCAGTAAGGCTCGCAGCATATAGAAAACCTCCATGAAGAAGCCAACTTTTGAGGAAGGATGTGCAAAATGAAGATCATAGAAGCCATATTATAACAACATCAGCAATACTAAGGTGTGCAAGGCAATGGAGACAATCCCCATCCACTCCCAAGGTACAAGTCAAATCTCTGTAAGTGGTGGGGGAACCAGAGACAGAGGAATTCCTCAAGGGTGGGAAAAAGATTACAGATGTCCCATGAGTATTACCATGCAATTACTAGAAACCCTGTCCTTCCTCAGATGAGGACAGAGATTTCAAAGGCATACAGTTTAGTTCTTAGGCTAAGGGACCATTACTGGAAAGGAAATAATAACATACAACCCCCCATACTTCTACAGTGGTTGCTGTGCTTTGGGTAAAGTTATACGTCCTGCAAAAAGAATGAATCCACATCCCACGAACTACACAGTCACAAATAAAAAGTACAATATTGCCAGAATAGCTGTAACACTTCTTTAAGACTGACTTCCATATACCAACTCAAATGAGTTTAAAACAGGTGTCATTTTACTTGTTACTTCACCTTTCACCAAATCTTTTGATGACAATTAAAACAACATAACTCAGGTTTAAGCTGAATTAGAAGTCCAGACTTTTGTATTGACTTTTCCAAAATCCTGAGCATGCACATCTCACTAAACTGGCATAAACACATTCCAAGCAGGACTTCACAAAGCAATTATCCATGTTTATTTTTATGTTGGAGAACAATTATAAATTAGGAAAAGAATTTGGGATATATTTGAAATTGGTGCTGCTTCTGATCTTTTCTTGGCATTTTGGGGAAAGGCACCTATACAAATTCACCCCTCAATGGCATTACACTTAAACAAATTAAGAACTATACCTCAGACTTCACTAATGCACATCTGATTCATAAATTCCACAGAGTTTCTATGATTTAATACTTGATAAAGATATCCCCACCATTTTCTAAAGCTCAGACTCCTTTAGAGATGTCTTAGGTTGGATATCCAGAGGTACTAATCACATTTGAAGCTTTAGGCCATGGTTAAGTAATAACACATTTCAGTGTTAAGACCCTGATGACATGAATGATAGAAATTAAGATCTCAGGCACTTCAGGATGCCTAAGGCCTCAGCTGGAAATGATGGATGCACACACTTAATCTGAATGCACTCTAAGTATATCTCCAGACATGATTACTGAGGTCTATGCAAAATCAGGGCTTAAGAAAACAGTGTGTAGTTTCCTACTGAAGAAAGCTACATTCATTATAGTGAACAAGATCTTTATAAATGAAAGCCTGCATTCTGGCAATCTGCATATGCTGATGAGAAAAATAGGCTGGAAGCTTTTAGTGTTAGGAGACAGCTAAAAAATGAACAGATCACATTGAACCACAGAGCAAATGTACATAAAAGTTCTCAGACCTGGAGAATATTTTAAATTAAATCCCTTAAAAAAAAATAAATAAAATAAAATGCAAACCCCCCTAGCACTACAGTGGGCTATAACAGTGAGCATGATACAAGCCCTTTGGTAACATCAAGAATACATTGGAACTCTCAAGTGTACCTTATGAGACTTAGGAAACAAATGTCAACTCTATTTAAAGTATTACCAAAGGCAAAAATACATTAAAAAGCTTTAACAAGTCCTTTCTAGTTTTCTAAACAGTTTATTTGTGGTCCATTGTCCTGTGAATTTTTTCAGACTTTGGTAATGAAAGAGATGAACCCATAAAATTTTTCATAATCCTAGGCACTGCATTCTGTTAACAGCACAGATAAATTTGCAATTGTTAAATATTCTAATTCTTCCTTTTTGTAATACCCACCTTAAACCAGCTTGTATGAATTGCCTCAAATTACATGCAAGGGGAAAAATGTAATTTTTTATAAATTTAAAGAATCTGTAGTTTAACATTCCCAACTAATCTCAACTACAGATCAACATTCCAAAAACATTAATATACAACCATAAAGGAGAAGTAACTTGCTAAAAAAAACTAATGAAAAAAGTCTTTTCAATTCCGATTCACACAAGTTAAAATCATTTGTTCTAGTTGGTGTGGAAGAAACTGACTCATTCTCATACATTAATTGTTTGCAAAAATAGATTAGTTCAACTTAATTTCATAAAAAAGTTAATTGTATTAGATCTGTTGACTAAACTGACTTTCAAGCCATTTCCACTGACAATGCGTAATTCTGACAACTGTGCAAGCTTTAAGGATGTAAATTGAGTAATATTTTTTGCAAAATATTGTATCTTAATATTATCTGTGAAAAATCAATATGAAAATAATTTAGATTTGCAAGTGAAACAAGACAGAAAAAGTTAGATTTATGGATGCTTATGAAATCCTTCTTCTGCATTACAAGCTTACACTTTATCATGTACCATCAGTGAGAAACTACTAGCTGCACACATATTTTCCTGTACAAAGACAAACTTATCAGTGGCTTATTTATCCCCTTCTGAGTTTTCATAGATAAACAAAATTTAAATGCAAAATATAGATCACAGCCTTCAATATACCACATAATTCCTCAAGCTCTAACTAAAGACTGGTGCTATTTATTAGCACCTTCATCCACTGGAGAAAAGCAGTACCAACTTCCTTCTATGGGACAAAAGACAATCTTCACCCAGGCCATCTGTCACTTTAACAGCACATGCCAATGGGCCTCTCATCCTCCAGACCCTGTTACTTTGCCACTACTAAAACACGACTGTAACCTTCAGTCCCAATGCTTCACAGCATGAAGTTTTACTGAAAGCGTCATTAAAAGACTCTGCCTCATTCTAAAAATAACAGATTAAAACAGATGTCCTGTAAAGACTCCAGCATCGTACAGCAGCAGGATTTTAACCACAAGCCCTCATGTCACTAGCCCTGACTACAATGCTGCCAAATCTAACATGGCAGCTTGGGCTACTTCAACATGAATTAGTCCTACCATACATCTTTGAAAAGAACAAAACCAGTTTCATCAAAGCAGAGAATGCAGGAAACTGGGATTCAGCAGCCAGGGTCACACTATTCTGCCAGATGACCATCATGCCTCGTTACAGAAGGTGATCCAAGCTATGGTGTCCTATCTATGACCACAGGAAAGCTTTCAGGAGGAGGGAAGAGTTCTAGCTGCATCCACATTGCACAAAAAACCCCATGATCACCACCACCACTCACCTTTTCCAGAACATCTGCAAGGCACCTGTAGCTGTACCGTCCCCCTCAGTGCACACCCTCCTGCCACTAGCTCTGGTACAAGGGATTGTAACAGGCTTTGGTGGATAGAGGATGACGTAGAAGAAACTTGGTCAAAATCTGAAATTCAGTTTTCTTGTTCATCAGCTGTCCTCATTATCCAACCACTGTCACTTCACACACGTGCCCAACAGGCTTATCACTCACTGCACAGCTTCTGCCTGCACAGAGGACATTATACAAGCTGGCAGAGCCTGAGGCCCCTTCCTGGATTTTTATGTGTATTTCTGCAAGCAGGGGAGAGAGAGCAGTGCCAAAGGGAAGGAAGAGAGGAATTTAAGCCCTCAAGACAAGAGATATGACATGCTATCAAGTGACAGTTTTTCCTGGTGTAACCCCAAAAGACAGACAGATCCTCATAAGCAACCCTAAAAGTCCAAAGTCCTTAAGCTCTGAGGTCATCTCAAAAATACTTGAGGATAGCTCTGCCTCTTATGCTAGCAGTACACTTGCCACACATTGTGCCCCTGCCCTTTCCTAGTACTTTTTTTAGTACAGCAATACCTGTGGCACAAGACTAGGTCAACCCTGCAGCTAGTTTAGAAGATGCTCTAGTGCAGGGTGGAAACACCCTTTCCTCAGGCTCACATGTACACTTCTGAACACAACTGTTGTCAGGCTGAGAGAACAGGCTCTACACTGTTCTGACAGAAAGGCCACCCTGCAAGGTTATCCCCTCCCTAATTAGGTATTTTTTTATCTGAAAGGTTAAGGTGTCTCTTTAAGCAGAACTGAAAGGAGGAAAGACTAGGCCTCAGAGTCAACTTGCAAAGCTCATAGAGCCCCTCCAAATGGCAAGATCCAAACTTGAAGCACCAGTCCTGACAGTGACCTAAAGTTATGAATCACTGCACCAGCACAGCAGCCCTTCCTGGCCAATGTTTTGTGCATGATTTTTCCATCTATGGTCCAGACTAAAGTGTAACAAATATATACCCAAAAGTGGCAAATCAGGGCTAGGCTAGAGGTTGTTTTGAGCACTCTGTGTGTACATTTTTTCTCTCCTCTAGTTCAGACTGGGAATATATTGATGTTACTACAACAGCATCCACTGTTTATTATGCCAGACTGCCTTCAAGAGCTCAGCAGCAGGTGCCAAGCTGGCCTACTTGTGCTAATCATCTGCATCTTCTTCGTGTTCCCCACAGCTTCAGCATCCTTAGAGTTTCTCTCAGCAAAAAAGAAAAACACAGAGACAAAAAACACCACCACCACCCAAAAGCAGAACAACACTCTAGCTGGGTAGAAGACCTTGCACAAACTGAGAGCACAGAAGGTAAGTCAGCATTCAAACAGACAGCTCATAATAAATGAGAAACAGTCCACAGAGGTATCTTATGAGCCTGTGTCAAACAAAAACAACAAACATAGATCAGTCTAAATTACTCTGACATGGATTTTGAGGTGTTGCCACAGAGAGAACCAGCCAGTATAGAGTCTGGAAGTGAGACAACACTAAATGAAGTGTATGGGGACATGTGCCACCTTGCCCTCGTAGCAGGCCAGCAGTATGAAACAGGGTCAGAGGAAACAAAGGCTGAAGCAAGAGAAGCTGTTCAGCACCAGGATCAGTTTGAAGACAAATAAGGCCCATTCCTGAGACTCTCCTCTGAACACGTTTGACTACTGGCTGCAAACTGTGACAAGCAGCTGTCCAAAAATGGAGCAGCCGGTTGCGCCAGTCCCTGGTGACTGGAAGGAAGGGGTAGCGAGCACCAGCCACAGCCTGCTAAGATAACTCCTGAAATACAAGGTGATGTCAAAACAGCACAGAAGTGATGCCAGCCAGCAAGGTGCCCTGCAAGCAGCCACTCTAGCACAGGGTTATGCAAGACTCGGATGCCTCAGTATGAGAGAACAAGAGGCTCCATGGGGAGGAACATGCTGTACCTGAAAGCTAAAGGACAGGTGGTGCAGACACCTGAGCTGTGACTGTGCTGCTCCCGCACTCTTGTACTTCTCTCCTTGTCAGGGTAAACAAGGGACAGCATTTTCTGCAGGAAAAGTCTCTTGGGACATCCCTCTGCAGAGTATGGACAATACCATACTGCAGCACCCATAGTCCATCAGGTAAGTCCAAAGTCCATGCAGCCTCCTCGGTGCCTGCTGATAGCTTCAGGTAGTCTCACTTTCAGAGAGGAATGGGCAAATCCAACTAGAATAAACAGGACTCTTCACTATTTCTCACTCTAGGAGCAGCAGATGCAGCAACAGTTTAAAAGACACTAAGCACAGATTTGGGAAATTCTTTCTGAACATGTAGACATAGCTCTGTTAAGTAACAGGCTTGGATTCAACTCCCACTAAGAATATTGAGCATTATCTATTGAGCATTATCAATATCTATTATATAAACAATATAACAGTGATAACCAACTGGGTGCAAGCTTATTCAACAGAAGTTATAAATAAAAATAACTAGAAGAAAAGGACTTTGGACTCCTCACTTGCAGTTCAGTTAGCTCTTCTCCAGTAACACTTCGCATAAAGATATGTGTATTATACATTCAGTATAGGGAAAGAACAGTCTGTTTGAAAGCTCCATTCACCATGGGAAAGCTATAATTGACAAGGTTAAAATGGCAGATTCTTGCAAGATTTGTAAAGCAATGGAAGCCACAAGCTGCCTCAAGGCGAAGGACCACACCCTGCACTCTTCTATGGCTAGCAAATAGAAGAAGATTTAAGCCTGTGGCAGGACTACCAGGAAGCAGCAGAGGAATTAATAGGACAGAAGCACTGGGATGCACCATTTGGAGTTTATCAGCCTCCACAGGTAAGGTGCAAGGCTTCCGCAGATGTTGAATAGAGAGAAGGTAGCTAAGTCTCACAAGATGAACATGGAACTTAATTTTCTGGACTCCTCATTTCTCCACCACCCACCAGCTACAGAGTATGAGCAGCACCATGCTCTGTCAGAAAGCAGAGATAGCCATATCCAGCAACTACACCGCACAACCCAGAATCAACCTCCTCTGCACCCCACAGCCAGAAAAAAACCCTGCCTCAACTACCACACCTGAACTCTTATTTTCTCTAGCCAATTAAGAAGGCAAGCAAGTCCATAAGCCACACTGAATCATTTCAAGGGAATTTTACACGTGTAATACCTCACACCCAGTTTTAAAATCACAATTAAAAAAAAAATGTTTGTTATATAGCTCATCTTAATTCAAATTTAATACCTATGCAGCTTATTTCCATTGCCAGTGGTAAGTGTCCATTTTGTCAAAAGGAAATTCCTTCTGTCTCCAGTTGATAAAGAAACACTGATCTTCAAAGTATATCCCAAATATTTAACTACACTCTGATGCTTCTACAGACACTTAACAGCACAGAAAACTTGTGTACATTAATCCAGAATATCTTCTAACAGCAAATCAGTCTGTAATTAAGACACATCATGACATAAGGAAGATTAGCATGTTTGGCATGATATTTTCCTTATTAGCTGGAGGCAGAAACAAGTTCCTTGTCAGTGGAAACACACTGTGAGGGCATTAGGACACAGATAAAAGGTGTCTTGTTGCTAGCACTTAGTTGTTTTTAACAGCTTGAAGGAAAGGAAAGGAACACACAGTATCAACTGTAATTGGTTTTAAGGGTACCCCTTGTTGATGGAACACAAATATACAGTCTAGACTTAGGTCCACCCCCTTACCATCAAGAGCCTGGATTATAAACTTTTATCCCTACTCTGCAGCACCAGATGGTAGCTCACATACATTTCAATTATTTATTGAATAGGCACTTTGTTATACCAGAGTAATCCCACACTGCAGTAAAACCTACACACTGTTTTTATTGCGAGCTATACTTTTCATCAAGTCAGTAACCTTTTCACATTCAGTGAACACAATAAATAGAATTAAAAGAAGCGATTTTATAAACAATTGGATAATCGGCCTCTCCATCACACAAAAAATGACAACACTGAGATCAGTCAGTAAGACACAACCACCAGCAGCGCTATAGAAAAAGCATATCATTCTCTGGCCTGCCCCAAATCCTTCCAACTTCAGTTTTCAAAGTATGCTGCAGTCTGATCTATCACACTTAACAATTTGCTGGTGCTCACTCCTTCAAGCCATCAGCTTGAAAACAAAAAACTCTGAATGCTCTTTGCAGAAGACATACAAAGCTCCCATGACAAAACAAATAATCAATGTTCCCCAGGCTGCAGCCTTGCGGGGCAGATGTGATAAAGTGGTTAATTATTCAGTTGGCAATCGCATTACTGACGTCAATAGAAGAGTCCAGGAAGTGAATCCTCTTAGTTTGTTAGTGTATGACAAAAAGTGGTGGTCCCCACAGAAATTAAGGAGAACCAGCTGTCCCTTCATGTTAGTGCTCCCGTCTCTAGTGTTAAAGACACACATTTGCATTTACTGAAGTAAATCTGCCCCTCCCTCTCCCTTAGGAAATCCTTTGTTTTGTTGGTTGGGGGTTTTTGTTGTTTTTTGATTTTTTTAAAGAGTGCTCTTTTAAAGCCTAATTAACTGTACATGCATGGAACAGCTGATAAACGGGGCAACGTTCTCGTGAGCAATGATCACTCTTCCCTCCCCTCCAATTCTTATTCCATGGAGAAGTCACCTTCGTCATACATTATTATTCATAACTTACTCAGCTGAATAAACCAGTCAGCCACCATGGCCGTTTTAACATAAATTCATTTAGACATGCAGTAGGGAAGGATCTCTGCTCTCCACATACCTCTAGTCAACAGCCTTAACTAACCAACACTGGATGGAAAACTTTTATCCTAAGTGCCATCAAAAGTATCCACATCTTCTTTTGTCAGCATGCTCCGGACTACTGGAGGTCTGTCGTTATCAGTCTGCTTAACAGTAGGGAACCATTAAACAAAGCTCTTAGAAAGGCTGCCTAGAAATACTCTGTCCTTGGGGGGCATGCCCAAATTAAAAAAGACAGCATGATGAACGGGAACTGTTGTTTCTTCGAGCCACACACACACACACACACACACGCCCTCTCTAAAGCAAGGAGCCGGCACCGGAGCAACATTTCAAAGCCTGAGCCTGGTGCTCTCCCCTCCTCCCCTCCCCCAGGTAGGAAACCCTCCGAGGAGCACTGGATTAGCCTGACGTTTCGGGCTAAGCCGAGCAGGGTTTCAGGCCAAGGACACTCCGCTGCTGCTCCTGCTGCCGGCTGCCAAGCGGTTCGCCGGGGACCGAGGGAGGAGACCTGGAGGGTCAAGGCCCGGCTGGCGGCGGGGGTGTTCCCCAGGGAGGCGCCGCTTCCAGGGGCGGCGTCTCCGGCCGCTGCCGGGAGCGGCGGTCGGAGCGCGGTGCGGGGCCGGGCCGCCCCCGGCCGGCCCGCCGCCTCTCACCGGGCACCGCGCGCAGCCCCCGCCACCCGGCCCCGCGGCCCCCGCCCGGGCTCACCCCACTCGAGGAAGTCGGACACGTATCGGTCGCGGCGGAGCGGCGAGTCGCGGCTGCACTCGGCGTAGACGCCGACCAGGAGGTCGAGCAGGGTCTCCACGCTCAGCACGCTGTCGTTCCGCTGCGGCCCGTCCAGCACCAGCTGCTCCAGCCGCTTCAGCCGCACCTTGGCCGACATGGTGCCGCTCGGGCGGCGGGCGCGGGGCACGGACGGGACGGGGCGAAGCGAAGGCCCCGGGGCTCAGCCGCTCTCAGCCGCCGCGCGCCGCCTCCCGCGGCCGAGCGGCTCTTTCCACGGGCTCCGCGTCGGGCACGGACGGTCCATGGGCCGGACCCGGCCACCCCCCGCCCCGCTCCGCTGCGGCCTCGCCCCGGCGGCGGGGAAGGGCCGATCCCGCTGCCGCTCCCGCTCCTCCTCCCCGGGCCCGGCGCGTCCCTCGCAGCGCCTCCGGCCACGCCCACCGCGCGGCGCCCGCGCGCTCCGACGTGGGCAGGGCCGCGCGAAGCCGCGCAGGAAGGTTGGGCCGGGCGGCGCCCCGTAGCGGCAGATTCACCGCGGAGGTCGCGAGGGGCGGTGTGGGCTGCGCGTCCGCGTCGGCACTTTCGTGTCTGTGTGTGTGTGTGTGTGTTATCCCCAGTCAGGAGGTTCTTTGGGGTAAGAGCTGTGTGTGCTTTCAAGCACGACAAAGGAGCCCTAGTCAGTGGGACAGGCAGCATCCCTCACTCACGGACCTGCTGGCACTGAGGAGCTTCAAGCACGCGGCACATGGCGATGTTGGTGTCTGTCTCCGTGCACAGAATCACAGGCTCTCGGAATGGGTCCGGGACCACAACGGGGCGTCTTGTCCAACCTCCCTGCTCGAGCAGGGTCACCCCAGAGCACATGGCACGGGATGGCATCCAGATGGCTCTTGGATGTCTCCAGTGAGGGAGACTCCGCACCCTCTCCGGGCAACCTGTTCCAGTGCACGGTCACTGCGCAGTGAAGTTCGGGTGGCACTTCCTCTGCATCAGTTTCTGCCCATGGCCTCTTGTTCTGTCGCTTGGCACCACCAAGAAGAGCCTGGCTCCATCCTCTTGCCACCCTCCTTTCAGATACTTGTAGACATTGATGGGGTCCCCTCTCACTTGTGTTTTCTCGAGGCTGAACAGGACCTGCTCCCTCAGCCTTTCCTCATAAGAGAGATGCCCCGGTCCCCCAGTAATCCTTCCTGTCTTCCACTGGACCTGCTCCAGGGGCTCCATTGCTAACTTGGGCAAAATACTCAAGGTCCAAGTATCCTACTGCTGAACTATCTTAAGTATAACACTAAAGATCACACCTACAGGTCAGAAACATCCCTGCCTAGATGAAGACCCTTTCTCTGAGCACGTGTGGAAGTTAGCTGGGGTTATGTAACTTGTATGGAAATAACTAATCAATCCTAGTAGAGGAGCTGAGCTTGGGAAGTTGCTAACTCTGAATTTCTGTTTATGAATAATGGTGCAGAGGCTCTGGTGGCTTGTGCTTGATTTGTGCAATACCACTGAGCACCCAGACTTGCACAACCCTGAAATAAATAATCAATGTCTCTCTTGAGTGTGCAATTCATGGCTTGTTGCACACCAGATAAAGATTCCCATTTCATGGACAACATGTGTGCCCAGTGTGTGTGCTCTGACCTGTGCCATCCCGACAGGGCTTCAGGGCAAAGTCCCCTCCCCAGTGGTCAGGCAGGTGCCCTGGGGACCGGGCAGCCCGCCTGAGCCACCCAGCTCCTGCCTGAGCCACCAGCCCCACACCTGGCCATGCCAGGCCATGGGTTCCTATGAAGGATGTGGTGACCAGATGCTGTGGCCATTGGGAGAATTATCTGACCACACCTGGAGTGGGACCTTCTCTTTCCCAACCCTGGTCATGGTTCCCTGCTCTGTGATTTGCCTCAATGGGGCAGGCAGGGTAGGCGGGGCTTTGCAGCAGGACGTGGTGTCTGGAAGATGTGGCTTTTTATGCCTTTTAGAACCTCCCTGGTGACAGGACTAGCAGCAGCTAGCCTGGGCAAAAAGAGCCCTGCGTGTTCACAACTGCTGTCCTTGATCCCTTGAAGGGGAAGGGAGCTGGGTGTAAGGCACTCAAACCTTTCCTCAGCACTGGTTTTTTTTCCCATCACAGCTTATTCTGAGAACTGTTCTCTCTGGAAGCTGCAGCACCTCAAGGCAAGATGCTGAGTAGCTTGGGATGGGAGTTTACTTCTGCAGGAATGCAGCCAGTCAGGTCCTGATGCAAAGTTGAACTGGCAAGGATGCTGTTTCCTTGCCTGTCTCCCCCGGCAGGTAGTTGAAGTGCTGTGCGTTCAAAACCATCGCACCGGAAAGGAGGCAGCCGAGCGCTGGTTCTGTCTGGGCTGGGAATAGCCTGCCCCCGGCAGCAGGAGCCAGACTGGGCTTTGTTCATGGTCAGACGTGACATGTCAGTCACTGCAAAGACCTGAATTTTCCCATCTGTCACCTCCAGGGCCAATGGCGAGGACAAACCCAAGCAGTGCTGCACACGGGGAGCTGTCCTTTCTCAAGGGTCAGGAGCACACCCAGGCGGAGCGATGGGGATATTTATTGTGGAGCAGACCATGTGACACAGAGGGCCAACAGCTGATTACAGAAATACGGAAATGTTTCTAAGATCCCTTGGCCCTCAGGCATGTTTGATATCTCTTTGACAGCAGATATCTGTTACATTTGAAAGCTATTCAGTTCATAATAATACCATCCTGTGCATTTGGACCTAGTACCTGGGTCAAGAAGATACAGGCATGTAGGGACCTGTTAATTCTAAAAAATGCAAGTTGATAGAAGATCCTATGAATCACACAGAGAACCTATAATTTTTAAAACAAAGAAAACCCACAGTAGACTAAAATAGTTTTGTTTTTCCTGAATAACTTCTATCTCTTTGTACTTCCTTCTGCAAACATCCACTTGAAAAAAGTATTTTGCAGCAGATCTAGGAGGTTTCATTGTTCTCTCGAGGTGTTCCTCCTTGGTTACAGTTGCTTCATCTGACCTCATACTGTGTCATATCACAGATACATTCATTTAGAGGAGCCTTGGTATTTTAACAATCACAATTGTTCTTCTGGTACTGTTGCTTTATTTAAAAGGAGAGCCTGACATTTTCAGCTTCTTACCACTTTGGAGAGTAATTTTCACGCAGTTGATCAGAGTAATGGCCAGCGAGAACAGAGTTTTAAAGATCCTGTTACAATATCTGTCTTTGCCCTTCTTATCTGTTCCCGAAGGTGGTGATTATCATTACCTTCTTCTGCAAGAAAGAGATAAAGGAGACTGCAGCTGGTGAAGAAATAGCCATCTCTACCTACCAATCGCTCTGTTGTTTCCAGTCTCCTCAGTCTGTTTTGCATTAGCAGAATTCAGGGGTTTCAGGAGCTATTCCTGACTGGCACCAGTAGCAAGGAAGAACTGGGTCCAGTGCTGGGACAACCACAGATGGGTGACAGATGATATTGAATCCGGCTTTAGCAGCTATGGAAGCTTTAGTACATCAGACCAGCACGTGCAGGATTATTTATGAGTGATACTGTAGGTATTCCAGAATTACTTGAAATTTTGTTTTAAAAAACCCTTGCGAAGAGTTAAAGGTCATGTGCATTGTAAATAATTCTGGGTTTTCACAGCAAGGGTTTCAGCTACAGAAAACTCTACTGAGCTAAAAGGTGGCATTTGGTATTCCTACTAGGAATTGTATGTAAACTTGGAAATGTAGCTGAAGGTATTCTGCTTCTGTTACTCATCTGTGCCAATTCCATAGGCTAAAAATAAATGTGATCTGGCTAAAATGAACTAAATGATCCATCTTACCAGTTCCTTTTTCCTATAGCATATTTAAGTGGAAAAATACAGCTCCTTTTTCTGGAACAGATCTGATTTTAAAATTTTTAAGGGTTTTCTTAGCTTGTTTAGTTTTTTGGGGTTTTTTTGGCAAGTGAACAGGTTATCAGTTTTTTCACTTATCTGGAATCATTGTAGATCTGCAGAACTGAATGCACAAAGTCCATGTAGCTACTGAAAAGTTTTTATGAATCCAATCAACTCAATCAACTTAGGTCTGGAGTTTAGGGGCTTTTTATTTTGGGGGGTTTTTAAATTTTTTTATTTTATTTGGGTTTTTTTTTTTCCTTTTAATTTGTGGCTGTACTCCAAGTAACTTAGTAACTTGTAGAGGGAGAAATTCTGTTGCAGAATTTTGATGGTAACAGGAAATAGCTGTGTCACTGCTTTATGACTTCAGGAAAATCCACCCACAGATCATCTTGGAATTGAGGAAAATAAAGAAATATAGAGTGTGGGCAGAAATTGCAAACATAGCTCATTAACAAGGGAAACACTATGCTAAAAATAAAAAGTGAAGAAGTTGCAACTATCTCCTTTGTTACATTCAGACAGATAATTCTAGAAAAAGAGAAAAGAAGCATCAAGTTGCAATATTTTATTTGGGTTTTGCCTAAATTGTTTTTATAATAATAAACAAAGGGGAATCTAAATAGCTAGAAAACCTAGCTAGAAGACTTAAATATATTCTATTCATTAAAGAAATTAGATAAAATTTTTAACTGAGAGAGACGGTGACTAATGTGCAGCAAGGGAGGAGTTTTCTAAGGATCCAGAATGCAAAATATAATTAAATTGAAATCAGAGAAGGCTCATAGTAATGAGTTTCACAGGTAGAATATAAAAAAGAGTTAAACATGCCTAAAAGTCACACGACTGCTTTGTATCTTGTTGTTATCATGGACTTTCCTTCCTGGAATTATTTTTTAGGAAACTGTCACCTTTCCAGCTCTGTTTGTATTTGGCAATATTCTAAAAAAACCCTTCTTGCCAAACGTAGTGTAAATATACAGCTGTCATGTATATTGGGAGCCAAAAAGAATCTATCAGTGGGGGCTGTCTTTGATGACATTGCACCATGTAAGCCTGAACATTGAGCTAATGCAGTCAATATTAACAACAACAGCAAAGTCTGTTTTTAACAAGCCACTGGTTTGTTAGCCATGATGGCAAGTACAAAGGAAATTTCTCAAAGAAGACAAAGTCTCTGCTCCTTTGTTGGTGAGTGCTAGAACTGGGCTTCAGCTTGCAGGGAGCTCTGTCTGCTTCAGCTCTCTGCTAATGCAATATCTGAGCAAGGGAGGTTCACTAATGCACATGATGATGAGTGAAGTGGGAGGAAAGAACGGGCAGTTGTTCACGGGAAGGTGCTGGGAAAGGCTGAGTTTGGTCATTTCCAATTCTCAGTAAAATGTTTTCCCATAACATAAATTAGAAAAAAAAAAAAAGAAAAAAAGGAGAGCAACAAAACTGTTTGGCAAGTTACCTCCTGTTAAGTGTGTTGGGTCATTGGGTGCATTTGTTGGCAGTGCTTCTGTTTTGCTCTTGTAAGCATCTAGATTTTAGTGATGGTATAACCCAACATTTTGACTGCAAACTAGGATGTGAAAAGATTTTGTACTTGCTGCATGCTTCCTTAAAGAGAACAAAAAACAAAGAAGCAAAAATTTATTAGGTGTATTAGTAAAGACTTTTAGGGATACTGTCACTTCTGACTGGTTTGCTTTGCAGGACTTAGGGAGCAGAGTGCCTTGATAAGCAAAGGAACCATGCTAACCCCTCACTTCCCCTAGTCTAGCTGCAGCAGGTTCCCAAACACATTATTTTAGCTATTTTTTCATGCTCATATAGTTGCCTTACTCAATAATTTATGCTCATATAAGTTCACCTGAAAGAAGGGATCTTGCCTGTCTGCTGGTGTTTCAGGAAGCATTGGTCTTACTGATCTACATGTTTCCTCCTTACGGGCAGTTTAATTTGAGGAGCCTGAAATGGATCCCATCAAATTAAAAGGCTTCCCATTCCATTCAGACTTTTGAGTGCAGCATTAACTGAAGTGGGCAGCTGCTTTCATCAAAATCATTATGAGATCACTTGTTCTTTTCTTTCTTGTTTTTTTCCCCCCTCCCAGTATTTGTCTGAAAAAGACTGAAATGTTGAGAACTATGGGTTTAGATGAGGTCATTGTCGTGGACATCTGGAACAGAATGTCATCACCACATTTAGGCAAGACAACAGCTCATTTTAATTTCAGTTCTGATTTCAAGTCCACAGTATCCTAAAGAAAACACTGCCTCAGTGATCCAATCTGTTTAGGCACATGGCAGTGTTTAAAGAATGACAAAACAAAACATAAAACCCTCCTTAGGCTCATACTTCTCCATGGATCTCCCAAGAAGGTGGAAGCAGTGGTACAGAGATAACATTAAAACCCCCTAATCTTGTCAACAATTATGATGTCTTGCAAGTCACAGCACCATGTCTTGCTCTCTGTACAGCTGCCATTTTGTCATTTAATAGTGTTTGTTACTGCAACTTCACATCTGCCAGACTTGGTCAGATCAATCTTTGTACAAAGTGTGAAAAGCATCGTTGCTGGAGGCGATTTTTTGCGCCTGGGTTGATGCTAGACTGAGATTATCTGATTTTGTTTTGGGCTTTTTTGGTTTTTGCTAGATGCTCTGGCACCGTGGTTCAGCCAAGCTGACAGTTGTACTGTTCGTTGTAGAGAATAAGGGGAGTTTTAGGTGTTATGTGCAATAATACACAGGAAATGTGTTCCTTTTTCGTAGCTAATCTGTAGGATTAGTTCTCCTGGGTTGCTGAGAGTAGCAGTGTTATTCATACCACATTTTAAATTAATACTGCATTTTATTAATTTTTAATGTCTTGAGAGGAATGATAGGAGATGAAAAATAACACTTCTTCTGTCTTCTTTCTTGAACCTTTAAAAATCTGTCACTGACTTTAATAGTAGTGTTCCCATGGAGATAAGCACAACTAAGTCTCTCTAAAAGGAATAGAAGTAATCTGCTTTGAATGAAATATTTTTGCATTTTAAGTAATGTTACTTTAATACATACTTCATTCTTCTCTGACAAAGTGCTCTTTGATTTTTCAGAAAATGTGTAATCAAAATAAAGAGCAAGTTCTATTGTACTCTCTTCCCCAGTTCCCTCTCCACAATGGACAATTCATAGATAATAATTTTGTGGTAATGAGAAGTTGAAATCAGAAAATATTCCAATCTCTTTCTAAGATACAGGCAGAACCTAAATAGCATGCAGGAAAAATGCAGTTGTGCACTGCCCTAAAAGCAGCAGGAGACACTGTGCAGAAAAATGCTTTTACTTCTTCAGTAATGATGACCTGGCAAGCCATTCCCAGCTGATGGTTCTTTATTATAAATTGCTGAGCACTGTTCAGAAAGACATAGGTGGGACCAAAATGGCTTCAATTCACAGTATCCTGAGACAGTGAAAAAATAATTACCAGCATCAGCATCAAATATCCTGAAAGACTCTTGATAATTCTCACTTTTCTGTTAGATAAAACCTCTTCTAAAAATAAAGTGATTTTTCTGACAATGTGCAAAGAAGACATTTTGCTGCTGTTAATTTGCTCTGAATAAAGATTTCAGCCAAGCTTCAGGCTGATCTTGACTGCACCATTGCACATCCAGAGGCACTCAGTGTGGATCTGCAGTTACCCCGCCACAGCACGGAGCTGTGCCAAAGACCTCCGTCTCCTCTCACATGCTAGCAATTACAAAGATTTGTAACAACATTGACAGCACTTCAGAAGAGATCTTGACTTCACAGCACTGCAGGCAAGGGTGAATGCTACTCCTGCCTGGCTCCCCTGCTCCCAGACACCGCCAGTCCATCACCCACCAGAAATTTTTGATTTACCCATGTCCCACCTCTCTGCTGAGGGCTGGCTCTCTGTCATTCCCCATGTTGACCCCGTTCTTTCTGAGAAGAGTGATGAGTTACTCATCCTCTAAGTAGCACACACCTGGACTTTTCAGAAGTCTATGGAGGTCATGTGGAAGTCGGTGTCTGCAGGAATCAAGGAGAAGGGCAGACAAAAAGCCAGGGAGGATCCTGAGGAGCTGGACATGCACTAACTAATTTGGGGATGGGGGCTGTATGGTGACTGACAATGCCCCAAGTAGGGCATTCACCTGACTTCAGAAGGAGTAGCAGCAAGGCTGGCTCTCCAGCTTCAGTGAAGAAGCAGAGGACATCTGCTGGTCCTACACAGGTCTCCAGCCAGCTCTGTAATTGCCAGCCCTCAACCACTCTTGGCAATATAAAGTTATCTGCAGCCCCAGCTCTTTAATCATGTTCTCTTTTTAGCTGTCTCCATATAGTGTTGAAATGTTCCCCATGTCTTAGAGCAACCTGAATTTCTAAAAATTCAGTCTGTGATGAGCTGCTTCAGTTGGGATTTCAGCTTCCCAGACAAGACCAAACACCATGTTGCAGGTGTGGGTGCAATTCCTACTAACATGGGGGTAGAGGCTGCATCGGCTAGAGTGTGTGACAGTGTCAAAAATCCATTTTATGGCATCACGAATCTCTTATCAAAGCCCTGTTTTCAGAGGTAAAAGACCAGGCAGTGATTACTATATGGTGCTAGGAGTCTCTAGTCCCATGTGAGGAGGTCTTCTGACTAGCAAACACCGTGGGAGAAACAGCAATGAAGGATTCCCCAAGGAGCCTCGGGTTTGAGAGCTGCTTCTCTGACATGAGATATAAGAGCAGATATATGGTGTATGAGGTGTCAGCTGCTGAGCTTATCACTTAGTTCTGAGTCTTAGCTCTGATGGAGAAATGGGGACTTTTCTAAAATTGAAGTGGCCATTGTCACAGGCTGAAGGGCTCAGGCTAGGCAATGCAGAAGAGCATGAAGTTGTTATCTCTCTTTCTGAGAGGATCTTCTTGAATATTGTGTGCCATCGTGGTCCCCACAATGTAAGAAGGGTGTGAAGACCTTGAATGCATCCAGAGGAGGGCAACAAAGCTGGTGAAAGGGCTGGAAGGAGTGCACTGTGAGGAGTAGCTAGGAACTTTGGACCTGTCTAGTTTGCAGAAAAGGAGGCTATGGGGTGATCTCATTGCTTTCCACAGCTTCCTGAGAAGGGGAAGTGGAGAGGGAGATGCTGGTCTCTTATCTTTTGAGATCCAATGACATAACACGTGGTTCAAAGCTACATCAGGGAGGTTTAGACTGAAGATTAAGAAGCATTTCTTTATTGAGAGGGTGGTCAAACACTGGAAAGGGCTTGGACTGCATGATCACTATAGGTCCCTTTCTAATGGACTGAAACTATTCTATTCTATTCTATTCTATTCTATTCTATTCTATTCTGTTCTAAATGGATACTGCTTTTATTCTAAATATTAAGCAGAAGGTGGGGGTGGCAGATCCTCAGCTACAGTAAATTGCCATGACTTCATTGGAGTCAATAGGAAATTGCAGAGACTCACTCTGTCAATAACTAAACTCCCCAGGGCTGATAGAATCGGTCATAACTTCATTGAAATCCACTGACGTCCATCTGATCCTGATGTTATTGATTATGTTAGGAGTAGGACAAGGCCTAAATTTAATGTTGTGATGGTCCAGGAACAGAATACATTATTTCAAAGCATTCATTGTTACTGAAGTTAATTGGGGCCTGTCCCGGACAAGGCTGTCTCTTTCAATCATTAAAATGCTGCTTGCCAATCTATGATTTGCCCTGGAGATGTGAAAATCTGCACTGACGTATGTAAAGCAGAAGGGCTTTGACTATTTCAGGTTTTGTTTAGGTGTGTAGTCTATGGTTGCCTCAGGTAATGCTGAGGTACTACTTAATCATGATAACATGATTAAGATGCAAATCCACATGCCTAATTTAAATACATTTGTTCTCTGAACCATCCACCTGGGTGTAGTTTCTAAGAGTAAATGCAAAGTACTCACAGCAGGCTTCAGCTCAAGCAGAATCTCAGGGACAGCTTCCAAATGTAATCACTCATTGTCATAGTAGAAAGTTGAAGTCACCTTTTTTAAAAGTCCAGGTGTTACACATGCTCTTCGTGGTTTCTTTTACAGAATCACAGAGTGGTTGGGGTTGGAAGGTTATCTAATCCCACTCCCCCTGCTCAAGCTGGGCTACCTAGAGCCCCAGGGCAGTGGGCAGTATGAGATAATATTTCCAGGGGTGGAGACTCCTCAATCTCCCTGGGCAACTTGTGCCAGTTCTTAGTCACCCTCAGGGAGAATAAATGTTTCTGGATGTTCAGATGGAAAGTCCCAGGTTTCCCACTGCCCACTGCCTCTTATCCTGTCAGAGGCACCACTGAAAACAATCTGGCTCCATTCTCTTTACACTCTCACTTCAGGTGTTTATTTTATTACACATTGGTAAGATTCCCTTGAGCATTCTCTTTTCCAGGTTGAACAGGCTCTCAGCCTTTCGCCATAGGAGAGATGGTCTAGTCTCTTAATCGTCATAGTGTTCCCTCCATGGACTCCCTCCACTATGTCCGTGTCAGCCTTGTACAGAGGAGCCCAGAGCTAGACACAATGCTCCAGCTGGGCTTCACCAGGGCTGAGCAGAGGGGATCACCTCCCTCTCCCTGCTGGCAACATTCTTCCCAACTTCCCATTCTTCCCAGGATACCTTTGGCCTGCTGTGCCACAGGGAAGCATTGCTGATTTATGTAATTGCCTTTTTTTTCTGGGGCAAATGGCCTTTGGGCAGAAGGGAGGTGATATCAGCCCTGGAGCCAGGCCTCACAGCTGGGGAACCTGCAGAGACACTGCTCAGCAGGGCTGACAGGTCTCTCCTCTGAACGTGACAAAGACTGCACTAAGCTAACTGATGGATTTACCTTTCCAGGTCCTCACTAGTCATGTCCACCAATCCATCTTGCCCCAAAACCATCTGGTGTGTTACCACCGCAAAAGCCTCCTCCAGGAGCAGCCACCACTGAGCAAGGTGCAGCTCCTGTTGTGGGGTCCTGCTGGACCCCTAGCAAAGCATGAGGATAGCACTGGCTGGAGGCACACACCAGAGGAAGGAATTTGGGGCAGCAACCCAAGGTCTGATCCACTCTGAGCCCTGGATGGACAGCTACTCCAGGATTTTGTCCCTGACAGCAAGTAGGCAGGCTCATGTATCTAAGGTGCCTGGCTGGTGAGACACAGCCTGGTCAGAGTGGCCATCTCCCTCCTAGCTGTGAGTAGCTGTCCTGTCTGTGTGGGACAGGCCATGACATTGGTGGTGGACTTGGCAGTGGTAGGTTTACAGCTGGACTTGATGAACAGAAAGATCTTTTCCAGCCTAAATCCTCCTATGATTTTAATGCAGTTGGCATGCAGCCACCGGGCTGCAGCTCAGGTTAGACCTAGATGCACTGCAAGTTTACAGCTTGTCCTGTTCTGCCTGCACCTCCTTCTGCCTGCTGCCTTTCCCCTTGAGAAAACTCCTGAGGCTCCAGTGAAGGTTTGCTTCATTTTCACTACCCCGAGGCAGGGCTGTGGGCCTCATTCAGCACAAAGTATGAGCTCTAATGGTGTTTTAATGGCCCTTTCTAGCTAGTGTATGACCCTTGCAGAAGGACTTTAGTATTCCCATGAGCACACAGCTAATCCTTCAGTAGTTTTTGTTTGCAGGCTCCTTTCCTCAGCACGCTGAATGAGAGTGGTCAGGTGAAGAAGCCTGGTTCTTTAGACTGCAGGCTGGGCATACGCTGAACATTTCTCCTATAAAAGCCCTGATTTGTATGAAACTCAAATATGCATTGGGAAATCACCTAACAACAGTATGTTCAAGTGGATCTTGGAATATGGAATGTTTTGATCCTATGCAGTAAGACCATCCCCCAAAATACAACATTGCAACCAGAGGATTATCACCGCCATGCAAAAGTTGAGAGAGCTGGAACACTCTCATATAAAAATGAGCAAAGCCACTGTGTTGTAGGAGAAGCAAGCCAGCTGGATATGCAGTGTGAGCATGTATTATGATGAGCCTGGGTTATTAGCAGTCACCAGTTGCGAAACCCTCAGTGAATAAATTTGCTGTTTCAGGATAAAAAAGGGAGCATGGTATCTGCTTTGTCAGTAGTCACCACAGAGGTGAATGATGAAAAAACAGGAACAGTCCATGAAGAACTGCCCAGATACATGCTGGTTTTCTCAAGCTGTCGTAAGAAATGGACAAGAGAACTAAGTGCTAAAATAGAGGAAGCAATCAATAATATGTTAAAAGAGTCCTGGGGCTGTGAATAGTTACAAGGGATGAGATCTGCTAAGTGTGCCACACCTAGAGATATGATGCGGAACTCCAGAGATCAGGTCACTGTTTATCATGTCAACGCATTTGTCAGTAGTGACCCAGGATGGAGCGTGTTCATGAGCTGCAGAACTAAGGAACCTTTTTCCAGTAGATCTGTGCCCTGTGCACTAACCATCATTCTTCTACTCATTCTTTGTGTCATTTCCATAGCAGCACCCCAGAACTGCTCTGTGTCCAGCACTCAGACCTGTACCTGCCTTTCCCACCCATGCCTCCCATGCCTCTGTCCTCCAGCCCTCTGTAGTATGCCAAAGTGTTTTCCACTTCCTTCTGATTCATGTCAGTATTTCCAGTTCCCTTTCTGTTTCCCACCTACCTCCTGTGGGTCCTCAACAGAGTGCCACAAGGATCTTGGCTGTGCTGGTTGCCAGACCCAGTAGGTAAGGCCTGGAGGCAGTCTTGCCTTTCTCTCTGGAAGGGTAAAAGTGCACCTTCTCACCCTCCTCTGTTAAATCACCCATTTACACAGAACTTGCAGGATGACTGTAGCTTTGCCATTTCTATGCTTTTGCCAAATTTGGTAGAAATCAGGTTCCATAGGTGCTGGTGCAGGGAGAGCACCAGACACATAACAGGAGACAGTTGCTAAGGAAATCAGAAACCCAGAACACCAGGCTCCTGAGGAGTTCTCACTGTTATTTGTAAGAATGCTGATAGCATAAATACCTGCATGATGAAGAAGTAGATGCAGAACAGCCATAGAAATACCCCAGAGGCTTTGAGAAACACAAATCTAGAAAGGGATATCAAAGAAATGCTAATAATTTGGGGGTTTGATAGAGTGCTGTATGAGAGTTGTGAAAGATCCTGGTATCTACAAGATACACCCAACATGGGGAGGATGACACAAAAGCATCTGAGGATTAATGTGCTGTGTGACTGATTGTTTGCATTCAAAATCCAGCTCAACCTCTTGCAGAGCCATAAGATATTGCTGAAAGTGGGTACAAAAAGCTGACAGGATGAAGCAAAAGATATTTCTTTTGTGGCTTTCTGGACATGATGGGGCAGAGTAGGAGTCCTAACAGCATGTGAGCATTTTACAAAAGTGGCAATGAAGGGAAGATAGGAAGTGGGAGTGAGTCTGATAAAGAAGAAAAATTGAAGCTTTTAGTTCTAAAGAATTCAACTGCAGGAAGGCAGAGGAGCACTTTAATGAGGTTCTTAACAGAGAAGTGGGCAAAGGTGAAGAGTAAGTGGCCATTTTCCAGATAGCTGAGCTGTTTGCAGCAGGATTTTGAAAAAAAAAAAAAAAAGGAAAAAAGAAAAGATGCAAAAGACACTTGGAAGGCTCAGGCTCAACAAGGGAGCAGGGTGCAGTGTTCCTGCAGAATTACTAAAAAATGGGTGGTAGAGATAACATGAAAGCCTTTACAAGCTATTTTTACTGGCTTGGGGGATTGAAACAATAATAGAAAGGTTGACTGTGACCTGAATTGCATGCCCAGTTTGGAGAAGAGAGGAAAACAAGAGTGTGGGAACATCAGAAGCTGCTCTTTAAGGATTGTAAAATGTAACTGTGATGCTCAAGAGAGTCAGACCCCTCATGCCAGGGAGCTAGCCAGGCCTTCCCAAACACAGGACTTAAGATAGTCCAAGTCAGTGTTGCTGTTGACATCCCTGAAGGCCTTTCAGTCAGTGCCCTGATCCAAATGAGCAGCTCTCTGGATTTAGGCTGGACAGACACAGGGACTGGCAGGTAGTCTCTTCCTGACTGCTGAGGCTGTGCTATTAATATATCTTCTTCTGTCTGTTTCTGGATGGCCTGTGAGTTTCTTCTCTGTCTCTCAACACTCGTCACTCAGCCTCAAACACTACCCATCTACAAAACCACACTACCCAGAACAGCTGAATTCCTGAGCAGCCTCCCCTCTATGAAGCATATGTTTACTTCATCTTAAAGATTCCTTAAATGGAAAAGAAGAATTGAAACGTACCACAGCTCATGTTTTAACACAAATCCTAAACCAGCATTTGTGGAACTACTGCATTTGGTTTGTGCTGTAGTCTCAGCAAAATGCACCTACCACAGGCCATATGGCAGAGATTCTGCATTCTGTACCCCCAGCAACAGCATTATTTCTCCCAGTTTTATTGCAGTGACACACAACGCTGATGAGCTCAAAACTTTTCTGAATAGGACTCAGAAATACTTGGCAGTGTATTGCATGACAGTGCTGTTTGCAACTTGGCGCTTCTCCCTGATGTATTGTTTCACATTAGTCATCAACTTTAAAATCCATCTCTCCTTTATTGGCTTCAGGTCAGAGACTGATGCCCTGATTCACTTTGAGATGCACCCAACTCTGCAAATATTCCTACTGATGTTCAAGGATGCCCCATTCAGTTTGTGGAGCAGGTGGTTATGAAATTATCATTTGCTTTTCCATGAAATATAACCATGTTAAAAAAATTCCAGTATGTAATTTTCACAGTCACCTTTCAGAGCAGAGTTGTATTGCACACATACCAGCTCCCTTCCCGCTTATTAAATCCGACTGTTGTCTTAACCTGCAAATTTTGTAACTAATATTTCAATATCCCAACCTAGCCATTTAAAAATACAAGACATTACAGATAATTAGAGTCTTAAAATCAAATGCTTGCTGGTGCTCACGTCCTAGCCTCCCATCATGAGCTGCTTTTAAGCCAGATGTCTATCTAACTCAATGCTTTACTGCATTATCATACCATAGCCAGTAGTCAATTAATCTTTAACTTTTCTCTTTATGAAGTGCTTTTAAAAATCTTGGCACAAAATGTCTTCTCTATTTTCTCTTTCTATCATCCCACTAACAGCTCTAAAATATTGCAGTGAATTAGTTATGCAAGACTTCCTATCATTTCACATCATCTGTCTCATCATTGCAAATAAGGCACTGAAGCACTGATTTACCAAGACCTGTCTCAAATAGATTACTACATCTTTCAGAAATAACAGTATTTTCTTCTTAATACATGTTTATGTTGGGTTTCCCCACCTCAGCTCTCTTTGACTGCATTTTTTTTTTTTACTGCAACTTATGGAATATTGTCTCACTGACAGGATTGGTTCAAGTATTTTTGAACTCTGCAAGTTCTACACTGACTTGCCTTTTATTGCCTCTGATGCCTTTCACCTTTTTTGCTGGGCTGGCTGGCCAGTTCAACCAGGCCCACGTTCCCAAAATAAAGAAAAACCAACATATTCTGCAGGTTCTGTAATCATTTCCCTCAGCAGAATTGCTGAAAGGCTGAGGAACACCAGCCTTCATCCTGGCAGCATACCATTGCTTAAGCACACTCTGTAGGTACTTCAACTGCTGGGACATATGGTGCAAAACATGAGCCAGCAAATCATTTCCAGCTCTCATGGTCTTTAAGGCTCCGAGATACCTCGTTCAGCAGCCTGCACTGCAGCAAGCACATCACCACAGTCTGTGGCATCTTCCTTTTCCCCGACTTATATCCACTTCAACAGTAGGAAAACAGTAGCAGCATATTGATTGGAACACAGTTCCCACCTTTCAACACAGAAGGCTTTATTTAAAATTTGCATTTACCCTTTTTCTTGTATCTTGCTTGTACTTGTCATGTCAATAGTCACCAGGTAGGCAAAGGAAAGGAATGCAACCCCAGATAACCTAGCTAACAAATGTCATGGGCTAATTTTTAGTGAAGGAGTTTTTCCACTTTGAAATGACTCAGCTGGAGCTGCCATAAAATCTACGCATATTTTAATATTTCTTTTAATAATAGTGGAATAAATAACAAATTATTAATGCTCAGGATAAAACTATAAACCAAACCTCAGAGATTTTCTTCAGCTTGCTAGTAAACCTGGAAGTTTGCTGTTCCAACAAAAGCAATATATCTAGGAAAGCAGCAAGTACAATTTATTCACACTTGACCTGATGTGAGAATCCAAGGACGCAGAGTGATCTGAGTCACTTGAAGGCTCAAGCAACTTATTTCTTGCTTTTAGAATGCTACCAAGTGCAGGGAGTACCCTGAAATGGCTTTTACAGGCAGGACACAGCCAGGCCTGCCCAGCAGCTGCCCGTAGCACTCATGAACTTAACCTTTGCTTTAATGCAAGTGCTCCCACTTAGTTCCCTCAAAGCTGGCCAGGCTCCATCATACCTGGTAAATTGTTAACCCCCCTATCTCCAGGCCTCTGGCACAGCAAGCCACAGCAGAGTGCTGGCAGCCAGCAATTTTGGTGTGTGTGGCTACCACACTATGCTGGCACACGGGGGTGAGCTGCAGCCCACTGCTCACTGGCCCAGACTGGCCTGGCCTCCAGAGCCTCTCCTGGCTCCCAATGGGCTGTGTTGGCTGGAAGAGCCTTATGGTCCTGTTTTGGAGAAGTCTTTGAGCACAAGCAGGAGATGCCAGCCCAGCCTCTGTTCCTCACTGCTGCCTGTCACTTTGCCACACTGCAGCAGCAAGTCTGGTGCTGCAGGAATCCCCTAAGCCCTGGAGAGCTGGGGGCCATGCCCTGTGTGAGAGCATCCTCCCTCCCAGGGCCATGCTTTCTACACAGGTGTCTTCCACTTCAGCCAAAGCTTAAAGCAAGCCCCTGGAAGGGAGAAAGCTTGGGTTGAGGTCCTTGTAACACAGTGACCATTGCACTCAGCAAGGGCAATGCTCACAGCTCTGCTCCTTCCTAGGAGACACAACTGAGAGCTGGCATGGTCACATGAGCTCATGACCCCGCTCCAGTGGAGATCCTTGAGGGCCAGGGTGTAACCCAGCAGGCACTATAGGCTGTTTTTTTCAGTCTGAGGTAAGATGTGCAGATGTGGAGAAGGGAGATGGGATGATCCAAGTCACCTCATGGCCAGCTCACCTTGAGGATTCATGCCAGTGCACACAAAGGGATGATGGTCGGTGGCTGTAGAAATGGGGGGAGGCAGGGCAGCTGTGCCTGGTTGGGCTTAGGAGCAACCTCAGTCTCCTGAGATTCTCTGCTTGACTAGGGCTCAGTCAGAGCAGAAATTCAATCTGAGTGGCCAGATGTGCCCCCTACTTCTCCTCCTCTTTGGGCATGGAGAAGTCCTGTAATATGTGCACATGTATTTGTGTGTGACGTGGACAAGCCAGATTCCTGGAAACATTTCAAACACGAATCCAAACAGTCAAAATCTGGAAGCAGACACAAAAACACATAGAAGAAAATATACAGAAAAACATAGAAAATACCTAGTCAAGAGATACAGAGGGGAGTAGTTTTCCATTAAATACCACCTAAATTGTGATGAGTATTTCAATCACAAAAGGGCCAGCAATTTGGTCTTACACTACAACAGTCGCAGTGTTAGAGCACAGGAGGCATGCTGGGAGTGAGGATTTACATGTAGCTGAGTCATGGTGGTGAGAAAGACAGAGAAAAATAGAAAGGTGGGCTAGATCCTCAGGCTGTGGTTGGACAGTGCCAGACCTCCAGCAGCAAGATTTCCTCCTGCTGCTCTCTCCTGTGTGAGCAGGGTGCATGGTGCTCTGTCTGCACTCCTGCTAGCACTGTTCTTTGTAGCTCCTCCTCCACCCATTTTATGGTAAGACGAGGCAGGGACAGGAGTGGAGGGGACAGAAACAGCTGTCATGTCTCAGGGCCATGTGGGAAGCAAAGAGGGGCAGGGAGGTGTTGTGAGAGGGACCTGTAAAAGCACCACTGCTAGGGCAACGTGTCCTGCATTCTCAGGGTTGGTTGGGATGGTTTTGTAGAGAGGTGAGATACAAGGTATTGGAAAATATCTGGGTTTTCTCCCCCTGGGAGACAGAGAAGGATTTGAGATTAAACTGCAAGAGTTGTTTCGTAACAATTGGAGTGACAATTAGTGACAATGGCAGGCAGCTGTTGTACTGTGACCATGGGTTATTAAGCTAATCATAATTGTCTCCCTGTTACCTTGTGCTCCTCCCTGTCTGTATGGGGCATCCATCTGTTGTCGCTCATTCTGTAATTAAACCGGAAGCTCTTTGGCGCAGGGACCATCTTTTCATTATGTCTTGCACGGGGGGTCCCAATCAGAGCCTCTAGCTGCTACTCCAGCACAGATAAAGTGGCAGTAAATAAAGGAAAATACTCTACTTCGATTTGAATGCCAGCGACAGCTTAGAAAGAATTACTGTTAATGAGATGTGGTTTGTGAGAGAGAAATGTGCTTCATCAGAGGCAAGGCATGTGCTTCGCTGCTGGGGAAGGCTCAAGGGTCACAGTGAGACCCACCCTCCTGTGACAGCAGTGTGCCGGCTCCAGCACCCGGTGGGAAGGCAAAACCTTTGTTTCCAGCCGTTGGTGGAGGAGGCACCGGGGAATTTGCCACAGGTTGTGTATCACTGAGTCAGGGAGGACCTGGTCAGCTGGGGGAACCCAGGAGCCGTGACCCTCCATGGCCTCTCTCGCAGCCCTGATCCGTGTGCGCCATAACCGTGTGTGAGCTGTGGCTGGCTCCTCTGCTCTGCTGGGAACACCAGAGTCAGGATAGGACTTCAGGAGCCTTCGTGTCAGGTCAAAATAGGGGAAAAAATCCCATCCAAACATGGCACACAGTGCAGCCCCCTGGTCCAGACAGATCATCACTTACATCTCTTTCTGAAGGATCCTTTCTAGGCCCCTACAGAAGTGTATTCACTGCTGCATTAGCAATCTGCTGCAGAGGCTGAAAACAAAAGCCCACGATGCCAATTCATCCTTCACTGGGCATCTAGCTTCAGATGTGTCAGATGTACTCTTATTTTATTTGGAGCTCTGGAAGGCTGGGAGTGCACACTTTATAGAGCACTCTGTGGGGCCATCTCTTGCCCAGCGGCACCTGGAAGTGGAGCAGGACGCGGTCCCAGGAGCCATCTCTCGCCCAGCGGCACCTGGAAGTGGAGCAGACGCGGTCCCACGCGTGGAGCCGCAGCAGCCCACGCCGCGGACGCCCCACTCCCGGCGCTGCCGGCAGCCCCTGTGGCATCCCCTCGGAAAACAGGAGCTGCCTTTGTGATCGCTCCCGCTCCCTGCAAAACAGCTGAAAAAACCCTCTGCTGCCGTAAGAGAATATTGCCAACCCGCCCCGAGAGCGCGGCGCATGTTATGAATATTAATAGTAGAGACTTGGTGGAAAAAATAACCCGAGTGCCCTCTAGTGACACGGGAGCGGAGCCGTGCCGGGCCGCTGGGGCACGGGGCTGCGGAGGGAGGTGCTGGGAGCCCACAGGGGTGATCTGGGGGAGACACCCTGGCAAGGGTGAGGATTTATGAAAATAACTCGTGGCCTTGTCTTGTAGCCTGCTGGAAACCCTGTTTGCTGTGGCAGCCGTGCAGCCTGGAGTATGAGCGTACAAGCACGCTGACCATGCGCACAGCCCCCTGGTAAAGGTACAGGCACAGTCCCTGACCCGCCTTTTCCCAGTCCTGTTACCCAGGTTCTCTGATTTTTCAGCTTTTTCCTGCCTTGAATTCATAAACTCCCCTGTCACACAATATTTTCCATGGAAACCAGTGATAGAATCACTTGCAGTTCTATCATCAGCTGCCCTTTCAAAGAAATGAGGCAAGCAAGGGGATGGTGACATCTTACCTCAGCCCTCTCCCCTTGCCCCTACAGCAGCAGGACTGTGAGCCAAAGCCCACTGCCCTGAGCCAGGCTTCTCTCCTCTCCCTCCTTTCAGCCCTGCACCCAGCCAGGGTGAAGAAATCTCTGTTCCTCCAGCTCTCCCCTGCCAGGGGACTGTACCTGTCCCAGACAACTCCCTGGTTTTTGTCATGGCTTTGCTATGTCTGTCCATTCACATTTGTGCAACTGCAGCAGGCTCAGGTTCCTTGGCTCCTACCTGTTCCTTGGCTTCCTGGTGAAAAATCCATTTGCTGGATAAGTGAAGTGAGGAAATGGACAGCTAAGGAAATTGCTGGTGTCTTCAGCAGGCAGGCAGCTGCACTGGCTCTGCCATTGCTAGGAAGAGGGAGTCGGTTCAAATGGGCATCCTGATTGCCAATATATCTTCCTGATCCAATGTGGCTGCTTGGAATAGAAAGAAGCTCTCAGGCAATAATGCAAATTATCATTGTAAATCAAATAACAGTAATAAATAGCTTGGGTGATAACACTGATTGTAATGATTGTGTTTATTGTGGCAAAGCAAGACAAGATCAAAATGCCATTGATCTGATCCTATAAGCTGTCCAAGGCCCGTACAGGCTGCAATCCCAACACACAGCCCTGCACACTGACAGGAGGTGGGGAATGTTCACATCAGCCACACACAGGGCCTTAGGAAAGTTTGCAGGTTGTGACCTGTTCAGTCAGAGATACTGGACTGTCTAATGCCTCCAAATATTCTGATGATTTTGTTTTAAAAGCAATGGAAGCTTGAAATAAGTGAGAGCTGAGTGGATTATTACTTGGCTTTAGACTGCTGAAGGATGAGGCTTTTAATATGCATGGCCAGTTTGCAGAGCTTTTCTCTTCCATTGCTCTTTTGCAAAGCATTTAAAGATATTGACTTAGAACTATAAAGCAAACTCTCAAACATTAATTCCAGACAAAAAGCCTTTTTTTCTCTGGGAACTCTGATTGGGAAGAAGTAGCTGGTAGCTGCACTTGATTTATAAAGGAGCAGTTCTGACCCCTTGAATATTGCAGATGCCTTGTGAATATGATTTTTCAAGCCCTGACTAGCTGTGAGAAGCCAGGGTATGACTGCTGTGCCTGCTGGGCTGGATGTCATCCTGGAGGAGGACCCCAGGGTGGGTCTCTTGGGGGTCAGGAGTGGGGGCCTGTCTCTTCTCAGCTGTGGGAACTGCACAGCAATGCTTTAGCTGATGCTGGCTGCAGCCTGCATTGCACTGCAGAGGAACAGGCAATCACTCCTTCATGTCTCAGTCCATAAACCAGCTCATAAATCACCCCAGCAGCAGCAGCCCAGGGAGGGGACAGGAGCTTGTGATAGTATTTCTCCATAATTTCCAGCCAGAACCCTCTTTCCAAAGTGCCATTTTCCCCTCCCTTAAATCCAGATTTAGTGCTGAAGATCCTGCTTGCTGCAGCAGAAGACCATAACCATGCCCTCTAACCGTGATGGGGATGTTAACCACAGCCCTGTGCTGTAACTGCAGCAGCAGGAACCGTGTTGGCAGGGCTTCTGGCTGCTCCCTGCCTGTCAGAGGCTATGCCCTTCCAGGATCTTTCTCCCTCTGTAAGAGTTAACAAACAAGATGAATTAATTAAGCAATAAGATGCCACATTGCTGCCTGTGACTGGACTTCTCCAATCAGACTAACAGCAAACACTCCTCTAAGTCAGCAGCCCTGAGTCCCTGGGGAGTGTCAGAGCTTCCAGCACTCAGGTTTGCTGCAGACCAAGTCACGATGCCACTCCTGGTTTCGTGCAAGCTGACGTGTGAGCACAAGCCTGGCTGTGGGGATGAGCAGGGCACCCAGCTTGCAGCCACTGGCTCCCCTAAGTAGCCCTGTGTTTATAGATTTAATGGTTCAGCTTTGCAGCTCGCCACGTGTAAGCCAAAACAGTTTACTTTCCCTACCTTCTCCTTGCAAATAATTAAGAAAAAGTAAGTTTTAAAAGGAAGGAAAGGTGACTTTTGTGTTGCATCATAAGATTGGCATAACACCAAGGTCATGCCATTTTGCCTTGGTTCAGAAACCTTCCTCCAACCAGACCCCAGACTCTGTCTTGAAGTCATTCACCCTGACTTGTCCCCCCTGGCTACTTTGCTTCCCCTGGGTAGGCAATACTGATGACTGATTTGTGGTCTGCTGTTGCTTGTGGTTACACTTTTGTTTTCCTCACTCAACAGCTACTAGGAATCCCTTCCCAAATCTGCCTACTGAATGCAGAGTCTCTCTTGAGTCATCATAAAAATTTTCTAACAGAAGTTTTATGGTGAAGAGGACAAATGGAGAGGAGTTTAGCCATGGGCAGCAAAGGGGATGGTTTTGCTGCTGCCCTCTGCTTTGTTGCATATTGAAGTCCTCTGTCCTGAAGCACCTGGGGTGGGAGGGGACTGTCCCTTGGAGGGTATTTGCATAGCACTTCACTCCCATGACCCACCAAGGAGCCCCCGAGGGGCCCCCAAGGTGCAGTGAAAGTGGCATGCACACCCAGTAGGTTCAGAGGTGCCACCAAGGGGGGGTCTCAGTGCACAGCCATAGACAAAGACCCACAGCTGCAGGGCAAGGAAAGCATGTGCTTGTGTCTCCCTGAAGTACAGCTGGTTTCCTTTCCAGGGTACTGGCAGGACAGGACTTTGTTCAGCCATTTTACATAATATTAAGTTGAAAAATGAAGAGAAAAAAACCAAAAGTAAGCTGTCTTTGAACCAGGATCAGTGCTAGAGTGGTGAATAAAAGTGAGCACTTTACCCGGCCTGGGGCTCCAGGCACCTGGTGGGGAATGAGTAAACTTACTGCCCGAATTAGAAGTGAACTTCATTTACTTGCCTTCACCTTTGACAAGCAGAATCAAAATCCCTGCCCTTCCTGTGCTGATGGAAACAGCACAAAGATGGCTGGGCTTCCTCAGCACCCTTATGGTCCTGTGATGTCCCCTTCTTCACCTCCTGTCTGCCCCTTCATCTGCTGATCAAAAACCTGAATTCATAGAGACTGATCCTAGGGTAAGAACAATGTCTTCACTCATTTCTATTATACATCAAGAGAATACCTGCTCATCTGGAATAAAAATAGATCCAACAGCAAAGGAATCAGAAGGCAGAGCTAGGCAGCAGCCTTTCTCCAGCTGTGAAACCAACACCCAGCCCCTCATTGCTGCTCCTGGGCAGTAAATAATTCCTACTGAAGACAAAGGAGATGGGGAGTGGCAGACAGAGAACACATGCTGCTTCATTTAGCAGCACCTCCCAAATTTTAACTGCACTGACCAGCATTTAACCTTCTGATAAAAGAATGTGTCAGGAAGGGGCTTGCAGGCTGCCAGGATGGAGGTGGCAGCCACATGAGTAGCTGCTGTCTCTGGAAAATGCTGACAAACAAATGTCACACACTTTCTGTTATGTCTGAGCCACACAGGGCTCTGAGAGGGGATGGTCAGCATTAGGAACAAGGGCAAGGAAAGGGGCTTGGCACCTGCTGGCCTTGCAAGGGGCTGTGCCTCAGTGCATTTGTTCCAGCAAGGGTCAAATCCAGTGCCTGCAGACTGCAGTGAGAATCTGGCAGCTGGACTCCAAGGGAGCCAAGCTGCTGCTTTAAGATAGTAGCCTGAGTCCCCCGACATGGCCAGCTCTGTGCTGGACCCCAGCCATCAGCACTGAGAACATGGCTCACACAGGTGGCATTGATAGCAGGAGCAGGGTCTGCTTTCCCACCTCATGATGGCATCTTATGAGAGATGGGAGGCATCCCAGCTCTGCTTCAAGTGGAAGGGGTTTGCACATGGCAAACCCTTGTGGCTGGTGCTGTGTTGCCTGAGGTCAGCTCTCCTCTGTGGTGCTAATGGTGTTTTGGAAGGATCTGCTGGAGAAAAAGGCCTAGCACCAAGGGACTATGAAAGAAAGCTGAGTCTTTCTGTTCACCTCTCTTACCTCCTGCACTTCTTTGATTGTTCATTGGGGTGGTTGGAAAGGCATGCTTATGCTGCCCTCTGTCCAGCACCTTGTATTGTCTCCTTTTTTACAGTGAGGTTGGTGAAACTATTGAACAGGTTGCCCAGAGAGGTGATAGATCTCCCATCCTTGAAAACATTCAAGATCAGGTTGGACAGGGCTCTGAGCAGCCTGATCTAGTTGAAGGTGTCCTTGCTCATTGCAGGGGCTTGGACTGGATGACCTTTAACAGTCCCAAATACTGAATGATACCAGGACAACTCAGGTTCAGTTGATGTTACTGAGACCTGGATGACCAGACCAAAGGGACACGAAACTTTATTTTCTCTGTCAGCTGTGAACTACCTTGCTATCTAGTAGTGAAGTTCCATCACGATGAAAGAGAAACCCTCCAGTCTGAATGATACCATTTCAAAATAGCTTTGCTTTGTTTTGCAAAGCCTTCAGACATTTCTAACACATGCAATCCTTGCAAAATTTTCTGAGAAGGTGACAAGCAAACTCTCACAAAGAACATGTGCTTTCCACTTCACTTACACCCTTTGTACCTTGAGGCAGAGGAGCTCTTGGATCGATTGGCTGGGCATGCTCCTCCTTGCTAAATGCTCCAGTAAGCCCAAAGGAACCCAACCAGTGAGAAGGGAAAGGCAGACACATTACCAAATGGTATAATTCTCCATAAATTTTCAATACCTAGTGACATGTCTCTGAATAAAGCACATCAAGCATATTGGATGGCCTGGTGGCTGTTCTTCACCAAAACGTTTTCTAGCTCCTTTGTCACATACTGTCACTAAATCTCATGGAGTATCTCACAGGAAAATGAGGTGGAATTGAAATAAATTGGCCTGGAGGCAGCTGCAGGCTTGTGGGTGTTTAATGTTTAAAAGACTAGAAAGCATCACTTCCATTCCACAATATCCATTTGGTAAAGAACTGTTTCAGAAGTGCTATATGCTGTATTATTATTTGTGTTGTTATCAGGCCTCAGATTCAAATTTTATCAGGCCTTAGATTTCAATTTTACAAAAATAGGACTTTGAATCTGACACCAAGAGATTAAGAAATTGTCCTGCACTGGGCAGCTTATGTTTGAAATACAGAGAACAGATGAAAGGGGGGAAAAAGGCATGAGAAGGTTCAGTTACGTGCCTGAGATCATGCAGCAAAGCATCAGACCCTAATTTACAGCCCTGCAGCTGCAGGGACATCCTGATCCTCACCCATGCTTTGGGTGGCATGGCTTGTCATTCTTTGTGTCTCAGAATGAGTTATGGAGTAAGGGATACAGCTGGGACTGAAACGTGAAAACACAAGGGGAAAGAATAAAAGAGAAAAGGCAACGACAATAAGCACATTTTCAGGTGTTTTGGCTTCACAGAGATGAAAGAAAGAAGTCAGCTGACAGAAGCAGACAGCAGTGCTGACAGTGCCCTGACAGAGAACAGTTTGGAAGGTGTCTAGAGAGAAGCAAGAGAGGGGAAAGGGCTGCCAAGCAGGTGTAGGGTCATGGCTGGTGAAAAGGGAGGTGAAAGCTGGGGTGAAGTGGGTGAAGAAGGGGCAGAGGAGCTTGCAGACAAGCCGGGAACAAGGAGGAAGGTGACAGCTCTCTGAAAGTGCTGCAAGCTGAAGACTTAGATGAAGATATAAATCAGGTTGCAGGGTAGATGGAGGATGCCACAGGGACAAGCAAGCTCAATCCCATGGGTAGCAGCAGCGAAAGGAATTGCAGCAACACATCCAGCAATACAGCTACTGCAGACTTCAGCTTGAGGAAACGCAGCAAAGGGCAGAGACGCGACGACTATGAACAATCTTTTTGCTTGGGAGAAAGCACATCTGTCCCTAAAACTGGAGCTAAGTCATGAAGGCAGGTGCATTAAACCCCTCTTCTGGGGACATGAACACAGCTGTGAAGCCAACACACCCTGGAAACCTCACACTACTGCCTTTTGCCTGGCAGCCCAAACTCCGGTTGTGTACCCCACCCACCCGGGGCTGCAGGGCGGCCGGCAGGGCAGCGGGGTCCGGCGGCGGGGGGTTCCCGAGGCGGGGGCTGCGAGGAGTTGTGCTGTTCGGGAAGGCCCACGAGAGGGAGCCCGGAGAAAAGCAAAGGCGCCTCCTCCGCCGCGGAGCCCCGTGCCCGCCCGGCGTGCGCGGGGAGGCTGCGCGGGGATCCGGCCCCTCGCAGCCCGCGGCGACCTGCGCGGCTGGGGTTGGCCCTTTACACACGTGAATACCCCAGGCAGAGATTCTGTAGGTAATCTTTGCCGTCCAAGGCTAAACCTGACATAAGGGGCACAGGTGGATGCCTCTGGTGCTCGCCCCTCTTGCTCCTGCTGCTGCGCTTCAGGTGCTCAGAGAAACGGGCCTTTGCCACCGCAAAGTGGGGCCGCCTCAGCCCCGTCGCCATGGCCGCGCTCCCGGTTGGGCTGGGCTGGGGATGGTCCCGTCACCCGCCCCAAAGCCGCCGTCTTCCCAGACACCCTGGAGGGAGGATGAGGAGGAGAGGGTGAGAAAACTCAGCATTGATGGTGTGGATGAAAGCTGCCTTCTCAGCACCCACTGAAGTTCTTTGCCTCATAACTTCACTGGGAAATAAATGGGGCTTGGAATTGCCCAGGGATGATCCTTTGAGATCTAAGCTCCCGAGGAAGGCGAGCACATGCTTGTGTTAAGCCTCTGGTTAAGCCCTTTTCTGAGTCTGGTTACAGAGCTGAGCCCCTTTAGGGGGAGATCTGGACCCAGAGGAGGTACATCCACTTCCTCGGGGATCTGTTCTTGTATTGCTGAAGTCTGTGGGAAGAGGTGGTGCTGGCCCAGGGAGCAGGGCGGACAGCAGTGCCTGTGAACCTCCCTGAGAGGGCTCTGCAACACCTCCTGTGCCGCAGCTGGGGAGCAGCTCAGCTGACCAGAGTGAGAGAGGCTCTTGAGTCTGCCCTGAAACCGACACCCACAAACTGTCGTTTTAAAAAGTGGCTACAAAGGTAAAATACAGCCCCTATTGAAAGGCAAATTAGTAGCAGGCTCTGTCTAGCAAGTGTTGAGGGAAAGTATACAGGCCTGTGATGTTATTACTCTCCCAAAGCTTCCTGCCACTCTGAGAGAGGCACAGTCAGGGCTGAATAAATAATACATCACAATTTTCAAGTCCCAGAGAGGTGACTTGGAGGCAGTTCAAAAGTTCAATGAATTATCAGTTCCCTTTGGGTTCATTATTTCTTTTGCAAAGGATGCTATCAATCTCTATAACTCACAAGCTACCAAAAATAATAATAAGTAAAGGATCATTATGTTGAAATATGTGTTGTAAAGCAGCATAGCAATTTGGAAGATTAATTCAGTCCAGAAGGGGCAATAGCTGCTGGCTAGAGATGGGCTGGACACCAATTACTTCTCCCACTTATTACTTTCATGGACAGAAATTGGGAAAACACCTGCAGTGCATGAATAATTCTCCTTGAGTTAATATGCTTTCAGTGCTGATTAACTCTATTTATACCTCATCTATACTGATGCGAGCAATGTGATTCATTCCTTTATTTCTGTAACTCTCTGATAAATGGCATTTACTTGCCACCTCTGACCTCCTCATGTGCATGCTGCCCATTAATCCTTCTCAGCCCAGGCTGCTATTGCCATTCCAGGCTGTTCAGTAGCCATCAAACAGCTGCTCCTCATTTTGTTTCCTTCATTTAAAAGCACCTGCTCTGCTACAAAAATGTGGGTCAAGGGGGAAAAGAGGTGGGAAATTTCACTATTGATGGATAGGGGGGTGGTATATTTTGGGCACATGATATTCAGTTCTGTAGGCTCTTTGTCCTATAGGGAAACCTCAAGGTACTTCTGAAGAAATAATGATCAGATGTGATGTGTTTGGAGTATTTAGCCCTGAGTGACTGACAGCTGCAAGGTAAGGAACCCTGGCCACGCTTCAGTAAGCAAGGCATGACCAGCTTGAAATCAGATGTCGCTGAGGACTAGCCTGTGTCATGGGATTACTGGAATTACTGCTGGAATTATCTGCGTGGGAAGGTGGTGGAGTCACCATCCCTGGATGTGTTTAAAAAAACCTGGATGTGGCACTCAGTGCCATGATTTAGTTGAGGTGTTAGGGCTGGGTTGGACTCGATGATCTTGAAGGTCGCTTCCAACCTAGTGATTCTGTGATTCTGTATGTGATTTTTCTTTTCCACTTTTATTTTTTTTAGGTTTATTTTAATTTTTATTTCCCTAGTTTCTGCTCTGAGTCAGGGCTACAGGGTTCATGACCTAGGGCTTACTCTTGAAACACATTATGGCCAAACACTGTCTCATGAGGCTGGCAGGATGAAGTCTGCAAAGAGACCTTGAGTGCATGAAATGTTCTTGCTTCTCCCCATCACTACCCAAACCCAGCAGTAAAACTTGTCTTGAGCTGTGATGTAAAGTAAAAATATCTAACTGCTTGCACGAAGTAGAGAGGTTCTTTTGCTCTGTTGGAAGTGGAGGTACATTGCTCAGTGGCTGGTAGAATCCCTCACATTCACAGTGGTAGCACAGACCCCAGTCTAAGAGAAAACTGGGGAAGTTTGACTTCTGTTTTGTCATTTAACCATCCTTGCCAAGAATATTTTTTCCTTTACATATAATATCTTATTTTTCATATCTCTTCCATGCCATCCTATATCCACCAATTGGGACCTGAAGCATTTCCCATAATCCAGGCAGAAGGAAACTTGGCTGATCTGTTAAGCCTTGCCCATATTTTCCCTACAGCACAAACATGCTTTCTGGGTGTGGGACAGGCTGGATTCCCTGGAGGAGCTGAAATACCTCTTCTAATACCTGATTCCCACCACTGAGCTATGAATCATTTTCCTCTGACTTTCTGGGGGCAGGTGCCTCATTTGCATTTTCCTTTGATGATTGTTTTAAAATCTTGAGGGATTCAACTGCCTGCTCTGTTTATCTTGCTACCCTTTTTTCTCATTCAAGGTCTCCAAACACCTTCTCTAAGAATGAGATAAAAGCCTGCACTGAGACCCTTGCTGTTTTGTCTAATTCCCCAGTTTGCCTGGATCTCGTCACTGGCCTAGACAGGCTTAAATGTCATTGTGCTTTTGTGTAGATGCTTCAAGATAGCTCATTGTCCTCCTACCTGCATTTCAAACCACACTTTTATTTCCAGTGTGTCCAAGGTCTTTTTTCTCAGTAGAGATCTGTGCTCAGCAGGCCACTCTGCTCTCATGGCACTTCAGAGCCAGCCCTGCCCAAGCCTTCCGTGAAGAATTTGTTCCAAGTGGCCTCCTGCCACTGATGGTTGTGGTTTAGGTGCTGTCTCTGCTGATGCTTTTTGTCATCATCTGGTACTCATTGAATTATAACTGGACAGTGCAGGGGAGTTTGGGGACAAAAGGGTCAGAGCTGGCAAGGGTGGGTTATATCTACCATTTAAACCAGTTTGTGGTGGCCAAAACTGGGACCTGCCACTTACTCCCATCCCAAGCAGCTTAGTGCCTCCTGCTAGTGTGAAACAGCCCCAAGTCAAATGAGGACACATTGCATCTGGAGATGTTCTCTGCCTCCAGAAGATCAGCAGGATTTCAAAGGCTTAAGTAAGAAAGAGGAAGGCCCTTAAAATGAGCTTTCATAGCTCCACTGTTGTGTATTGGCTTGACAGAGTGATGTTTCAGGCAGAGGTGAGGTCAGATAACTGCTGGCAGAACATTAGGTGGCCAGGTCAGGCTTCATCAAACAACACTGAGATCTGGAACCAGGAAAAATACTGTAATTTGAAAAAATTCATATAATTTGCTGTTTCCAGGCTCACTGTTGAAGGACAGTCATCAGTACTGAGAGACGGTTAGATGTGAGAGGCGGCACGACGGTCCGCAGATGGATGGACATTGGAAACAGGCTGTGTGGGGATTAATTGCTGCGAGCCCAGAAAATAACCGTAAAGGGATAACACAGCTGCTGCTGGAAAAAGCAAACCTCTTGGCTTCTTGCACCACCTCATGCACAGCGTTCCCCTCCCCTCCATCTCTCCCTGCTCCCTGTGTGCTGCCATAAGGCACGTCCTGGAGCCGTGCTTAATGGAAAAGTGATTTGTCTCATAACTGCAGCTTTACACAGTGTGCTACTGTGGGCGTTACAAATTGCTAAGCAGATTTAAAGTGTTCTTTGAGTTGCAAACTGCAGTATTTCTCCATGTAGTGATTATTATTCATCTTTTCCAAGACACCGTGGGCCTGATCCTGCAATCTGCACTCCTGGTAAATTCAGTGCTGTGGGAGTACTGCCGGCATACAGACAGCAGGAGTAAGACCCAATTAATTTAGCCACAGGGAAGAGTAGGGCAGCAAACAACCTTTTTTCCTTTCTTGTTTTCATTTTTTTTCCTTTTTTTTTTCTTTTTTTTTTTTCTCCCCTGTGCTTGTATGTGAATTTTCTTGTTCTGTAGCCACTTCCTGAGAAGTGTATGTGGGTGCAGGTTGCTGGCCAGTGCAGCCCAGGTGTGCTCACCAGCTTCCCAACTCTCTGGGAATGTGTTTCCTTCCACTCCGCCTCCTTTTTTCTGTCTTTCTCTTGGGTCAGATGATCAGTAAGTCTTTCTCAATGGAAATGTCGTCCAAACTGAGCTGTGTGCATGGTGGGAAGGGGCACAAACAGAAAATTAAAATGGTATGTCTGGAAAAACTGCAAGTCTAAAAATGTGCTGTGTGTGTCTGCCTTGAGCCCTGACCCATACCACCAACCCTGCAGAGGCTGGTCCCCACCAGGAGCAACCTCGTGTGGGATGGAAGCTGCACAGAGAATTTATGGGTGTGTTTCCCACCCAACATCAGGGTCTGTCTGTGGGCAATGCTTGAAAAATCTCTGACACTCATTCACCCTCTTCTTGTGGGGAAGACAGCTCGGTGCTCTCCTGGAGGAGAAGGCAACTTTCCTTCAGTGACTGGCCTGCTGTGTTCTCCCTGCCAGAGGTGCTGGCATCAAGGGGGTGAGCTCCAGCTGCTCTGCAAGGAGCATAAAACCCAGGATGGCTGCCCTGGTGGCCCAGCCCATGGGTGTCCCACTGGTTCTTGTGTCACTGTTACCTCCATCCCAGGAGGAGACCTTGCATTAGGCTCAGTTAAAGAGCACTGAGGCAACAGTGAGCCCCATGGTGTAAGGTGTTCATGGAAACATGTGTTGCTAAGCAAATAGGATATTGTGCTTTGTGTCAACTGCAGTGTTTGTAGCTTGGGAGATTGCATGCCTTCAGGCCAGTTGTGACAGATGAGCCTTGGAGCCGCAGATACATGGTCTTGAAGCCAAGGATGAGCTGGAGTCATCCCAACAGGAGGAGGGTGTTTGTGTGACTGTGACACTGGGACACACGGTGTCCTCAGCAAGGGCTCCTCAAGTCCTGCTGGGCTTTGGATGACAGCTTTCACCATACAGAGAAACCTCTGCTTCCTTGCCCCACATCCCAGCAGCACAGGGTGATGCCTGGGCAGGAGAATACATCCCCCCCTTGCTTTTTAATGGAATTTTTCTGGGATTTTTTCCTGATCTCACAGAAAGCCACAACAAATCTCCTGTCCCCTCCTAGGGAGGCAGTGCCAGCTAGGAACACCTTAGGGACTGAAAAACACTCTGTCAAAAACATAGGAAAAAGCAAGTGGAGAAAGATCATGGTAAGTTGCTTTTCTGCCATGTGCATGTATAATAATGAGCCTTGGGAGCGAGGCTTTTAGTCCTAATTACAGCTCTTTAAATATTTATATAGCCTAATCTGCTCACCTTGCTCGTTGGCCCAGTCCAGCATATCTGTAGGGCTGCCCTTTCCAACTCAGCCCCATTCATATATACCCACTGGCCCCTGGGTAGCTATTACTTTGCTTTATCTGAGAGAGGGAAAACAGATCACACCAGAAAGGTAAACCCCAGGTAAAAAGGCTGTTAAATAAACAGTGTTTATAGTGTTATAGTGTTAAATAAAAGCAAGAGGTATAAATGTATTGTTTTGCCTGCATAACAGGTTCATTATAATCTCCTCTCTCGACATCATTTATGCAGATTTTTAACAAATGCAAAATCTGCAGATTTCAGGAAAATTTAGCATTGGACATACCCTGAAGAATCAACTGAGACAGCCATGCTTGTTTTCCTGTGTGACCTCCATCAAATTGTAAATGATACCTTCAGCAGTGACAGAGTAGTACATTAACCCCCCCTTTCACCTCTCAATGCTTCATTACAACAGGCCTATTTAGATGTAATAGGAATGGCTGGGAGATAGATTAGATGTTCATGCCTATGATGTGGAATTAGTTGTGTAACCAACCCCTTCTTTAGCCTTTGTCTTAAAATCCTTTTTCTAATGCCTTTCCTTCAATAAATCTCAGCATCTCAGGCTCATTTCCAATGAACTACTTGTCAACTAAAGGAGGGGAAATCCAAACTAATGTTAGTTAATATCCTCCAACCTTGGATCACACCCACTCCCCACTCTGTACACTGAACATATAGGGGATAAATCCATGTAGTAAATGTCCCACAGCGAGGAAGCAGGCAAATTATGGACTGTCTATAACACCACCACTGAAATAACCATCAATATGTACAGAAGATCTGTGCAGCTCTCAGGATTTTGGTCATCTTGGCAATTTGAAGAACCTCTAATGTAGGATACTTCATCCTGAACACCCTTATGAGCCTGTTACACAAGCAAAGCAACACCTCTGTACCTCCTGTTGCTTCCACAAAACCTTTATTAAGGAGATGTTACACCAGAGGGACTAAATTAATTTGCACAAAAAGTGCCTGATGTTCTCATGCTGCTCACTTCCATACCAAATTTGCTGGCTGGTCTGGGTCTGAAATAAAAAATTAAATCAAAACAGGAACCATTCTCTGCCTCGGAAGCCAAGTAGCACAGATTAGCCATTTCTAGTCCATAGTTCATCTGATTCTGGGTCTCATCTGACCCCTGTGCTGTCTCTATGGCCTTAATACAGTATTCTTAGAATTATCTTTTTATTTTGTTTCCCCCCCACACTTCTAAGTGTCTGGAATAGTATTGCAGTTGAGCAGGGTGATATTTTATTTCTGTGAAAACAGGGCTATGGAAAAAGTATGGCACTGTGTGGGGAGGATAGTGCTGAAACTGGTGCAGTCTGTTCCTCCCTGCCTTGTATTTGGGAACAGTCCTCAGGGCATACTGCCCTCCATGCCATGCCAGGGCACTGGCTAGCACCAGGGCAGGGAGGAAGACAATGACCAAAGAGCATAAATGATGGCCAGCACCTGGGGCCTTTTGTTTGCTCATGCCAAAGGACCCATAAGAAACCTCCAAATGAACAAGTGCTGCTTGACTTCCCAGTGAAGTCATTTGGTGTTTAGGGCTCCTGAAGGCTCATTTAAACTCATTCCAGTTGGCTGGAAACTTTCCAGCAAAGTTCCAGGCCAACAGCTGCTTTCTTCAGGACTTGAATGTCTTGTATAGAATGAGTTCGGTTCAGCCAAGGCTCTGGGGTGCCTTCCTCTGGATCCCTAACATCCATGGGCTGGGGGTGCTGCAAACTGGGGAATCAGAAAGATGTATTTGGAGAGTCTTTTCCTGGGCTAAGAAGACTTGAGGTTAAAGGCCTGGCCCCAATCTCCTGAAACTCAGAGGGAGGGGGAAGGAAGAAAAATGTTCCTTTTGGTGAACCAGAATTCCTGATCTTCAGCTAGCTCTGGTTTCCAAGCAGGTGAGCCAAGTGATTGCTCCTTATCAGACTGACCTCCTTGGTACCATGTGGGCACACCACAGCTCCACTGACACCTTGCCTAGCTGCCAGTTCTCTGGTGCTGTCACTTCCCAGTGCTGGAGAGCAGCATGTTGGTTTAGCAGCACTGCACAGCTGCCCTGTGCACCCTGCAGGGGCCTGAGGAGGCTGCCTCTCCAGAGCTGCACATTCAGTCTCCATCTGGAGAGGAGGACAAGGAGAGCCACAGGGAAGGGATGGCTCTTCTGGAGTCAGTGCAGTGCTACAGGAAGGCAAGACCACTCTGGCAGGCAGGCAGTGGTCCCATCTTTATTCAGTTTATGAAGGGCTGGACTATATTTCTGCAGGTATCTTCCCTGACATCATCAGTGTGCTGAACAAATTAAGGACAGTGGTGGGACAGACTCTTCCCAGACCACCCTATTGCCACTGAGGAACAAGACAAAATTTACCTCTTTTTTTTTTTTTTCACCTCAGAAGTGCCTCAGGATCTGCCAAGGTGGACATTAGCAGAGGAAGCCAGTGATGGACAGAGACCTACCAGATTTGAGCAATGCACTCAAATGCCTTGAGAAGAGCTTCATCAAACATGGTACAGAGACAGCCTCCAGTAGCAGATAAGGATAAATACATGTAAACTATATAATATGTGTTCAAATACTTTAAATAATATATAAAACCTCTGTTCTCTAGGTATGGACTCCTTATTTCATTCATTTCACATTCAACCCTCTTTCCTCCTGTATACAGAATCCCAAAATCATTAAGGTTGGAAAAGACCTGTAAGATCATCGAGTCCCACCATTAACCCATCACCACTGTGTTCACAACTAAGCCATGTCTCCAAGTACCACATCCCATGGTTTTTGAACACTTCCAGGGATGGCGACTCCACCACTATGCTGGGACAGCCTGTTCCCGTGCTTGACCACCTTTTCAATGAGAAATGTTTCCTAATATCTGATCTAAACCTCTTCCTGGTGCAACTTAAGGCCATTTCCTCTTGTCCTTTCACTTGTTAACTGAGAGAAGACGCCAAATGCATTGCACAACTCAAAATGAAGTCACCCAAGACTTGCAGGTTTTCTGCCTCCTACCACCACCCTGCAGCTGTTATACAGGCTTGCTGCCCTCACATCCCATTCCCACGTGGCCAGCAGTTTGCTCAGCTTGGCACACGTGCAGCAGCTCACACAATGCAGGGTTCAATGATCAACAACACATTGGTTGTTGCACACTGTTATGTTATGTTATGTTATGTTATGTTATGTTATGTTATGTTAGTTATGCACACTGTGAACCCAGTATGTGTATAACAGTATTACATCCCAGGCAGAAAAACTCTCCAGGAAAGGTTCTCCAACTTATTATTGCACTCAGCTGATTAAGATGATGAGGTGTCAGCAGTGAGGTCCTGCAACTGAGCTCCCAAGGCTGACCAAGGTGCAGGCAGATTTTAGGGCGCTGTGAAGTACTTAGGAAGACCTGTGGGAAACTCAATTAATTTACAGTACACTTATGCTGCTCTATAGGTCCTGTATAGGGGAAATCAAAGGCTAGACAGCACAGCAAACCCCTGCAAGGGCAAAGATGCTCCTCTGTGAGAGAGCTGGCTTCCCCTTTCCACACCTTCAGGCACAAGGAGAGCTAAGCTGGCTCCTGGTGTGGTCCTGGAGTGACCATTGCATCTTCAGACAAGACCTGTTTGGGTCTTGGGAGTTTGGGACAAGGTGATGTACCAGCTATCCAGTGTTGCCCCATGCCCTGTAACATCTGTCCTGGAGGTGTGGGCAGCACTGAGCCTTTGCCACAGTGGTCTGTCCTTGAGGAAGCAGAGGGAGCATTGCCTCCTCCTGAAGGGAACTGAGGAGTGGGAAAAAAAGGAGGTGAATGGCATTCCTGAAAGGTGGGAAAATAAACGTTTTATCATGGTTGCCATGGAAACTGGGAACGGACAATGAGCACTTAGATGTTTTATCATGTCCCTTAGCACTTGTAGCATGCAGCCTGTGTGAAAAGAAGCATTATCCTGTACAGGGAAGCTGACAGGTACCTGAACAGGGAAAAAAAAAAAAAAAAAAAGAGAGAGAGAAAGTGTGCCAGGGCATCCCAGCAGAATGCATCCCAGCAGAGGGGCTACAGAGACAGCAGGGAGATGGCACTTCCTGAGGTGCTGCCAAAGAATGGGAATGAGGTACCCTGGAAGGATGGGCAGTGCAGAGTTAAACCTCTGCGGGGACAGGATTTGGCATGGAGAATCCCATGGAACTTCAGGGCACGTGCCGCCCTTGGGCTCTCATTACTGCCAGTCCCACTTTGGCACCTTTCTATGATCCTGTATGTCCTTAGTCCAACCAGGCATCTCACTCCCAGCTGTTCTGTTTGTGTGCTTCCTCACTGCACTCTTTGAGGTTTTATTCAACACATCATGTATTACTTTCATCACTCAAATTAATTTTGGTGCATTTGACTGGAAAAGGTCACGTAGCTCCAGCTCAACCCCTAAATGACAGATCATGCCCACACACTATCAATACTCCAAAGAGCAAGACATTTCCCTGATTACAGTGCATTCGTAGGCCAAAAATCACTTTCTGTCCTCTGCACACCAAACATCCAGTATGTTGTGGTCATGATTATTTTGGTCATTTTGCTTTCCTCATCTGCCTAAAACATTAAATTTCTTCCTCCTGCTCCCACTCACATTCCTCCTCCAACATTTCCTTCAGGAAATCTTCTTATGGATGTGCAAAAAAACTGCAGGCACTTATCACATGAAGCACATCATGATGAGAAACACCCACCCTTCTCATGAAGTACCACCTCCCTCCTATCCATCTTCCTGAAGTACATGCCAGTGATCATCTGCAACCACTCTGCACAAAGCTAAATAATTCTTCCTTCATGCTGAAACCACCAACAAAGAGCCTCCTTGGCCAGGGAAACAGAGCATACACTGAATCCAGATGCCCAGAACAAGAAGAGTTATGATGTTCATATCTCTAGAAGCAAATAGTCCCTCTCCATTCCTGCACCCAGACCTGTTTTTTGCAACAACACAGCATCACAGACTTTTCCACTTCCCATTGCTCTCAGTGAATATTTTATAGGGATCAGTCAGCCTCTGAAAATCCATGGAAAATATCTGATCCTGCTGGAAAAGACTGGGTATGTGTGTCTGTCATTTACAGCCCTAAAGCCAGCTCCAACTCTTGCACATTTCCAGGCTTTTGACATGACAGAGCAGAAATCTCTCCATTTCAAATCCCCGTGACATTTGCTGTAGTTGGTCTCCCAAGCCTGGTTGGTGAGCTCCTGATCAGCAGTAAGATACCAGAGGTAATGGTGGTGTGGTTGCCCACTTGGATGGGCACATTCATGCTCCCCTCTTGTAGCTCTGGGCTCTGCTCACAGATCTAATTGGTCTTTGTCATCCAAAAGCTTTGCCACTGGCAGTGACCATCCAGTTCTGAACCACTACCTGTTTTCACCAGTTGTTGCTGCCTAGGTGAGCCCCAAAACAAAAATTTCATCAAGCAAACCAGCTTCATGTAACCTCTCCACAAAATTCTATCTCATCATCCTCTGGTATCATTTCCTGCAGTGTATCACCTCAGTATCCAGTGTCTTTGGAAACCTCTGATGTAAATTCTTCTGCCTGCCCAAATACAAATGTATGTGCATAATTCCATCCATATTAATGAATCTCATAATCATAGCACTTAGCAGCATGTTCTCCATCTGCCAAATAGTAATTTGAAAATGGTGCCAGGAACATTAATGGGTGTCAGGAAGGGATGTGAATCACGGGAGTTCAGTGGTTTAATACGCTTACGCCTCCAGACCAGTATTCCTGTAGTTTTGGAAAGGCATCCCACAAATTACTGCCAGCAAATTTGTAGAGTACAGAATAGAGGAAGGGACCATGAACCTCAGGATATCTCCTGAGTACCGAGAAAACAGCATATGCACAAGGGTTGTCAAGAGAAGCACATTAGACTGTGATAAATAAGCAGGGTGCACCAGGGAGTTTGACGTAGAGTGTACAATGTACATATTTATGTACTGAAAAATACCATCCCTGTATAGACATGGCCAAAGATCTAAAACATTTAATGCTTTTTCTATAGATGGCCCAAAGACATCATTAAAAATCTAGAGATATATGTGAGTACCAGAGGGGGAGAAAACTGCAAGCTGTCTTCCCGATTAGGAGCTGGGATTAAATCCAGAATAGTTCATTTTCCCCATGGAGCTATATGACTATACTGTGACAAGTATATTATTTGAATCTACTTTTTCATGGTGGGGAAAAACATGGTTCAACTGAATTTCTGTGACAGTAAGGCCTCTCTTTGGCTATGTTAAAATACATTCTGGTGCACAGCAAATACGACTTGAAGCAAAGGTCTGTAGAGAGTTAATATTCTAGATAAAGGTTTGGGTTTTGCCTGACACAGCACCAGGATGAATGGGCTGTTGTTAGGTTGAATTCTTTTCTTGTTACCAAGCAGGTCTCCCAGTAGCACTTGCAAAGATAAGGAGATCAGATCTCCAAATTCAGCGTGAAAGCTGATCACTAAATCATGATGGAAATTTTTCTCTTGCTTTCAAGGTATCAGGTAGTGGCTGTTACGACAGGCTACTGTGTCAGTTTGGAGACATATAAAATACCCTATTTTCTTCACCCTTAATACCAAGATTGTTGCCTCCCCATTAATATGCCCTTTTTATCTTTTCTCTTTCATTTGGTATGTAATGCTACACTTTGCTTTGCTTGGTACATTGCTGTGTGACCTACATCCCAAGGAGAACACAAGTGACTGTGGGTCACATTTGTTTGGTAGCAGGTCTGGCTGCAGATCATCATTCAAGCTGTCCATACAAGATATGTAGCTGGTTGGCATATAACCATCTCTGCCTTGTAAATCTGAGGTCTCCTTTATCACATTGCTTCACAGCAGAGATAAGTGTGTCCTGCAAACACATTTCTGTGCATCTGAATATTTTTATGGATTTGCTTTGACTGCATTCCTTCCTTTTTTGTGTTTGCTTTCCACAGTTATCCTAGGGAACACATTTTCTGGAAGGAATACTCACCAAGTGTGAATTTAGCATGAAAACACATTTCAGACTCATAATAACAGCTACTTACATCACAAAATAATTCCAGAAAGTTACATTCACCCACTTGGGAACAGAAACACATCACATCATCAGAATACCAACATCTCCCAAAGAACTGGACACAAATGAGACACAAAGCACAGATTATTCCAATAAATTATTTAGCAAATAAGTCTGAGCAATAGGTCCATACATAAATATTGTGATCTCTTCTCAGATAATCTGCAAAGATAAATGATTTAGCTATGTGTCAGATGAATTATTCAGCCAAATACTTGGAAAATAAGTGTGATGCAAATATTTGTTCTTAAAGAAGTCCTTTTAATTAACTAATCTTCTTAGCTTCTGACACAGGAAAAATGGAAAGAGAATGAAGCAGAACAGTTTCTTCCTGAGGAGCATTGATTATATGTCAGCAACATGCTTGTTTTAAATCTGGAGAAGAAGTCTTTGAATGCTAGTAACTTTCTTAAACCTTTCTCTGAGTTAAATCATACATAGCACCAAGACACTACATCTCAAAAGTTTTGCAGAGATGCTCAAGGTCACAGTCAACATGTTTCTTAGAAAGATTCTAGAAATTAGCAAAAGGGTATCTCATGCAGCTCCATTTGTTTCCTCTGTTGGATCACAAAATGTATTTCCCTCTTCTTACACCTTTCCTGAGTTACATCACAGCTCCCCATTAAGGAAAATATGAACACATCTAATGACTCTCTCTTTCGAAACCACATTGAAATGCTTCTCCAAGAGAAGCAGCCTGCATCCCTCTTGAGCAATGAAGTCTGCCATCTGGTAGGTTTATTCTTTATAGTCATTTAGAGGATATTAAATCTTCTTTTGTATGCAGAGAATTAGGTGGTGGAGGGACTTGGCAATCTATTGAAAAAAAAAAAAAAGATGGAGAAAAAACAGTTCATAAAGGCATTGTGTCCAGAGAAGAATATTAGAGAGGCATTAAGTAGAAAGACAAAAGGCAAGCTAGCATCAGCTCCTTTGAAAGCTGTAAATCATTCCAACTCCTCGGGTGGTTGGTTAAGTTCATTGTTACTTGGGTAATTATTATCCTTCGTTAAAACCTAAGCTTCTAAACATATTTTGAAACAAAATAATCCAAAATGAGCTGCCAGAAAGACCTAATGGTGTGAAGGGGAGTCATGGAAAAAATATGTTCACACAGACCCTTTAAGGAAACCCACTTTTAATCTACATAGCTACATTGCTTGTCTTTGGAAATTAGGGCTTTTTCAAGCTATTGTCTTTGGTCACTAAGTGTTGAAGGTAGCAGGCTCCTTAAGGGAGAAAGAGTCTCCAGACAAGGTTTTTGATATACCTTGGAGACTTTCACTGACTCTCTGACCTGGAGACTAATGGAACAGGCTCATGCTTCCAAACCTGTTGTTTCGGCAGATGCCAGGAGCGTTGGCCTGGGTGAGGGGGTCTCCTCTGTGAAGTGGAGGCTGTTGGCAGCCTCTTCCAGCTGGAAGGATCAAGTAAATCCCAACAGAGTGCAGAGCTAGCAAATCTATGGGCATGCTAGAAATTCAGATTTGTGCAGAGTCTGATTATCTAAAGCAAATGTGTTACAGTCATTGATCGCATGGGATTGATTGATTGATTGATTGATTGACTGATTGCAAAGGCATCACAGCTTCCAAAACAGGGATCACAACTCTAGAAGGTTTAAGCAGGGCCATAAACCTAAGTTAGATTCAAGTTAATTTTATTTTAATGCTGATAGCTGTTGAGGCTTTAAGCATATGGTTTGTATGTGAGGATACAAGAAAAAGTGAGCTAGACAGTGTCACCACAAAGCACAGAATACCCCTGAAATTCAAACCCACTGTAGCACCTGCACTGGGGGAAGTGCCCAGTGCCATACAGAGCAGCCCTGAATGACGTTTTCTTAGTAGCAGCAGTCAGGAGTGGCATTTTGTGCCACCCTGTAGTCTCACATTGCAAACTCATCCAGACTTGCAGGACACAGCTGGCCCAGCCTCCTGCCTGAGACTATACAGTCTCCTCAGGGCTCATGTAGGTCAGAAACTCTCTAAAATGGAGTTCAACTGTTCTTGAACCATGGCAAAAATACAAAAAGCCCTCACAAAAATACTATACACTCCCAAGAAGTGCTGACCAAGCACAGGGCAGCACCTACACCACAAAGTAGATCCATGTAAGCCAGCTGGAACAACCAGATGTAAATTGGAGGAGCCCTCTGGCTCCCATTGCTACCTGTAGGAAAAAACAACCCTATAATGAGCAGCAGCAGCAGATTTCCAAACCCCTCCACTGCTTCTCCAGATTCACAGTCAGTTTCCTACCAGACTCATGTGTCAGCAGGTCATAAAAAGTTTCAAGTCTCCTTTTCTTTTTCTGGCATTCTGGAAGAAGTTGTACTAACAATGAGCCACTGCTTGACAGCTCTGAATCCCAAGCTGTTGGGATACAGTGTGACTTCCAACATATTGCTTCCAGCCCCCGCCACCCACGGGGAATGGCCTGGCAAGGAGAGAAGCACAGCCTGTTAGGAGGAGCCTTCCACAAAGAGATCCCTTATTCCCTGCACTCATCACAAAGGCAGCACCCACATCAGGCGATGCAAAGCAGCCAGTTCAGCTTCTGGCAGGTCAGGAGGTCAGAGGAATGGTGGTAACTTCACACATTTTGTGTGCTGCAAAGACCAAATCAAAGGCTGCAGGACAAAAGATACCACAGCCAGAAACGACAGAGGTTTTTTTTCACCTTGAACTGCAGCTACAAACCCATGCAGGAAAGCTAACCCTAGGGGGCTGGAGGAGAAAGCAAAAAATTAAACACCACCAACTGCTGTCATTGGATCTGGCTTTGCTCCAAGGTCTGTTGGAGCTGAGATTGATTAGGATGTATAGTATCCTGGAAACACTCAGTACCTTCAGCTGATTATAAAGCCATTTTAATTGTCTTGCCACCGCCATGGCAACCATACCCCTAACTACAGCCTCCAGATGAGGAGATGGGCTATTGCAGGATAGTCGGTGCCTATAGACCACATCTGATGATGATGCAGTGATTCAGACAGATAAAACCTTGCTCCAACACCAGAAAGGACCAAATTCAGGGAAGGAGATTAAGCCAGAACTGTAATACATAGTAGCTCATTATGATAGCCAACATTTAGCATAAAAATATAAATGGACATTTGTATTATAGTGGGAGGTCTCCTGTTACAGCAATCTCTGCAGATCTTATCCCACCAAGAACCCCTGCAGTGTAGCACACCCACGTTGGGGTAGGCAGGGGCACGTCCCCTGCACAGCAGCAAGGAATGAAGATGTGTGGCCTCGAAAGCGTATCAGGGAGTGAAGCTTGAGGAGGGGGAAAGCATGTAAAGGAGGATGGGAAAAGTGTTCAAGTAGGAGCTCTGCAGCCAAGGAACAGCAGGTGTTTTAATAAAAAGTAACTCTTCTCCTTCCAGTAAGTTTTTGCTGTTTAATATCTGAATGCTTTATGTGATCCTTTATTATTTCTCCAGCCTGAAGCCCAAAGAGCCCTGGCACTGAGGCCTCTCTGATTTCCTTGCTTGGTGCAGGTTAATACACCTCAGCTGCCCTGCTTCAACCAGAGCCCCAGCATGACCAGATTCTCTGACCCAAATGCCCTTGTTTCAGGTGAGAATTGATCCCTTTAGCTGCTGCCTGGTTTGTGTGAGAGCTGAGCCTGTCATTGGCCAGCTTGTTTATACCTGTTTGGATTGAAGAGCTGTGCTGCCTGGCTTTCCCTTCGTGATATGGAGCCATGCAACCTTATGTATTACGAGGTGCTTCACAAAAACAGCTTTTGAAATAATCAACTATCTGCAAATGAATTGGAAACTCTTCTTTCCCCCATCTCTGCAAGGACATTACTCAGTCAAATACATTGAGAAAATTGAAGGACTGAGAATTTTCAATCAGGACTGGAGTAATTGTGTCAGAGCACTCACGTGGTGACACACACAGCGAACAACTTGGTGTGACATCTCTCAATTCACAACAAGAGGTGTGTCCAGCAGGGACAGCAATCACAAAGGGGGGAGAGGTGGGAGAAGAAAGGTCAAATTTCCAACATTAAATTCACAAGGTTAATTATGCCTTAGCATCATGCATATTCATCTGACTCCTTCACTTCAGCTGAGCCAGCTGTTCCTGATTCCGACATTTCCCTACAACAGAGGCAAAAGAAATTGGTTCATTTTAATCTGTGGCAGAAAAGGCTTATGGTAAGAGATGCATATTGTATAGAGGCTGTGTAGATGGGCAGTTGCCTCTGCTCAGCTGATGCACTGGCTTGTCAAGGCATGTGGAAACAGCAGGACACAGACCACAAAGAAGCAAGGTGAGATCTGCATCTCTTGCACAGAGGCAGATGAGGAAAATGGACACACCTGTGTGCAAGTGCTGCTGCAGCCATCCATGGTAATTGCATGTCCAGCCTGTGTGTCTTCAGCCATAGTAACAAGTCAGATTTTGGCTAAGGCTCAAGGCAGGGGCACCTCTTACGCAACAGTGCTAGCACATGGGGGCTGAGCACATGCACAGATCCTTTTTTCATGATCCCAGAGGTGAGTACATGCCATCCTTGGCCTCAGGACGGGCACTTCTCACCAAGTATCTTGGCCATGGGTTTTCATCTGGATTTAGTGTGCAGGATGAGTGTCCTTCCCAGGCCAGTCTTATCTGGATCTGAAAATGCAACCCCCTTCTCTTGGAGCCAGTAATTATTTCCATGAGATTCATTTAACAAAGGCACCTATCCAATACTTGGGTCTCCTGGCATAATTAATAATGGAATTAAATTCAGTCTGTGTAGGTTCCAATCAGTTACACAGGAATAACATTGGTTGACTGGCACTTACCCTGTTCATTGTCAAGAAAGTCTTTGCCACACAGCCTATTTTAGAAACTGCAGTGGGCTTCAGAAACTACCAGTATGGGACTTCCAGGAGCCCACACAGAGGATATCCCACCCATATCCTTTGCTTTCCCAACTGGAGTCTGATCAATTTGCCCATGGAGTAAAGTAAATTTCCCACTTGATACCTCAAGGGTTGGAAATAAAACTCCAAAGTTGTCTTGGAGAGCACCAGACAATGTCAGTTGCTTCTGAATGTTTACTCTAGCTGTCACAGGCACATCTTGAGCCCCACAATACCCTCCATGTCACTGTGGGGACCAACAGAGGACAGAATGTTCCACAGTGCCCTCTGGGCTGGGTGCAGCCTCTAAGGCTTATCTGCCACCGAAGACTAAACAGATCCTGTGGTGGAGACAGAAGCTTGCTCTTCTCTTCGTTGGGGCCACAAAACCAAAATAAATTGTTTCCACAAAGCTGAAAATAGCTTTAAACCGTTGTTTTCCTTGACAGTAGTCACTGTCTCTGCTCTCTACCTTGCCTTTTGCAGCTGGTGGTGAAGCAGCTTGGGAAAATGCACAGGCAGGAACTTGCTCACAGAGACTAAAAGTGAAAGCAGGGGAAAAGTTCCTTGGAGAAATTGCATTCTCCCCACCGACCCCCCTGCAAGATTCTGGTGCCTTTAGATACAGGTGGCAGAAGCAGAAGCAGAAGTTTCTCTGGAGAACAGTGGAACAGCTTGTCCAGCCCCAGGTCTGGATTCTGCCCTGTCCCACCCAGCACCTGCACTGCACAAGGGGTACTTCCCTGATGGCATATCTCTCTGATAGGGTACACATGCACCCTACTATCTCCCTGGGCTGCTGGTGCTAAGGTCACCTCCTACTTAAAGATTTCCTGCAATCCCAATGGTATTGGGGAGTTGGTTTTAGTCTCCACAGGATAAATCTCCCTTTGTAGCTGTTTGTCCTCAGGCAAGAATAACTCGGGAGTCTTGGAACAAAACTGTCAGAAACAACTGGCCAGCCCATTGCCATGTGAGGTTCATTCTCAGAACACTGAGCTATACAGTGAAGCTGCACATTGAGTATATAGGATTAAACCAATAGTTATGTTTTATACACACTTGCAAAAAGTGTGTGTAAAAAGCACAAAGTGCCTAAAAGCTCACTGTTCAAGAGCAGCTCCCAAAGAGAGTGTACAAACTCTCTTTGGGTTGGAATTCATACCCATAACCCCAGTACTGGAAAAATTCCAGTAGGTATACCCCCTGTGTAGAGTGTACATATATCTATATATACATCCTTTAGAAGGAGCTGCTTTTGCTCCCAAATGGGTTTCCTGGGCATGGGCACTGATCCCTCTCATCCACCATCCTGGGTGCATGAGGAGCTGACTGCAGCTGTACCACCACTGTCCCATTGCCCTAATGGAATTGCCTTCCACCACTGCCCACAGAAACAGGCGGTCTCTTCCCTTAAATCAGCAGCAGCTGACATTTTCACCCCCACCAGCCACGCATGAATGACCCTGAAATGCAGGCCAAACTCCTTAGCTCCTGACAACTCAGAACAGAGCTGGAAGAAGGGTTACACACTGCTTCCTCCTCACGTGCAGCTGTGTCTCCCCTGGATGCTCCATGCACCCTGTGCCATCCATGGATGCTGGCATTTGTTTTGCAGGGTCTCCCCTGGTTGACACCCATCTCCTTTTCAGTGCTCCCGCTGCTCCATCGTGCTCTTGTGTGCTTGTGCTGGAAGCACCACTCTTGGGAAAAAGGCACTAAAGGAAAGGCCTGTTCCAGCAGCCATGGTGCATGTCCCTCCTTCGAGCCTGGCATAGAGGGGACCCCAGGGGCTGCACGTCTGCAGGCTGTACCTACAGCTCCCATTGCTGGATGTGCAGAGGGAGGGAGGCAGATCTGCACTCACCTCGCATCCCTCTGCACCCAAGTTTGAGCTGCTTCCCGGGGGCATGCCCAGCAGTGGGGAGGACCGTGCTCCTTTGTACATCCACACTCCTCCACTGCTGCTCCCCAGGCTGCTGCCACCAATGTGATTTCTGCCACTGCGTGTGTTTTTTTTGCCTCCATCACTAGCATCACCAATACATGCATAGCTGCAGATATGTCCTGACAGCCTGTCTGCAGTGAGCCCCTGGCAGGGGGGAGCCCCTTATCATAGCCCGGGCACAGACTGCCTGCCAGCCCCACTCCGCAGCCCCTCGGGACAAGGTGGTGGGATGCAGTGCACCGCAGAGCATGTCCCTGCCACGGGTCGGGGATGCAGATGGGAAACTCACTTCGGTGTGGAGCACCCGCCCCCGCAAAAAGACTCCCTCCCAAAAGAACCCCCAAAAGTTTGTGCTTTCCGCATTCGACGTTTTCTCAGCAAAGACTGCTGCAGGTCGGGCTCGGGATACCCGTCAGCAAAGCAAGGCGGGAGGGAGAACTGCTCCGGGAGAGTGACCCCTCCGGGACCTTCGTCCCGCGCCTGGTGCGCTGTGTGACACCGGCACCGTGCGGGGGTCGGGGCTGGGTGAGGCCGTGCGCTCCCACACGTGCCCGCAGAAAGTGCCCCCTCCCCGCGGGGCGGCCGGGCCGGGCCGGGCCGTGTGTGCGCGCCGCCCCGCCGGCGCTGCCGGGGGAGTGGTTTCCCCGCGCTGGCGGCGGCGGGGCCGGTCTGCGGGCGGGGAGGTGCCGCGTCGGCGGTGCCAGCGCCCGGCCCGGGAGGATGCGGACGCGCTGACGGAGCTGCCGGCTCCCCTCTGCCGCCGTGCATGGGCGGCGGGCGGCTACCGCCTGCCTCGCCTCGCCTGCCGCGCCGGTGAGCCGGGCGGAGGGCGGGGGGGTCTCCGCAGGGCTCGGGGGTTGCGGAGCGGGGGAGAGCTGCCACCTGTGAGTGCCCCGCTCGCAGCCCCGGGGTGGCCGGGAGGAGCTCCCCGGGACCCGGGCAGCGCGCCCGTGGCGGAGCCGGCGACCGGAGCTGGGCGCAGGGGCGGCGATTCGGGTGTGTGCAGGTCCGTGCGGTGTGGATCGGATGTGTGCTGGTCAGTGCTGTGCGGGTCGGGTCGGTGCTGTGCGGGTCGGTGCGGTGCGGATCGGGTCGGTGCCGTGCGGGTCGGGTGTGTGGAGGTCAGTGCCGTGCGGTGCGGGTCGGGTGTGTGCGGGTCAGTGCGGTGCGGGTCAGTGCGGTGCGGGTCGGGTCGGGTGTGTGCGGGTCAGTGCGGTGCGGGTCAGTGCGGTGCGGGTCGGGTCGGGTGTGTGCGGGTCAGTGCAGTGCGGGTCGGGTGTGTGCGGGTCAGTGCAGTGCGGGTCGGGTGTGTGCGGGTCAGTGCGGTGCGGGTCGGGTCGGGTGTGTGCGGGTCAGTGCAGTGCGGGTTAGTGCGGTGCGGGTCAGTGCGGTGCGGGTCGGGTCGGGTGTGTGCGGGTCAGTGCGGTGCGGATCAGTGCGGTGCGGGTCAGTGCGGTGCGGGTCGGGTGTGTGCGGGTCGGGTGCGTGCGGGTCAGTGCGGGGCACGGGAGTCCCCGAGCGCAGTGCCGCGGGTCGGAGCGCTGCGGGGCCGTGCGGGGCGGGTCGGCAGCGGGGAGCGCGGAGCCGGGAGAAGCGCTCCAGTCCCACGGAGGCTGCGGAGTAACGGGGCAAGAGGGATAGGCGCAACGCGCGCCTCTGCCGCGGCTTGTTTCTCCACATGCTTGTTTGTTCGAGTGAAGGGTGTTACGGAGAATTCACTGAGAAAAAGGGATCTCGTTTAAAAAAACACCACCCAACTCGTTCAGCAGCCGAAAGGGCTGTGTGAAGGAATCCTGATGAATGAGTGCAGCGCTGAGAGAGTTGTTGGTTTGTCGGCTGCGATCGCCTCAGCTATTTGTTTATGCCTTTTTTTTTTTTTTTTCCCAAGACAACTTTTGAGGCGAGGAAACGACTAACAAAGCACAAGTTTAAGACGATGCTTTTGCTTGCAACTGAACTGAACTGAACACTGAAATCCTGTGTTTCCCATCAGGTAGCAAATACCACACATACGATTACTTTTAGAGAATGAAAGAACCTACTTTGCTCTGTAAATGAGGACTATGTTTCACTCAGAGCAAGGGGTGACAGTATTTTCCATCTGCCAAATGAACATACCACAGAAATTTTCCTTTCATCTGGGACAGAGCCGTGTTTGTGCATCTCTGAATATGGCTACAGTCGTGGACGGGAGTTGGGTTAGCCTGGATGTAGCATTAACCCTCCAGCCACAATAAGCAATACAGAGAGAGAAATTTATTTCCATTAGTCTTTTCCTGACTGAGATATTTACTGCAGTTGTACAGTCAGTACAGCAGTGAAGCCCTCCTGCCTATGGGTTCACTGAAGCATCCAGGGTTGGTGTTCACACCTGCCCTGTAGACTGCCTGGCTCACAGCACAATGCCTCCTTATGAGTAGCCTGTGAAGGAAGGTGAAGCAGGGAAATTCTGCCTACGCACAACTAGGCTCAAGCCAGTGTTTTCCTTCTCTAGTTCTAATGAGCAACAATTTTTTTGCCCAGAAAAGAATCCAGCTCACAGCTCAGGATTTTGATAATTAATACGCCATTTAAAAAACATGTTTTCAGAGTCAACATTATGATTACAAAGAGAAAACAAGCAAACAGGGAATAACTTGACCCGGTTTTGTTGCTTTCCCATTCTAGCTTGACAATTTGTCAATCAGGTGGAATTTCCTCCTAAGTCTTTGGTACATTGCTTTAACAGAAGAAATAATGTGCAAATATAGTTACTACTTTCCCTCCCTTCTCACAATGATCTCTTTGTATTAAGCAACAGGCTTTTGATAGATCAGGTACCAACCCCAGAGTGTCACAGGCTCTCTCTCATTTCTGAATTTATTGAATCCTGAGTTGCTCTCTCTCTCATTTCTGAAATTATGCCCACGTGTTTGAACCCATTTAACCATTTCTGTTTAGGAGAAGGTGGTCAGAGAAGCCTTGATCTTAATGCCATTCAAGGCAGGAAGAGCTCTGCCAGGACTTCCAGGATACCAGTATCTGCCTCAGCAACAGCCCTACCTTTTGCTTCTTAAACATGCACATTCTTTGGAAAATTCTGTAAAAGAATCAATTTCCTGAATTTTCAGTCTTCAAGGGAAGGCTTTATTGCAAACCCCAGGAAAGCTGCCAACCAATAACATCCAGCTAGAATGAAGTAGACTGATTGATACCAACAGGTCCTTAAAATCTTATCTCAGTCTTTGTCCCTCTTTGATTGCAAGTCCTCAGGGTCTGGGACCACCTTCATGGTTTGGAGAGAGCATGACCAGTTCTCTGCAGAGCAGTTGGCAGTGCTGGAAGAAGCTGTGGTCCAGCAGGATAATCCCCTTCTCTCATCAGCGCGCGTTGACTGATCCCACAGTGTTTTATCCCCTAGTGCCCATGTGCCCATAGGACTAGGAGAAAATAGTCCAAGTCCAGCTCCTCTGTTGAGACCACTGCAGCTTGTGTAAGATGTAACCTGAATTTTCAGCTGAGTTCAGTCTCTGACATGCATACACATAAACTGCTTCTGTGCAAATACTTAGTAGACCTCGAGATTCAGAAGGTGAATGTTAATTGGTTGTCAGGAAGACTTACAGCCTTGTTAATGCCTATCTGCTTTCAGTGTTAACGACTCATTAAAAAAAAGGCACACTGAATTTTTTGTTTTTTAGTGATTTCTTTATTTTTAGCTGTGTGTTGTCCTCACCCTCCATCTCCCCCATTCTTACTGTGGTAGGACATAGTGTTCTCATATCCTCCATCTTGGGCTAGGGCAGCTTCCCATGCTTGGAAATTCAATTGAGGTGACGGAGTTTTAATTTGTGGACAAAACCAGCTGCACTGCTGGTGTTAGGTTGTTATATTGTGACACCTGTGGTTGTGCTATTAATTGCCAAGAAGGAATATTAATAGCCACTTCATTGTCTTTGTTCTCTTAGGAGTCTCTGGTGGGTTTTTGTTTGCTTGTTTTTATAAAATATTACCACTTTTGCTTTGTTTGCCTTGCCAAATTCTCTGCTAAATGCTCAATATTATATCAGGTTGTAACACTGATAGCGCTGTATTCTAATTTTCCCAAAGTTACTAGGAAATAAGTAATTTCTCTTTTAAGTAAACACTTTTCTATCTGACTGCACCTAACCTCTTACCCTACTGTGTTGCCTAGAAATGAGCCCAGTGATAGACTATCCAAAGTATTTTTTCACGGTGCCAAAAAGACATCAAACATTTTGCAACCCATTTCCCATTATATTTCCATCTGAGAATCATGTACTCTGTGTTGATGCTCTAAGATGTTTTTCCCTTGCTTGAATTCAGAACTATTCAAAAATACCTAGGGAATGGTAAAAAGAAGCACAGGAAGCCAATTTTAATCTGTCACTGATTCCCATGGGTGCTGCAAGGTGAGGGACAATTGTGGCGTGAAATATTAGGGATGAGAGAATCATCATCTTCCAGAGCAGATCCCAGAAACAAAACCATTTCCTTCTAAAAGCCTTTAGTAAGGGTTGCTCTGAATTAAAATGAACAATATAGTTATTTGTAAGGTGCTGGCTTCGTAAGGTTATGGGATATTAAAGCTTATGCAAAATCACTCTGCTCAATACAGATGTTTCTGATCCCAAAAGCAAGTTCTCAGATGAGAGTATTTGAACAGCAAGTACCAGAAGAGATACCTCTAAAATGTTTAACAGCTTGTTGAGGCTTATCTCTAGTTTTGATGGGGTGTTTTCCTAATGAGTTCCTCTCACATCAATTTGCTGCCAAATCTGATGTTAAAAAAACAAATCCAAACTTTCTCTTGGCACACAGTTCCATGAGGGCTCTAGGGAGATTTCCATGATATCGAGGTCTACTAGCATTCAGAGGAGCTGGCTTAGTCATTCTTCCCATCTGCTCTACTTCTTCCTCCCTCCACTGCTCTACACATGCTTCCTGGATGTCTGTTCCCCTTCCCTATCTCCAAGCATCCTGTCTGGCTGCCCCCCCACCCCCCTCCTGCCATACCTATCTCTTGTGGCATCTTCCATGAGGAAGCTCAGGTAGTTTAGTGCTGAGATCAAAGAGCTGAAATCAATGAGCTGCTTTAAAGCAGCCAGGAGAAAAGAAAAAGCAAAAGGAAGAATCCACCAAAAGGAAGCACCCATAGCAAGCAGCATAGCAAAAATAATTTGAAAAAACTTAGAGTTGAATCATCCCCAAATCATGAGTTAGCTTTAAAGATTGTGATAGTTAAACACATTTAGTTCTTTTTACTTCTTCTTTGACCATTTATGAATCTAGTTTTTAGCTCCTTTTTGCCAAGAGGGCCAGCAGGAACTTGGGTAGCAACAGCAAACTAGAAGTTGAGGTTTGTATGTAGCCGTGGCGCTCCAGGATCTGGGGATGTCAGAAGAACAGTGGTTCCCCAAAGGCTGATTGTGCAACACCAGGAGTTGAGGAGGCTGAGTTAGAGTCATCTGCCAGCACTGGCCCTTTGCAAGCCTGTGTTTTGTAGTGTTGGGAGTCCACAGATGAGTGTCTGAGAAATTCCTGAGGGTGATACTTCTTACCCCAGTAGTTTCTTTGGAGCAGGAACAGTAAAAACTGCAGCTTGCCACGAAGTTAGCGGCGAGAGGCAGCACGGTCTGGAAATAGCAGCCTCCTACCCCTTTTCTCTCTCCCAAACTACGTGCTGTGTCTCATGCTGAAATGCCTCAGCTCCTCCACTTTGAGAGCCGTTTCATCTCACTGCTTCCTGAGAGAGATCGACATCTTCTGTGGAGCACACGCTGCCGAGGAGAGGAAGGCAGCTTTGGCCTGCGGAGAGCAGAACTCAAGTACTGCGTGGGTGGCCAAAGACAAGAGCTTCTGAAACGAGGGAACAGAACAGATCTCTAATCTCCAGACTCTGACACATATCACACTTTTCTCAGTTGCTTAGGAAAGAGATTTTCATCCAAAAAGAAGTGGGAGGTTTAAATAGGAGTTCATACATTTATCTTCTGTGGTCCATGCAGTGATTTACATTTTGCTAGTCCCATGGAATCCACAACACTTTCATAAAGTGCATTCATTACAAACGTGCAACCAGGGGAAACAAAGACTCTGTCCAGTTCCTACCTGCGGTATCCAAAGGCTGAGCTGAGTTACAGTCAGGGAAACAAGGCTGTGGGGTGTGACTGATGTAAGTGCTTGTTTTGGGTTGTACCAAGAAGCTGAAGTCACTGTCCCACCCTCGGTAGAGTACTGGGCATAGTCCTGCCTGTGGGTGGCCCAGGCCATCAGTGTGGTTCTCAGCTATAGTTCCATCCTCCTAGGACTAACAAAAGACAGATATGGAGGAATTGGATCTACAGAAGCACCTGGCCATGGAAGATGCCAACCAACATTCCTTGCAGGGACATGCACCTTCTTGTACCATGTGAGCAGCCCCTTCATGGCTTCATCCACCACCACAACTGTAGCTCTCTCATAGAGTGCCCACTCCTCCACCTTGGCTGAACTCACAGCCTGGTCTGCTGCAGCAGAGTGGCCTGAATAAGGCACTCTTTCTTCTTCTGTGTGGAAAAACCTCCTCTGACCTGTTTGTTTATTGGGACTTGCTGAGCGGGGTTGCCTGTGACCCATCAAAATTTTCCACTCTGCAAAATGAAAGCAGCAGCCCATTGCTTCTCCCACCTCAAGCCATTCTTATGCATGACCTGTCCCAATTTTCTTTGTAATCAATAGCAGGGGTTTCTTTTTGTAGCACACACAAAAACTCGAGTCCTTGAATGAAGAAAAGTTTGCATTTATCCAGGGGCTGTGGTGGGGTGAGGCAGGAGGTGGGGCTGGATGCCCAAGGCTGAGCTCCCGCTTTGTTTGTGGCGGTGTCTGAATCAGGGGGAACCGCGTGGGTGCTGCGATTGCACCCGGAGCTCCGTCCTGGCAGCACAAGGCTGAGATCCAGAGCCACCTTGGGGGTGTCTATCCAGCACAATTTTAGTACAGGGCTGGAAAAGCCCTTGGGATTGACCCATTGAAATAAGGAGGGGAGGGCTCCTGTTTCTGCCGTGCCAGAAAAATGATTGATTTGCAAGTGTAGCCATGGTTCAAGGCCAATTTCTGCCTCCTATCTACACTTAGTTAGAAGGTGCACCTTCAATGTGGTATTGTTAGGCTGTTATCATAATATTTCCATGGGTGCCCAGTGGGAAATGATTACTTTGGGAAGCCTGGGAAGGGAAGAGGGTGTCCTGCAGTCCCTGCTAATCTAGCAGCAGTCCTGGCATCCTGAGGTCAGGTCTCACTTTGCCACCCAGTTCTCTCCAGCACTGGGGCAGCTCAAGGGAGAAGGGGTGATATTTCCAGAGTAGGTGGAATCTCTAAATAGAGGTGCCCTGATTTTGGAAGTGCTGCTGCCTGTGGGAGAAATGTTTGGGGCTCGGAGCCTCTGAAACATGCTCCTTTACCAAGTGGGCTGCTAGGATTGCAGCCTGTGGCCCAGTTCCTGTTTCTGTTTTGCCCAATAAAGCACACTTGCTTTAAAAACATCTACTTTGCAATTCACAGTGAATTTATCCCAATGAGAGGACTCTGCTGCTGTGCCTGTTGGAGTCCTCTGCCCCCATGGAGAGCAGACTCAGGAGAGACAGCAGGCTGGGCTTCCCTTACACTGCAGCTGACCGGAGCTGCTGCCCAATATCCTGCATCTGCGCTGGCGCCTGTTGCTCTCCTGTGGGTGGTGAGACCACCTCACGGGGACAGGCTGTGTCCTCAGGTTGTAAAAGCTCCAAAAATGTACTTTGTTCCAGATGCTTTCCAAAGTGGGAGAGAAGCCCAGAGAGCACCTTTCAGTGCCTGGGCCTGTCACCCATCCCCTGTGAGCTGAGGGCCCTTGGTCTGGGCAAAGGGGCCACCACTGAAGCATTCCTTGGCCTCACTTGGGAAATCTCAGGACTTCATTGCTTGATGCTATGGCTCCTAAAGAGACAAGACATGACCAGCTCATTGGAGTAACACCTAAATTCATTGCTCTTTGCTGGGAGGTATAACCAGGCTCTGCAAGCCCCGATGAGGTGTGGCCAAGGCAGTGCCACTGGTCTGGGAGACCTGAGGCTTGACTTGGTTCCTGTTAATGACAGTACTGCTGTGTCGGCACTCCTGCAGCCAGAGAAGAAGCAGGTTATCAAGCTGAGGCAAAGGAGGGCAAGTTACTCTGGCAGCAGAAGATGGGTGGGTTGGAATAAGGTGCATTGAGCAAATGGGCTCCAGGCTGGAAAGCAGCAAAGGTGGATAAAAGTAAGGGACAAGAGAAGATAACCAGAGAAGGGCTTTGCTTGGATATTTTCCAGATGGTTTCCATTGCAGTAAAAGCTCTTTGCATGGTCTCAGTAGCTGTGCCTTGTTTCTAAAAGATTAGGCAGTATCACAAAAGGAAGGGGTTTAGTTTATGTTTCCTCTGTTGTCAGCCACAGAAGGTAATCACATCTATTAGGCAGGTAAAGTGCGTATTTTCTCTTCAGAGAGTAAATGCTATCCTGGTAGTTCTGTACACTCGAAACACTGAACTCTACAACAGTCTTGAGTGGGAAGAAGATTTTCTGGTTTTAAATATGGCTGTGATACTGGGAGAAGGGAGATTTTCCATGCTGTGGTCCCGAACTGAATTTTTTTTTATTACAGGTTCCACATAGCTGAGCAGCAGGGGCTGACATCCCCTGTCCAACACTGCACGCACCATAGGATAGAGTTGCCCAAAACACCAGAGAGGGGATTGGGCTTGAGTCAGTTAAATCCAGAAGTCCTTTGCTGAGACTGGAAAGCAATGGATGTGGGTTTAATTAATTAATTGCATGGGTCCTTGTATACCAGTAACCAGTCATCTGAAGATAACTCTGCGTAGAAAGTGGCCTGGCTTGGATTCCAACCAGTGACCATGTGGTGCCTGATTCCTTATCTCTTACACTCTTTTGCCACATTACATTGGCAGTGTAATAATTACTCTGTGTAATAATTGTTCTTATCACATCCAGTCTTTTCTGAAGGAGACATTGAAGGTAGACAAATTCAACCTGAATTTTCATAGGTTTAATAGCAGCAGCTTTGTAATGGGTAGTGGGATAAAAATCTTCTTCCCAGAGCATTGGATAGCATGGTATCAGATTCTCCCTTGTTTTTATAAGAGACAAGCATTGAGTGTAGTCATGAATTTTTAAGGGACAAAACATTAGCCTCCCTGATGTTGGTTTGGTCATTGGTTAGGAAGGAGAATTGCCAGACAAGAATTAAACCTTCTGAATTGAATCCTGGGGATAGAGAAGTGATTTCCTGCTTCCCTAATTTTCAAAAAGCATGGCCTGTGGCACGAGAAGAAACTCCAGAATGCAATACACAATCTTCCCTCTGTCACTGTTTTTGAATAAAATCAGTGTGCAGTTAATCCAGTGTAATAAATCTTGGTAGGAAGGCTTCCAGAGCAGGTAGATTTGTTTAATCATTTGGGCTGGAATCCAAACCACTGGAGGATATAAAATATAAATACTAGTGCCATTCACTTCACTGAAAACACCATTTTCCCATCCAAGGAAATAGCTGTGGCTGGCATGAATATATATTTGGAAAGCTGTAGAGCTAAACAAATTTCTCAGAAAATCATCTCTGGCCTAGATACTGACTATATTTACGCACTGTAACTCCTGAGGCTCATCAGCTAAGGCTTTCTGACAGAGAAGTCATCAGAAATCAGTGATTCACACTTTGAAATGGTGGGATCCTCACCCCTGCTCAGCAGGCTCCCTGTCTTGATACCAGTCAACATATTACCTTCAAATTGGAGTAGATCTTTCAAAAAATCACTTCCCCTGTGACTTCCAAAAGAACTGTGCAGTAATGCAATGTTAACGGATCCTTCTTTGAGCATATGTTGTCTTCTTTGTGTATTGAACAAGAGAACTGTCTCTCACTAAACAAACTGATCCTGCCAAATAAGGGAATACATTTTTTATTTTCCAATTTTCCAACTATCAATACAATTTCTGTATGGGAGGATTTCAGAGTGTCCCAGTTTCAGCAGTTTTTGTGTAACTCACGCTAAGGAATAAGGTTTAGCATCACAAAGAGTCAGATTCTGAGGTTAGCTTTCAGTTAGCTTTAGCTGGCTTTGGTACATTAATTGCCTCAGTAATTCACTAGGTGCTCTATGAAGATCAAATCCCACCTTGCACAGAAAACGATACAGACCTTCACAGTGGGACTTTCTGCAGCAAGCTTTTGGCAGAACTCTTTCACCCCAGTGCCTGCCAGTGTTGTCCCTTTGGTCACAAGCTCTGACTCTGCTGTATTGTCTCTTCCAGGCACTTCTAGGATTTGACTGAGTTTGCACGACACTCCGTCAGCGGCACAGACGCCGGCAGCAAGGACAGTTTTTGGCAGTGACATCCGTTGATGTGATTGAAGGTAACGTGCTCTCTTTTGTCATTGCCCTGCACTTGCTGCTTATCCTCCACAGAGCCTCATGCTCTGGCTGGCATCCCCTTTGCTGCCTGTCCTGGCTGGGGAAGTGAGAGCAGGATCAAGCCTCAGTTCACTGCATGTCTGAGAATCCCCCAGACTGAGCCTTGTTTCAGGTAACAGCTCTTCCTAACCATGGCTCAGCTTGTCCTGTAGAACGTGTTTGTGCCCCTGTCTTAAGGAAATACTTCCTTGCATCACATTGCTTGCCTATTTTCCATAAGTGCTGCACATTTTTGAGTCCTGGAGCTGGTCTGCATTCAGATACTGTTTTTTCCCCATGAATTTCACAGGTCAGTTTTGCCCTCTGTTCAAAACCTAAAATAAAAGTGTATGCATTGTTTCTGAGGCTTTTCCCATGGGAGATGGTTTAGCACTTGTCAGGCTATATATTGCTCTGTATGTTACTGACCTTGTTAGTGCCATCACAAGCAGCAGAAAGTGATCTGTGCTTTTGCTCCATGCCTCTGGAAAAAGATCAGCATAGTGTGGTCCTGGGACTGTAGCACTTTAGCACTACATTTAAGTTAATCTTCTTTAAATGTAGTTTTCTCACAGAAATGCAAGAACAGATTTCACTTCCCCCCCCCTCCCCCACTGGTATATTTGTGCTTAATTAAAACTAGGGGAAGTAATGTATGTCTTAATTCACTGACACAAGAATTTTAAGGTTCAGAGTAGATGACTCATCCACCAGAACAGAATTTATCCTTTGTTTGTAAATGCTATTTATTGCCTTGTTTTGCATCACTATGGCTACTGTATGTCATTGGTGATACCAGCATCTACCTTACATAAAATGAATGCAAGACTGAATTGAAGAGCCGTAGTTCTTAAAAATGTTTGTATCAGCCACTTTTCTGTTGTATGTCAGTCAGTACATCTCACGTAAAAGCAGAGCTAAAAGTGGCTTAATGTTTTCCATCAACACTGGCTGAAAAACAAAAGAATTGTCCTGTGCATAAATCTTATCAGTTTGAAAAGCCCTAAGCAGCACCACCAAGCCTGTTCAGATTATACAGTTTTATAAACAACTCAGTGATGTCCTACAGGTGATTTTGAAGTTTCAGTGAACTGATTTGCAGTGACATTCTCAATTATTTTACATCTAGTTACATTTCCTGTTAAAGACCTAGTTAAGCTTGTCAGAAACATCACTGCTTTCACAGCCCATATAGATTCTTCTGCTTTCCTTCACTGTTTCAAAGTGAAGACTGGGAATAATTAATCTATTCCAGTTAAAGCCTAATTATTTTGCCAATTGCATGGCCCCATGTTCTATTCTGAAACACATCAAGTACAATCACTTCTGCTGTCCTATTCAATCAAAGCCTTAAGTTGCACAGATTTTCTGAAATGGCCTGGGCTTCAACAGCTTGGGAGCTGATTCACTGAGGCATCTGCTGTAACACTGCAGGACTGTCACCATTTTTCTAGCCCAAATCATTTGTCTTTGTCATTTACAAATAATCTGCAGGGTATAATGTGGTCTTAGGGAAGCACGAAGCCCATTATTGCTCAATAATACAATTTTGTGAGGTCTTAACATTTTTGAGCTCATATGACACATTTGACAACGCATGTGTGGATGTATATCTCTAATTTCCCGTGGAATGAGGACAGAGAAATATTTAAACATTTGCAATGTATTGAATGGCTGCTAAAATAAACCAGCCAGCTATGAGTGACTGCAGGAGTCTGCTGCTGGCTAGCAGGGACCAACCCCCAGGACACACAGCAGTGGGGCATGGCTTTTCTGTGGTTACCGAGACTAAGACTTCATAAATACTGACCCCACACAAAGCTTCCAAGATTATTTCCATCTAGACACACACTTTCTCATTTCCTTTTCCCTGCAATCCAGGACAGCTGGGCTTAGGGTGCAGAACCTCAGAAAGGATGCCAAGAGAAAGATGTTCATCTTGGACATGCTCAGAGTGGTGGGCCCAGTGCTCCTCCAGGCTCACAGCTGGGTCTGGCTAACACAGGGTGTGAAAGCCCTGCAAAACAGCTCTTCCCAAAGAGTTGGGCTGGGAGAGCATGGTCCTGCTATTGCCTAGTGTGGTCATTCCCAGAGGGGCAGCAGGAGGGGTGAAAACGTCCCTCTGGGAACAAGGAAGAGACTAGAGCCAGAGGGCAGAAAAAAGGCAGGAATGGAATGAGTCCCAGGGGTGATCAGAGGGAGGAGATATCAGAGGGAGTGCTACTTTCCTTTTGGTCCTAGGGCATACATCTCTGTTCTTTTGAATGCTATCTAAGGTGGCCAGAACAGCTGGCAGAGCAGGGCCCACAGTCAGCACTGCTGGGAGGGGTCTCCCCTTTCCAGGTCGCTGCTCCCTCAGTGCTGTTGTCCATAGGTGCCCAGTGGTATGGCCTGCTGGATGCTGCAGGAATAAAAGCATATGTCCAGAAAACCTATGCATTTTATTGATTGGGTGGCTTGTGCTGTCCCCGGGGAGTGGTACAGGTCCTGGGAGCTCAAAACTGTCTTCCTAACAGGAAGAATCTGTCCCTCTTCTACTGTGCCATGGCTCTGGGAGGATTCAGGCTGTGTAAGCTGCAGGGTGCTCAGATCAGGGGTTTGGTTCAGCCTTTTGCTGGGTTTCAGAGCCTAGTTCTGCTTTCCTGCTCTGTACATGTACCAGGAAGTGTGTGAATTAATTCAGTGTTGGTTGGGTCCCAGGCTGACCCTTCAGGGCTTTTCCCTATGCTGATGCATGTCTTGGGTCCTGGTCCACAGCTGAGCTCAAGTGTCCCATGGTTCTGCCATACTTTTTCTTAAAAGTGATGCAGCAGGAGTGAAAGTCTCTGCACTATCATGCTGCTCCGTGCTACAGCTAATTAAAGTTATTGTGAAGGGTTTCGTAGTAATTGCGGATATTGTAAAATTTAATTCTGTCCAGTAATTGGTAATGTAAGCCTGAAGCAAGTTATCCTTAAGATGTTTTAGTTGGCATTTCTCAGCTGTTACAAAGAAGGCTTTTGTGTGTGCAGCAGGACCAGAATTAATGGCAGCATTTAGTTGTGCCTAAAGGAGTGTTTGCTGTGGCAGGTGGCAGGGCAGCCTGATGGATGATGCCTACATTCTGCATGCTGCAGGAGGCTCCAGCAGCCACTGACTGCACTACCTGATGAATGCCAGCTAAAGAGAGCGAAAGCCCCATGCCAACATCTCTCCAGGGCTGATGAATTAACATTTAAAATGAACATGGCCCCTTCAGCTCAGAGTGGCTCTCTTTGCTCCTACACGCCTAATACGCATTTTGGAGATTTCAGGCATCCTCAGATTTTTTCCATGGAACGCTGTATTTATAAATGGCAAATGTGAGGAAAATCCCAACGCCACGGAGACGTGCAGCTGCCCGGCCACGGGCTGGGCTGAGCTCCGCGGCGCGGGCTGTGCCGGCTCTGTCTCTGCTCTGGGATGTGCCATGCCCCCAGAACTGGGCCAGCTCCGCGGCCAGCGCTGCGGGGCCTGGGGTGCCAAGTGGAACAGGGTGATGCTCAGTGGGCACGTAAGCACCCTAGGTTCCTAAGTCCCTGATTTAAATGAGATGATGCATTTAGAAGTCCCACTCAACACCTCTCCAAACACTCGGGCAAGTAAAGACTGCTGAAAATCTGGTTCTTAGACACCAATACAGCTGGTGTGTCTGGAATTAACAGCTTAAAAAGAAGTGCTGGCTCATGACTAAATGGAAGAGACATCTGGAAGAGCAAATATTGAAGACATTACGAAGAATCAGAATAAGAATTTAATTCAAGGCTGATATTTCTACCAGTAACTTCTTTGGTAAACAGATGCAATTTCTGAGCTCATATAGCAGTAATAAACTGATTGTTGATATCATTGGAGGAGTCCAGTTCCCAACTGATGCCTCTGGGACTCTGTGGGGGTCCTCTCTGCTGTTCCAGGGGCAGCTGGGGTTGATGCCCTGTTCAGCATCACAACATGCAGCAGTAACAGTTAGCTTGGAGGCCAAGGAAATATTTTTTTGACTATTCAGGCAGGACAGTGTAACACAATTATTTTAACCAATATGAAAAGCCAGTGCTTTTTGTTAAATTATCTGTGGGGTCTAAAGCTCAGAGCTGAGGTGTCCCGTTCTCTTTTAATATTCACAGCATGACAGAGGTGATGAACACCCGAGAGCCGGTGATGGAGGAATTCGCGCTCAGCCAGACTCCTGAGGAGGAAGGAGGCCCCTCAAGCCAGGTAACTTCAGCAGAACTGAGAAGTGTCCTGAGTTGTTTGTCAAAAGTGATTTAATGCAGCCAATAACTGTCCTTAGGGTAGGTGTTGAATTGCAGAGCACTGCTGCCAGAAGAACAAGCCTTGAAATATGTGTTTGATCCTACTTAGGTTCTATTATTAAAAGTTAAGAGTTTGGATGAAGTGTTTAGTGGGGTGCCAGGTCTGCAGGGCACAGTGACAGCAATGCCAGATCCTGCAGGGATGCAGGCACAGAGGCTGTTTGTCACCAAGAGTTCAGATCTGAGCAACTACTGTGCAATGGAGGCATCCAGCCAGTACTGTGCCAAGCTTTTATACAGCCAGCCTTGAAATGAACTGAGTTTCTTTAGGGCTCAGAGGGAGCTCCCTTTTTAGATCAGAGACCATTTGAAATGATTGACTAATTCACAGAAATGGCTGTGGCATCATAGCAGCACCACTGGTCAGGGCCATTTGCTGGCAGGTGCAGGAGCATTTTCTGTCCCCAGGCAGTTCCACACACCCCCTCAAACACCCACCCGTGCTGCTCATTGCAGCAGGAGGGATCACGATGTCCTGAGCCCCCCTTGTGGCAGCCCCCACATCACAGTTTGTGCTCTGGCTGTGCTCATGACTCTGTGTCACTACCAGGGACAAATCACATAATGTGTCCTGGTGGACCTGAGCTGCCTCTCAACACAATGTGTAACGTTGGAAGCAGACTCAGAGAACTACTCTAGGAGCAGCCTGTTCAGGTGAAAATCTAGCATTTGGAAGCCAGGGAAGTCAGAACAGAAATTTGCAAATTCCTTTTGGATCACTTGTTTGGGTAGTGAAAGGCTTTGTGCATTTAAAGAGCACACGGGCTTTCCTGTGCCTCAGAGGCTGCACAGGATGGATGCTGTTCACTCAAGGAGCATGTTTTCAATATTTTTCCTCTTCTTCACCAAGTTCCAGGTTTTCAGTGTTGTATTAGTTGTATGCTGCCCAAACTCTGTCCCAGCCCTGACTTCACCTGTGTATGCAGGGCTGTTCTATGGTGTTTCTGATCATATGCCCCACAGTTTTCCCCCAGCTCCTTTACCTTTCCCCTCTAGGAGAAGGTGTTACCATCCACATTTTAGTGATAGCCATCCGAGGCAAAAAAAAAAAATCAAAGACAAATGAGATGTAGCACAAACTCAGTGACTCATTGGGATAAGTTCCTTCCAGCAACTTCCAAGCACTCTGTCCAGGAGACTGGTCCTTCTCTTCCTGCAGTCTCCTGCCCACTCATCACACGCTCCAGCTTCTGCAGAAAAACACAGCAAGGTCCAACAGGCAGCTCTGCTTCCTGCCAGTCCTGACTCATTCCTGGAGGGACATGGTAAATACTGGGCTCTGGTGGAAAAAAAAATAACGTGGTTGATGTGAGAAAAGACCATATGAGAATGACACAAACAAAAATAGTCACAGCTGGGGCCACACAGGTGTCTTTCCTAAATTTTCTTGCAGCTGTAATAATAATTTCTCAGTCCATTTTTAGATCTCCATGTCATTTCCTCAGGCTTCAGAAAGCAGATGAAAAAGCAGAATTTTTGTTGCATTTTGTTGCATTGCCCATCCAGGAATTGCCAGCAGCCTTGGGGATGGGTGGCTGTAATGCAGCCCTCTGCCACCCCAGCAGGCTGCACAATAGCTGGAGAAGAGGTCACTGTCACCTGCCTGTGCAGCCATGGGAGAAAATACAGCAATTTGCCCACAATTTTATGGCTATTTTCTGCCAGCTGAGCCATGAGGCTGAGGGAGCTGTGCTCCACTGTGGGTCTGCAGAGGAGGGAACTGCTACTCAGTGGGAGTGTGGACCTGTCCTGCCCAAGGAGACCTTGTCTCATACTTGGTTTTCAGTCAAGACAGCTGCCATGGAAATGTCTTTCCAAATTATGAACAGCTCAGGAGAAGTCTGTGTAATAGGAAGCTGGGCAGCTCTTTTCTGATAGGCAGCATAAGCAGCATTGTTTGGTCAGGATGAGTTATAAACTGTGGGTGCAGCTCAGGGTGACGTCAGAAGTGTTTGCCTTCAGTGATTCACTCGGTCTAATTGTACTGAAGGCACTTTATTACAAAAGAATTTTTTTCCTAATTGTGTCTCATAACACTAATATGCAACATTTCTCACCTTTGTATAGATTTGCAAGAAGTATTGAATCCCTGTGACACTACCATGGGGGGCAAGGGTGTGAGGATGAGGCTCACTGTCCTTCCCCATTTGCAGAAGTCAGATATGGGCAGCACAGCAATGTTAAAAATGTGCTTGCTGCTTCCTAGATGTACAGCCTTTCCCAAGGTCTTGCCTCTCCATGCCAGCTCTGATGCCAAGTGGGACAACTAAACCCTCTGCTCTTAGGGAGTATAGCTGCTGAGATAGAGGAAGGTTGCAAAAGCCATGGAGCAAACACTTCTAGTGGGTTATGACACCCCCAGACCCCTGTCAATGTCCTGTATTTCTGCCTGTGCTCACAGCAGGAGTTGTGCTGAGACTGGCTCACACAACCAGCAGGGCTTGATTGAGCAGAGACCCTGGTTCAGTGGTGAACATGCTGCAGATGTGTGGGGAGGTTCCCACCAGCCCACAACAAAGCTGTGGCAGTCTCTGAAGTTAAACTGGGATCATTCTTGCTCTCAAGTCCTGGTTCAGTCCCTTCACACATACCTTGATTTTATTGTTAGAAATGAAATGTAAAGAAATGAAATAAAAATAAAACTGGGCTAGTATGGAGAGATTTGTAGCTTATTAGTGCAGGTATATGGAAGATCCAGGAGAAAAGGTTTCAGTGAAGCAACAATAGTGCAATAAGTGAGTTTCTTATGGTAATGTCCTGGAGGAGTGGGAATGATTTTTCCTCCAAAAAAAAAAAAACCCAAAACAATCCACCACAAAAAAAAAAAAAAAAAAAAAAAAAAAAAAAAAAAATTCAAAACAAAGTACCCTGAGAGATTTAAGTGATCCAGCTATGTTGAAAACAGGAAAGCACTTTTATGTGTTACAATATCCTTCACTAAAAAGCCCTAGCTAAGCTTCAAGCTCTAACCACTGTGTAGTGCTTGATCTGCAGCTTCAATGTGACAAATCAAAATAAATAGCTGGCACGGTCCTCTGTGTAAAGATGTTCTCTGGGGCTACCTGTTTTGCATGAACGCATCATAAAATAGTGTTTCACATTGCACAAAATAGCTCTGCACAATGGTGGCTTCTTAATAAACTATCACTGCAAGAAAACGTGAATATCATATCAAAGCAAAAGGACAGCAGCCAGAAGGGCTGCAGCAGCCATTTAGCTTAGCCTTACAGCAATGACTTCGGTGTCCCAAAACCCCACCAGAACTGAAACACGAGTGTTTGGCAGCACAACAGATTTTGTCTCCCAAGTCTCCATTTTCACTGCTCATGTCGGATCACACGAGTTACGGCAATCATCTCCTCAACACACCAGCAAGCAAAGTGGGTTCTTTGCTCAGAAAGGGACAGCAGGTGCAGGGGAGAGTGTGCTGAGACCTACAGCCTCTCTGCACCACGCTTGGCCAGCAAGGAGCTGGATTCAGCTGGCTTTGCAATGCTCCCTGTGCAGGGCTGTTCATCTGCACCAGTTGGAAGAGGACTTTTTAATGGATATATGAGTGCATGTCAAATGTAGAAAGGACATACTCTTCTTGCTCTGAATATACATCCGTGCACAAAGCTTTGATGTAATTCCCCAAATGTCTCCCCAGGCCTTCCCAGACTCACGTGAGAAGTACCCCAAGCTGTCCAAAAGACTGCCTTCGATCGTGGTGGAGCCCACCGAGTCTGGGGAGGTGGAGAGTGGGGAGCTGCGCTGGCCTCCTGAAGACCTCAAATCAGCGGAGGACAAAGGTCTTCATGGTGACCAAAGAGTTTGTGTCCAGCAACAGCAGCAGCAGATGGATCTGGAAGGTCTGAATGAATAATTTTCATCCTAGTTCCCCATAGGAAAATAGCTGTTTCAGACAGTGCTGTCACTGAAATTAACAATGAGACAAACATTTGAAGGTGCCCAGAAAACATCTGCACAGGAGGAGTCCTGTGGTGTGAAAATTTTGTTGTAGCTTTTGAGCAGTGGTATTTTCATCTGCATCAGCCACTCACATGGCCAACAGGCAGCCAGTGCACTGCACGTTAGCAGGTCACTCTGGGGAGCAGTAATCCTGGTCAGCAGCATGTGTCTGTCCCTGTCTCCTAGCCTAGAAGTGAAGTGTTTGACAGCTGCACATTTTCAAAGCATCCTGGTGTCCCAGGAATGTGTCGGTGCAGCAGGAATTCACAAATACATACCCCTGACTAGTAGTGTCACTGAGGGGTAAATACAGGTAAAGTAAGACCTTGTCTAAGTGTAGTTTGCACAGGAAGTGCTCCAGTGAGAAACTGGCCTATTTATTTTCTTTTTTTTTCATCTCAGTGCTGTCCTTTTCTCTTATAGAGTGACCTGGTTTCCATTTCAGTGCACCAGCATTTGCCACCCAAACGCCCAGACACAGCAGCCAGGACAGGGTGCAAGATGCACCTTCCCTTCCCTTCAAAGGGTCGATGACAAAAGGTCTTGAAGTGTAAAATCACCTGCTATTCCAGTTGGCATTTTTGGGTGGTGACAACCACAGGGTTTGATCATTCAAGAGTAAATATGAGGCAAATCTCTTCCCTGACTTCCAGGTTATATATTGTGGTTTCTCTCTTGGTTTTGTACCTTGATTTAGACTTATTATGTCTTCAGGCCTGACAGCTTAAGCAGATTTCTGAGACTGGGTAGCCTTCCCATGACAGTGGTTGTACATAGGGGTCACCTCATCTCACTAATATCTTAGCTGAGGTCTCAGGTTCCCTGTGAAGTCAGACTGTGATCCACTCAGAATTCCTTACTCCAGGTTTAATTACTGGTTTGCAAGCAGAGAAGATTTCTTGTATCAGGTCTGATCACCCTAACAGATTAACTGCCAGGTAGAGCAAAGGCTGCACCTATATGGGGAAATGCGTGCTGATAAGCTGTTTCTTTGCAGATACTTTAGCACACCCAGCTCAAGAAGTGGAAGACAGTACAGATACTCTGGAAAGCAGAACTGAAGAGAATGAGTAGGAACTCCATGGCCTCAGAAGTGAAACGTCATTGTGAATGTTGTTGGAAAGCTAACACACTCTGAAGACATGTCAAAGTAATCTGTATTTAAATCTGCAAGGGTTTTATTTAGTTAGTACCTAGTAAGAAGCATCTGGGCTTTAGAACTGTTCTTCTAACATTTTGATTTTCAGGCTGGGATTCATATTATTTGTTTAATTTCCCCTTGGGAAACAATGGGATGTGTTGGGAAATATAAGGCTGTCAAGGAAAAGATGCTCCTAATTTTAATTAGTGCATTTCTTTGGTTTTATCTTTTTCAAGAAAGGCTGCTTTCAGGTGTCAACATCAGGACAAAGGGGTTGCGTTTCTACAGGAGGGATGTCTTAAATCTAAAAACTTTCTTATTTTAGCCATTTAAAACTAGCACTGTGATATTATGGACAATAGATGTAATATAATGTCACCAGTTGATTTTGTAACTTTTGTATAGAGACGCAAGGGCAAGGTTTGCCTCCAGGCTGCCGCCCTGGGGCAGCCCAGAGCAGTTCTCTCCCTTTGGCTAACCTGTGCATATTCGGACGAACCAGCCTTTCCTTAGCTGCCTTTTCAGAAAGGCTGATGCCTTTTGGAAGCGCTTTCTCGCTGTACCTTAACAAGGCGATGAGCTGGCCGCTGGTGTTTGTGGCGTGAGGCTGTCTGTGGTGGGCTTGGTGGGGTGCATCGTGCTGTTCGTGCGCTCTTCAGGCCAGGTCCAGCCGTGGCGTGGCGTGCACTTCTCGCCCTTAAAGCTGGAGAGATGGCTCCTGCTTCCCCCTGGGCTGGCTTTGTCCCACCTTGTGAACAGAGATTGTTGTGGTGTTACTTCTTTGGTATGTTTGGTGTATAACGTAGGTGCAGGGGCACAGCTGGGGTAGGTGGCCGGAGATCCATAGCACATCCCAAACCTGTGCTCCGTTTGCCTGGCTCCGGGTTTCCCCTGAGCCACCTCCAGTAGGAGGGGCATGGTGGAAGGATAAATACCTGCCACCCTCCTGGCCAAGTTGGCACTGCTGGAGGAACACGTGTGCCAAGGGGTGCCCTCTTCACCTACGGCACGGCCCCCTCAGCTTTACTGGCACCGTCACCTCCTGGAGCCCAGAGCTCATGGTGGGACAAGCTGTCTCTGGACACCTCTGCCCTCCAGTGGATTTTCCTTGAGAATTTGGGGGTCATTTTGACAGGAGTGAATCCCTTCCTGCACAGGGACCTCCCAGAGACTCTGTCCCACTTCCCAGGAGAAGCACCAATCTCAGCTCGGAACACGACCCGTTGGATGGGCTGGTGGGGGTGGATACTGCCTGTACTCAGAGGGCTTTGACTGTCAGTGATGAGTGTCCTGGAAGCTGCAAAGATGGCTTTTCCATCTCTGCAGGGCTGGATGGGGTCTGTACTTCCAATTAATGTTGCATCCAGAAGAAGCTGCTCACTGTAGGTGGAGAGAAATAATAGGATTTCTTCCAGCATTAGCTCCTAAGTTGACTTCCAAGTGCTTTCTTTTCTCCAGTAATAACTTTCGCTAACAACAACTTTTAATGGTGTGATGGTTGATAACATTTACTGGCCAGATTTATTAATAAGTTTTTACCTTCTTAGCAACCAAATTTAATATATTTACTTACAAAGAATTCTGTGCAATGAATGTTTATTACAAAGGAAAGAGACTATTTTACTTCAAAGCAACATTAATTTATGTACAAAACTATAGCTCATTATTTGGGGTGTTTGGGATCTAGGACCCTTTTTATAAGCAGTGTAGTACAGTATAATGTGATACTTAAGTTAAACTTTGCTCTCTCAATCTATATAACAATCTGTTTTGCCTTCTTGATGTAGACTTTCCTGCCTACACTGTTAGAATTACTTTGTTGGGTGAGTGGGATTCTGGTCAGAGCACCGAATTTCACCAGAGTAACTGAAGGTTTCAAGAGCACTTCCTAAATCTGGCTGCTGTCCCTGCCACTCCCTTCACTTGGTGACAGTTTTCTGGTAAAGCCAAAAAAGCCAATAAAGCTGGAGCTACGTGTTGGCACGGGAGCAGTGAGGGGAGGGAGGTCCTCAGCTCGGACCCAGCGTGGCAGGAGGAGAGCTGTGCTGGCAAGGCATCCAGGCTGATGGGAGCTGCTCTTTAAATGCTGCTTTTGCATCGACTGTCAAGAAGTTTTACAAAGCTCTGGGGAGAAAACAACAGCAGTGACGACATATTTTTAGCTGTGTGATTTCCTTCCAATCTGCATCTGCCCAGCTCTGTGAGGAATGACGTTAGATGTATCACTTAATTTGCTTTTTGCTTTATAAAAGGAAAAACAGTTGTTTGAAACACTTCCCCCAATTTTCTGTGCTCTCTATCTGCTTTCAGACGCTCCCTCCCTTCCTGCTCTGGATGGCCCTTATCCTATTTCCACCTGAGGTCAATGGCACTTCCCTAAATATGTTTCCCAAAGAAACAACTAAATTCTACATACACCCTGAAAAAATACCATGCAAGCACTACTACTTTTTTTCATCCTTGTACTTAAAGCTGCAGCTGGTATAGAAATCCCAGATTTCCTTCTTCCAGCCTAATTACTCCTCTCTTTCTTTTCCCCTCTTTTGTGCTGCTCCCCTGAAGTATTTTACCTGAAGCAAATGGTTGCTTCAAACTAAAGTGTTCTCCTAAAGCTGTGTGGCCTCAGTTTAAGAACCGTGCAAAGCCAAACTCCTCCTCCCATTTTTATTTTTCTGACCATGGGCCAGAGGCTCTAAAACAGGAAAGCAAGATAGAGAGAAATTTGTTTTATACAAACAAACCCTATTTATTCAACTTGCAGGTCTATGAATGTCCACTTACTTTGTCTGTGTGCAAGTGTTGTCTCTCTAATAAACTCAATAGTTGTTTTGTATTTTTTTTCTGGATTAAAAGCTTTGTAGAAACTAAAAAGGAAAAAAAAAAGACATTCAGTCATATTTTTCTAGTCTAGCTTGTAGAATATTTAATGTAGTGCAGAAAGGAAGTTTTATGGAGTAAGACATTGTTGAACTTTGCTCTATTTCAGTTCTTTCTAATTTTGTAAAATGCCACCTGTACATAATACTCAACTAATGTGTGTCTGTAGATGTATTACACCATTTAGCCTATTAAATGCCTATACTGAACCGACTGGAAGAAGCAGTGTATCCATAATGTCTTTGTTTTAAACATGGTGGTGCATGTCCTACCACTAATACAGGGAATGAAGCCCACTCTAGGGCTAGCTTTGCTCCAGGAATTGCAAATCTCACCCAGGCCCTCCAAACCACATATTTCTGCACAGGTAAATTCAGATTTACATCAGTGACAGCTGCCATAGCCATCTCTTTTCTTCCACCCCTTCCTTGACCAGGCAGCTCAACACTCCCTCCCTTCTGTTTGAGGATTTGCTCTCTGCCCTGCTCACCCTGCTGGTGCCCTGCCTTCCTGTGCTACCAGCAAGCCCCTTGGCTTCTCTTCATTCACCTTTCTATGCTATGCACATTTTAAATGTTTTCTGGAAAGGCAGTTGTGGAGCCCAGCAGGAACTCACATTACTGGAAACCTACACCCTGTGCAAAGAGAGCAGGGTCATGTAGCAGAGAAGATGAGAGGCAGAGATAGTCTGCCAGTGAACAACCAATTTTTTTCCCAAAACGTCAAATTGCCAAAAAGCAAAGGATCAGATAAACTGGAAGGTGAAGCTGCATCTTACTTACCCAGCTTAGAGGCAGCTGCTGCTCTCTGAGATGGGTAAATCTGCATGGCAAAGGCATTGCTCCAGGTCAAAGCCAGTTCCCTGCCACTGCAGGGCTGTGCCTGCTGGGCAGTGGTTGCATGGCAAGGGGAATTTGCTGTATCCCAGGCTGGGGCAGTGAGCCAGCTTTGGCACTGCTGGCACACCTGATGCTTAGTGTCGCTCAGTACTGGAATTTCCATGCACCATGCATGGAAAATCTCATGTCCAGGCATCCATTACTGTGAGGGTGGGATGGCAGAGGGACTGACACTGCTGTCTCCTCACCTCCCTAGGAGCTGTCCCTTCCATCTGGGCTCTTGCTGCATGGTGCTCAGCCACGTAAGGATGCAACAGGTGCTACCTGAGGGCTCCAGGGGATGCAATGTCAACTGGTGCTGATTTTATGTTGCTGTGAGATCTGTGCAGAGTCCTGGCTGTTTTCTTTCCTTGAGTCTGATGGCAGGGGGAGTGTATTGGTAATGAATTAAATAGGACGAGTGTGGGAACACTGTTGTCTTGCTTCTAACATTTGTATTTTAAACTTGTATCCACTGGATCTGCAGGTTACCCATTGACTTGAGACATTTTCATTTATTTTTTATCAGACATCTGCTTAGTATTTTTCTTTTAGATGTGTTCTGCTTGACATTCCTTTCTAAAGAAGGAAATAACATTTTCAATGGAATCAGCTTTTTTTAAAATGGCTAGTAAGAGACAAAAACTGACTTTAAAAATCATGTTAAACTGAAAAATGTAATATCTAAATTAAATCAAGCTTAATCTGTGTTTTTACCATTTTTTTCACCCTCTTTTAATTTTTTTTTAAATTCCAGTATTTTTGTGAATCCTTCTGGGAGAAAGGTGATGCCTGGCAGCCTCAGAGGGCCATGACTCCCATAGCAAACAGCACATCCCTCACTTCCATGTTATAAAAGCTTATGTCATATGCACTGCTTCCACCACAAATTAGAGCAAGACACGCTCCCTCCTCTGTCTTTTAAAACACATGGCTTTCATTCCAGACACTAACTTTCCAAAGTTTAAATTCACTTAGGTCTGGAAGATTAGGATTTTAGCAACTTTTTTGGTTTTCCCTCTTAAAAAAAAAAAAAAAAAGAAAAAAAAAAGAAAAAAAATCTGAAACATTAAAAAGTTGCAGTTTTCCTCTAAGAACACTGGTAAAATATTTTCCTTCATTTTCTCCAACATTTCTGCCATTAAGGGCCCAAAAACTTCACATCTAACCTTAGCAGACCTCCCTCCCAGAGACCCTCCCTGAGTTGGGTGGGCAGGAGTGGAGGAGCAGGCGTCTCCAGGGAGGTAGGGACACAGACCAGGGGCTCACACTCAGCTTTCAGACCCCAGACCTTACACCAGAAAGGCCAAGGATCATTTCATCCTGCCTGAGGATTTGTGCCCACACACCAAAGAAAATCTGTTTAAAATGCCCACGATTGCAGTGAGTCCAGCCATTAAATGGATGTTTGCAATCAAGCCAGCATTCAGCTTCAGCGTGGCTCCTGGAGTGTGACAAATTGTCTTTATGAATTAGTCATTCAATTTGTGAAACATAGGTTGGTTATTGTCACATACCCACGTGTCCTTCACAGCCCTGACAGCTGTACCCCCACGCATTACTATTCAGTAGGGGATGAAGCCATGAAAACCCTTGGGACTGGGATGCTGTTGGGACATACAGCCAGACTCAGGATCGGAGAAAGCTCCAGATTTCCGGCACTGGAAACCTAAAAATAACCCATTGTTGCTGTCAGCTATTCACTGATGATAACTTGAACAAGAAGAAACAGCACAGGCACCTTTCTCATCAGCTCAGCCCTCCCTTGGCAGCCTTGTATGTCCACATTCAAGCTGGTGAAATCTGGCAAGTACAGAACTGCAAAAGCACAGAGATGGAACAACACAAACTGAACGTGGCATGAAAGCCAGTAACTCAGCTGCTGTTTCACTGGTACTGATCTATAATGCCTAGCTGAGAAGTGTGGTGGGAAGCAACTGGCTTTTCCCCCCAGAATTTACAGCTGAGGCAGGAGAAAGTGAACTGGACACAATAAAGGTCTCACACGGCTGTGGGTGCGTGGCTCTGGGAGCAGCATGGTTGTTTCTTTGATTTTCAGTGGCTGTGACCAGACACCAGCACTCCTGTCCCCCAGCAGGACACACATGTGGCTGGGACCCCCCCCCCCCCCCCCCCCCCCCTCGAGCCCAAGGGCTGGGATCTATTTCTCTCAATCTCAGGTGTTTCTGTTCATCCTGGCTTTGGTTAATGTGGCCCAGGGGTGTGGTGTGGAGGTGCTGGGATGGCATCCCTTGGCAGGGTGGGAGCTAACTACACTCCTGTGAAGGATCTGCAGAGTGGGAAGAGCAAGACTTGGTGCTTTTTCCATCATGAAACCCTCGAGGTACCACAGGGATGAACAGTCACTCCCACAGTGCTGAAACCAATTCTGCTCCAGTAGGAATGTGAAAAAAAATTAAGATGGGTTTTGGGATGCTAAATGCCAGGAGGACTTGGACAGGCAACCAGAAAACATGAGCAAAAGCAAAGCAGCCTTTTGACTCCTGCTGGCCTCAGCGCCTTCTTTCTAGCCCAAGGTCCCCAAGGTCTCCTGGGCTAGAAACCACACCCGGTGCCCTCAGTTGCCTTTAATGACCCTTTAGGGCAAGGACACATCTGAGGCTGAAGCTGTGCCCTCAAGCATAACTGAGGAGGCACGTCTGAATTCTCTAGTTCACACAGAGGCTAAGGTGCTGCTGCCTATTTATAGCCAGATGGGTTAAATAAAATGACTTATTCATCTCTGAGGTTTTAAACAAATTCCAGAGAGGACAAAGGGCCTTGTGTCTCTTTCCCCACCCATTTTGTTTTGGCCCAGTTTGTACATGCAGAGCTAAAACTTGTTCCAATATTGATTCAAAATAAGACTAGAGAATTATTTGCTGGCTCAGCATGAACCACTGTCCTGCTAGAAATCATCTGTATGGTTTTCATATGCATTTTGTAAAGATTTTCATGTGTGGGTACAAACCCTGCTTGAAGATCCACTGATAGCAATCCTTTCAAATTGCTGCCATTGCTTAAGTTTCACTGCAGCTGAGGAATGAGTTTGGTTTCAGGGGGAAGAAAGATGGAATAAAATGAGGGTATTTTAAGCTCCCGCTTTATAGAAATGCTCAGTAATTTATTGAAATAAACAGAGCAAGAGGTGGTGCTTATCACACTAAGCTGCTGTCCCAAGCAAGGGCAGCTCGCTGAGTCTGTTCACTTTTTATTGCATTCTCCGAAGATTTTCGGGCTTCTAACAGTGATATGTGCCCTTCTCACGTGCAGAGCCTCAGTGTGCTTGGGCAGGAGGGCTGCTGGCCAGGCCTCTGTGAACAACCCAGAAAATGACATTGCTTAGGTGGTTGCATCTCATCCCAACAAATAGGAAAGCACTGACTCAATTCACAAATAACCCAGACGTGTTGTGATTTTGCCACAAACTGGCATCTGGCTCGGGTCATGATAAGCACTAATGTAACCAAGCCAAAGCTTTCCTGCCAAGTGGTTTGTCTTTAAACTCTTTAGGGGTAGAAAGTACCTTTTGGTTGTTTGTACTGGAGATACCTTAGGAGCACAGTGCCTTTGGCAGTGGGTTCTGCTCTGCAAGCACAGGGTTGAGGGGAGATCAGCAGAGCTGCCTGCAGTGTTGCACCTTCAGAGACGTGCCTGGTCCTTACCCTGCCTGAGGCTCGAGTTTTGCCTCTCTTTGGGGTACCTGTTGCATATTTCCCCTGTTCCCTCTGCCACCAGCCCTGCTCCACACAGGGGGCACAGGTGTGAGGGTGAGCTGGCTGTGGCAAAGACAAAACCAACAGGGTTTTTCTGCATTCACCACTGTCAGTGCCCAGGGCCAAACCAAGAGTGGGCTGAGACAAGAGGAGGCAGGTAAAATGGCCCAAGAGCTGCATAACACATTGCCTAAAAGCAGAGTAACAGCAACAGCTCTGAGTCTTTCCAGTTATCTCTCCTGGTTACCCTTGAGTTGCCAGAAAAACGATGGACAAATTAACAAATTTGTTCTTTTGTTGCCTTTTCCCCCCTCTTTCTGTCCAGAAAAGCTTCCATGTATTTATTTGAAGACATAAAGTGTTTCTGCCACACAAAACTCTGCCAAGGGCTGTGCTTGTTGTTCCAGATTTGCAATAAAAATGTTGTACAAATGACCTAGATACGTAGAGTACAGCACTTAAGTGGGGATTTGGCTAAATCCAGCATATATACCTAATCAGAAAACATCTACAGGCTTGGGGAAACACCATGATGGGATCTTACAGAGTCTTAATGCATAGGTGGTTATAGGTAACATGTGAAGGGACAGGCAATACTGCATTCATGCTGGAAACTCTCTCTTGTCTTGTTCTGTAACATCTGCTGGCCAAAGGAGAGAATGAAGATAATCTTGAGATGTAAATCAACCTGATCCACAGCTCTGTGCCTGAAGTAATTTGACCTCTTGAGACTTACTCATAGAAAACTGGATAAATGGCTGATTCCCAAAATGAGAACCAGATGCTGCTACATTTTAACAAAATTTCCTGCTTGTGGAACTACTATTGGAAAGAAAAATCCACACGCAACAATTTTGTGCCTTGAACACAAGATGATGTGAGCCCTTAGCAGATGCATGGCTGCAGATGGCAGGGTAAGGCCCATGCTTTACACCAATAGAGCTCTCACTATTCTGTGACCCTGCCTGGAGTGTCCAGAAGGAGCAGAGTTTCTGTAGCAGCATATGCTGTAGGGGTTGTCTCACCCCAGGTAGGTTTGTAAATACTGTACCACTGCAGAGTAGTGAATTTACATGAGTTAAACACACACAAAATGAATGAGACAAGCTGGCACCGAGCACATGGTGCCAAACATCAAATACTAAACTTTCCTAGGGTGACCATCAGCTCTGCTCCAGAGTCTACCATTATCCTCTGAGTTGTGGTTTGCTACCAACCCAAAGCAAAATGCCCTGCACACAGTATACAGGACAGAGCAGGAATCTGCAGTCTAATGTGAAAACAGCTAACACATACTCAAGTTTCATCACAAAGGCATAAACCAGCCCCACAGTGTCCATGCTGCTGGGCTAGGTCTGGTGAAGCTGTGCTCATGAACTTTGAACCTGATGTTCTACAGAGATCAGATACGAACAGAGGTAATTCCCGTAAGTTTGTAGACCTGATTCTACATGGGTAACACCCTGACTCTGGATATTTGAACTGTAACTGGATCTTTTGAAGTGGTTGTGGCCTCGTTCATTTGGTGTGCATTTTTTGGCAGTTTTGCTGGCCCTTCACTGAGGACTTTCCTCAAGTGTCTTCTTGGAGAGATCAGGTAGCTCAACCAAAGGAAGAATTAAAAACCACAGAACGGGATCCATTACAGTGCTGATATATTTCCCTCCCCATTTTGGAAAATGGAGAATATTGCAAAAGGGAATGTTAACCCAAGCTGGCCTCTTTTGTGCCAGAGCCTGGTGGATTTGGCCCACAGCCTGGAGAAGAAGTCAGCTAATATGCCCCATCTTTGCTAGGCAACCTAGTTTCTGTCTGAATTCCTACAAGATTAGCACACAGAGTGCATATTAAAGATTAATGCAAAAGACCCTGCAGAGTGGAGCTTCCTGAAAGGCATCACACAGCAGGTCTTCGTTAGCGCACGAGAGCAGATGGACACACCCCGGGGGGCTGACAGCACATGCAATGCCTCTCTGCACTTTCTTCTTCAGCCTAATGCCTCTGAACTTCGTAAGCAGCCTCAAAACTTCCATAAATTATTTAAACCGAGATGGATTAACCAAGGGGGAGAAGTGTCTCTTTCTGGGTTGTAGGAGACCCTAGACTTCTGTTCTGGTTCTTGTTCCACCACAAACACAGGCACAGCCACTTACCTGTCTGAGCTGAAGTTACACAAAATTTATATGGTCAGTCCCCAGACTGTGAACCCCTCCATCTCTACTACTGCCATGAGAGTATCCACCTTTCCTCAGTAGTGTTCTGCATTTTTACATCTGACATCCACAGCTGCTTACACCTGTGGGATTGACAAACTTTCTCATCAGTGGGGTTTGTCAGGAGGCAGTGCCCTCACAGACAGGCAGATTTTGGCTGCCTCTTCCTGGGGCAAGAGGAAGGTTGCTGAGCAGTTTTCAAGTATTTCCCTGCTAAGAATATAGTGATGAGATGACATGATGGTTAAAATGACACCCCTATTGTTTTTCCCTTTTCACCCCAAACTAAAAAGCAGCAATTTATATGCCTAGCATTTCAGAAATGTTAAAAATTACAAAAGACTACCAAATAATGCCCACACAATGTGACACTATACACTGCTGCTTAGAAAATTGGACAAGAATCACACACGATGTAAGAGTATGAGTTTAACAACAGTGATTTCATTTGCAGCTCCTGGTGACTGTAACAGTTTGCAAAAAACATACTGGTGAGGATGGCATGATTTACAGATTACATCTCCAAAGTAATGGGTAGAAACATGCATGTAGTTACCAGAAACTGTTACTCTTCAGTTCTTGACTCTTCTCCTTTTGACATTTGCTTTTTTTGTTGCCTTTCTGGTGCTGACACTGAGCTTTATACACAAAGAGTGAAATAGCTCAAATATTCTACGTTCCTATCAGCAGTCTCCTGATGCTGCTCCACACCCATCTCTCCTCTCCAGGACACAGCTGCCTCTGTTGGACACGAGCAGCTGAGAGTGCTGAGGAGCCAGACCTGTGGCTGCAGTGATGGTCGGCCAAGACCTGCTGCTGGCAATAACCTTGCTGCCTGCCCTGAGCAGATGCCAGTGCTCAGCCCCCCCTGCATACCACCAAACCTACACCCTCGAGCTGAATTATTGGCCTTTGTCTGCCCACACATACCTCACCATGGTCTATAGCTTCCTCACAGGGGGAAGCAGAGAGGCAGACACAGACCTCTTCTCTCTGGTGAGCAGTGACAGGACCCGAAGGAATGGCCTGAAGCTGTGTCAGGGGAGGTTTAGGTTGGATATTAAGAAAAGGTTCTTCACCTAGAGGATGGTTGGGCACTGGAACAGGTGGCCCAGGAAAGTTGTCATGGCCTCAAGCCTCACAGTTTGAGAAGATTTTGGGCAACACTCTGAGGGACATGGTGTGAACCTTGGGGCTGTTCTGTGCAGAACCAGGAACTGGACTCTATGATCCTTATGAGTCCCTTCCAACTCTGGTTGTTCTAAGACTCTGTGCTTAATACTGGGATTGTATGGCACTCAGTCCCACCACTGCCCAGCATCCTGTGTGGTGCCACCAGCTCCTCAATTCCTCTGCTCTGTGATGACTCTCTGATCTGCAAACGCAGATTGTTTTCTGAACTTGGATCTAGTTTTAGCAACTCTGTATCTTCTTAAACAACCACTCAGCCATGCAATTTAGCCTGCAGCCTCTAGCATCATGAAAAATAATTTTTATTATCAGTCGTTCAAAAGGGAACTTCTTTTGCAGAAGAACACGTTTCAAAACATCTAACAATCTCCACTTTATTCAACACAATGTTTCCAACTGGAAGGAAAAAAAAAATGTACCCAGCCCAGCTTCCAGAAACACACTGCTCACCATAGAAACTATAAACTAAAACAATCCTACTAGTGATTACAGCCCAATGGAGCATTTTGGTTAATAAGTTATTTGAGTAAGAGGAATATTTGCAAACATCACTGCTAATCCTGCTGTTTGCTGTATGTGGAAGGGTTCCAGCTGGTTGCAGTGACACTCCACCCATGTGGAGAGGGAAGCAGAGCAAGGGACACAATGAGCTCTTGCCTTTTTCACCAAAATAACCTCTCAGCAGCCATATTTCAGTGTAAACTAATCAGGAATATACATGGCACTGTTTCTCAGTAGCAGTTTAATTTTTTTCCCCTCTCTCCATCCCAGCAGTTGTCTGGCATTTGCTTTCACATAATCTGCACTGGATGCCCATCACTGCCTGTGGGGTAGCAAGGCTGGGTGTGAGTCATGAGGTAATGAGCCTCTTGTGCTGCCCCAAATCAATGTATCCTGCTCTTTCCCTTGAACAGTCCTGGGAAAACCTCTGTCTTTCTTGGTACAGGTGGAAAATTCTAGGAGTGATCCAAGGAAGGTTTATGAGCCTGACTCTTCTCTGCAATCTGACTCTGCTCCTACTCATGTCAGCTCATCTGGCTGGCAGTGCCATCGAACTCATGCCAGAGGGTCTTGTGTGCACAGATGAGTGAAATGGTAACACTGGGCTTGAGCTCAGCTTAATTCTACCACTAGGAGTACGCCCTTTGGATTTCTCTTTTTGAAGTCATATTCATTCCATTTAGCATAGGTTGATTTATATCTACCCATCCTCTGTTTCCCATGAGAAGTCACAAGCTAAGTTTTAAAGGCAAGCATCTAAATAAATTATTAGGCTACATCAGGATTTTCATCTTGGAAGAAGGAAAGACACAAATTCCCCATACAAGTTCTTTTGAAAATCATGCCCTTTTTGATTCATTGTTTCTGAAAGCCTTTCTGAGCCAGAAAATGCAGACCTCTTTGTGATATTCATTTTGAAAGTTGAACAAAGCATAGAAGCATCATTTAGGAAGTTCATTCAGCACTCCAAAAGATGAACAACCCAAATATGCAACTGCATATATTATCTTCCTTCTGACTGAGTGACAGCAGCCTCTCCATCACACAGACAAAAAGCACATGAATACCTCAACAGGGACCAGGGCTCAGGAATGTGAATGTTCAAGATAACAAGTGCCTGTTTCAAGAAATTGGAACAACTTTTGCAAAATACATTCCAAATTGAAGACACCTGTATCTGTGCAGATATTTGCAAAGACTGGGTGGTCTAGGCACAAGGACCTCTAAGCTATAGGACTGTCAACTCCAGGTGTTAGAAAGTTCTGCAGTTTTGGCTTAAAAGTGCAAGATTTAAAACAAGTTGATCTAGGCTCCCTAACTGGCTTTTACAGCAGGGGAACAGGAGAGGTATTTCATATTCAGTCATTACTGCACAAACAGCTGAGAACCACCTTTAGAGAATTCCCAAACTACAATTCTCTGGTAGTCTCATGACTCCAGTTGCTAGATTTCTAGAGAGATAATGTGATCTAGAGAGCAAAAAATCTTAGTTGGCGATACTGCCTTGGAAATTCATGGTCTGTCACCATTTCAGGCTGACTCTGATTCTGGGCCAGTCCCTGAGTGCCTCTGTGCTAAACCAGCACAGGGGCCAGCCTCGGGGCCAGGCTCCTGTGCATTCTGCAGCCTCACCAGAGGGCTCACAGCAGCTCCCCGGGACGCACAGGGGAAGATGCAGTGCCTGGGAAGCAGGACTCATTACAGCCAGCCTCATACACACCAGGAAGCTCAAGTTGTGCTACAGGAAATCCTGAGGAAAGAGGTGGTTCTGGTCCAGCCTCTCCCAATGACTTACACTGGTGTCAAGGGGTGTTTGCTTCTGCTCAGCTCTTGCAGCCTTCCTGGTGCTGCCTCAGCCTTCCCCACTTACAGGGGGCAGCCCTGCAGGGAAAGGAATCCCAGGGCCTCCCCCCCACCAGGTTAGCTGGAAAACAAAGCTCAGGGACTGGTGTCTGGAGAGATTTGGGGACAAGGGGAAGTGAGACTCCAGGATTTCAACCCTTGCTGTAGTGAGTCCTCACTGCAAAATATATTTGAATTCACATTTGCCTGCCAGCTGTCTGAGCATTTGCCTGCCCTGAGCAGCAGCATACGGGGTCTTTCTTTTTCTTTTGCAGATGAACAGCTGTTTGTTGTTGCGTGCAAAGTGAGGCAGTTTTTTGCTTTTTAAGGTATAGAAAATAAACTGCAGCCTTGCAACTCCCTAGTGCTTTACAGAGCAATCTGAGGCAGGAAATGTGGCCAAATCCCTCAGGCAGACAAGAAAACTCCTGAGGCTTCCTCACATTCCAGTGTGTGCACCAAGCAGCTGAGCCCCTGGGTCTGAAAGCGATGGCTTTATCCTGATGCTGCCTCCTGGGGACAACACTGAGCCACTCAGGCAGGATGAGGAGCATGACAGTGACCTTTTTCAACTCAGAAAAACTGAAGAATAATTTAGATTGGGAGGCATCTACAGACTTTATTCCCAACCCAGCTCCAAGCATGGCTACCTTTGGTGGTAGAGCAGGCTGCTCATGGCTGTGTCCCACTGAATCTTGAACACCTTAAAGGACAGAATTATCACATGAATATGGTTTTATTTTCCTTATGCTGGATCCCTGTCTACAATATGTGATTGTTACCTTGAGCCTTTTCACTGCACACACCTGAGATGAATTTGCCTTTTCTCCATAACCATCCACTGCTGATTAGACAAGACAGAAGGGAGCTTTCTTTAGCCTTCTGTGGGTTGGAAAGGTGGGCTTAATAACAAGATTAACCATTTTCCCAGCCTGGTCTTGGGATGTCTTGGCTTAGTGACTTATCCAGCACCAACCTCCCTGACACTGCTGGCAGGTAGTCAGAGGAACGCGGCTCCAAAGTGTCCAGCTCTGAGGGGAACCCCTTTGTGTTACTACAGGAAGTCAGTTTCTCACTGCTGCCATCTGGACTCTTTGGAGTAGATCTTTTCCATGTAGCGATCACCTGCCATGAAGATTGTGCTTGAAATTGCAGGTGTTTCTTTGACACCTAAATAGAAATTTATTTTTAAAGTTGCTGGATCTGATAAGTATGGAGCAGATGGTCTTTGAGGTCTCTGCTTAACCTCTCCAGCCATAAACTGGACAACATAAGACTTTTTGTCTTATGTTTATCTGTCTTCTATGGGAACATTTTCAAGTCTTTGTGTATGGGCTTTCTTTCCCGAGTCCATACAATGTTCAGCAAATGGCAACTCTTATTCTGTTTGGGTCTTGTGTAACATAAACCATATAAAGAAAGCAGGTGAGACTTTCCATGGTTGTTGCTGTAGCTGTGCTATCAGTGACTCACAAATCAATACGCTTCACTTCCACCACAATTTTCATGGGTAAGGGAGGTGTTTCCACAGCACAGATGTGGAGGAAGCCATGGTGACACAGTGTGTGGGAGGGGGGCTCTACAGGTGCCTCAGCTGCTCCTTGTCACACCAGCCACACTGTGCACTGGCATTACTAAGTGGTGGATGACAATAGCTATTGCTATTTTCTCCTGTTGGGACAAGTACCCCCTTGTTTAAAAATCCACACCTCTGTGCACACCTACACAATACTCCAAATCATTGCAATATGTGGACTACAATGATATGAATAACATAAATATTCCTTTGTACTTGTTAAAAGATTTGAGCTCTCCCCTCCACCCACCCCTGTGTGCCTCCATATATCTGATAATATGGGATTGTAAAACAGTGCTGTTATTCCTGTGGGGTTTGGTTATTTAACATTGTACTGAGCAAAGTTATCAGAGCAATCCCGACAGACCAAAATAACTCTTTGTTTATGATGTGGTGTTTGCAAAATGGGAGCCAAAAATAGCTATTGGCTGGTTGGCTTGAAACATTGCTGACCTTTTAGCACACCCAGCAGAATCCACCAGTGCAGAAATCCCTGTGCTCTGGGTGTGCATCACGCTCTACTCATCTCTCCAGCATTTGACTCCTGCTAACTTGGGTCACTCGTGTCCAGTCCCATTTGCTGTCAGTCCCCTTGTGGCATGTGCTGAAGGGAGAGATGTGTTGCCTCCACCCAGGAGCTGGAAGACTGTCCAGTGTTCCAGGAGGGGAGAGGTCTGTAGGAGTGCACCACCACCTGCTCCACTTCTGTGACAGCTTTAGGGAATCCAGGGCCAATCACAACTCTAAATGTGTTCTCAACAGTTTCTCCCTCCACACACAGAGACAGATCTGGACCTGGATTCTAGAACTCAGGAGACCATTCCTGATTGTGCTCAGCAAGGGTGTCCAGCTTTCTGCCCTGTATACCACCTTTTCCTCCCTAGTTTCCACTTCTCCATCCAGCTCAAGACTTTGCTGACCAATGCACTGATAAACACATAACACCCCTGAAAAGGCAAAGTGTGTTCATTAAAGGTGTCAGTCAAAGTCTCATGAAGCCCTGATATCTGCAACTCTTTTATTCCTGTATAACCAACTCTCTAACTATTCTGTCTTCCCTATAGTTGAAGACTCTCCTAGTTGATTGTCCTAGGGTGACTCAAAATTTGCCCTAAACCAGGCCAGTGAACAAAGGCCATTTTATCCTCTGTTTCACTCTGAATCTAGTCCCACACCAAAAGGCAAGGAATCTGGAAATTCCTGCACAGATCTGACACCCTCTTCTCCTCAGCCATGCAGATGACAGTGACAGAGTTGCCTCCTGCTCATCTCTATACCTTCTCACAGTGCCTTCTGTCCATTATTACTCCTTCTCACCATTCTCCCACCTTCTTAGCTGAGAGAAAAATCCCAGGGCACACAGGAATGAAGGCACCTTATAAGTCAGGGACCCAACTGAATGTGCAGAGACATCAGGAGCAAGTAAAGGCATTACCCAGAGGTAAGGGGAGTTGTGCTCCTTTTCCAGGGGTCTGTTCCTGCCTTGACCCATGGAATCACCAGTGGGAAAGTCCAAGAGGCAGGGAAGACTCCTCCAGGCTGACAGAGTCACACTCGGAAGAGAAGCCTTGCAGCTCCAACTTTTCTCTAACCACTCCTCCTTGACTTGACACAAGGCACAGCACTTGGTTTGCAGAAGACAAAGCAATATAAGACATCATCACAAGGCATGAAGTGAAAAATCTCTTTGCTGGCTCTGTTTGAAGAAAATATATGCTCCTGCTGGATCCTGAGGGAAGCTCCAGAGTGAACCCAGAGCTCTGGTGATGTGCAGAAATGATTGTGAGGAACCGAGACTGCAACACTGCTTTGAGGCAGCCTTCCCTGCACTGCACAGAGCTTGTGGAATAGAGAAGCTTGAAGAAATCACCTGTGAAATACAGAAAAGCTTTTCCTATGCAAACTGTGAATATTTGAAAGTTCACTCATTTGGCTTCATTTAGGAGAATTTTTTACAGAGTAATACCATCTTGATACAAGACACCCATCAAATTTGAAATCACTCCTGCCATTCTTTCACAAAATGGGCAAAACTTTATGCTTTCTTCTGCTTTATTCTCTACTTCTACTTTAGCCTAAATATTTTTAGGTATGCAGTAAATATATTCTAACCTGTTTTAGTCAGAATGCTCTTGATGTTACATTTTAGCCCAAACAGGAAAAGACTGCAAACTAAACAAAAAGAAAAAGGGTCTTATAATCAGAACCATCAGGCAAGCAGCTTGAATAAAAGGGTACCCTTAGCAGGACAGCCCAGAGCAGAATGCTGGTGGGCCTTTCCAAAGATAATGCTCTCAGCAAACATTGCTTAACCTCCTGTAGGAGTGTAAGAGCAAGAATGAGGAACCTGAAATTATTAATAAATTCTACTTATTTGGCTATTATATACTCTTCCTGTATTCTACAAGAAATGCATAGGTATTGGTAAGACACTGAAAAATATCTAACTGTGTACCTGCTGGGAAGGACTAGTCCTACTTTTAAATAATTTTCCAGTGGGGTTGGGATCAGACTGGTTGTATAAGAGATGTTATATGTCAGCACCAACCCCATCAGCCTACCTTAAATTACTTTTTATATAAAATAGACAAAACCTGTGGAAAGAGAAGCAGAAAGCAGAAAGAGATCAGCACCTAACCTGTGAAACTTAAGCAGTTTCAAACCTGGTTTGATCCACATTTCTGCTCTGGATCACTGTGCAAAGTTATTATTCCCCATTTGACTATCCTGCTATTAACCTCAAGCTAATACCAGTTGAGGTTTCACTTGTAGAATATAAGCAATAGTGGCCAGCAGATAGATCTTCAATAAAGACTGGGTCTTCTATTTAACCCTTTCAGAGGTTATGACAAATTCTTGCTTTGCTGCTTGATCACAAGATGTTTTCAGGAATTACCTGCAAGGAAATCTGGCTCAGGCAATATTGATCTCAGATTTGACCTGCTTGCCTTTTGTTACTTCACATCCTTATTTTATCATTCTTCAAAGACAAGTGTATTTTCCCTGTTACAATTCCATCTTGAAGAGGGTTAGCACACAAAGGCCAGATTGTTGGGGAATCGGGAGCAAAGCCCCTTGAGACACTTGTGCAAATTGCAGCTGAGGCAGATGGTATTTAAACAGAACGTGTGGGCACAATTAGGGGGAGAGGAGAAGCCACAGGGACCTGGAAGGCAGACTGACAATATCTCGTAGCCTTGGCAACACCTTCTCCTGATTGCCCACATCAAATGCAGAGGATAGGGCAAGGAAGGGGTTGCTAATCAAGTGCCATCTTTGACGACCTTCTTAATTTCTGCTATTCTGCTCTGAAGGGCTCCTGCCTTTCTCCCAGATGATGGAGAAATGTTGTGCACTTGCCGAAAGGAGCATTGAGCAGCTTAACTATCACAACAAATAACTCTGAACCTCCAAGCTGCTCCATTAAGTATACAGGACACACAAAATAAAGTTATCAGATGTACCTGTGGGCAGGGAGGGCTTTCTTCCACCTTGTTTGCTCACTCCCTGACCCATGGTGATATGCCAGGTGACACGAGGCTATTCTCTTTGAAGTCAGTGGGAAAAACCAGAGGTTTCTAGAGGAAGAACCATTTAATTTTTTGAGATTCTGGATGTTTAAAATTAAGATAAAGCATTGCACTGCACAAGATACGAAGAAAACTACATGGAAAACTTGTGGCATTAGGATCATGAGGGATTTCCACAAAAAATGAAAAGAACATAGAAATATTTTCTCTCGACCCTTGCTGGAATAATCCCATTGGGTATTGCATGGAAAAGTATTCATTTAGATGACAGAGAGATGATGTTTTAATTTGATGTCACTACATTTCAGAATAAAACTTTCTGTGACACCTGCCAACTTACCTAAAATGTAAAGCTTCAGTATTTTACCTATGAAAGTGCTTCTAAGGTTTGTCAGCTAAAGAAAGCTGACAAAAAGTGAAAAAAAACAACCTGAACTCTAATGTAAGCAATTCTTATTACCCTGGAATTGTAGGAGGAGTAAATAAAAAGGAATACCTACTGCAAGGGTAATAAGCATTCAAGGGGAAAATGGGTAAATATGGAGCTGAAAAATCTGAAAGGAAAAAAAATCCAGTTATTTTTAAAATCCTCCTCAATTTGCACAAAGCAATTGTAGGGGATATGAATTCAGCTCCCTTCTGCAGGCTGTAGTTCCTGCAGGAGCCACTGTTCTTTACCTCTGCTCTGGTACTTATCATCCAGAACCTTCTGGCCAGCACAAAGATAAACCTCGTGCATGAGATTTCCCCAGACATTTGTCTTTCTTCCTTCAGTGACATCTGCTCTGATCTGCTCCTTTTCCTCAATAAGCAGCACTTTCTCAGCAGCATGGATGAGCACCTTTTGCATTCCACAAGTCCCAGTCAGGAAATCTTGGTTGGCATCTGAGCTCTCATCTTCACTGACACTTTGGCCTCACCTGCAGCTCAGTTTCACATGTGCCTTGCAGTGCCTGGGGGATGCTCTGAGCACACCTGTACCCCTCACCCCCTCAATACTTTAATGCTGTGCAGCCAGCTTCACACAAAGCCTGTGAACATTCTCTAAGAGCCAATATGGCTGTTAACAATTCTTTTTCTCTCCCATCATGGACTATTGACACAGCTGTTCTCTTTCATCACTCAGACTATGGAGAAGAAGTATAATTTCCACATGAAAAGAACGTTAATAAAATTTTCACCTCTCCTCACAAAACTGCTCTCCCATGTTAATCATTTGCAGGGACAGATTTGAACAATGCTTGCAACATCTGGAGCTTGGGAAACAGAGGGATCCCTCCACAGGCAGCTGGCAAGGTGATGGGCAGAGGGAAACAGAGGGATCTCCAGTGCTTGCAACATCTGGAGCTTGGGAAACAGAGGGATCCCTCCCTCCAGGCAGCTGGCAAGGTGATGGGCAGGACAGCATGGGAGCAGGGGCAGGGGAGGAAAGTCTGGGAGTATCTCATACAGCTCAGGGCCTGGCAGTGCAGGGCTTTTTGTGGTTTAAAATGCAGGGGTGAACTGAGGGGTCGTGCAAGCCAACACTCAGTCCCTGTGTCTGGCTTGACTTGACATGGGAGCTCAGCTTCTCCCTGCAGGAGTGTCCAGGGGTGTCTCAGGGGACAGGTGAGGACATGAGCCATGTCAGAAGCAAGCACTTGGCTGGCAGGAGGAGCTGCCCAGACCCACCAGGCAGCTCAGGGTCACTGAAGCGAGGCCAGGCCACAGCTCTGTTCCTGCAGGAGGACAATCCAAGAGCCTCCATGCATCCCACTCTGCCCTCACTTTCACAGCAGCTCCCTGGCAGAGAGCATCCCGTCAGTCCCGGGCACCTGCCCTGCCACACTCAGTGCAACATCTGTGTCTCTGTCCCCAGACTGGGGTAACGCGCTGGGTCCCCCGGCAGTGGGAGCAGGGCCGAACCGGCACCATTTTCTTGATATATTATCAGACTTTGTATGTCTAAAATATGAGAATAATATTTCTCTTTGCCTGTGTTGTGAGCGTTCTGGGTGGGTTTGCAGCACCGCTTCTGGGAGAGCATCCAACGTCCTCTGCCGTGTTTGGAAAGGGTGGCTCCCGCCAGCCCTGCCGTTGATGACATTGGCAGCTGCGGCAGATTTGGCCCACGGACCTTGTTCTCCTCGCTGATTTTCATCCCATCTCTCATGGCTTTTTCCACCCGACCTCCTCCCAGGACAAAGATAATCGTCTCCCTGGCTGCTCCTTACGGTTGCCCTCGCTGTCCCCTCAGCAGCTGGTGCCACGTGTCCCCAGCGCAGCCCCCTGCCCTGTTTTCCAGCGCTGCCACCTGCCGAGGGACGCAGGAAGCTCGCTCCTATTGCCATCCCTCCCCAGCCAGGAGTCTCCTGCTTTTAGCGGCTTTTTGCACGCTGTGAAGGTAAAGCACAGCCTCTCCCCAGCCCAGGACTGGTTCGGGAATGCCACATCTCTCTGGCTATAACGGTGTGGAGATGCTCGTGGGCTGAAGGCTCACAGCAGGCACAGCAGCCCCCTCCGGGCAGTGGCTCGGCAGGGACACACCATCCCTGGGGCTCTGGGACACACCATCCCTGGGGCTCTGGGACACACCGTCCCTGAGGCTCTGGGACACACCGTCCCTGGGGCTCTGGGACACACCATCCCTGAGGCTCTGGGACACACCGTCCCTGGGGCTCTGGGACACACCATCCCTGGGGCTCTGGGACACACCGTCCCTGAGCCTCTGGGAGGAGGCAAACTCTGGTGGAGAACCTGCAGTCTGCCCCGGCCGAGGAGCAGCAGGGAAGGATGGAGACGTGCTCCCTGCAGGTACAGTGCAGGGAAGAAAGCCAGGAAAAGTGGGTTAGCTCCTACACCAGTGGCTCTGCAAGCCCCCTGTGAGAGCATGAACATGCTGCCTTCCCGAGGGGCTGGTGTTGTGTCCAGGCAAGCACACACAGGGTGTCCAAGCCAGCTCTGACCGTGTCCATGCTGAAGTGGCAGAAGTGTCCTTGCAGCCTGGTTGCTTGCGGGGCTCCCAGCCACCCCTGTCAGACCTGTCTCCACTGGTGTCAGTGCCTCTCTTGATAGACATGAGTTAGACAGATCTTGAAGGGACCCACCCGGCCCTTTTCCCCACCCTGAGCTCTACAAATACACAAAATTTGAGGGCCAGGTTTTGTGAGCAGAAGAGAACAGAAGCCCCTTCACTGCAGAAAAAAAAAAAATCAAAATTATTCAGCATAGAAGTAAATTATTTTTTCAGTTCAGACTGCTGCTGCAAAGATGGTTTTTCTCCCTGTTTCTCCAGCCCAGCTGTGTCTTCCTGCATGGAGACCAGTGCTTTCTGGGGATCAGCCCTCCCTCTTCATCACCTCCAAGGCTGGGCTGTGTGCTATCCCTGTCTGTATCAAGCAAACAGAAAACTCTCTACCCTGTGTCCTCCCTTATACAATTGATAGGAGTATAACAGAGGAACAGACAATTCCCTATGAAAAGAGCATAAATCTCCTGTCATATCTTTGCTGCACCTCAGCACAGATTTAGCCTGATACCTTCTGGTGACTGAGTCTCCTCATCAGTGTAAGCAGTTTCCTGCATTTGCTGCTGCTGTGAAAACACCTAATTCTCAGATGTTTGTATTTCCCATTACAGCAAACCCAGCTACTTTCTTTCCCCACTTTGCACTCAGAGCTGAACCAATCTATTGTCCAAGCAGCTGAAGTCAGCATTGCTGTGCCCCATTTAAGGGGCAGCCACTTCTTGCCAACTGCTCAGAGCAGCTCAGCACCTCCAGGCTCGTTCCCATTTGATGTGCAACAGCAGCAACACTGAAAGTCCCAAATCTATCCTTCAGAACTGGGGAGGTGTCTTGGAAAAGTCAAGATATACTACACTGGGTGTGATTCAAAGATACATTTAAGTTCTTTTAAGTTTCACTTAAAAAGAAATTAAGCTTCTGCATCTAAGATCTGAGATTTTAAGAAAACAGTGAATATTAAAATCACAAGACCTAGCAACACTGTCATTATTAACAGCCACTTTCTGAGAACACCAAATGGTTGGGCAGCCAAAGGCCAGGTTATGAGATCTGTGTAGCAAAGACATCACCCTACTCACAAAAACATGTCTTTCATAATTCCTTTTTGTGTGCCAGTTGGAAGAATGCTCTTGTAAGGAAGATACCTGGATTGCTCTACAGCTCAGGATCTGATTTCCAGCTCTGCTGTAGTTTTTATCCTTGAGCTCAAAGAACTGATGTTCAAATGTTCTCTGCTTCTGTTTCCCCATTTGAAAACTAAGGAAGCTACTGATCTCTCAAAATGGCCAAGATTCTAGAACTTTCTCTTCTTTTATTCAAGTTTCCAAAGAGCTTAGAAAAGTCACATGACAGAACTGTAAATTACAAAGCATTATTTTTAGATCAATTTTGTCTTGAACCAAACTCTCCTCTTTGACTCACAGTCCTTAACTGACACTGGCACGTTCTTTCCTTCATGCCTTTAATTGCTTCAACATAAATTAATTAAAATGTAAATTAAATGATAGCTTGCGGGGAGATTGCAATTACCATGATTTCATCTTTCACTGCTACATCCCATGGTACCAACAGGTCTGTGCAACAGGTATACCAATTAATAGCAGACAATAAAGATGTCTGCAGTCACTTACCTCTGTGCTGCAGGTTATTCAGTAAGTGTTGTCTTGCACAATTAGTATATGAGTATCTATCCCAAATCTCCAGCTTCATCAGACTGAGATGTGAGAGAATGAGGTCTTCATTCAGCAAGAAAAAAAGAGAAAGATGCCCAAAACTTTGGGCAAACCTTTAAGAAACCTTACAAAATGTTTTCCATGCAGTAAATAGATGTTGCGATAGTTAAATGAAGGAGAATATTTAAAGTTTTCATTTTTAACTGTGCCTTCACCAGGGTCTGCATGAGAATGGATCAGCCTCTCCACTATCCCTGTGTGTTCATAGCCTTCGAGTGCAGAGTGTCTTTAGGCTGAAATTACCAAGTGTTATAAAGAATGTCAGTAATTAACTTGATTATTCCAAATCTGAAGACAGAGATGGGAGAGTCATGTTTGTGCTTGCTTACCTAGAAAAGGAAAACAAATGATTTCTAACAGGGACATGAAGAAAAAATCACCAGGGCATTTCTAACAACTCTGAAATAAGTGCAGTTTATCAATAGCCATCATAAAATCCATCAGTTTGTTTGAAAAGATAGTGGAAACTCAAGTTTATTGTCAGAAAAGCCCAGAGTTTATGATCTTCACTGTCTGATAAGCCCTAGGAACAGCCACAGCCAGGGCACTGAAAGTGTGTTACTCAGGGCCACTCAGGTCCTGAATATCTCCAAGGATGGAGACACCACCACCTCCCTGAGCAACCTCTTCTGGTTTTCAGTCACACTCAAGGCTGAACTCATGGGAGAGTGGGAAGAAACAGCTGCCTTGTGTTCAAGACATGAAGAATCATAGAATCACAGAACAGTTTGGGTTGGAAGAGGTCTTAGAGATCATCTTGTTTCAACCCCTGCCATATCCAGGGACACCTTCCAGTAGGCCAGGTTGCTCCAAGGCTCATCCAGGTTGGCCTTGAACATTTCCAGGGATGGGACACAACAGCTTCTCTGGGTAATCTGTGCCAGGGCCTCACCATGCTCACTGTAATGAATTTCTCCCTGTTTCAATGTGGCAAGAGGGGTCTTGAAATCTTGCCACCCCCTACAGTCATCCTTGCAGCCAGGGAAGTGTGGTGAGTTTTCCCTGTGGGATGTGGGCTGCAGGCACAGCTGCAGCCTTTAGTGCAGGGCATGCAGGCAGCTCCAGCCACATCTCCAGTGGCTCACTCAGAATAAGCCCTCAGTGTCTCTGGGTGCATGTGGAAAATCAGTATTTGTGCCATGGTGCTACCTACATATGCTGCAATTTGTCCAGTTCCTGCAGTCCAACAAGCCTATTTTTGTAGGGCTGCTGAAAACATGGCCCTTAATTACTGCCTTCAGCAGGGAGTGGGATTATCCAGCAGATGAGAGAAGCAGCCTTGCTGCTCTCAGGGATGACACACTGGCCAGCTGAACTCCAGTCAACAGTCCTGCTCTGAGTCACAACTTGTGCCCTCTCCAAAAGTAATAGTGCTGTTTTTTAAATTTATGGAAGAGTTTATCCCTTGTACTTTTGTAATCAGTTCTTTCTTGGCTCTTCCCACGAAATGTTAAGAAAAAAAAAAAAATGACTGGCTTTCATCCTGTGGCATGGTCACAGAAAATTCTTACTGCTGTTGTGGTATGAAAATGATGTACGTAGTCCTACAAAGATGGGACAGAAAGCTGCAGAGGGCCTCAGACCTGTCTGTGTCACAGGCACCCCCATGAGAAGCAGAACCAGACTGAGGAGATACAGCCCATCAGAAAAACTTGCCCAGGGCAAAGGAAGGCAGGAAGAAGGGAGATTATAAACCCTTTTCAGATGGTGAATGTGTTTAGGCATTGCCAACTCAGAGCAGAACACCTCCTCTTTCCAGCCTTTTTAATGCATTTTGCTTTTCAAGTGTTTTCCCTTCTTCTCTGTTGCTTGCACTTGGCCACTGAGTGACATTAACATTAGTTTTTCTTAACTAGGACTCTCCTACTTGTGTCCCTGCACAAGAGTGGCTCCACACATATCTTAGAAAAATCAGCAATTTTTGTTTACACAGGTTTTTTTTTTCCCATTCTTTTCCAAATTGAAGTCTTGAAAGGTTAGACAGTGGAAAAAGGAAGATTTGGAAAAAATATCTGAACATTGTACTTTCCCTGGCAAGCATATGGAGGAAAAGTTGAGAGGAGGTGGTGATGAGGGTAGGGAGTGGAAAAGAAAAACTCGACTGAAAGAAAAAAAAAAAGAATTTTTTATTTTGAAAATTGACAAGTGGAGACAAAATCAATAGTTTCACATTTCCTGAAATTTCTCATGAAACAGCTGTTTTGCCAAAAATGAAACTTTCCAGTGAGTCCCCTCCCTTTTGTCACATTAAGTATATTTCCATTGGAAAATATATGTGTATCAAATCCAGGGTGAAGAACAAACTAATGCTGGAGTGCCATGTCCAGGGCACAGGGTGGGAGTAGTGGGAACTGGGATAGAAAAGATGCTTATTATATTTGCAAATTGCTCCAGCATGGGACAGGCAAATCGATGCTGGATCATAAATGAGTGTTAAGTTAGCCCCCAAAAATCCTTAGAAAGAGATATATTCTGAAAAAAAAAGTAGGATGAAATTCACTTAGGACAAATTTGAACTCTCAGCTACAGGAAGGAACAGGCTTTCCTGCTTATGGGAGATAAGAAGCTACTTTGGTATCAGCTGGGTAGGAAAGGACCTGAACGTTTTAGTGGGTCACACCTTGACTGCAAATCAACATTGCTGTTGTAAAAAAGTCAGATATTGTACTGTGACATACAAACAGGATTGAGGCTGATAAGATACATAAAGTAATTCAAGTCTGTTTAACATCAGTAAAAGTTTAGCTTCAACTACTGCATTCAGCTGGGAGGCATTTTAAGCTCTTTAATTCACTGGAGGGAGTTCAGAGGAAACAACAGCTGGGGTGAGCAAGGACCCAAAACCACAACTTCACCTTGGGAAGGTCAGAAGAGGTGGATATGTTCTTCCTGGAGAAGAGAGGAAGAATTCAAAGGATGTGAAGAAAAGAAAAAAATACATTTTTCTCCACTACAGCCGTGGGTAGGACAAAAATAATGTGCTCAAGTTACAAGAGGGGAGATTCAGACAAAACCCAGCAGAGCTTTGGGTTGGTGCAGCTGGAGCTGCTGAGCAGAGGCACGTGGGGGTCTCAGGATATTTAACACGAGATTGGACAAATACTTTAAGACATAGCACAGCTATGACATCCAAGATGGCACCTTGTCAGCGCCCTTCCACCCAGTTTTCTGTGGTTTTTAACAGTTCAGCAAGTAATGGTTTTTAAAACAGCTCCCAAAAGACTTGGAGCTTCCTGAAGACGCCCAAACCTTCTCTTTCTGCAGCCTTTTCCCACTGCCTTGTATTTCCACTGGCTTCAGTGAAATGAGGATTTGCTGGCTGCAGCTCTTGGACCACATCAATGACTGCTCACAGTCAAACATTTAATTTACCTCCCAGCCATGCTCAGAGCCTTGGGAGTGAACAGCTATTTTTAAAGCCACCAGTCTGCCACACTGGAACGTTTGGTCATCTGTAGAGAGTGTGCTCGAAGAAATAATGACTGCCTTTTTATCCAGAGACTATTACAACTTATGTTTAAAGTACACTAAAAAGCATGTTTCTGTGTATTTGTATGGAAGGTATATTTAAGGCAAATGTCCCTCCTATTCTACTCAATAAGCAAAGAGCAAACAGTAATACTCCACTCCTGACATTTTAAAAGCTCTCTGATCTTCTTTTCTTCCTTTAACAATGGGGCCAATTTTCCTTTCCTGGCTGCCAGCCTGCCCTCACTTTTTCTTTTAGCATTTCCTGAAATTACCTTGACCTCACCTTTAAGCACTCCCTTCTCCAGGACACTGAGCTCAGTTGGTGTGGGAGGTGTTGCTGATGGAGGAATGAAAGAGCAGACATCACCATAAGGAGGAGAATATTATCAGCACTTGCTCTAATGAGGACGCAGCAACCCCCTGGGGCCACCATTAAGATAGATCCTGGGTCTCTCCTCTGCTCTGTCCCTTCCCAGGACTGCAAATCTGTGATGCTTTCTGGCCATGCAATGGACTGGCTGACTGTCCCTGTGTTTGGGAGGGGACAGAGTACAGACCTCATTCAGACTAAGAACCTTTCCAGCCATCATCTTCATGGCACAGCTCAGTCTCTTGATGTTTTGCTGCTGACCTGATAGAGACAGATATTGATTGCTGCTGCCACACACATCCTTACCAAGGAGAAGGTACCCCCTTTTTCACAGCTGAAAAATAAGCGGGCTTCTCCTCTCACCTAGAGGTTTAAACACACCCACAAAAAATAATTAAGAGCCTCTGTGGCAAGCACATTTCTCTCTCTCTCAGGATTTTTCATAGAGGTGTATAGAGAGAAAGAAAGAGAAAACAATTTATATTTCTGCTCCTTGTTTTGCCTATGTGGAATGTGTTTGGAGAATTGTTTACCTGGGGTGATTGCTTGATTGGATTCTGGTGAGAATTGTTTGAGCCTGATGGCCAGTCAGATCCACCTGTGTCTGGACTCTCGAGAGAAGGTCACAAATTGTGAGTTAGTTAGATATGGTAGTTAGAACAAGTAGGTTTGTAGTTTTAGTATCTTCCTTTATATAGTATATTAATGTATTATAGCATAGTTATAACAAAGAAATCATTCAGCCTTCTGAACTGGAGTTGGACATCATCATTTCTTCCCACTGGCTTCACCTGCATTTTACAATAAGCCTCCCTTTGATAAAAAATAGAAAAGTCATCTACCAGCCCAAAACTGTGGGTGTGTCTGTGCCAGGGAATTGTATTCCCAGTTTGTAGGTACAAGTCCAGAATAGCTGCATCAGCTTCATTTCAGGCCAGGTATAACACAAGTTTGTCACTGCCCAGGACACCTGGGTGATGGACTTCAAGACCAAGAGCAACCAGCCATGCTCTACCCATAATTGCTTCAGTAAATCACTGCACTGAGCCCATCTCCTCATCAGTAAGCCCTGACAGAGCTAAAAAACCCAAATTGGCTTCTGAAAAAAAAATACATAGCCCTGAAGCTGGTGAAAGACTTCTCCTTTACCATCACTGTGAATGAAAACCTCTGTTTCTCCCTCTGACAGCAAACACCACTGATCCAACCCCACCAGCACAGCTCAGTCCTGCTACAGCAAAAGCTTCCCTCTGGGGCAACCATCCCCACTGGCACCTAGCCTGATTTTTGGGCCATGCCTATACTTGAAAGACAAATCAGATTCAAGTAGAGTGTTACTTGTAAGTACGATCCCCATTCTTAAATATCTCAACTCATCTCAAGTGTCTTATGTTAAAACAAAATAGGACATTCAACACAGAATAAAATGTCTCATGCATAAAAACAGGTAACTGCTATGGAAAAAGCTATTCCTGGGTAATTCCAGACCAGCTCTGAGCATACCAGTGGCCTTGGAAAATGGCACATTTGTGAGGTGTCAGGAGACCCAGCCCATATCCATGAGACTGAAGAAACTTTGTAGGCCTGGAGGAAAAAGGTTCTGCACCCTGTTAACTCACAGCCAGTGCACTTCTGAAGGCACTCTCCTCAGAGTAATTAGCAATTCCCACCTTGTCAAGGCTCAGACAAGTCAGGTGTTAAATTATTTTAACATCCTGGCTCTTCTGAATTACAACCTAGGGACATTGTCTACAGGCAACTCCTAGCGCTGGCTCACCTTCCAGCTGGCTCAAAGGAAGGAGAGCTGGACAAGCAGCAAAGCCACTTTGCTTCAGCTGGTTCTGCAGCTGTGGTGTGCCAGCAGTGGGCCCAGGGGTAACTGCCTCCTTTCTAGTGGGAAATCCCTGCAGGTGTGGCTGCCACTGATTTGGGGCAACTTTTGGAGCCAAGTCAGCTGCACAGGGTCTGTATCTGTGCTCCTGTGAGATGTGTGCCAGCAGTCAGCACAGCCACGAAACTACAGACCATGATGGAAGAGGAGAGAGGACAGAGCCAGAGACCCAGACAGGACTCTCCCAGCTGCACAGTCACTTCGCCATGCCTTCAGCTCTCATGAAGTGCTTGAGATGAGCATAAACACTGCCCAGCATGCACAGGGGCAGTAGTGCCACAGATAAGAAGAATGCAGACAACCTTGAGAGACTGGCAGATCCACACAGGATGTGTGGTGTGGGGTAATGTTACACCGTGGGTGACAGCAGAGACATGTTTTGAGGAGATTTGAGCAATGAGACTTCTGTAGGTTGATGAATCATTTCTCTTTCCAGTAGACAGAGGCAACACCCCACTCCTGAGAGCTCAAATTAGGGCTGTGAAAATAGCTGAGGGTTTTTGGCTTTAATCCCAAATCAAAATATTTTAAGAAATCAGAACAACCCAAAAAAAAATTGTTATTCTTTTGGGCTAAGTAGGCTGGTTTGAGCCACCCATCCCTCTCCTTCTGTATGGTGATACTGCAGAAATATTTGTGTATAGAAGCACTTATTTTGGTTCGCATGAAGAAAAAGGAAAAAAAAAATTAAAGAAATAAAGAAAAGAAAGGGCTGTCTTCCCCCTTCTACAAATAACTCCAGGACACTTCCCTCCCTGAGCTCTTCACAGCAAGTGGTTGGTGTCCTGGTGCTCTTGGCCCCATCAAGATATTACCATGGTGCAGATCGGTGTCAGGAGCACTCGAGGCAGGGCTAAACTCACAAGTACCCAGAAGGTAATGGCAACCTTGTAGGGCATCCAGAGAGGGGGAGAAATCGAGACTGAGCCCATGCCTTAAAGGAGGCCCTTGCTCACTTACCCTAAGACTAACGGGGTTTGTACTGCTGTGACCGGGAGCCATCACAAGGTGATTATACACGAGCACTGCTGTGAAGAAGTCAGAATTGGGGCACCTGAGGAGGAGAGCTTGTCAGTACTGGGCAGGAAAGCAAAATTCTGCTTTACAGCAAACATCCTATTTAAAAATCTCAAAACCAGACCAGATTTCAATCAAAAATGTGAGTCAAATTCTCAAGAAAAAATTTTAGGACATCTGTTTTGATATAAAAGCCAAATTTGAGAACAAAGCCTTTCTGACCTCTTCTCAATCCTCAGCAATTTCATTCAAGTAATATCAGTAAGATTATCAATATATAGTCATTAAAAAAAAAAAAAAAACTGTTCCTGCAAAGAAATTATATTTTTCTGGTGGAAAAGAATCTATTAGCACTTTTTCCAACTTGGTGTAGAGCTAGGAGTTATTTGGTGCTCTCTGTGATGAACTGGGAACCCATGACAAATGCATGCATATGACCAAGTCCACAGGAAAATATTACTAGGAAGAGGGAAAAACAGTTACCATTTTTATTTGTTTTATCATGAGTTCTGGTTATTTTTATGGAGTAATAGGATGCTGGCAACATGAAATTTTTTTTTTTACATTATTAAAGCAAAATTCAGAAAACAGTCTTTAACTGGTATTTATTAAGACTTGCTTAAAGCTTCTCCTTTAAAATGTAGTTGAGTTTTCAAATTGAGGTCTCACAAAGAGGAAAAAAAGCTCTTTAAAAGCTATTTACATTGTTTTCAGAGAAGTGTGATTTCTACCTTGTCAGCAGGCCCTTATGCTCTCAGGCAAGGCTTGCTCCAGTTGGAGCTTTGCAGTCCTGTCACTTCAAGATTGAAAAAAGGCAGTTTCTTCCCTACTCACCATTCCAGTTGTGGCAACGGATGGTTAAAACTAAGGGAACAAAATATTTTTTCTTCTAAAACCCATTATACTCTGCAGGAGAATGGTGTGAGGAGCACAAACAGCTTCATGCCTTCCCCTAAAGCAATGTCCCTCTGCTTTGGTTAAATTTATTGACCCCCCTGGGCCCTTTTTAACTGCATATCCATCACCTCCTCTTCTCCCAAGCACTGCTGTTCCCCTTAGATACCTTGAATGGTCCCTGCACCTCCTCCCTGGGTGCCTTACTGGCCCTTAATTTCCTCACCTGGAACCCACATCCACACTCTGCTCAACCTGGCCTTCTTGGTGTTGCGGTATTTGGGATTGCCCATGGATGCCATAACCATCTGTCCCTCCTTTTGGTCCTTGGGGGACCACTTTGGGGAGGGCACATCCCATCTGGGGCCATCTCAGCTCCTGGCTCCTCTCCCCTCTCAGGCAGCCTGGCCCTGGCTGCTCCCTAACACAGGGAACACATTAGGAATGCCTTTCTGTCAGGAGACTGCCATACACAGCACCAACACAGTCTGAGTTACAGATAATTTTGAATTGGAGGAGAAAGGAAAAATATTTAGCAAAATTATATAACTGAAGTTCAAAAATAGCCTATTGCCATCTGGTTGAGCTATTTTGACAACCAAAAAAAACCCTTAAGTCTTTATAGAGCTAGATATACTGTTTGCAAACTCAGCCAATTTTTTTACAAAATCTCAGATTTCACATGCTTGATTTACCTCTGGAGTTTTCTTGAACCAGCTTTGCCTGTGCACGAGCCATACCCAGTCATACATCTCCATTCCAAGCCTGCCATTAATATTTAAATGCTCTGTTATATTCCTGTAAAAGCAAGTACACAATGTCAGGAGACTGCAGAAAAAAAAAAAAAACCCCACACTTTAAATAGAGTAAAATAGAAAACAAAATAATAATTAAAAAAAAAAAAATGCAACCCTCTCAAATACTGTGGATAAATCCCTGACCTGCTGCCCTGCCTCCACTGGCCACCAGGAGACAGCTATTTTAGCAGCCCAAGCTGTAATGGAAACATCATTGTCAAGCTGTTCCATTTGCTAAAGCAACTGGGAATTGCAGAGAGCCTGAAACAGTGCCCAGGCATGACCTTCCCTATTAAACAGAGGACAACTTCGTGCCATCTGCACCCAGCTGAAATGTCAGCATGGAAGGGAGTGTCATCCTTCAGCTCCCCCATGCCTCAGGTGGGGATGGAGCCGTGTGACAGCGTGCCAGGTGTGGCCACCCAGCTTGTCCCAGGTCAGCCACACAGCAGCCCTGCTTAGGTCTGCTATCCCAGTGACTGCAAATCCCAGGAAACTGCCTTCCTACAGCTGCCGCTGAATCTCAGAAGTTGTGCCTCAGTGAGAACGACTTGTGTGGAAATCTTTAGAATTCAATATCAGTTATGTATTCTCCAGTCCATGGAAGAAAATAAAAATGCTTTCAAATGGACTCCCCTGTCATCTCACCTGAACCTGGCCCCTGCAGCAGGGATGAGGGGCAGCAGCCTACCTGCTCAGCTCTCAGACTTGTCCCACAGCACTGAGATAATGATTTCCCCAATACATACATAAAGGGAAAGACTCTTTCCCTTCAGCAGTTTGATGTGCATTGCCTTTCAGCCTCATTGCATAAAGTTAATTATCCCTAAGTTGCTGCCTCTGTACCACCTGGCATCACACACCTACTGCCTGCCCTGGTGCTTTGCAGTCCTGAGCTTTCTCACACTTGCCTTTGTTAGGGACATAGGGTGGTCTCAGCATACACCTCTGCCACCTCTGGAGACATCATCCACCTCCACTCATGCTCATGGGTGCCCAAACCTGGCCTGAGGCAAAGCCTGGGACCCACCCGTTTGACTCCAGGAGCCTGACTGAGGTGGCAAGGTCAAGATGACAATTCCAGCTGACAAGAAGTTTTAAAAAAGAACAAGGTTTTATACTGGTATTTCTGACAACAAGCACTAAGCAGCATTTTTTGTTTTAAATGGATTTTTTTCTTGAAAAGAGAAAGTCAAGAGGTGAAGAACGACACAGTCAGACAGAAGTTCCCCTCCCTCCATCTGTCCCCACATCATGCAGCCTTCACAGTACATCACCCTAAAGGCAGAAGAGAAGAGAATCTGAGTTACTCAAAAAAATGTTAAAATTAAACAACCAAGAACTGACAAAGCACATAATGTACTCAGGGAACACCATCTTCCCAGCAAATGCTCCTCTGCTGGTGGAGATTATTAAAATTCTCGATGGAGTTTCTCCTTTGGTCCAGGACAAAATCTACTGTCAAAGCCAGATAGCTTGGTTTACTCTCAGAGCTTTCTAGTCCCCTCTGCTTTTAAAGTGCTTGATTTTGTTTCAGAAGGGTTTCCCTCTGGTTGCAGGCCAGATGGAGTGCACATCAGCCCTGTGCTCTGTCACCACTGTGTACAGTTCTGTAAGGCACCATCAGCTCCTGTGTGTGTAATTAAGACAAAGGAGCAGCAGTTAACAGGGCAGAGGTTAATGGCAATTCGATTCACAGCATGGGCAGTGCGGTGAAGAAATGCAGTCACACACTCATCCATCACCTCTAGCCTGCTCCCAGGGAAGGTGGATGTGCAGAGATGCTGTCTTCCCTCAACTGCTTCAGGATGGGTGCTGAGCAGGGCACCACTGCCATAGGTATGCCTTAGGGCTGAGCAGAGGGGGATCCCTCTCTCTTAACCAACTACACAAGGAACCCTGCTCCTACTTTTGAGACCACAGTTTAGTGACTAATAGTAGGCAGGATGATCTCAGGCCATGCCCGAGGCTCAGTGTCCTGTCTCTCCATTCCCCAGCAGGCAGGATAGATCAGGAAACCCAACATTTAACTTGCAAGCTGTCAAGTTTTACTCTACAAGCTGCTCAGAAAGGACAGATCTCCAGGACTGTCATTCTAATGTAGTTACCAAGGTGATTTCCAGAGAACAATTGACTCAGGAAGGCAGCAGCCACCACCTCCAGCTTGCAAACTCACAGAAAGCATTTCCGGAGAGGGGCCCTTTTTACAGCCTTTGTGATGGAGAAGAAAGGTGCTACCACTGGTGTAAGCTATCAGTGATGGGGGGGGTTTCACCTATGCTTCCCAAAGTAATGACATTTCTGTTCAGATTTGTGTGTTTAGCCTGGAGGCATTAGAGTGGCATCTGAGTTGTTCTGGGACATCCCCAGATGTGGGATGTTTGTCAGGTTGCATTATTGCTTGTGGAGAGGTGGCAAAAGAAGTCAAGCTTGAAGAAGGTTTCACATAGTGGGATCAAAGCGTATTTGAGCAGAAATTGGAAGAGCAGGGGGTGCTGACATTTCATTTTCCAGTGAATTGGACATGTGCTGAATTCAGAGATGCACCAGGTCTCTGCATTCCCCTGCTTACTAGATACTGAGTATTTCATTTTACTTTGCAGCACCTGATGAGTGTCTCATGAGAGACTGATGAATTCACAACACTTTATTAAGAGGTAACTGGAAATATTGGTATTTCTTGACCATCCATCAAACTATGGTTGCAGCTGCCCTGTGAGACAACAGTAGCAAGATAATGAGCTTGTAAAGCCAATTCATAGGAGTTAATCTAAGATTTCTCATGCAAGAAGGCATCCTATGACATCCTTCAGGATGTCTAGAGACTGGAAACAAGGTAGGGGTGAGCCCACCTCCCAGGCAAATCTGCTTTGAGTTGTCCCAGACTGCACCTGCAGCTTTGTCTGAGCAGAGACAAGTTGTGCAATGTGAGTGAGACACCAGAGCTGTTGTTCACTTGTGGCAGGTAGTCTGGAAAGAGGCAACAGCCTTCCTGGAAGCTGTGGTCTTATAGGTAAAGAAACTTGTGGACTGAAAAAAAAAATAAAATTTAGAAGGTCTTCTTGGAGCTAACACTGCCTACATGTCAATGGGAGCCAACTTGTCTAACTTCTCATGTGTGGTAGGAAAATAGACAGCTTGGCTACTGTTAGGGGTTAGGAGCTGCAGTGGAGTTTCCCAACTGATTAGCAGGTTTTAAGAGAAAGAGTTTCTAGACAGGAAAAAGAACCTCTTTAAGAAAAGACTACTATTCCAGTTTTGTGCTGCAGGCTGCTGCCCTGCACACTGCCCAGTGACCCTGGCACAGGCAGGGACATTACACAGGCCTCGTTCACTTGTCCCAACTGGGACCTCAGCCACAGGCTGGCCAGGAGCTGGGCTGGGATCCTCTTCCATTTCCTTCACACAGTGGAACAGGAGGCCTGCTCCCAAGCCCGGGGCACAGCCCATTTCACTGCAGCACAGCCTCTCCCTGATCCTGTCAGGAGACTGTGGGGCAGATGCTCCCTGCCTGCCACCTCCTGGGAAAGCCTTGGGAAGCCTGTCCATGCTCTACTTCAAAAAACCCTCTACACCCACAAATTGCATGAGAAATGGTCAGTGCCTGTAGAAACAATGCCTACAAGGAAGGACCAGAGTATTTGCTGTAGGCTGGTGTCCTCACTGAAGAGTTTGTCTCAGGCTCACAAAGACAGTATCTCCTTTGTGCCAAACATTCAGAAGCCTGGGAAAGTCCCAGTTTTGATGCCCACCCTAAAGAATAGGGTCACATTGGAGATAGCTTGATACAGAGAGCTGCAGAAAGGCTGGTGGACAGAGCTGTAGCAGAGAGCCTTGGTTGCCTCTGGGAGAGGACACATTCAGGAAATATGGGAAGGGAAACAAGTTGGACTCATGCCCTGTTCTGATTCTTTGTGTATGAGAAGCTGGAAGTATTTTGTTTTCTGCTTTTCATACTTTAAAAAAAAAAAAAAGAATCCAACATCAAGATGTGTTTTGGCAGAGGTCTTCTCAGAAGATCTAGAGAAGTAGAGTGGGAGGTTTTGCAGCTTCTAGTGAAATAGGGAGAGGAGGAGGTGTTGAACTGTAAAGATTTTTTTTCTTCCAACTGTTGGTTGGGAGGGGAGTTAGATAAATGTTAGCTAAATACAGATTGCTTAAAACATTTTGTAGGAAAAGCAGTTCAAGTTGAAATTCATCAGCTTTTACTTGCACTGCCATAATACTATTAATCCCCTAGTGAACAAAAAACAAACAGGGCAGGCAAGACCTGAATTGAAGAAACAAAACAATTTTTGTACCATCTTAACACAAAGAAGATGACTGAGTGCCCATTTCTCCTTAACTTTGTACATCCTTTGCTACTTCTCTTACCATAAGCATAGGAGAAAGGAACACATAGGACTTAAACTTCAACCTATTGCACTATAAGATGCCTCACCCTCTTCTCAGTGTACTCACAGTGCACAGGAGAAGGGGGATTTCTGACCTGACAGTGGCAGGGGTTTAGGAAGTACAAGTATACAGGCTGGACAAAACTGATTTCTCAGGCCTAGAAATGAAGATGAGGACTTGGGGGCTCTAGGTGGAGGACAAGGCTGGCAACTCAGCCTGTCAGAAGGTATCTCTTAGATGGAGAAAAAAGCATTCTGATGGCTATTTATGATCCTTGAACCAGTTAGTGGTCCCCTACTGACTGATCCTAAACTGAAGTCAGTATGATGAAGAGCAAGCCTGGAGAAACAGACTGATTGCAGATTGGTTTCCACTATGAACCTTCAGGAACACCAGCTGGAAATCCAGCTTGAGTCACCAGCAAGGTAGAGAGAGCAGTGACCTGCTCAGCACCAGGGAGCACAGCCAGGAACAGGCTGCATCACACTGAGGAGCAAGGAAGTGATGAACCTCTGAGGTACCCTGGCTGGAGGAAGAGGGGACACTGCCCTGCTTCCGAGTGACACCAAGACACAAAGACCAGCAAGAGGTTCAAGACCCTTGACATGGACTACATTGCTGGAATCATGCAGCAGTACCCATAAACACAAAGGGTGCAGACAGAAAATGGAGACAAGCGCTGTCATGTCATCAAAGACTTTGTTACAGCGAGGTTCCAATACCAAACCTTCCACAGACAAGGTGACTGCACGAGTAGGACAGATAGCAGTGAACTGAGCAACATCAATGGGCATCATCAACAGCAATGGGAATCACTGGCAACTTCTCACTTTTCTCCCCAAGAAAAATTAAAAGTGAAATATGTATTACCAGAAAAATTTTCTCATTGTTACAAAGAGCTTGCATAAGTGCAGAAGGCAGCTCTGGACAGCATAGCCAGGAACCCAAATGCTTCTCCTGCCTCCCAAGTAATTGTGCAAAAAGCAAATAAATAAAACATCTAAGATGCACAAGAAAACTTGAATTCCAGCCCTCAGACAACTTATCCACAAGGGATCCAGTTCTCAGTAATGTATGCCAGGCACATGCATGTGAATATTGCAGAGTTTTGTGATTTCCCAAGGACAGGAGATAAAAAGGCAAAAATTATGTCAAAATACCATAGGAGAAGTCCTCATGAAAATAAACAGGCTGCTCTGAATTCCATCACTATTAATAGAGAGAAGGAAAAAACTGATTAAAAGTATGTTCCAGATTGAAGCTGCAAAAGATCAGCTAAAGAAAAAGCTAAACATTATTGACAGCTTTGCCCAAGAACATGAGATGGCAAGCACAAAGGAGTGTGTGATATCCCTCCCAAACCTCAAGTTGCAACCACAGCAACTCAGTCACCACTGACATGGAAATAGTCTATCTATGAAGGACAAAGAATACTTTAAGTAGACCTTTTAATTCATTATATTGAATAGATATTACTTGAATCAAAATTCATTTTTATCATCATAAAGGTAGAATTTTATATTTCAAAGGCATTGCCAGCAAAGTACAGACTTAGAGAGCAACACATCATTATACTCCTGACATTTTCTCTCGGCAGCTTTGTAAAGAAATCTTTTAAACAAAGATATATCTCCTCAGCTGAACCTGGGAAAGGAATCTACCCCAAGGATGGGGAAATTCAAAATCTTCCTCTGATTGTTTAATCTACAGCAACAATCAGAATGAAAGCATGCTGTTGCCTGTTCCAAGGCAATCCTTCTGGCAAACCAGTACTAAGCAAAGCCCACAAGACTGTCAAGAACAGGCTTCCAATGCAACTTGGGTTTTGTCCTATTCTTTCATTGGCCATATTTTCCACATCCTTTAAACAAATGGAAGAACAGCAGCTATCATGTGACCATTTCATATTGGCTCTCAGAAAGTCTTTGACAGGGCAGACAGACTTCACATGGCAGATGTTGTCTGACACCAGAGCAGTCACGTGGAAGGTCCATCCAGCCCAATGTCCTGGCTCCAACAGCAGCCAACAAGAGATGTTTAGGGAAAGAACACAGGTATGGAGCATGCATAGAGTGATTTATTTGCCTCCCCCTGCCCCCCAGGGTGTTCCACTCTTGTTTCCCACCCCAAACACCTGTGATTTAAAGTTTCACTGAGCCAGAAAACCACCCTCTCATTTAATTGCCTTCAGTGGATTTTAATTTTCCTTGACTACCTACTCACTTTGTGAGTCCTCGTAAAATTCTGTCATTTACATCCCTTGGCAACACAATTCACAGATCAACTGTGTGGAAAAAAATTAACCTCTGTTACATTTTGAGGCAACCTCCTGTTAATTACACTTGATGGTCTTCAGTTCTCACACTGACAAGAGAAAGGGTATGACCCTCACACATTCAACTCTCCCATTGCCTCCTGTGATTTCATAGACCTCTCCTCTATTACCCATTTCTCTCTTTCAGGCTGAAGATTTGTGATAAGCTAGAACTATTTAGTTATTTAAATCTAGAGGAACCATCCAGACACCTAGAAATATTCAGTGCTACTACTGTGTAACAAGACCAAATGCTTCTCCTTCCCTCTGCTGGAATCAATACTCACTCCATGGAAGGAATTGGCCTTTCTTATGGAAACTGCAGTTCCAGGTTTGGAACAGTGATCTGGGCTTATCTAACAACATTTATGTCCTGAGTGATAAACAGGATGCAACAGCATACCAACAGCCTAGTCTGAAACCTGCCAGCAGCAAGCAAAATCTTAAAATCAGTGGGGGAAAAAAATCAGTTTGTCCTCAAAGGACCTCCTAGAAACAGGATTCTTGAAATTTTCTGATGCATTTACTTAGCTTTGCAGCAGCTTTCCTAAATCTGGTAGCTTCATCCACTGCAGATAGCACTTTTGGGTGTTTTTTTTTTTTTTTTCCCCCACTATCAGTAGTGGAATTCTAGCACTAAGCTGCAGCTCTTTAGTAGTAGTGCAGTAAGCAGAGGTCAGAGTGTCAGAGGAAAGGTAAATCCAGCCAACAGCAGTGAAATAGCTTTTACCATGAATGCCTGCTGCTGATGTTCAGAATAAAGTGGTCAGGCACAACAAAAACTGCTCAGGTCTTACAGTGCACAGGTCCATGTGCAGCTGTACCAGCAGCAGGGGAGTGAAGAATCATCTTGGGTGTGTCCTACAAAACTTGGGTAAAACAGTCTCTGAACAAACGCTGTTATAGGCAAACCCCAAGTGAAAACCAGCCTAGTGTTGTCCTTGCAATATAAAAGCAAAGACATCAATGATTTTATAGTGGAACAGGTTGAGAAAATGAAAAGCATTTGTCCACTGTAGGATTGCCTAGTAGGAAGAAGCTCTGCACCCTATATCTGGCAAGTGAGATATGTGTCAGGATAACCAGGGGGGTGGGCTGGAGCTCAGCAGGAGCATCAGAACCAAACTGATGTCAAGTAAGACAATCCCTTCAGTATCAGCAAGGCTCTTACATGCTGCCTGAACTTTTTGGATTGCGAGAGCCTCCTTATTACAGGTTTTGGGTTTTGAGATGCCTCAATCCTGTCTCATGACACTCAGTGTTAATGATATAGTAATAAAAAGGGTCTCAGCTGGTCATATGGCCCAAAAAAACACCTAATTTGATCTATCTGTAAATGTTAAATATAATCCTAAAACCCCCATCTTTTTGCCTTTGAATTGGAGCATTGATGTTACTTTGACTTCTGTCTCCTGGTATAGCATTAGGAAAGCAAAGAGAGCCCATTTTTAAAACATTTTCTATTGCAAACTTATATAACTTCACAAAATAATATTGCTAGACAACTTTATGCAATAGTTTACAGATCTGTAAGCTTTTTAGCAGCAGTCCAAAATTATTGTCTCCCAATATTGCCTGACTTTGGGAGAGCCTTGCCAATTTCTATCAGCCAGGAAATCTGTTCCTTGGGCTCATTCACAGAACATTCTGAGCATCTTTGGCAAAACATTTGGCTTGAGGAAAAGAAGTAGTCACTCTGAAATGAACTCCAAAGTAAGTATATAGGCAGCAGTAAGCAAAATTCTACAGCAAATTCATTTTCATGCAGATGAACTGGCACCAAAATGTTCACAACCTGACATTTTGACATCCTCATGTCCCTAACACAAAGCAAAATAAAAAGTCTTATTTTCTCACCCCAAGGTCCTCTGTTCCAGCTGCCCTTTCACACCAGAGCTTTCAGCATCTTTATGCACATCCCTCCCCACCAGCATTTAGCTTCAGTTCTCCTTCCCTCTGGCTCCTCCTGCCCTTACAGAAGATTAGAGAGGAATCACTCTCATCTCCAGAAGGTCCAAGGAGCATCACCCAGAAGAAAACAAGCAGCATCACAACTCACTTCACTCTATCAAAAGCACAAAATAAAGTCATCAGAGATGCTTCTCTGTTGGTTTGCTTTACAAACTACTGCACACAGCTGTGGTGAAAACAGCAGTGCCACCATCCACCATAGTTAAGGAGTTTTGTTGGCTCACATATTTCAACTGTAAAACATCAGCTGATCAGGAGTATTTACTTATCATTACTACCAGTTAAATAATAACCTTAAGGAGCTCTTAGTGACATACACAAAAAAAATTGTGAAGGGATTTCACCTGCTCTATATCACTTCTCACCTTCCAAAAATAATGTGGCTTTAATGACTTCTGCTCAGTGTGGCTCTTTCCTGCTCACTGCCAGGAACTCTGTTTTTTTACAGGTGCCCCATGCAAAGAGAAGGATGATTTCTTGCTCAGACAAAATGAGATGTAAAACACCTTGGCAGAGCTGTTTCACAGGTTACCTGCACAGCAGAAGTGCCTGCCAGAACACCCCATCAGCAGCCTATCTCCATCCCCAAGGTGTGACACCTCCCTCACCCCCTCCTTCAGCAGTGGTGAGGCTTTGGGCACAGCCTCGTTGCCTGTGGCCACTTTCCTGCCTTGTGGAAGGAAAAAAAAAATCACGGAACAGAGTCGAGCTTCCTTTTGTTTGCCTCCCCCAGCATCCCTGAGTCACCGGTGTGGGGTGCGTGGTGCCTGCGGTGACACACCGAGCCCCAGCACCGCAGCCGGAGCACGGATTGCACACGAACGCGGGAGGAGGCCCCATACAAACAAGGCATGATTGTTTTCCTTGCATTACAACGTGATCCTCACAAAAGTGACATAAAGCACGCTCTCCACCTCTCTGTTCCAAGCCCACGTTGTTCTCCAGGTTACCGAATCCATGCCAGTCTGTCAGCAGTGTCCCCAGCTGTTCCCCATTTCTGCTGCTGGACCCTTGCTCTGCTGGCCGTGTGTCACTGCTCCCCAGCAGGTGATGCTGGGGGATCACAGGACAGGACCTCCTCACAGACACCTCTGCTGAGGAGTCAGGTACCGGAGGGTTTGCCACCCATGCAAGGTATAAACACAGCCTCATCATCCTGCATTTACAAAGCTCGTCTGGAAACCTTGAAACAACTCTCAGAAAACCCCGTGTGCCTCACGCTTGTTTTAGATACTATCAAAAATAAGTAAAATGTTTATGCGGTATCTGCTTTTGGCTTTTGATAGCCTGTTTCTCCAGCACAGATAGAAAAAGAAAGGGAGCTCTATAGGGAAGAGATTGCACTGAGGAATATTTCTAAATCACTGATCAGTGAAGGAAATAAAGGGCCTTAGACCTTGTTGCTCACTTAAAACAAACAAACAACCAAAAAGATAATTGACTTTATTGGGACTCCTCTAGGCAAAGCATTTATCTAAAGTACAATATATTTTTATTGTGCCACTGGGAGCTGGATGCAAATATTTATAAATCTTCCTTTGAGGAGGTTAGCACTCAGCCGTTTTAAATAGCTTTGTGTGCTACAAAAATCTTTAAGCCAGACATCCCTCACATTTAAAAGATGCCTGCAGAGAGGCATGGGCCCACATTTGGAAAACACCACATGTCCTCATGGTTGAAGCTACCCTCCCCAACAGGAGGCTGAGGCTGAATTACCCTGCAGCAGACCCTCTGTGATGGTGTGTGGACGAGGACCCACTGGGTCTGGACCAGCCCTGAAAGGGCAGAGCAGAGCTGGGCATCAGTGGAATCCCCTGGGGCAGGCTGGGGGAAGCAGCTCCCCAACCCAGCTGCTGTTCCAGGCAGGAACACAGGGGCTCAAGGATACTGCAGCCTGGTGAGGTTAGCTGCTGGCCACTGCTAACAGGAACAGAGTTCACTCATTTAAAACTCATTCAGGTATCTCTGCACTTACCATGCTCTCTTTGGGACTACAAAGCCAGCACACTGTTGGTAACATGCAGCTTGCTAAGGCAGTGGCCGACCCAGGCTGAGGTAAGGAGTGCAGGAAGGTGTTATATTGTAACAGCTGATATGTTGGAAGAACTGGGCAAACTCTGGCCCAGAAAGGGTTTGGATACCCTACAACTTGTCTTTTTTGCAGTTGTGTTAATTTATCATCAAGGATGGAGCCCGCAGAGGCTGTGGCGAGCACACAGGGCTGGCATGGGACCTGCTTGGTGCTGCTTAGCTGCACTGAACTGAAATCAGTGTCACTGGGGCAGTACAGTTCATTGTTCAGGCCACACAGTAATTAATAGGTGTCTTTTGAAACCATTTTCTCCTGTACATTGAAGGAAATATTCTCTGTCTCTTCCAGTACAGGAATTAGGGGTAGAAATTTAAGCCTGCTTCATAGTAAAGCCCAGCTTCAATACAAGCAAAAGCAAGTTGTTCTTCAGAGAGCAGATGGCCTTATGGGACCCCTTGCTGATGATGTTTTGCATGCTAAAAGTCTGCATGCATTCAGGAGGAAGCAGGAGAAGTTCCTGGGAAAGGAACCTACAGAATATTGCTACATGCACACTGCAACCATGTTTAGCTCAGGAAACCCTGAGCTGAAAATGGTTGGAGGCTGGAGGAGTATCGGATGTATCTGTTTTCTTGCTTTTCTCTGCATACCCATTTATGATGCCCTTCAAAGACAGGGTGCTGGGCTGGATGGACCTATGGCCAGGACTGGTATTGCCAGATTTGTGGTCTTTTAAAGCAAGCCACCCTGATCCAAGTCATCTTTACACCAGTATGACAGTGTCTGTACATTGGGACAAAAATAAATTACGTGGGACCCATGAAAAGGAAGAGCTGAAGGATTCAGGAATCTAAAACAAGAAGTGAGAAGAGAAGCCAGCTCCTAGGAGCAGCCATGCCACAGAATGCAAAGTTTTCTCTGGATGATACCCTGGCCCTTACCTTTCTTCCCTGGGCCCTGATGAGGACAAGTGCAGCTCACCAGCTCCTGGACCAAGATGGTCACAGTCCCCTCACCAGCCCAGAAGGAAAGCCATCTTCAGGGACATAAAAATACAGAAAGAAAAGGAGCAATTCCACTTTGGCCCAGGGTCTCACCACTCCCACTCCTCACAGGCAGCCCTTTTTCTTTGCACTGGGCATTTTGTACATGTTTGTCTGGGAGAACCTGCCCTGGGTGAAGGAGCAGAGGGGCACAGGTGTGTGGAGTCCAACCACACAGCTAATCCTCAGCCATAAACATGGGCAAAATAAAGTATCAGGCTGCTTTCTCTTTTTTTTTTTTTTTTCCATCTTTTGAAACTGGCAGCCAGAAGTATTTTCCACTTCTTCTGTTCCCTGGGTTGCTGCTGCTTCCAGGGTAGCAATGCACATGCCCCATTTGGAGGGACTAAAGGAAGAATTGCTTGGCCAGCATCGCTCTGGGGATGTCTGTCCTGCCCAGGGAGGCTCAGCAGGAGCACTGGAACTTCCTGGCCTGTTCCCATGGGCAGGGAAGGCTCAGAAGCAGGAGTTACTGGGAGTTACCGGTGGCCATGTTCGGCAGCAGCCCAATGGTCCCAGCATGGGCACATTTGAAACACTTTGACCTTTCAGGAAAGTCTGAGAATAACAGTGATTAAATGTAAACCAGCATGTGCACATGTCCAAATACTGCTGGCCTGAAGGGTGTAACACAGGAAGCCAGAAAATGTGTGTCTTGGTGTCAGAGTAGCACAGGTCTGTCCCTGCACCACAGTGAGTCTCACCAAGGGCACTGAGCATGAGTGAAGCATGAAATCCAGGTGACAATAGGCAGTCAGTCACAAGGAAGCATCTTCCTGGGGGCTGTTGACATTATTATTCTGGATCAAGAAGCAAATCTTACATGTTAGTTACTTAGCAGATGAAGTTACCATGCCAACTCATATGCTACCTTTTTTTTTTAATTATTATTATTGCAAGAGTAGGCAGCACTCCCTTGAGATTTCACAAAAGGGGAGGAAAAATGTCAAAGTGCCAAGAATATAATGGAATTTCTAGCCTCAACCCTATTTTCCATAGATCTGTTTTTCAGCTTACATCCTGCTTCTTCTCATGGCAGCAGTGAGGCTAAGCCAAGAGACTCTGAATGGTAATTTAGTGGCCAGCCCACGATATTGTGGTGCTACACTCCAGTAATCCACAGTTCTCTACCCCCGCTTCACAAAATATTCAGGGAACTAATGCAAGGAGCTGGTGCCAAATGATTGCACAGCCTTCCCCCAACCTCTCCTTGACTTCTCTGCATTTCTTTCTTTGTTCACTGTTTCTCTTTGCCTTCCCATCTGTCTTCATTCCTCTGCTGAAAGGATTTTTATTTCTGACAGCTATTTTCCTTTTTTTCTCTGTTGTCTTTACTTGTTTTCCTTCACAAAATATATTATATTCCTGTCTCTTCCCCCCACTCAGTGCTGCCTCTTCTGCTCTCCATCATTTCTAGGGCCCCCTAGCAGAGTGTGGACCCTCCAGGGGCCTGTGGGGCCCACCAGAGGGATGCTGGGAAGCAGGGAATTAGCTGTCCATACCAGTGACAATTTCAAATATGCCCTAGTTCAGCCCGAACACGAGAAAGCCCTTGCCTAACAGACCTGGTGTGTTAAATATTCCTGGAGGTAGAGCGAAAAGTCTCCCTAAATTTAGTGCACTTTGCTTTCTGTCTTGGGATTAAAAGCCACTCAATTCCAAGAAGCACGGATGCTGTAGCCTCTCCCAGGGAAAATCCAATGATGGAGGATGTATGAAAGGAGAGGGGCTGCAGGGAGGAGGTTGGGGGCAGGATTCCAACACCTACACCTCTTTGGGAACCTGCGTAGGATTGGTGTGTTGAGGCACAACAAGACTCCTGAGTGTCTACAAATAGAAGTGGATTCAGCTGAGTGCAGCCTCTGCTGGCGGTGCCTGCTGGCACAGCCGGGAGTCCTTGGCACCGCGCTCCGCTGGATCAGCGCGGGAGCCACTCGTGCCCGGCGGCTGCTTGTGTCAACATTGCCGTGTGTTTGCTCGACACACAGCAGCGATGGGGAAGGATTCCTGGCAGGGGCTGTGCAGCTGCTGGGGGTATGTGGGAAGGGTCTGGGAACTCACTATTCTTGCAGTAGATGTGGGCAGGGTGACACCAATCAGCACTGTCAGATCTTGGTCCAGACTTTACATCCCTTGTAAAAAGATGTCAAATCCAGGGTTCGCCTTCACCAAGAGTCAGCTCCAGCCTCAAAGAAGCAGAAGCACTATATCTGCACTAGTTTCACACCCTATTTTCTTTAAGACCTCTATGTGAACCAGAAAAACAAGGCACAGACCTTTGTCCCAAGTAATGGTTCTTTCACAACTCGCCTTGCATGGCTTTATCCTGTTTATCTGTCCACAGTCCGGGTCAGTAAAGCTCAAGGATGTGATATGGGTTTTGACTCAGCAGCTGGCTTGTGACCAGAGCTAAACAGGATGCATTAATTTGTCCTGGTCTACATCATGGCCAAGTCCTGCTTTTTATCTTACTGAGAGACCTTGGCTATTGACCATTGTATTCAAATGCTGTCAGGTGGACTGGCCATCCAGAGGTGCTCCTCAGTTGTTGACAGACACAGCAAGTAAATATGAATAATTACTGCAGTCCTAACTTTCTACAGTGTGTTCTTAGTGCTTTTCAAGGTCAGGTTTTACACATCTATATGACTTTTTCTGTTGTCACTGGACTCTACAACATGGGGAAGTCCGACTCAGTGATCTGTAAAAGGACTTCCCAAAAGTGCTCAGTGTCTGGCAGCTGTGCTCCCATCAAAGCTGCTGGGCATGAGGCAACTCCATACTAATTTCATGCCACCTGCTCCTCAAAGATATAAAACATTCTTTGGAAGTATCAAGCTGAAGCAGAAGCAGTCCTTAGACTGTGGAAAGGCTGCTCACAGGGATGAGGACTATCCCCACGTATCAGTGCTGCTGAAGGCATGGAGAGACTGGAGGCTGTGATTCAATAAATTACACCAGTGTGATTACTGGTTTGCACATAATGACCTGAGTCATGGCTTGTGGGGGAGATTTTTTCCATCTCAGTGCAGTGCCATAGCACTGTGGGTTGTACAAGGTGATGCAGTGTGTAGTAAATCTGAAGCCAAACTGCGCTTGCACTGAGTAACTCAGAGCCCACAGCTGCAGCTTGAATGGAGCGTGAATTGCGTGACAGAATATGATGGTGAAAAAAACAAAAGCCTAATAGGGAAGGAACAGAGAAGCTAAGTAAGGAAAATCAAAAAGGCTCATTGGTTATATTCTTTCAATCTGATAAAAGTCAATAAGATATTAGAGACAAGTGTTTAATAGGTCAAAGAAGAGGAGATGATTGACATTTCTCTGCAATGTGGTACAAAGATAATCACCACAAGGCCAAATTTTCTAAACAACAGTCTGGCAGATGAGGCCAGAGAGGCAATTAAAAGGCAGGACACAAAATGTGCCATAGCCACAGAAGCAATACAAATTTGGCTTCATTGTTTATCCTTTGATGTTTTAGCAGGCTGGGGGAGATATTTGTGCTAGGAGTTAAAATGAGATTTACTGTTCCCATTGCTATTTTGCAATCATAGAGAAGGAGGATTTACACACCTTAGTGTCATCATCTCTTATCCTCATTCACACTTTCCACGAAAATGTGTCTCAAATGGCTGATTAGAAAACAATGCAGACGAGTCAATGCCCTTGGAATCTGGTTAATTCAAACACATCTATGTTTGCTGTTCTGGAGAACTGCTAGATACGGACCAAAATCCAAATTCCTGCATGAGAGAGGATTGAAGCCTGACTCAGAGCAAAGCACTGTGGTTCCAGCATGCCTGCCAGGCACTGCCCTGGGAGGATGGTGCCAGTATCCCTTTTGGAGCCAACAAAGCAGTCCCTGGTGCAAGGCCAGGCAGCCACCTCTGTCTGGACAACTTTCTACATATCTGGGTGAGGGTATGGCTGCCAAGGTGTGCTTGCATAATGAAGGACACCAAAGAGGACACCAAGCATCACCTGCTACCTCCTGCTGGCCAGTTCTAACCACAGAATGAAAGTAAAAACTGGAGAGGGGCAGGAAAGATCAGGCAAGATTTAATGTAAAACACTTAAAAAGAACCAAAACAAAACATTGAAAAATTTAATATTTAGTTGAATCATAAATTGATTTCTCCCTTTCACCCATCAGATTCCTCAATGTGGCTGCTGGTCTGGGAAGTCAGGCAAGATGTCCCTGGGCATAGCACTAGCCTGGCACGGGTGCTGCAGCTCCCTCTGGGACTGCCCAGCTCCAAGGTGTCCATCTGCATGGCCAAGGCAGAGCTCTGCAATGCTGCTCAGTGCGTGGGATGAGTGTTTGAAGCAGCTGGGTGCTCAGGAAGGAGCTGCTGCTTCCCTGCAGGGAGAAAGGAAAAAGTCTCCCTCTGGGAAGGAATGTTGCTGACAGCCACCAGGAGCCAGGAACTCATGTGGGGCTCCATAAAAACAGACAGAGAGCTCAACTCACTTCCCTCTGATGAGCTCAAAATTATTTTTTTAAATTATTCTTTCTTTCCTGTGGTGGCAGTGGAAAAGCCATGTGCCACTGGCAGCACTGAGAAACAGCCAAGAGTCCCAGGCTCTGGGCTGGGGACTCCACCCCTGGGGTGGTATGGATGCTGTGCCCACAGCACAGTGCTCAGCAGGGACACAGGCACCACTGCAAACTTGCAGGGCTGGCTCCAGTTCCCCAGGCAGTGGGAACAGAGCTCCCTGGAGAGCCCGGCTCCATGGTGGCACAGCTGTGGGGGCTGCATTGACACAGCACTGAGAGCTCCATCCATCTTCCAGCTTTCCAACTCACACCAGACTTTCCAACACACCCTCAACTCTGCAGAGAAGAGTTTGGCTCAGTCCTAGGAGGGATGGGAACTGGAGTTTTCTGCATACCAAGGCTGTGCTGTGACTTGTAGGGCATGTCATGTCCTCAAAACAGTGTCAGTAGCATTAGGTCAAATTAAACTACATCTGCTGGTGAAAGAGGAGAGAAGATTGGCAGGGTTTTTCCAGCTAGGGGGTGGTGCAGATGATGCCAATTGCTCAATCTCATCCGTGCCACAGTGTGTTTGACGACGCAGGAACCTCACAAACATTGCCTGGAAGTATTTTCTCTGGGCTTGGGAATAAAACCACGGCTGTGTTGCCTTGAAGTTTGACCCCACCTCAGCAGATGGGTACAGAATGGTCCAAGGCACTGTTGGGCATGAGAACTAGGAGAGCAGTAGGGTTTGGGCTGTCAGGTCCCTGTGGAATGTGGGTCTCTGCAACCTCTACCTTTTACTCTCATGCCTTTGCAAGCGCTGGATTTCATCCCTTTTCCAGAGAGAAAAGTTGAATCTTAGGTTTGTATTGTGGTTTGCTTCCATTCCTGCAAGATTTGTTGGGCAAAGTCAGACTGACTTTCAGTGACTTTCAGATGCAGAAGCAGATGTCTCATGAGCACTATACAGAGGGTAAAAGAAAAAAATATTTTGTGCTTTAATCCTCACCCTGCTGGCACTAGAGCATTGCAGAATGAAATAAGCAGAGAGAAACGCTACAGGAGGGTGAAATGTTCACCACAAGAGTTGGAATGAAGGGAGATAGGATATCCTGGGGTCCTTTGCTGTCCCCTGCATAGACACACGTGTGTGAACACAGCCCTCTCTCTGCAAGCACAGGCAGGCAGGTTGCAACTACAGCATGCATTTGTGTGATGTAGTGGCACGTGGAGGTAGGGGAACACTGTAAATCTGAAGCCTTTGTTTCCCAAGTTGGAAGAAAGTCGGCATTGTCTCCCCAGGTCCAACAGTGCCTCACTGATTTTTGATGCTGGAGCAGATAGAGGCAATTAAGCAGATCTTTTACTTTCAGGTTCTGGCTCCAGCGTTGCGAGGTTTTTGCAAGAGCACCCTGGGAGCCGGGACACCCACACATCGCAGTGGGAGCTCTGCCCTCCCAGAGGCACGAACCCCGTGGCGGAGGGAAGCGCACGCCCGGCAGCTTCTCCTTGTTTCACACTGGATAAAGCCCAGCCTCCCGCTGACATACTCACACAGTCAGCCCGGCACTGCGGAATTACATCTGCTCCACTTGCCTTCTTGTTTTCTGCCCCGGGGGAATGGGATGTATAGGCTTTCTTAAAGGACCACACGGCACACGCAAACCCATGGGGAAGTGCGCCGCAGTCCGGTTTGGTGTGACAGCCTGCGCCACCTGCGGGGCTCCGCGGCGGGGGCATCGCCGCCGCCGGCTCCCGGGGCCGCTGCCGGGGGAAAGGCAGGCACGGCCGGGGATGTGGAGGCAGGGCTGAGCGGTTTGCAGGGTGCTTGCCACGGCAGCGATGCCGGAGGAACCGGGCTGCTGCTGCCCAGCGAGAACAGATGTGTGGGAGCCCGTGGGCGAAGGGTGGCCGTGAAGCGCGGCAAGGGAGGGCAGTGCTGGTGGCCGCGCTCCCCACAAGCAGCCAGCCCCTGTTTGGGGCAGGGTGGCCCATGTCCCCAAGAAGCCAGTCCCCACGGGGGTGCCTGCACACGAGTGGGCTTCCCCTGTGCTCCTGCAGCTGGAACTCGATGGAGACACGGAGTCTGGCTGGCACTGGCAGCCTCTCCAGTGGCACGTGTCCTTGCACCCATTTCTGCGGGAGCCACAAGGAGGGGGGACACAGTCTGCCAGCACATACGAGCAATGCTCAGTGTTCCTGTCACTGCTTTAAACCAAATAAGACCCTACAAAAAAGAAGATGGTGTTTTTGCAGCAGCACCTGCTATGCATTATAGACTCCCACATCAAAAGGTTTCAAAACATAGCTATATAAATCCCCTTGGACTGGGGAAGAAAAACACTGCCAGTGAATTGACCCACTTGAAAGGACAAGCAGGATTGACACCTGTCAGGGCCGAGTGCTTTGGAGCTACTCAAATTATACAACTGCATCACTTGACTGCCACGAGGACATGCAGTTTCCCACCTATCTCCTTGGCAGCAGCCCACAGTCCTGCTGCTCCAGGGGATTCTGGCACTGTTTTCTACTGGTCTCCAGTTTTCCATACAGATTATGCATTTATTAAAATAAAGGACAAGCTCCTAGGACTGGTTTACAATAGCGTCATTAGACAGATTCCAGTCAGCCGGAAGAGGTGCTCAATGTTTTGCAGCAGCAGGAGCAAGGGTTTGCAAACACTCTAATAACTGGTTAGGAGCTACTGCCTTTGTCGGCTTAATAACCAGCTATGGCTTAACCAGTTCACTCTGAACAAAATGACATCATAATTTCTGCACCAACTGGTTCCCACCATCTCACAGAAATTATGCCCAGCTCTCTCCATATGATGGGAAAGGTTCTGAGGGTCAGACTGATGGACTGCACATGAAATAGTCTGGAGAAAATCAACCAAAAAGAGTGTCTGGGCTCTAATGCTCACCCTGAGCATGGCTGGGTTATAAAACCTTCAGCTGCCTCACAGAGATGAGGTCCTTCTGCCATCACTGACCACCCACTCTCATAGGGGCAGCTCCTTAAGTGAATTATCTCTGCAATGACGAGCCCCTGCAAGCATTCATTAACACAACAGATTTGAGCAGTTTCAGCAGATTTATGGGTTTCAGGTTTATGGAGTCATTGATATGTGAATTAAGCACTGACTGACTGAGAGTAACTCTTCAAAAAGAGTCATTATAATCTCTATAGAAATATAGTGATTACAGTGACAACACCTTCAATGCAACTTCAAAAACATCCATCTTTAAAAAATGGTACAGAAGTATATATTTAAATAAAGCACTAGTTCTCAGTTTTTCCCATACACCAAAGGTAAAGAAAATTCAGATTTCCAGAGGACAGGCTTCATCCAGTGAGATGTTCAGTAGAAGTTGCTTCTCCCTTCCCTGGGGCATTGCTATGGGCACTAAAGCTCACACTGGTGTGGGCAGTAAAAAGGTGTGATACAAGAACCCTTCAACACTGGAAGAAAGCCATGGACTCAAAGTGTTATTCAGATAAGAACCAGCCTGCACCTTTCCTCCCTCTATCAAACCAAGCCTGGGATCACGTGGAGAAAGTTCAGCCAGGAAAAGGCCAAAGAGGTTTCTCCCAAGGCTCCATTGATTTCTCTCAAGGTCCTCGTGCTTTAGAATGTCCTGCAGCAATGTGGCAAACAAATGCTAACCTGGCTTTGATAAAATTTTTGAGCACTGTAGAGTGGAAATTTTGGTGCACAAAAATTCTCCCACAAAGGAGAAGCACAAGCTCCTGCTTTATGCAACCTCCCCGTCATCTGCAGCAGAGGCAGTGCTGAGCTCCCAGCTCAGTCCTTGGCCTCAATGACACATTTTCAACAGACAGCTAGCTGTGGTGACAGGCACAGCAGGCAGGTGCCTTGGCTCCAGAAGTGGTCTGCTCTTAGTCACCTAATTTAAATGACAGAGTAGTCTAACTTTTCTTGAATTGCTCAGCAGGGCTTTATTCCTGCTCAAAGGCTGTTATCCACTGGGAACATTCAGCCCTAGCCAGCTCCAAGGGGAAATTCTCACTGTTAAGTTCAATGCCCCATCTCCAGGAGATGGGGGAGTCTCCAGGAAGCCAGTGGAGTCATACCACAGTGAAAAGCTGTGGCAGCAGGCTGGGGTTTTGGCAAAGCATAGGGTGAAGTAAGAGCAGAAGCACAATCACAGATAATCCACTGTCAGTGTCATGCACAAAGAGCTTCTGCTCTTTGAGTTCTGGTTTGGCAGCTCCTGTGGTGAAAGGGTGAGGGCACCCTGCTCAGGAGGACACAGCAGCTTCCACCTGAAGCCAATGAGCTGTGACATGTCAGTCTCCAGGCTGGGCTGATGGACTCCACCCTGGCCTTGCTGATGCCCACTGCAAACCAATGGGCTATGGAGTGCACAACCTGCACAGCCAGCTATTAGCCATTACCATCCCTCTACTCAGCAGCTCACAGCAATCACAAACAAGCAGAAGGAAATGCTCACCACAGTGCATCCCTGATGCACCAGCTGAGCACCCCCAGGAGCAGAGCTGCTCCAGGCTGGGGGAGTACACAGGCACTGTCCTGACCCTGGCTGCACCACGCAGCTCTGGGGCCAGTGGGGGCTGCTCTGTGCCTGCTGGCAAAATGTATTTGTAGGGCTGTTGCAGCAAGCATCAGGAGAATGGTGAAGCCTGTCTCCCAGCCCTGCCAGTCCTGTTGGGCTCACATGAGTCCTGGCATGCTTCAGCACAGCTGGCATAGCACATGGGGCTGGTGGCTTGCTGAAGGTGTTAAAACAATTTCACTTCAAAAGAAGAAAACCAGTGTGAGAGATCCTTCCTGAACAGGCCTGTTCCAGACCTTTTATAGGAGGAGAGGAAGGAAAACTTTGATATCTATCCTTCAAAAGCACCTAGGATGGACTTCCACAGCAGTGGCAGCCCTCATGGCAAAACCTCCTGGGCCACCTTTCTGCAACAAAATGAGCACTTGTGATTTCGTTCCCTGGTGTGATATATATTAGTTCAAGTGGTCTCCTCTCATGGCTACACAGGAACAGTGTAGGACACTATCCTTAGGTCTGGACCACATCCTCTCCCAGATGTGGTAACACTCCTGTATTTTGCAGAAATGCACCTTCCAAATTCTTTCGCTCAAACCTGGGGGCCAGCATCCCTTCTGTAAAAGCCAGCCTCTAAATCACAACCTGCTTCTTTCCTGCAAATGGACTTTTCAGCTTAAGGCTCAAAGCTCCCTCAACCTAAAAGCAGAAAGAAAAATATTTCAGGTGAAACAATATCTGTCATTTCCTGCAAACCACCCCTCAGGAGGAAATGCATGTGGAGCATGCAGGAAAAGGCATGTGCAGCCTCTGAGCATGTCTTTGCCTCATCCATCATTGCCAATGCTGTTAAAAATGTCAAGCCTCACTGCTGCAATAAATCTCTGCAGCTCTGGGGTCTCCTCCACCCACACAGGGTGAGATTTCAAGTGAAACCTGCAGAAAGGGAGTGGGTCACAGCATGCCCCACCAGGGCTGTGCCAGGTGGATTGCCGAGGCTGTGAGGGGGCATCTGATGCAGCTTTCTGAATATGCATCATAGCAGTATTCCCCTGGAGCCTCAGCAATATATTTTTCTCCTGGTCTTTGGAGCTGATGAAAACCTCAGTGCTGTGGAGGGAATTGCAGGACTCCCCCAAACACTTTCTGTGTCCCTCACCTCTGCCAAGGAGCACTGCACCTCTGGAGTCCTACACTGTTCCACAGGTGTTATTGCAGGAAAAGAAATAAGAAAGAAGAAAACAAATATAAGCAAAAGACACAGAGAAGAGATGAGGGATCAAATAAACCCCAAACCAAAGTGTCAGGAGGCAAAGCAGCAGTTGAAAGCCTCACAGAGGCTTGTGGGTGCAGGGCATTAGGGAGCCCAGTAGGGAGCTGTTAGACAGCAACACCCCTGCAGATTTTAATGCACTACAACTTGACAGAACACTTTGCAAAAGCCATAATTGAAGAAAAATGGAAACCAACAGCAAAACCTAGTACATTTTTCATTTCCCATGACCTTCTGTGGACACACACCTAGAAACAGCATTTCCAGGAACAGGAGCATTCCTTGAGAGCTGCTGCTAGGAGAGAGCACCAGAAAGGCTTGTAGGAAAAGAGGTGACCTAGACTGTGAGATCCAGAGCTCCCTCAGGATTCTGTTTGACATCCCAGCAGGCCCTGGTGCTAGCTGTGTCTTGGGGTAGCTGACAGTCCCCAGAGAGGCCCAGAGCAGACTCCATCCATGCTGGACCTACTGCCTGCTCTGGCAGCACGCCAGTCACAGTGAGCCTGTCTGTACAAACCAACACTAAGTAAATATTTTGTGGATGAGGCAATTAAAACTTGGATAGAAAGAGGTTTAATTGGACTTTGTGTCCAAAGGGGCTTTCCACCCCTCAACCTGTGTCTGAATAAATAGCTCATTCCTGTGTTCACATTGTCAGCCTGCCAGGTGGCAGAAGCATTATCAGTAATGGTTTTCCCCAGTACAGCAGGGCGGTCTCTGGCTTACACATGACTTTGAAGAGCCCAAGGACAGAAAGCTCTGCACTGCACTGCCTGGCTGAGGAAGGTTTCAGGCAGGACTCCCCCTGCACCATGGGGGAGCCACAAACGATGCTCTGCCCAGTTCCATCTCACCATCAGAGCAATTTCACACCAAGTCCATGCTGCCACACTTCTCTGTTTAATATGATCATAATTATTCCCATCCCACACACTTTCCATCTCCTGGACACACAGTGTCTCCCAGAGATAGAGGAGGCTGTTACCCTCCATTCTCTCCCTCTGTTCTCCTCTGAACAGCACAAAGTCCAAATGTCATTTATTATATCTATCCATCAACTAATGCCTTTGATGTCCCTTATCACACTGACAAGTGAAATGCTGGCAGGCTCCTAAAGCAAAGAAGTGCACACTGCCCATGGCATGATGGCACCTCCTGATTTACCCCTCATTTTTTATACCAGGACCTTGGACACCTGGCAGTCTGACTTGCCTCTATCTGGGCACTGAAGGAGCCCCAGGGTAAAATCATTTTACACAACAAACCAAGTGACTGTGTTTAATGTTGTTTAAACCTTCAAGGCCCCTTTTTTCGTGCTCTTTTGCTTTGAGTTCCCTCCAAGGTTCCCAATTGCTCTGAGAATGGAGGGATCCAGGGCTAGCAACCTCATGGAAATAAGTGCCCACAGGGCAAAGTGAGGACGTGAATATATATAAATATTTAACCAGGGGACACATTACTCCCTGTCCCTCACCCATGTCTGGCAATCATTACTGGGACCAAGCCACCCTGCAGAAACAGGGCAGAAGGAGGTGAAATGCAGCTCTGGGGCTGCTTTTGAACCCCCCTACCCAATTAATGTGGGGCTTCAGCCCATCAGGACAGAACTTCATCCTGAAATCCTCCTTCCCTTCATTGCCCCAGGTCATCTCAAGGCAGCAGCTCACCCCACCATAGTACTTCTGGTTCGAGGTCCCATCTCCACTTGTAGGGTAATAATTAACCTGGATTTTTTTTCCCCCACCTCTCCTTTTAAATGCTGAGACGTAGTGAAAGTGAAACAGTGCTGAGTCTTTTCCAGAGATCAAACAAGTGAAGGTGCTGGAGCTCTTGGGCAGGAGCAGACAGGCCTTTTTTTCCACTTTTAACAGCCTTTTTCAGAGGGAAAAGGAGGATGAAGAGCAGCACCATTCCCAGAGGGAGCCCCTCAGCCAGCACATGGTGAGGGATGGTGCCCTACTCAGCTGAGGTGAATGAGCTGGCCCAGAGCTCTGTCCTGCAGAGCTGCTCACCACCACTGCATCTGCACTGCATTTCCTGCGGCACAGAGCTGCTCTCAGCTTCCGTGGATCACACTTGTGCTATCCCAGCTTGCTGTGGAGGGGATCACTTCTGTCAGTACTGGGGTATGTATTCCTTTCCTTCCTCATGGGCTCACACCTTTTATTCCTTGTCCCCTGGCTCTCTCCACCATGTCGGTCATTTGACCATTGCTGCCGCTCTGCTCTGTCTGCAGAACTCCCATGCAGAGTCTGAGCTGAGATCTCAGCCTCCTTTCACTGAAATCTCTGGGCAGTGGGGAGCCCTCCTCTCCCTCCCACCCCGTGTCTGGGCTGTGGGTGAGCTCCTGAGCAAGGCAGTGAATGGTTAAATACTCCCTCCCGTGAGAGTGTGTGAGGCAGGGTCTGAGCAGCTCAGCAAACCCATTGGAAGATGTCATCCCTGCACTTCACAGCCTGTGAAATAACCATGCACAAGGGAGCTAAACTCTGACTGAGGAAGGATGAGATCTATTTCCAGAGTCCCAACATGTCTATTGACTGCAATTATTTTTCAATCCCTGGCTTCTGTGGGCTAGCCAGGCCCAAGACAGGCAGTTCCTGTGTCACCTCAAGGAATAGCTGTTTCTAATAATTTGAACTGTTCACTCAGCTGCCTTGAACCTGCTCCTGAGAAATGTGGCATTTTCCATCCTCAGGGCACTGCAATGTATGATAGCTCTGTGAATGGGCTGTATCAGCTGGTGGTCTGATGGGAGCCCTTTGCAAGGAAGGGAAGGCAAAACCTCTCTCCTCCCTCTTCCCAAACACCTGGGCAGCCCTCAGGGTGGGCAGAGGGGAGTTTGTCTGTAGCAGGGCAGGAGCTGAGCAAGTGCAGAGGCTGTGACTGCAGCCCAGCAGCACTTCTGCCAAAATCTGAAATCTCCTGCAGCATCCCCTGCAGCTTGTGCAGAGTTTGTTTGAGCCTGGAGATACCCATCCTTGGCATACTGGAATGCAGTGGTCTGAGGCAGGATGAATGATGTGAACCCTTCCTGCCTTGTACTGCCTCCTGTGCCATAACCATGATGATTCAGAGTGCAGAGACAGCTGTGGCTTTGGTGGAAGGGGCTAGAGCAGAGCTCAGCCACCTGCTGGGAACCACTCACCCCTGGCCCACCTCCAGCAGCAGCAGCAGCAGCTCAGGGTTTGAGCAGGGCAGAAGTAGCAACAAAACCCAAAGATGCCATATTCACATCAGAAAGTGGAAACAACCCAGTGAGATTCAGGAAGATTATTATTCCTGCATGGCTGGAAATCTACTTAGAAGAATGAAAAGTAAAACCATATCTGGTTACCCACTGAAATGGTATGTTTACACAGGTTTCAACATCTCTGATATCTCATGATTCCTTGGTGCTGGAGAAATAGTTGCCACTTGCCTGTTTTATGGAGTTAAGTGAAGCTTTCCAGAGCACCAGATGCAGGCCAGCATCTGCTGTCTGTGGGTAGAGAGATTGTTTCAGCAGCTACAGGCTGCAACATCTTGCTCTATCCTTGAATTTAGGCACAGGAAAGGAAGGGTTCAGATTTTCAGTCCAGGACTGACTTTGGAGACACATTAATACCCTGTTAAGGACATCTCTAATTCTGCTGTTTTATGCATTTCAGTGATTGCCATCAACCTGTTTGGTAAACCTCCTGTTGAAAGACCAGATAAATAGAAATATGGAGTTAATCACAAGGAGTGTGACCTCAGAACCAGCCTCTCCACTGAACAGTCCAGGGAAAGAAAAGATGGAGGTCACTTCTGAACTGAGCAGCTCAGATGTGCAAAGCAGGGACAGTGGGTTCTTTGAAAGAGGTATTAAAACAATGTTAAGCATCCGGAAATCAAAACGAAATCTGAAAAAAGAGAGAGGGAAGGAAGATACTGGCACTTGGAATGCAAAAAGACTTCTGCAAACACTCAGGAGCTGTGAGGAGAACAAACCCACTATCTGTAATAGCGTGGAGAAGGCTGCTGAAATATGTGAGCCCATTGAAGCAAAACCTCTTTCAGGTAAGACACAAAACCACCAGCCCCTTGTTCCTGGTAGGATAAATGTAACATTAATTTACAGTGTGCAAGGCTTGGGCCCAACAGAGGTGCTAAAGAACTGGGCACCCCTTGCATGGACTTGTTGGGTGTTACCTGGCCCAGCCCAGGCAAGGCTCTGTCACTGAACATGCTGCTCTGTGGCCTCCTCTCTGTTAGTTTAGCCACATCAGCAGCCAACCTATCCACTTTGGTTCCTAATCTTAGAGACTGCCTTGCTCTCTTGCATTGACTTTCCACCTGTCTTCACAACAGCAGTGTTACAAGTATTTGATTTTTATCTTCCTCAGGCTGGTTACCCTCATGTCTTTTGTCAGAATTTTATAGATAGGTCTCAGACAAATTATAACAATTCCCTTTAGTACAGCTCTCACCTTCCCCCAGGTGTGAGCAGACTGCAATGACTTTGCTAATGGTTTGAGCACTGCTGTCCTCCACCTTCTCAAGGCAGAGGTGCTACAATGCATTCACCTGGAGATAGACTGAGGTGAAACATGACTTGGCCTTTCCTCAGCCTAAATTTCTAGAAAGAAATTCTTGGTGTACTGCATAGGGTGCCACAGGGATCAGACACATGGGCTGACACTGCCTCACTGCTGTAATGCTCTACTGTGCTGGGAAGTGATTTACTGCTTTACATTGATACATTGTGAGCTTGGTAAGCTAGATCTGAGCCCATCTCATAAACTTTGCTAGTCTGATCTCCAAGGGTCAGAGATGAGGAGTGGCAGAAAATGTTATCACAAGCTTTCTGATCTCCTGAAATAAACAAGCTGAGAAATTGCACGAGTAAGGCCCATTCTCTGCCCAATAGCTTGTGTTTGGCCTGGACTAGAGCAGCTCTGTCAGAAACACATCCCATCCTGAGATAATATGGCAAGTGATGGAGATTCCACCACGTGCACTATTAAGCTGCATAATAGTTAATTGCCTTTCAATTGTTTTCCTTCAACCACCAGCTGGCTGATCTTGCATTGCTGAATTAAGGATCCATTTAGCACCCAACATCACCTCCCTGAATAATTATCCTAGATGGTGATTAAATGGTGTTTTCTCACTTTGATAAACAGAACAGAATGTATTTCTCTAGTCTCTCACTGCAAGCATTTGTGTAAACACAGGTTTTATATTAATTTATCTAGAAGAGACTAAGTTAATTGGTAGAACTTCCCTCCTTTCTGAGTGCAGAAGCAACTGTAGCACCATATAGGCACTCAAAGATCTATGTGTTCTGTGATGCATCAATCGTTTGGTTATTTGGCATATTTCTGTCTTCATGCAGATACTCTTATGCTACAAAGATTACTTGGTACATGTGGCATAAAACCCAGGTGCAGACAAGCCTAAGGGCAGAAATTATGTGCTATGAACCAGTCCTTTGAGTGCTCTCCAATTTTTCTCTATCATTTTGTATGTGTATGTCCCAGAAGCAGTGGCCACACATGCCTAAGGGATACCCTTTCCCTTCTCTTTAGTATTTTTCTTTTGCCCAGTGTCAGAGTGGGATCTCCTGTTGAAAGCATCTGTTAGGGAGATGGAGAGGTTGAGAGCTTCCTGGAGTCTCTCAAAAGCTAACAGTGCTCTTGGATCTCCTCAGCACATGGCAAATACTTCTTAGCTTACTGGCAAATGGGCAGTGGTTCTTGCATGTGCAAGACTCTGCAAAACAAATAGGAAACTCAGTAGACTCGCCACTTTGGGAGGAGCAGTATTGGCTGACTTCCCCCCAGCCAACACCAGCCCATTCAGGCAGTGGGTGCCAAAAGCAAAGGAGGTGGAGAAACCCATGTAAGACTTGAGTACCAGGAGCACCACAAATCCACAGGTATAGATGCCCCTACAATGCCCACACCTCCCCAAACCACTGAGGGACAGCAGTGCTCAGGACTTGGAAAAAAAACATCACTGGTGTGAGGCTGTGCTCGGCACCTGACTGTGGGCTTACAGACAGGAGGCTCTCTCTGGTATCCCTGGTATCTCTGAGGACATGCTTGTGGGTAGGCTGGGACAGACATAAACATCAAGAGAGAGATCTGACCCAAGAGTTCAGGACACCGAAAGGGGTCTGTCCTGTTGTGCTCCCTCCCACTGCCTCTGCCAGAACCCTGGGCACCCTCCCTGCCCTCTTGGGCAGCACACTGAAATGCCCTTTCAGCCAGAATGCCTGAGCTGGGCTACACCACCATGGCCAACACAGCAGCAGAGCTGTGCTGAGCACAGCAGGGAAACAAGGACACCCATGCTAAAAGAAATCCTGCTGGTAAGGTATATCCTGAACCATTCCTGCTGCCAGTTCCACCTCATCTCCACACCAGCAGAGGGGCAGAGCCAGAGAGGCAGGGTTTTACGCAGCCTGAACCTTCAGTGTCCCTCTGTGCAGCCTCACCAGCCATTGCTTGAGGCCTTCCTGCAGAGTTATCAGCAGTTTTTTTGATATTTCCTGTCCCTGTAACCAGCTGTTCAGGGATGTGGCTCAATTTGCAGCAATTGCTTTCCCACTGTTTTCCTCTCCTGTGTCAAACAGGAGCTGGAGAGATCAGGGAGGCCCAGGGGCAGTCTCAGAGGCACTGCTGGGACCTGACTATGCTGAACTGCCCCCTGCAAGCCTCCCTGTCAGGTATCTTGTCCTGTTACCAACCTGTCAATAGCCTAATGCCTGTTTTGTCCCAACCCCTTCCCCCTGTTTCTGCAGTAATGGAAATCAATGAACTTATTCAGAAAAGACAACTTTTGGAAGCATTTGCAAGTATCAAGTTAATGGAAGATGAGACTATCTCTGAACGGGATTCTGAGAAATACAGCGATAACCCCCAGGAGCTTGTACGGAAATCCAAGGATGTGGATTTGCTTTACAACTCCATCACAAATGCAATCAAGTCCATAGTGGAGGAAACACTGGAGGATCCCACTTTACAGCATACCATGCTGACCTCCATAGTGACTTTAATTGCCCTTGAAGAAGCAGCTCATTCCAGCACAGACAATGCTGCTCGTCCTGGGTCAGATTTGCTTGGGAGGCCCAGAAAGTGGAGGGAGCAATGGAGGGAAGCTGTCAATGAGAGTGCAAGAAAAAGAGTCCTGAAAGCACCCATGGCATCAAGGGAAGAAGCAACTTCTTGGCTTGATCTCCACTTACATTTCCTCCAGGAACACCTGAGGGAAGATTTACTGAAAATCAAGTCATCAGTAAAAAAATGCTATCCAGAGGAGTACCAGGTGTGTGACACATATGTGGAAGCTTTTCACAATGCCATTGCCTCACATTTGCAAGAACTCTCCCAGGGACCACTGGACTTCCACGAGCTCTACACCTTGCTTGACTGGGTGGCCAACACCTACCAGAGGTGAGCTGCTGTGCTTGCCACAATGCCTCTGCCTCCACCAGGGAGCCATGGGGCTGTGGGGTACTCCAAAAGCACCAAGCCATTCTCAGTTTTCCAAGCAAGCAAGCGAGATGCAGTGACTACAGTGGAGCCAGATAGCAAATCTCTTAATAGGTGGGGACAAAGGTCTGTGGATAAAGCACTTGCTGCTTTTTACAGATCTACATCACCCCATTTTCCCCTCCCTCTCCCACTTGCTGCTCCTACATGCCAGGAAGCTCCTCCCTGCATTTGATAAACCTGCTCTGATAAACCTGCTCCTTTCTGCATATGTTTTGCAAGATCCAACAGCTGTTCAGTGACTTTTCCAGGCATAGGAAGGGGCCTGTGGGGGAGATCTTCTTCCTGTTTAATTAAAATTGTGATGCCTTTGGAAATGGGCCACGTTAATCCCCATGCATTAGGTCAGAGTCCTTGAAAAGAGGAGTCAAGACATCATCGAGGGTAATTAGACACATGAAAACAAAGGTTCTGTCTCAGAGGTGTCTGTTGGTTGAATAAGAGAGGTTTAAGACATGGCTCCTTGCAGTTCAGGGGCTTGGAAAATAAGCATGTGGAAACAGTTCTGTCAAAGCAAAATTGTGTCCGTCCTGGTAGCTGGCCTCCAGGTACGGCCTGAACCAGATGTTCAAGGAAGGGAGAAACACAAACCCATTGGCAGCCCTCAAATAAAACAAGGAAGGAGTGAAGGCAGGAGTATCAGCATTGAGCCGAACAGTGGGTCAAAATGGTCAGAAAGGAGGCAGTGATAGAACAGGGCAAGCAGCAGCACACTGTTGCCCAGAACATCCCTAGCCTGGAGTAGCTTTTGGGTAAGAAACATTTCCATTGCAGGTGGTCTTTGTTTTGAACAGCCCTCAAGAGGTTTCTTCTGTGAACTTAACCCAGCTGCTCTTAAAACCCCACCTAGAGTGTGGTGACCATAATGATGTATGTAACCCCCTCAGCATCACAAATCCCTGCAGATCTCATCTGAAGGGAAATTCCTACATGGCCTCACCCCGGCATTGCAGGAGAGCAAGGAAAGAAACGAGCTTCAGCAGCCAGGTTCTGTACCAAAGAAAAGTGCCCCTGCCACATTTCTCTAAATTGCTGTGAAAGGGTTTATTGAGAGTTTGCAGTTGTTTTGGGCACTGCTTGCAATCACCTGGCTGTTCTGGGCCGTTTCTATTTGATTTTCCCATTCAAAAAAACTTGTCTCTTGGAATAAATAATCAAAAAGGAATAGATTGACTGACCCAAACTCATTATTGATGTTACAATTCAAACAAATGAAAAAAATAAAAAGAAAGAGGTGGAAATAAGCCCCTTGAATACACATTTGTCCTTTCAGTGGTGGAGAGTCCATATTTAAATCTGTGTTCTCCTTTGGAATGAGCAGCAGGCTCTGGCAGCAGCTGGGTTGTGCAATGCTCCACGTGTAGAGATGTTTCTCTCTGGGAAATCTGAACCATGACCATCGAAGCATTGACTCCAGGACACTACCAGCAGGCTGAACTTATCTAATGCTGAGCAGCCACTCTGCAGCAGCCTGACCTTGTACATTACAGTCCTCACTTGTATCGGAACCTAACTGTGGGTGCAGTGCTGGTGTGACAATGGGAACCCTTTTTAGTGGCTGAGCAAATGTCCATACTGTGTGCAGGACATTGCAGCTGTGTTCCTTGATTAACAAGATGACAGCTCAAAACTTAGGCCCCACCTTCATCAAAGGCATGGATATTTTCTTCTTTCTCTTTTCCACCTTCACTGCCCTGCAAGATGCGGTGCCTCCACAGTCTGTGGCAGTTGCAGGAGTAGCACATTTAATTGTACGGGCTAATAAGATTTTTTCCTGTCCCAGAGAGAGGAACACAGGCACTCCCTCCCTTCCCCTGCTTCTGTGCTAATCAGCTGGCCTGATTACATGTCAGTCCAGAGGAAAGTGAGCAGCAAAGTCTCGTGTCAGCTGAGCCCTCTTTGGAGTCAGACTCAGTAGCTGCACATCCACCCACCACTTCCATCTGCAGGGGAACATGGCTCGTGTCCCAGGCATGGGAGTGCCTTCCAGGTCCTGCTCTGCCACCTCCCCTGGATCAGGATAATGCACAGAGACAAATCCCAGGCTGACATCAGCTGTGATATGACACTGCAGAGGAGGCAGGGAGATGGGCTAACTCCAAAGGAACACGCTACTACAGGAATTACCCTGAAAGGCATTTTGCAAGCTTCTAGTCGAATGAATCAGCTTCACATTGTTTATTTTAAAAAGTAAATTCTCATAGCACTTTTCATGTCCAAACAACTCAGAAGTCTCATGATTTCTGAAGTGGGCTGAAACCTTAGATCATTTTGGGTTTGAATAATTAGGATTTTGAATAGAAAGGAAAGATTTTCTTGTTAAACCTTGAAAACAAGCAGCACAATTTAAGCTTTAAGTATATTTCTCATGGCTTAGTAATTATGTAGCTCATGCTGCATGAATATTCCATCAGTTTATTCACACTCTGAGGCATTATAATTTTTTCATTTGATTCTTTCCAGTGAACTCTTTCTGGGTCATCCTGAGCTCAAACCAGAGGTTAAGACAGAAAATCTGTCCTTGCTGTTAACACCAGCTGATTGGGATAAACTGAAAAACGACTACATTGCTTCTGCAAAGGTGAGAGTTTTGACTTAGTCCCCACATGTCCCTACGGGAAAGTACAGGAGCCCCAGCCTCCCAGACAGAGGTCTTGGATGACTACATTGTGGTTTCCAGCTCCACCATGTGCTGAGTCCTACTGGCCCCACACAGAGTAGCCTGTACTCTAAAGCAAAAAATTCCTGAATACCACCTTGGGGACCCAAGCAGAGCCAACAGGACTGTACCAGACCCACTCAGTATGGCAGACACTTACTGAAAGGTCATCACTGGGCTTCAGCAGATTGTACACATTGCAAAGGCAGGGGCAAAGGCATTTTAGCAGCTCCTGTCCCTGTGTGGGATCTCCTCCAGCCCAGCTGAGGTGTGCTATTGGCAGACTATGGGCATCCCCACCAGAGGACACACTCATGGTTTGTGTCCGCTGATGAAGCCGGTTCCCTGTTGTCTTTCTGCAGTCCTTGTCTGGCACCCTGTGTAAGACTTCCCTGCCTCTTTGCTGGGCTCAGATATTTTCTTGCAAATCATTTCTGAATCAGGGCACAGCTCAAGGTGAGCTCAAGGTACCCAGCTGAATAAAATCAGTATTGCTCCATCATGCTGGTGAAAGATCACTTTGTTTCACCAGCAACAAGACTGATTTGCCAGCCAGGACTGAGCAGTGCTGCTGCTTACCTGAGTGGCTGTACCTTGGAAAGGACTGGTTTGATCTTTAATCCTGACCTGGTGCATGCCATGTGCTGGAGGACTTTGCAATGAAACAAACAGCTGACCCACTGTTTCCCTGCCAGGAAAACGACTCTCCTTTGATTTGGGAGTACCTTGCACACACAGAGCACAGCTCCTGATTTCTCTTGAGGTCTGGAGCAAGGCCTGTGACTCTGCTCCCCTCTCCATGCCGTGCGTGCTGGCCACACCCACCTGCTGATGGAGCAAAAAGCAGCGAGCTGCTGCGCTTGTGTTTGCTTCATTATCCTGAGCTGCATGTTTCCTTCCTATGTTTAACATTTAGGGGAAAATCAAAAGTTATTTTGGAAACATCCTGAGCCTAGAGGTCACGGAGAAGTGGGAGAAGGAAGTTCATTTAGAAGAGAAGGAAAACCTCTACCACGCCTCACTCTCTCTTGATATTCAAACGGTATTTAATTAGCTGGGGGAAAGTGGGGGGGTCTCTATGGCTCCAGGGAAACTGGATCGTTTCCTTCTGGGGTAGAGGTACCGCCTCCTGTGATAATTTATGTCAGTCACACACTGGCAGAATACATTAGAGCAGAAAATGCCGTTTATTACAACTTTTAGCTCTCCCGCTTGCCTTCTAGCTGCAAATTAAACCTGCTGTCAATTGTGTCAGCAACATAATAGGCAACTGATTTTAAAGTCCTGAAACCTCTTTGATTCAGAAGAAGAAAGAGAATTGGAAAATAGGTGGAAAGAAAAGATTTCTTTGAAAAAACCTTTGGCTTAAAGAGCAACTTTGTCCCAGGGCTGTGGAAGCTGGGGAAAGGCTGTAGGCAGTGACAGCCACTCCAATTTAAACAGTATGAAAAACAAAAGCTCCTACTAGCTTTAGGGACTACAGGGTAATAAAGGCAGGAGGGGTTTGGATTAATTCTCATCACTCAATTGGTTGAGTCACTTAATTAAATAATACTAACAGAAAAAAGAAAGGGAGAGAGAAAGAAAGAAAGAAAATCAAAGAGTTTTGCCTGCTGATGTGACTTTTTTTTTTCCATAGAGGAATATGACACATTATATGATCACAGGGAAGGCAGGTCTGAATTGATTTAGCAGATGGATAGGAAGCCATGGGAAGTACCAGAGTAGGACTGCAACACACCTCAGTCCAGAAGTGCAGCTGAGGTTGTGGGAACGGCAATCTGGGAGGAGTTCCAGTGCAAACAAGAGTTCAGGGTGATGCCTGACCCTCTGTGCTGCCCTGGTATCACTCCTGAGAAGGGGGCTTGTGTGGGCCCTCAGGGATGGGGCTTATAGTCACCCTTATCATGGGGTCATACACGGGGACAGCTCAGCTCCCCTTGGGCTTTGGGTTGGGGAAATTCCAGCAATTCCCCCAAAAGAGATGGATGACACCAGGACACCCCAGAACTCCAGCCAACACTGCCTCTAATTCACACTCAGACAGCAGAAGGGCATGAGGCCATTAGGGGTGAATAATTACATCACAAATCATTTGGTGCTTCTTGGCCCATTCTGCATTATAAATTTTAAAACTTTCAGAGATTAGTGAAAACCTCCTGGCAACACGTTGGCTGTTTGCCCCTTTGCTAGGTGAGCCGTTCTTTCCAGCCACAGCTGCATGAGATCCTTGTGAAGGATGTTCCACCAGTGCTTGTCCCACTCACTGGAGTTTCTTCATTCCCTTTTCTAGATCATCGGGCAGCACGTGAAGGTGTCTGGAGCTATCAGCAGAAGCCTGGAAACAAAAATGCTTGAGTTGTGCATGGCAGAGCTCCTTGAATTCATACCAAGGTCATCACTGCTCTGGGCAACACTTTCTTTCTAAATGAGTCCCACACTGGTAAAAAGAACAGAGGAAAGGTCCAGGCAGTGGACCAGACACTGGCACTGAGCAGGCACAAGGCTGCTCGTGGGAGAATTAGAGATCACAATGAGCCCAGTAAATAGCAAGCTGCAAAACAACTTGGAGAGAGTCATAAAGAGACCCAGATAGGACTCTGTGAATTCAAATATCTAATGTCAGAGGTCTGGGAAGTAGTTGCTATCTGGAAACTGCAGTGATCCCATTCACCCAGGACTTTTGACATTGGATACTGGTCAATTGCAGTTCAGTCATGAGCAAGCAGTATTTATGGATCCCTCAGACCAAAAGCCTGAGCCCAAGACATCATTTAGGTATCCTGGGATAAGTCCTGCTGAGTGGTTTGCTCTGGCATCCCATGGCTATGGGCATAAAAAATGGCTGATGAGACGCTCTCTGCTATACCCTGGCAAAACACACAGCTGGGCTGCCTCCTGAGTCCCTTAAAATTTACCCAGTGTCCAAAGGAAATTGCTGAAATAATGTTTTTTCTTTTTTCTTTGTTCTTCTTTTCCTTTTTCTTTGTTCTCTTTTAAATTTTTTTTCTTAATTTTTTTCTTTCTTTTTTAATTGTTTATAAAAAACCCCAAAACTGTGTAAAATGCAAGCTGGAGCAGCCAGGGCTCTCACATTAAGGGAACGCTGAAACTTAAGCTTTTTCTTAAACAATCCTGAGATGCAAGTGGCTGGTGCCAGCTCAAGCAGGTTCCTTTACCCTGACAAAGAATGGGACTAGCAGGCAAAGCCTGCCTGAGCACACAGCCTCCTCCCTTCAGCGTGGATGTGGCTGTGAAACAGCTGTCAACTCCATGAAATTGGTGCTACACTAAAAACAACTACCTAACAACCACACTGAGGTGTTGGAGGGGAGGGAAGGTACATGTGCTGCCCTATTCCTATATTTTCTCTTATAAAATCAGCCATGTGTTCTCAAAAGGCACATAATATATTGCCCCAAAAGACAGTAAAATGAAAGCTCAGATTTATAAGCCTGTGTACCACACTTGCAATTAATCCCTCAGCATGAGCAAAAGTCAGAGATTTGGCCTCCCAACATCCCTTGCATCTCTCCAAAAGTGCTGTGTATCTGCTCAGGTGAGTGCACCCTAAACCCAAAATTATCTGCCATCTATTCCCTCCACTGCACACACTTGTTATGACAGCTGGAAAAAACTTGTCTGCATACAGAGGGGACAGGTTGGGCCAGCCATGGGTGTTTCCTGACACCACCATGTACACAGAAGATGAGGCATCCTCAGTGCCCCACCGTTAGTGTTACCTGGGTGTATTTTCCTACAGGTTTGAGCAGGAGTTCATGGCGTGGAGCACTGTCCAGGACAGCCCCATCTTTGTGCCCTATCTTGTTGCCTACATCAACAGCTTCCATGACCTGGTGTAAGTCTGCTCCCCCCGAGACAAACTGCAGTGTTTCTGGGGTCTGGGGGTGGCAGGATCTAGAAAGGAAAGACCAAATTCTCCTTGAGGTGCCCCGGTGGGTGCTCAGCCTCCAGCCCTTCTAATCTCAAGTGAGGATTTCCCCCAAGGGATGCAAATAAAAGCCACAAGGGTGAAGAGACAGAAATATGGATGGATGCAGTACTTGTATGAGAGTTTTGAACTCATTTTCAGAATATCTTTTCCATCCTCAGGGGACTTTTTTTTTTTTTTTTTTTTTTTTTTTTTTTTTTTTTTTTTTTTTTTGTTCTGGAGGTTAGCAGAATAAACTCAGAAACATGGCCTCAAGGCTGCCTCTGGCACTGGGCTGGAGGAAACTCCATGAAAGCACTCAACCGAAAAATAAATGCCTGCCATTGCTGCTGGCATCTGGAAGTTCCAGGGCTTTGCATGAATTAGTTACTTCAAGCTACAGGTTGGAAAGTGCTTCTGATGAACAGGTATCCTCAAGCTGTCAAAATCTACCACTCACCCCATAAGTAGGATGGTGCCAGTGAGTGCACGTCCCAGGGTCTGGTCCATCAGCCCCGTGCTGAGGTCCAGGGATTCATCAGCAACTGGGAACATACCTGCTATGCAGATGTGGTGCTTTTATTTGTCAACCCGGCAAAACACCACAGGATTAGTGCGTGGGCTCTGGCCACCAGAAAGATTGGGGTGTGATTTCCAGCCCCTACTGCTGCACCGTTCCGGCAGGGATGCATATGCCAACTATTATTCACGGGATGGAGGGGATTTCGTGCTGTGTCTCGCAGGAGCCGACGGCTCCAGCCGCAGCGAGCACTACCGCCAGGGAGTCTCTAGATGGCACGGTCTCTCCAGCAATGCTCACCTCGCCGAGGAAACGGCTTTCCCTGCCTCCTGCTGCCCCTGCGGGAATTTGCTGCCCCTTCCCTGCTGGGCAATGGAGAGGGGGTGAATGGCGACGCCAGCCCCAGGCAGGGAGCTGGAAGTGTTTGGGTGATGGGTTTATTCCTGAGTCAAAGTTAAACATTCATCAGCCTGGGGTGATGAGTTGTGGGGCAGAGGCAGGTGTCCTAACAGCACGATTTTTTTTGGATGCTGAACCCAGACTTCAGGTGTTCAGCCGGAGTGACAGTCCTGAGCTCCAGCCTGGGATGACAGGGATGGTGTTGGGTGCCTTATAGTCATGCCGGGGCAGCCTCAGACATACAAATCTGGGCAGTGACAGGAACCTGCTGTTCTCTGTGTTTACAGCAGTGGATGTGGCACATCCAGGGATGCTCAGGCATCACTGGTGATGCTTTTTTTTGTGGTGGTGCTGCCTCAGTTCCCCTCCTCACCAACACTGAGCATGTCCCACTGAGCAGTGGGACAGGGATGGAAAGCGAGAAGAAATCCAGGTCACAATGCCCCTAAAGCACACACACACACATTGGGAATTTCATTACCCTCTCAGAAGTTTTCTTTCTCATAAGGTGAAACATTGCAGAAGTATGCACTGTCCTTAGGAAATTCCACAGGCTTCCATCCCCGTAGTTACCATCCCAGCTGCTGCTGATAGACATTGTGTGGAGTGAATCAGACAGGCTCTGAGGGACACAGGATCAGCAGCTTTCCCTTCTCTGGCTTTATTATTTACTTTTCCCCCACAAAAAAACCCTCAGTTCTCTCCCAGGTACCTGGAAATAAATTTGCAGAGATGTTGCTCAAGTGAAAGAGCAACTGGCCTATGCAACTACTCTGCATGGCTGCACTGTCCCACCTGATGAGGAAGTCTGAGGGGTTTTTTAACTACAGTTACTCATCTATTATTCATTTTCAGTGTACAGTATTGTGCAAAAAGAGCCATTACTTTGACTCAGAAAGTGTTTCCAAGAGGAAGTAGTAGAAACACAAGTTTATTTAAAAATAATGTCCAACATGCCAATCCAGATAACATGCTTAGGGCCATGTAATAGTTTACATTTTAACATTAACTCATTGGCAATCTCTGTCTCTCTGTAGGTCAGGGCTGGAAACAGCGTTTACAGTCAATACTGAGGAACTGCAGAAGATTTTGGCAGCTCTGACAAGGAACTTCACAAATATTTTTTTAACAAAATTAAGAACAAAAACACAGGTAAGAGGATCTTGGCCACATTATTTCCTCATTATAAGGGTTATGTGCAGTAGGTGAGGGTCATTGCTCTTCCCTTGTCTCACCAACTAAATCTCATTTTGCAGCACATGAAATTATGGTCCCTCCAAAATGCATTTAACACCTGTGGAAATCCCCCTTAAAAAGCAACACTTGCAGCATCCTGGGAATTTTTTGCTATGAGCAATGATACATTTTTCAAGCTATTAATAGCAATCAAAAGAAAAGGATATTTAGCAGCTTCCAGTCTCTCAGGCAAAGCAGTGGGGAAAATTTTATCTGAAGTGAAGCTCTGGAGAGGCCAGCTGAACACCACCAGTGGGACACTTTTCCTTCTATGAAATCATTTGGATTTTTCAGAACTTTGACTTACTGATTCATAGACCTGCCATCACAGTCTGTCAGAAACCACTTCAGATAGGACAGAATTCATTCTGGTAGGGGTCGTTTTTCCAGGCTGTTCCCATGGTGACAAAAGACTGATTGTTCCAGAATGAGGAGGCTAAAGGTCTTGTATCAAACTCTGATAAAACTCTGATAAAATTTGACTTGTGTTAAGAGGTCTAAAAGGCAATGTGCTGCAATGAAGTTTGTACTTCTCAGGTACTGTAGATGAGCCTTTCTGCTCTCAGCCAGTTGGGGTCTGCTAGCTCCAACTGGTATTATAGAAAAGATAGGGGAAATCAAGCCTTTGGTCCCACCCCTTTTCACTTATCCTAATTCACTTTCTAAATCCCCAAACATAACTTCCAGAAACCAGGACAGTCATGGAATTTCTCCAACCTAAGCCAAGCCCTCCTGGCCAAGGGGACTTTCCAGTGACTGCAGATTTTGTCTTGGAGCCTAAGCATCAGATGAGGAAAGGCCCTGAGCCAAGGTATTGAGCAAGAGAGCTGAAATGGCGTGAGAACTGAGAGAGGCCGAGTCAAAGCATTTCTAAACAGCTCTCCAGCAGGCTGGGAGCACAGCAAGGGGGGAGATAATTGGGAAAGAGATTGCCAGGAGTCTAAAGACAGAGATCATGAGAGCAAGGAAGAGAAAAGGGGACATGCCAGAGGAAGGTTATTTTGCATTTGACCTTTAGGGAAGGGTCTTCCAGGTGCCAGAAGTCTTTAGCAGATATTGCTGTTTCTATACGAAGGTACATTAGCTCTAGGGACCCAACAAAAGAAAATAACCTGTTAAGGACACTTGGTCAGAGTGCCTTGTACCCAGGACAGATGGGTAACACATGTCATCCCTAACCATGAGGCATAAAGCTGGAGATGCTCCCAGCTGCCATTCCCCCCACCACCACATCAGAGCAAAGAGCTCTGAAAGAGAAGGAAAATCCCAGCAAGACTTCATGCAGGTCTGCAGAAGTACAGACAGCCTACTGGAAAAGCTGTGAACACAAAGATCTTCATTTCCTTATGGAGAAGGCTGTAGAGGTGATGGATTACTGGGCTAATTTCCAAGAGATTCACTACCAAGTGAATTTTTGTTTCCATGTAACACTGGTGTACATGGTTGCCCACCACAGCCTGTTCTAGTCATGCCTGAGTTGCTTGTGATTAACATTCTAATCTCTTTCTTCCCCAATACATTAGAGAAACAAATTTATTTACCTAAAGAAATAGAGTTGGTGGATCAGAAGGTGGCACAGAGCAAGGAAATGAGGTATCCCAAATAAGCCTTTAATGCCAAAACATCTCCTGCTCAGGGCGTGATGCTTCTCCTCTCTGCACTGGGAGAGGAAGGGGAGACATGGGTGTGAATTCCCTGGGGTGGAGAGAGAAACCCAGCCCCAGCCTGCTCCTCATGTGTCTTCATGCAGAGGGAGTGTTCTGTCCTTTCAGTTCAAGCCTGAGATCAGGTGTATAGCTGGGTGCCTTCAGCTAGGGCACCATCAGCTACTCTGAATATACCTGTGCCATCAGTGAGTTGGTCCTTTTTCAGCCACTCCTTAAGAAAATCCTGACCAAGAACTGGATTTTGGCGATGGAAAGGCCGGACTCTCTGGCACTGGCAGTCTCACAGTTCTCCGAACACCTGCAGCACATGAGGGAGCCCCTGGGACAGGTAGGCAGCCAGTCCTACACCTGGGCACAGGAATGCTGAGGGGCCACACCATCATTTTCAGGTTGTGGTAAGACCTGCAGACTCCTCTGCAACAGTGGTCGCTCTTTATAACTGTGGGGGCTGCAGATATGAGTGAGTGAGTGTGTGCTGATGCTGTGCTGCCTTGCGGTACCTCCTCTATGCCCTCAGGTGCTGCCAAACACCTGGGGGCTTTCCCTGCCCTCTCTCATTGCCTTGGCCTTGAATGGACAAAAAACCCCATGAAGTTTTCTTCTTTTTAAACAGGAGCTTCTACATGAAGTTCATAAATATGTGGTGAAGGAATATGTCACACAGATCATCAAACCCAGATGGAAAATGAACAGGGAGACACGTCAGCAAGTGAGCAGAAAGATGAGCCTGGAAGCTGCAATCATTCACAGTGCACTCATTGATCAGGTATGGGAGTTATCTCCTGGCATTCTCTGGCTGCCCCACTCCCAGAGGTGCAATTTTCCCACTTGGCTTCACAGAGACCAGGCAGCAGGCTCTTGAGGAGGACAATCCTCAAGAAATACAGAAGTGCTGAAAAGAGAGTGAGCAGGGTGGTTAGTGCAGGTTCATGGTGTGGGTTTCCAGCCTGGCAGCCTCTCTGCATTGGAAGCTTGTGCATGTTCAGCCAGCAGCTCTCTGATGGCAGCACTTGGTGTTTTAATGTGTTCCCAGGGAGCTTTGCATAGGGTGGTTCATGTGCTGTAGGATCACACTCATCCTGTGGCAGCTTCTTCCTGGGCCTGTTCCCTCAGGCCATGGGATGCACTTTGTCACCAAAGGATCCCTGCCCTGGATACTGCTCATGGAGTTGAGTCCCATGAGAAGTTCCATCTGGGTACACAGTCTGTGTACAGCAGGGTGTGGGGAGAAAGTGGTGGCAGTCTGAGTGTTTTGTGACTGGACAACTATTACAACCCAACCCTGAAGGTGGGGTAACAGGTTCCTGTTAATAAATTCCTTGGGCCAGGTTAGAGTGGCACAACACTGAATGACTGCTGTGAGATATATAGATTAGATAGATAGATAGATAGATAGATGGATGGATGTGTGTATGTGTGTGTGTGTATATATAGGGCTGGCTTATTTTAAAACAATTTGATTACAATGGAAAGGAGGTACATAGCCATTTTGGTTGTTACCTATAGTAATACAACAATATAAAAGTAAAAAATATCACTTAAGAAAATAGATAAGGAAAAGGAAGAAAGGATAAAAGCAGATAGCAGAGAGGAAAGATATCACCACCTGTAGATCCAGCAACAAGACTTGATTGTTGTAGTTTAGGGGTCTGTTGGTCAAAAACAATGACTGCAGTTGGTTGAGTCATTAACCTTTAACATTTCCGTCTCTCACAGCAAAAGTCTGGGATTTTCAGGGAAGACAAAGTCGAATTAATTGGAATTTGTGGAAAGTCAGGCATCCAGGGCAATAAATCCCATCTCAGAAATTAGGCACATGAAACTATCAGGCAGCAGGAGGTGAAGTCTCTGGCATCTGCTACTATGCTGGACCACAGCCACAATGCCCTGCTCAGGGTCTGGCTTGCTTGGGTGCTCATGGGCATCGGGAAGTGCAGGGTCAGGCCTGACAGAGCTCCCAGGGGTGCCTTGCCATTGCCACCCAGCACCCTGCTGCCTGCCTGAGGCAGTCTGCCCTGCTTGCACCAGTCCTGGCTCACTCCAGTACATCCCACTGCCGTGCCCTCCCCGCAGGGAAAAAGGCATTTAGCTGGTGCTGCTGTCCCTGATGTCCCCATGTGATTCTTTGTCCACAGGGCTCTGACGCTGACTGGCTCCTCCCTGTCATAGATCACATTGCCAATATCATTGGGGAGAAGAAAAAAGACAAGATGAAGGCATATGTCAAGGAGCTGTGCCGGGACTATCCAGATATCAGGTACATGAAGTGGCAGATGCCAGAACTGTTGGCTCCATCCCAAACAGCACCAGCTCTTCCTGTGCCTGGCCGAGCTCTTCAGCTTCTCTTTGTTGGTGGCCACACATTAGGGATCAGGATGCCAGCAACAGTGGGAATCTCAACTTATTTTTCTCTCTTTATGGCTGCATACTTTTTCTTTTTTCCCCCTGTGTGCTGTATCATATAATGTACACAAATTACCTTCAAAGCATTTTCATTTTAGAAAGGAATGGAATAGAACAGGACTATTTCAGGCTATTAGGAAGGGACTTACAGTGATAATCCAGTCCAACTTCCTGATCACTTCAGGCCTGACCAAAAGTTAATGTAAATTATTGAAGGCCTCTTAATGTAAATTATCCAAATGCCTCTTGACCACTAACAGGTCTGGGACATCAACTACCTCTCCAGGAAGTCTGCTCCAGCACCTCATTAAAAAATGCTTCATAATGTCAACTCTAGAGCTCCCCTGACACAGTTTTGAACCATTCCCATACATTCTATCACTGAATTCCACTTTATTGCTCTAAGTGAACTTTATTTCACAGTGAAACTCCAGTTTGCTTTCCACTGCATCACCAGTATCAGCCCTGTTTGCCAATTTGCAGGCTCCAGAGTTGGAGCAAATAGCTTGTCCCCTGTTCCCAGGCCCAGAGCTCAAAGTGTGGCAGCCATTGACGCAGTTCAGCTGCAATTTCTGAAACGGCCTCAACACAGACATTGAATTTTGGAATAAATTACAAATTCTTTTGTACTTTCCATTTTCTGTTCCAAGGCTGCATCTGGAAAATTTAAAACTCCTGGAAAAGTAAAGAAAGTGACTAGCTCTGTGCATGGCTCAGCAGCTGCAAATCAGAAGTTACCTTCTCTTCTATAGCTCTTCTTTCAACCACTGAGAATGAATATCAGTAGTACAGATTGCAATAAATTCCATTTCATGAGAGTAATTTCAGAAAAAAAAACTCCAAAGAACACAAAAAGTTTCAGCACTGAATGACATTTATGCAATCAAAATAATCTGTAAGATATAACTAATTGCTGGAATTCTGAAGTAGACCCTCAAACACTGAGAAAAAAGATCACATTAAATATATTCACCTCTCCCCAAAACTGAGGCTCAAAATTTTTCATAACTAGATTTAACTTGGGTGGTTCAGATATTCTGCAGGCTTATCTGTGTGGGGGAATTCAAGACATGGACATGCAAAGAAACAATTGTTCCTGAATAATTTCCTAGGTGAACATACCTATCTTACAAAAAAAAAAAAAAAAAACTACAAACAAAAAAAACCAAACAAAACCAAACAAATAAATAAACCCCAGTAAGGGTTTAATCCCAGTGGCCAGACTAAGCTGAAAAAGAGGCAGTGCCTGTTCTGGGAAGGATGGGGTAGGTAAATGATGGCTAGTCATCAATGATGGTCATTTGAAAACCATTTTCCAGTCAGAAAAGCCATTTACAAGGCTGTGATTTGTGGTACTTTTTCATCATTAGCCTCAGACCCAACCCAGGTTTTAAGGCTTGTCCCCTTGGTTTATTTAATTTCTGTTTTTCCATTATTGAGTAACATTATTTTAACAATGAAGTTCGGAAAACGAGGTGGAACCTGCTGGACCTGCATTGTTTCCTGTTCAGGTCCCTGTTAATTTTTCCCCTAAGCTTTCAGAGATGTTGCTGAATTTGTATACACTGAGATTACTGGAACAGAGTATGTTTTCAAGTTGGCTTTCCAGCTTTAATCTAATTAGTGCCTATCAGCTTCCTAAATATTAGTGCTTCCTAAATATTAGCACTTCCATTACTCATCTGAAAATAATCATTACACAAAAGGTCCACAGCCTTTCTGGAAAACATGCAAAGGGCAGCACGGGTGTGGACAGAGAGGAGGAAATTCCCTGCAGCACCAGCAGCAGGGGGCTGTCCCAGCAGTGTGGTGTGGCAGGAGCTGCTGCTCTCTGGTTTGGCACCTCCAGAGGCTGCAGACTCCCATCCTGGTGGCTCCTCCAGTGTGGTGAGGGATCAGACCCTGGCACTTTGCTATAGCCTTGCTCTTTCTCCAGCACAGCTGTTGGTTGCTCACCTCTGGGCTGGTTTTGCTGGCCAGATCTGAGCCAGGTCTTCTTTGGTTTCTGCAGGAAGGAGCATGTCCTGGCCATCCTGGCGCTCCGGGGGCTGGGGCGCGCCAGCAGAGCAGCGATCTTTCAGCAAGTGCGCCATGCACAGGAGAGCTCCGATGGAGGGAAGGGCGGCACACTCTTCGCTGAAATTGATGTTCCAGTAATCTGCAGCTGCTTCTAACACAGGACCAAAGTCAGCATCCTACCTCTTCCTACATTGCCTCTACACATGATCCAAAATCTGCTAGCCCACCTTGCTCCTCTGCAAACCCAAATTTTTGACTGCTGTGGAGAAAGAAGTAGTTTCCTGAACTTGCTACCCCAAATTCAGAACCCAAAGACAACAAATGCACCAAGACACCAACCTCCTGTAAGAGTTCTTGGGCAGCAGCTCCAGCCCAGGCATGGTGTCCACCTCACGTTCTATATGGATTATATTGCTAGGAGGCTGCTCCACTGTTTGGTACAAGATTAAATATATTTTCAAAGAACAGCAGAAAACCAAAAGCAATTCACTCAGAGCTATATTAAGGCCTCAGCTCCATATTAAGGCTTGGACTGTGCTCTGCATAATTATACAGCAGCAGAGCAAGAGCCTCCCTCATAATTAGTGCCCATGAGCGACCAAGCGCAGAGCTTGGGCAGGGATGTGGATAAAACCAAAGTTTTAATTCCTCCCCCACAAACCAACTGGATGAGCTGGCATGACACAAGGTCATGACGTTGTGACCTGAGGCCAGAAACCACAACCTGCTTGGGGAGGAAAACACTGGGTAACCAAACCCCATGGCCAGGACATGCAGCACATGGAACGCTCTCCCCTCAAGGGTGGCCCCCATGGCCCCTCTGGCCTTTCAGCAGATTTTCCTCAGTCAAGGACTGCCTTGCAAAACTCCTGTTGGACTGAAGATGTTCATGCCATCACATCTCCACGTGTACAGACGCGTCTGGATTGGATATGCCATGTGCAGGGAGGTCCAAGTTCTCCTTGACTTGGGGGAAGTGCCACCATGCTCTAGTCCATTTTCTTGTGTGTTTAAATGCATTTTAAGAAATCTGTTACAGTCTGACTGCGGTACGAAACCAAATGTGAAGTGGACAGACAGTGGTACAGATGAGATCCTCATCTGGTGTAAACCAGCATCATCCCATTGATTGGCATGGATCACCACAGGGTTAACTCCAAGAAGGATCCAAAGCATTATATCCAGCATCTTCAGGGGAGACTGAAAGAAGCATTCAGCAGCCTAAAGCTGTAGAAATCCGATTTTATTTAATTCAATTTATCCTTTAAGTTGCCCTCCACAGTATTTAATCTAAACTTTACAGAGATGTGTTTATGACCTACTAAAATGATAAATTTGGACATGGCATAGCCTTGAACACTACTTTTTCTGGCAGTGGAGCTTATGGCATCAGCAGTGAGTCTCTCTTGTTTCCTTAGCTTTGGGTTGCACCAGAATAAATTTCAGCCTGGGTGAGCAGCAGGTGACAGGCCAAGGGAAAAGTTCTGATGGATAAAGAAGCACAGAGTGCACCTTTAATTCACAATCATCATATGAAAATTTTTCTAAGGAAGACTTGTTACCTCCACAGTCAAGATAAGGTGTTTTTCTAAAGATGGCTTTGAAATATCAGGTATAAATTGAGAGCCTGAAGCAGGAAATCCTGGGCAGAATTTCTACACTGCATCATTTTTAAATACAACTCATAACAATTCCCACAAACCCTCAGCTTGGTGACTCCCTGTATTTGCTATGGAGAAGGAGAAGTAAAATATCATCTGAGTCTCCCATTAGGTGTGCAGAACACATGAACACTTCGGAGCTCCCCTCCCTTGTCCTGGGGACATGGTGCAAGCAGGGAGCTCTGTGATTACACTGCCCCCCCCCACCCCCATGGGCCTGTGATCTACATTCCCCCTCCCAGCAGCAGAGAAGGGCATCAGTGCTGAGAGACTCACATTTATTGTTAGAAGGATTGACTGAGTGGGAGAGATACAAAGAGGATTTCAACTTTTGCCAGCTAGGTCTGAGACTTCTAAAACTGCACTCCTGGAGTGCAGGATTTGAGGCACTAAAGCCTCAGCAAGAGATTTTGTGCATAAGAAATTTCCCTCTACCGCACATACATCTCTCATCCAAGCACCTCACACAAGGCAGCTGTGGCATTTTCCCAAGTGCATTATTTAAATGTATACTGAGGTTTTCAATCTCATTATTTTACTGCCTTTCCTCAGGCCCCAGCAACTGCCTTTCCTTGGGCCCCAGCTGCCTGTCCCTGGGTTTAGATAAGGCACTTGGTTTCCGTTTTCTAATAAAAGCAAACTTGCTTCAGCTCCCCTGAAGTCATGGAGGAAAGCTGGGCACAATGGTCTGCCTTTTGTCACAGCTTCTCCTGGGACACTCAGATCCTGCAACCTGGCATCCTGTGAGTGAGTGGCAGGCGCACAGCCAGCTTCCTCTGGGAGCTGCTGCTCTCTCTGGCTGCTTGCTCTTGAGCAAACCAGTTTAAGGTTAACCCCATTATGGCAAGGCCATGGTTCAGCCCTGCCCCAACAGCTGTGCAAGTGGAGAGGGGGCTCCAGGGTAGGTGAGGAGCAAGGGTGCCTCTGGGCAGGAGGATGCTCGGTCTGGGCTGCAGAGCACACCCTGGAGCCAGCTGAGCAAGGAAAAAGGAAGGGATGTGCTTTCCAAAACGAGCTGCTGCTGTCCAGCTGTCTTCTGTGGAAGACCAGGTGTTCATTACAGCCATATTTCACATCCCAAAAAAAGAAGAAAGGTCTCCCAGGGCTTTTAAATGTGGAATATGTGGCTCTTGTAGGAAAGTGCCAAGAAGCTCAATTATTACCCCGTTAATTCCTTCTGATTGTTGTTTCTCTGTGAAGAAAAACACCATGATCCCCATTCCTATTCCAGCACAGAGTTACATTCCCTCCAGGACACACTTCTCACTTTTACCCCAAATGGCCCAAGCTATAATGTGCAGATGCATCTCTGGTGAATAATGCTGTCTCAAAAGCATCAAACTAAATGAAAAAGCCAAACTCTCTCCAGACTTAGCTTCTCAGGAGTGAATGTTGCATCTGTGGGGAGGGGGAGGGAGACAGATCTGGTACAGCTGACAGCATTGTGTGGGTGGTGAAAGATGTTTTTTTTGTTTCAGAGGTCCCTGATATTTCACAATACTGTTTGTTTCTGGTTTGGGGCGAAAAGCAAAGGTCAGTGACAGCAGTCAGGGTGCATGAGCTGGCATCTACGATCTGAGACCAGCCATCGGGTGCCACCATTTCACCAATTTTGCTCTGTGAAGTTGTTCTTTCCTGGAAGGAAAACATGGAAAAGAGACTCACTTGAAGCAAGAAAGGAAGAGTAGTACCAAGACATTTCCCAGGAGGCTGTCCCTCAGCTGGAGATCATAATCAATCAGTCAAAATATTCCTGAAAAGAGCCTTTTAGTGCAGTGGCACTATAACATTTAGCTCCCTGTCATGTGGTATCTTTCAGAAATTATCTCTCAGTTGGTTTAAAATATTAAGGATGATCAGTAAGAAGAGGAATGATGTATTGCATCCACTTGATATGGTTGATATGGCCTGACACCACCCCAGCATACACAGCTGGGATGACAAGAGGTGCCAGGGCATTATTATCTCAGGGATGACTGAAAAGTAAAGTTATATTAGTTTTAGGCTTCACTGCTTTAGTAGTTATATATCATTCTTCTCCCAAGCACTGGTGTTTAGCAAACATTTATCTTCTGTATTTTGCATCTTTCTCCATGAAATCTTGTTTTGGTTGGATTTGCTGCCTCAAAGCCAGTCATTTTGGTTCTTTGGTACTGGGCAGATACAGGAATGCTCTGCTCAGAATCACTGTGCATTTCCATTCCTTGAGGACAATTTTATGTAATATTGCTAAAGACACCATGAAATTACTACTGGGATTGACCCACCTCTCCCATAAAACCTGAGCAAGAGAGCAGTCAGGTTGCTGGAGCATTGACTTAAACTATTTGCTATCACTGTTACAGTAAAAAGACAGTACTGGGAAAAGGTGAAGGCTGATGTACATTAATGAGTAGAAAAAGTGGATTAACTTTTAAAAAACTACTAAAACATTCTCTAGTCCCAGCTTGAGGACACTGAGCACATGAACTTTGCCTGCCTGCCTTCATCCCTATCACACAGAGCACTGCAAATAGCCTCTAACTTTTCCAGTGTAGTACTCTCAATTTGTATTTGTAACTTCATACATCATTAGAATACATTTTCCCAGAAAAGAATATGTAAGGCAGAGAAAACTCTGGAAAAAAAGACTGTTGTAGTATTTCTGCCATCTTCATACTACCTGAAAGTCTTGAATTGTCAGTGTAAGGCTTTCCTGCAAGCTGCACAGAGATTGTAGCTCTTTCTAAATGAGGCAGAAAGAGTGAATGGCAGATTAAAGGTGAGCATCTAAGTCCCAAGGCATTTGACCAGGCATAGTTTATGTTTGGCCAGGCATGAAATTGTGCTTGGCAGCATGAGTAGGCCCATTGCCCGAGCTCCATAATGAGTGTGGCACTGGAGACATGCCATGGCTTCACTAGGGGATGCAGGATTATGCCTCAGTTCCCAGGACTGTGGGGAGACTGGCATCAGGCAAGCCAGAACTGCTTTTTTGTGAACAGTGCAGAAGTGCAGAAAAAAGCAAATCAAGCCAGAAGGCAGAAAGGAGGCTGCACTCAACCCTGGGGAAGGGGATGGCAAACTGCAGCTGGGAAAGAGAGGCTGAGACTCAGAAGAAAGCCCAGAAAACAGGAATGATTTCACAGAGAATGAGGGCTTTGCTTATTATTGGTTAGTGCAGAGCAGTGGCCTTCAACTTTTTTCTGTCTATGGACTAAGGAAGTATTTCCAGGGGAGGCACAAAACACAGATGTGATAATTGTCTTCCAGTTGGTTAAAATGTGGCTGCAAAAGGGAAGGAATGTGCTCCTCTCCATTTTCTGTGGGAGTCAGCATAGAGAAGCTTCTAGCAAAGTAAGTAAATCCAAGTTAGCAGCAAAACCACCACTACTGCTGGCAGGGCTGGACTGCTGAGGACAGCATGTCATCCCTACCACCAGGGGCTTTTACAGAATCACAGAATGGTTAGAATTGGAAGGAATGCCAAAGATCAACTCATTCCAACCCACCTGCCTTGAATGGGGACATTTCCACGAGACCAGGTGGCTCATATCCAACAGCACTTCCTGGTGAAGCACATAATGGATAATCCCAGAACTGAAATGAAGGGAAAATCAAACTAATCACAGAAGTCTGGCACCTTGAGCAAGGCACAAAGTGCTGGTGATCATTTCCTGAGTGAGGGAGCTCACAACTTTTCAATACTTTTTTCCAAAACTCGGGGGAAAAATATTTCCTGAAAGAACTGTGCTATGAATAGAAGCTCATTGAGTGGGTAAGAGGCAATCATTGAATTAATCATCAGGGATTCATGAGGCAGCACAAGGCCAAAAGTCTGGTGGCTTTTGTCTCCAAAAGCACGTCATGCACTCGTGGACCGTCATCTTCTCCTCATAGCCCCAGCTAGAGCGCAGGAATGAATTGCTCATGCTTTCATCTTGAGAGCTCTTTAAACAAAAGGGCCTTGAGCCTCCAAAGCACCAGCAAAAGCGCTCGGTGCCTCTTTCCCTCAGTGATCTCAAGGCTGAATCCACCCTGTGCCTTGCTAAGCAGCTGTTAGTCACCCTCTGAAAGAAAGACCATTCCGGGGATGATGGGAGCGCTGTCTGCGAGCAGATGTGGAGAGAAACAACAGCCCAAAGGCCCGGCTGGATTTCTCTGTGGTAAGATGTTCTCCCAGCAAGCTCAGGAAGGAGCTGTTATTTGGAAGCACCACATGGAATTCCACATGTGACATTTCAGCACTGCCTGCAGGACGGAGGCTGAACCTGAACGCACAATTTCCTCTGCTTTTGGCCCTGACCCTTGGGTCTGGGATTTCTCATTTCCACCAAAATGCCTTTTGCAAGTGATTAAATACTAAGACAGGTCAAGGTTGTGTCTCCTAAGTGAATTAATTTTTTAAAAAAGAGGATTTCTTTGCCTTGCAAAAGAGTGGGAATACAAATTTTGTTCTATTAAACATCCAAAGCAGAAGAAAATATTGAGTTAAAAAAACTGCCTGTAGGCAGGCATGACAACTCACAGCAATATTATTCCATTTCTCAAAGTTATTCACAATCCATTGCAAACAAGAACTGCTATGTCTCCACAATCAGTTGACCTTCAGCCTTGGTGTGTGGATTTAGATGTCATTGTTTTAGTCACAGCAAGAAAAATGAATTGCATTGTTGCTGTTCCAGCTGTATTTCTGGGAAAATGCTTGCATGGGGTGTACCAAACAGAACCCTCAAAGGAATATTATTTTCCTCAGTTAAAATACATATATATATATAACTTGCCCTTTCAACCTCTGATGACTGAAGCAGCTTCTTTCTGATGCAGGTAGAGATAAGCCTGGAGGAGTTAAAAACACACACACGGGGCTTATCTTTACATACTGCTTCCAAATTATTGTGTTTACATTGCAGCATTGGACTTCATATCCATTTATTTACTTAAGATATTTTCCTCTTTTCTCTGAAGGTGATTTTCAAAATAATTATGATAACCCCATCCATTTAGGAAGTGGTTTAGGAAGGATCCATGTCTGGCCACTGTGTTACTGGGAAAAATCCTAGGAGCAAAGCATCTTATCCAGCCCTATGGTGCAGGTTGTGCCAAGGCGGGGAAGGCAAAAGAAAAGGTTATTGCCCTGAAGATCCAAAAAGATTCCTCAGATGTTTTTTTGAGAAAAGAAATATTTAATTGCATGATCAGTGGGAATTTCAGTCATCAGGAGAACTGTAAATCTCACTCAGAAATATGTCCCAATTTACAGAGAAATGAAGGGCTGTTCTCTACTGCCAGTAAACTTGGCAGCAACAACTCTGTTGATTTCAACAGTGAAATATAAGCAATAAGCTCCTTGCTGAGAAAGAGGGCTTGAAATACAGACTATCCTCATGGCTACTTGGATTTCCCCTGAAAACTCCCCTCTGCACCAGTTATGAAGCAGGCTTGCTTGGGCACATGAGAATAATGCCACAGGAGAGAGGCCAAGAACAGGAAGGGGCAAACCTTGAGGACTCACAGGGAAGTTCAAAACAGAAGAACTTCTTGGTGTTTCACTGCCAAGACCTCAAACAGAAATACTGTTTTTTGCATTTTCCTGGGTGCTTTCCCCCAGTACTTTCCACCATCCTACGATGGGGAGTTCATGGACAGCCTTTCCTGCTGGGCAAAAAGAGAGGCCCCAAGAGAGAGAGCCCTGGGGCAGGGGAGATACCCTGGCTTGGGGTAAAACAACTGCAGTGAAAAGAGGTCATGACTAGTTCCACCAGGCCTAAACACGATGCTGCTGCCATTATGAGGACTAGTTGGGATTTGGTCCCACCCAGTGACCTTTCCAGTGTTGCATTCCCTGGTCTAAAATTAGGCCTCTCATCCCTTGCACACAAGCCCTGTGCCAGCCCGGACACAGCCGTGGGTGACTGGACAGGATCCACCAGCTGAGCACTGATGAGGACAGGCATGGCCCAGCCCCAGTTCTTAAATATGGATGAGCACATTCCTCTCACACCACGGGAGCTGCTGACACCTGCTGACACGGTTGGGTGTCAGGAAACCACATAGGGTGGTTTTGGCAGTTCCTGGGCTCAGCTGACAGAGCAGCTCTGTCAGGACGCCCAGCCCTGTGCTGTGCAGCACAGCTGTGCTATCACATCTGGAGCACTGAGCCACATTGCAGACAGCACAAGTGTCTGATGCTGCTCTGGATGTGGCTCCTTGCACCATTTCTTGTAGCTTAACTGATGAGGCAGTTCCCATTTGCCTTCCCTCAGCCCATGGCTATGCGAGCCTCTGAGGACATACAAGTAAAAAGCGTCCGCAACTTGGAGATCCCTAATTAATGCAGGGACACTGTAAGAAAAGCAACTTGCATCTTGGAAGCACATATACAAATTTTTCTGGCGTCACAGAGAGCTGCCCCTTGTGTCTTCATGCTGAACCTCAAAGGCATTAGGAAGATGTAAATAGAGAAGCAGTGTTTGTTTATAGAAAGAAACAAGAGTAAGCTGTTATAAAGAAAGGACTATGGGACACTGGAGTACCTTTAAAATGGGATGCTAAAAATAATGCTGCTTTTCAGTCAGAGGATCCCTGAACCATCTCCAAAGCAGCCATATTTTTCAGACTATCTGTGCTACAGGCAGTTGTGAATCCCCCCCAATGGTCCCAGCCAAGAGCTCTTCCAGATCTGCTCTGAACCCCAAGCCTGGTGCTGTGACTCCACAACATGCCCTCCATTTCCCAACAGGAGCAGGACAGAAGGAAGCATGAGTTCCCACACTTCTGGGTTGAATTGTGCTTAGATGATTGAACTTTCACACAGGAAGAACACTTCTGGTTTCCCTCAGGTGAAAAGAAAAAAGCTACACCCTTCCCTCAGCTGTTCCTCCTCAAGTCATCACATGCCAGATGCTGAGGATGCCCATCAGACTGCAAGCAGCACCAAACACAGGGACAATATCACTCCCTCTGACCCATGGGGGAGGGTGACTTTTCCCAGGCTATGAAGATGCCTGGCTGAAGGTCCAGGGATAGCAAACTGGGAACAGCTGGCTGCCAGGGCTGCCAGGTCAGGGGGATTTCCCTTCCAGCACGTGATGTCTCCTGCCGACTGTGAGCATGTCAGGGACAGCTGCCCCCAGCCAGAAATCTCTGACATGACTCCTTCCTCCCTCTCCATGTCAGAGCAACCACAGAAATGCACACTTCCCTTGCTCAAATGCCAGGGGAGGGTGCCAGGGACAGAAGCCTTCTCCACCAGAATATCACAGCAAAGGTGTCAGCAGCCTCAGCTACGACCACTCCTCAAGCAGAAATACCAGGATGGGGAAGCAGACCATGCTTAAATACAAGCCCTTCCTTTGATGAAGATTTAGGACATTCCTGTCTGGTTTGAACTCTTGACTCATTACTCAGGCATGTAGTATTTCTAATGCCAGAAGAAACCAAAATCATCAAAGTTCTCTGGGGTTAGCTTGGTCCAGATATAATCAGAGAGGACAAAACTATCATCATGTGAGGCTGGTATCACTGGTAGAAAAGTTCCCCAGAGCGGTTCACACTGTTGAAGTTATCAAATCACAGTTTTGCTGCGGGTCAGACCTCCAACAACAACCTCCTTCAAACAGACCTACGAAAAAAAAATGAGTTTTCACCACTTGGAAAGGAAGACAACAGAGGCAGAACTATGACAAGAGGATGAAGATAAACTGCTGCCATGTATGTTTCTGCTGAACATAGTTCTGCTTGGCTTTCATACCTGGATTCAAAAAAATCATGAGCAGATCAATCTTCTCAGCACAAGGACAGGATTCTACCTGTGGCAATAGGGTTCATGTTGGAAAGGACAAAGTATTTTGCAGGAGGAAGGAAACTTTTTGGATCTGAAAACATTAGATTAGGTAAGTGCTTTAATACTTAAAAAAATATTTCATATTGCTTGGCTTCAAGATCTTGGCTTTACATGTTGCTTTCAAGTAGTAAGATAATACTAGAATTAGCCAACTTGATGGTTCCCTTTAACCTCAAACCTCCATAGGTGTGAGTGAAAATTCTGCTCCCCATCTACCACAAAACATAGCCTGCACATGGAATTCTTTGGAGAAGACCAAAAGCGGGCTTCAAAGAGAGCAGAGATCCATCCCTTGGCGTGCTTCTATGACAATTTTGAAAGCCAAAGAATGTTGTACTTAAAAGCATATACCTTAGCACATGCATAATTATCAAGGGTTGCAAAGCACAAATGAAAACAAAGTTGGAGCAGGGAAGTAGTTCACTAAATAAGAGGAAAAAATGAGAGGTTGTATCCTGTGCTCTCACAGGTGTCTCAGACTGGCTAGAAACAACAGTCCCCTCAGACTGAAAGGTTTCAGACTTGAACCCGAGGAGGTGCTCTCCACTCACTAGCCTTCCTCTAGGGCACCTAGGGAAGTCCAGTTAGCTAGGAGGTTCTGTCTTCACTGACACATACAGAAACTGGAAGAGAAAGTGAAACTTCATCCTAGTGTTTTCTGCTACTGTCTGGAAAGTCCTGGGTATCCAATCTTTGCCCACCACTCCTGGGTTATGTCTCTTACACAAAGCATGGCCTGTCACGGGAACTTTTTGCTCAGTGGTAAGCACTGTGTGACACAATCTGCTGGTGAACTCAGCCCAGGCTCTGCTCCTGTCCCTGTGCTGTAAGGCCAGCATTTGGGTATGTACACATAGCTCTTCTCAGCCTGGTTGCTGATGGAGAAAAAGAAATCTTTTTTATTACTTGTAGTCATCATAAGCAGGGGAGAGGAAGACACCTCAATCAGTTGGAAATAATATTGTTGCAAGCTGACCCAAGTGATCAGAGTTAAAATGTACTAAAGTCTTGAAAGCTGGATCCACCTCTTCCAGACTTCCAATCACTTACTGCTCTGCCCCAGCTGCTGAGCTGTGAAAGTGCCTTTGGAGCCAGCAAGTTCCTCCACAGCTTACTGACCTGTCATGTCCCTGTACTCAGGGAGAAGAACTGGGCCCCTTCATGACCTAGCTGACATTGCCCTGGTCTGCAGAGCTGAGCCAGCCTTCAGAGCTCAAACTTTCATTCTTTCACTGACCTCAAACTTCATAAAGTTTTGGAAAGAGACAGAGAAATGTGGCAGGTGTGATTTCTTGGTGTTTTACCTCACATTCTAATGAGGACCCCAAATCCTCTTCTGCTACCCCTTTTTGCATGTGACACCACACTTCAAAAATAATCTCCTTATAAATGCTTCTTGTTAATAGTATCTTCATTTTTACAGGTAGATCTTTCCTTGTTTAATGCAAAGTATTCACAACTTTTTCTAGTAGAGACACACTCCATTTGCAGACTCCTGCTCAGCTAAATTTGGATATTAGGGCTGGCAATAAAATTGACTTTGATGCTCAGCCGAGAAGGGGGAAACAATCCTATGCAAGTCACTGTTCAAATTTAAGGAAATAGCTGCAAAATAAAGTTACAAATCTCGGAAGCACATCTTGCTTTTAAGTGTAAGTTTCAGGTGAGAAATATATCCTGTGTATTAGAGAAGTCAGGCATAAACCCCTGGATTCCAGGGATTGCAGACTTCAGTTAACTTCTAAGACAGCATAAACTATAAACACAGAGTATCAGTGTAGTCCTGTGCAGTACACTGAGTAGTTACAGAGCAAAGAAAAGTTCCTGTGCAGCACTGGAAGACGTGTAGCCTGGTTTAACATGGTTACCCACTACCCAGTATTATTTAACTAAGTACAAGATACCTGTTTCAGGAATCAGGTGACACAGACAAGCAGTGTCATGCTGGTGTAACAGCAGGAAGTCAAAGTGCTGTGGTACATTTGGTTTGGGTAAACAAGGGCAGCCAGGGAATGACACCTAAACTCTACATTTTTAATTTAAAATGTAATGACAAGATGTTTCTTGTTCTGCTCTCTGCTGGCAGAAATGCCCTGACCCCACTGAAATTAACTTAGATAAAGATGAGGCCCAGCAACAGATCCCATTACATGAATCTAATTTGGATCCCACATAAATCATTCTATACAAGCATTTATTCAAGAAAACAACCCAGGATGCCCACAGATCTGCAGCTACATTTGCTGCAGATGTACACCAGCTGAGTATCAGACTCCCTTGGATTTCCCCCATCCCTAACTGCAAGAGTCTCCTATAGTCAGAGCCCCCAGTGGCTAAGCTGGGGATGAGACATTTGTCTGAGCCAAGTGCAAAGACCCTCTGAATATTTAAAGAGAGGTTTCAGTGGCTCTGAGAGGCATCACTGAGCCACTTCCCAATGCATATTCCCAGCACATCTGTGATAGACACCCCTGCATCCTTCAGGGATCACGTAATTGAGGATGTGAGGAACCAGCCCCAGGTTCCCCCCTGCATCCAGAACAGCATCCTCTGCTTTCAGACAGTCACAAACACTACCTTCCCAGCCGTGCCCAGAGCTGTGTGTGTGTGTGTGTGTGTGTGTGTGTGTGTGTGTGTGTAACCCCTAGACCACATCAGTCACCCTGGTTCCTCCCAGGAGCCATATCCCTTCACCTCCTGCATGAAAAGGTCATTGGATGCAGCATCAAGCTCACCTCCAGCTGTGCTCAAACCAGCTCTAACTGCAGATTTCAAACCTTGCCTCCTCTCCCTTTCCCACTGGCAGTGAAGGAGGTGATGAAATACAGAGGAAGTTTCAGCACTCCAGGGCAAAATCATGTACTGTTTCCAATGATTTTCAGGCTCATGTGGCACCCAGCATTTCCAGCCCATGACAATGGTTATTTCTGATCACTGGTTGTCAAGGAGTAAGGGGACCCAACCCTGGGGCAATCCCAGAGGGGAACCCTCCACCCAGCACAGCCAAAGGCTGGCATGACATGAATCAGTGTTTTCAAGATCATGGGTTTGCCCATGATCATCAGGGCGGCCCCTCTGCTTCTGCTTCCTGTCTTGGCAGACATTGCTGAGGGTGAGGTTTTTCCCTGCTGCCATGGACTTCTTGGAAAAAGAGTGCCAGAGAGGAAAGTGGCAGTGCCAGCAGATAGGATGCCTGCCACAAAGCACAGACCAGGAGAGGCATCTGTTCTCCAGCACTGTGCCAGCTCAACTGGGCACCTCCTTCCAGCACAAACCATGGCCCCAGACCATGTCTGCTGCTGGGAGACGTCCCCACACAGGACCTGAATAGCCCCTCCAAAAGTTGTGCAGCCACACAGGTGCTGAGTGTGGGCATCAGGAGCACCAGGTAAGCTCATCATTAACACTCAGCTTTAAATCCTTGGACCTTTTTTTTACATTTTGCATTAAACCAAAGCTATCAGATGTAAAATAGAAATTGTCCCAAACACAGTAACCAGGCACTTGGACTTTCTACATGCCCCACAGCAGCTTCCCAGGAAAGGGGGAAGAGGTAGGCTCTGCAGGACCACAATATTCTGATTTTCTGCCTGCAGGGCAACTGCTTCAACCCAGATCTCATCCAGATGTGTGCAGAAGATGCTTCCCAAAGAAGCTATCAAAGCAAGGGACAGCACAGCCTCACAGCCTTCACAGACCCTCTGCAAAGGCCCCCCACTAATACTTGGTCTCTTTGAGCTAGGTCTTATAAGCTCTCAGAGACAAGTATTATACCCTAGATAGCTCAGTTACCTCAAGTGGCATAAAAGTAGCAGGATGGCACTTGTGACAGTGTTGGAAACAAAAAGGTTTTAATAAAAGGCAAAATAACAAAGCTCTTTACAGAGAAAAACTGAGCCAGGGCAAGAGGTTCTTGCTCCTGCTAAAACACTCCACAAAAGTGATTTACTTCTCCCCACAGCCATTGCTGCCACCCAGGCATCCCCTGGCTGCCCTCCAGCCAGCCCCTGCTGTGGCAGCATGCTTCTCCAGGTAACAGACTTACCACACTGCAAGGCCAGGGATACCAGTGGCTAGAAATCAGGAACAGAAATAAGGAAAACAAGTCACAGAATCATGGAATAGTTTGGGTTACAAGAAACCTTTAAAGGTCATCTAGTCCAACCTCCCTGCAATGAGCAGGGACATCTTCAGCTACATCAGGTTGCTCAGAGTCCTGTCCAACTTGACTTGAATGTATCCTGTGAGGGAGCAACTCTCACCTCTCTGGGAATCTGTTCCAGTGTTTTACCACCCTCATCATAAAATATGTCTTCCTTTTCTAACATCTAAATCAACCCTTCTTCAGCTCCAAACCATTACCCCTTGTCCTATTGCAACAGGCTCTGCTAAAACCTTTGTACCCATCTTTCCTACAGGCCCCCTTCAAGTACTGAAAGGCTCAAGAAGATCTCCCACCCACAAGCGGAACACAGATCTTCAGAGGCTTTGGGGTAAGGAAGGAAGCCTGTCTTTTTCAGTTTCTGGGCAGGGAGTCAGTCCCCATTCTGAAGGTGCTGGAGGCTATTCATATCTCCTGGGAGTGCTGTGAGCCCTGCTCTGGGGAAGGCACGATGCAGGACCCAGATACAGGCAGCTGTGCTTTCAGGCATGCACCTCATCCCCAACAGCCTGCTGGTGGCAGTGCCCTGCTCAAAAAGCAAAGCTTTCAAGAATCATGGAATTGGAAAGGATCTACAGTGATTATGAAGTACAACACCCATTTCTGCATTGGACAACCTCAAAAGCCACACCATGTGTCTGAGAGCATTGTCCAAATGCTTCTTGAACTCTGGCAGGCTTGATGCCATGACCACTTCCCTGGGGAGCCTCTTTCAGTGCCCAGCCACCCTCTGGGTGAAGAACCTTTTCCTGATATCCAACCTAAACCTCCCCTGACACAGCTTCAGGCCATTCCCTTGGGTCCTGTCACTGGTGACAACTGGGAAAAGATCAGTGCCTGCCTTATCTCTTTCCCTTTGTGAGGAGGCTGTAGGCTGTGATGAGGTCTCCCTAATACTCGTCTCCTCGCTGAACAAGTCTAGTGACCTCAATTGCTCTCCGTATGGTTTCCCCTCCAGATCCTTCACCATCTTTGTTGCTCTCCTTTGGACACTCTCCAATAGCTTTATGCCTTTCTTATATTTCTAATAGCTTTATGCCTTTCTTTCTTTCACCCCCAGCACTCGAAGTGAGGCCACCCCAGTGCAGAGGAGAGCAGGACAATCCCTTCCTTTGCCTGGCTGGCGATGCTGTGCCTGATCCCCCCCCAAGATACGGGTGGCCCTCCTGGCTGCCAGGGCACTGCTCGCTCATGTTCAACTTGCTGTCGACCAAGAGCCTCAGAGATGACCACCCCATGCAGAACATGGCATTTTTGGAGGCACCTGTTCTCTCCCTGACGGCGCGTTTACCAAGCCCGCAATGGGACACATCACACAGCCAAGCCCTCGGGCAGTGAGCCCAGGCTGCCGCATTCAGGGGTCTGTCGGGACAGGGCGCCGGGGCTCAGCTCCTCCGCAGGGACCGACCCTCGGGACCAGACACTCGGCCGCCGACCGCCTTCCCTGCAGAGGGGATTTCTCGGTTCCCTTCTCTCGGGGGGAGGTGCAACTGGAGTTTCCCAGCAGCCGGGTCCCGCCCCCGCTTTCCTCCCCTTATAGCCGGGCTGCCCCCGCCCCGGGCACAGACCCTTTGACAGTGCCGGTGACAGTGACAGTGCCGCTGGCCCGCGTCCCGCCCCGCCGCCCGGGAGCCGCCGCAGAGTAAGTCCGTCAGTCTCGGCTCTTTCCCTTTCCCCTCGGGCTGCCGACTCCCGCTTCTCCCGAGCCGCTGCCCCGCTCCGGGCTCACTTGTTGGGGAGCTCGGGGGCTCTCTGCTGGGTCCGAGAGTGGGGAACGACGGGCGTATGCTGAAGGGTGGGTTGCCGGGCACAGGGACGGGTTTCAGCCCCACCTTGAAATTATCAGAATGGGGAATAAATCGGACCGCTGGTAGGACAGCAGCTCCAGGCATATCCCAGGGCTGGGCACCTCAAGGATATGTGCCTGGTAATTGCAATGTGACAGCTGGGAGTGATTTGTGCTGTTTTTCCCCTAAATTTCAGGGCACAGGCTCCAGCAGTGACTACTGTAAACCATTCACCTCCTTCCTACCCCTCTGCCTTCCAACACCTTTCCCAAAATCCAGATGTAGGTTTTGGGCACCAAAGCATCCTAAACCCAGTTCTGGCACTGGGTTCCAGATCCAGCATGGCACTTCTGCCCTCTCCTTTTGTCTCTACTTAAAGGAAGTGGTTTTCTCCCAAACCACAGGAAAGTACTTGGACTGTGATTCACTCAGTTTGGCTCTGCTGAAAAAACACCATTTCAGAGCCTGGACCCTGGATGGCCCTGGGCAACCCCTATGACTTGCACCCTGCCAGGGTCACTGTGCCAAGCTGGCACATTTCTGTATTGTCATGCTTGCCCTTTTGTGACTGCTTTTTCCTAGCCAGGGATGTCCCACAGCTCGTAGGACTTGCCTTTTCCCAGAGCACTGAAAAAAGCCTCTAGAAATTCCCTCCTGTCTTTGTGCAGCAGCCCCATATCCACTGCATCAGCTTCTCAGCACAAATTGAAAATTCAGCCCCGGGGTTAGGATCCTTAGTGTGTTCAAAGCAGAATTTATTTTTGAGGTTACTGCAAAGTGAGGAAGAGACTTTCTGTGACTGGAGCATATGGCTGATCTAGAAGCCATGGTGTCTGGCTTTGACACCCAAGTTCAGAGCAGAAAACCTGAAGAAACACTCACTCTCCAAAGTGTCAGCTGCCTGCCCCCACCAAGGGACTTTGAGGCTTTCCAGCTCTGATAAAGCAAATCACAAAGGGAACAGAGAGCTCAGGTTTGGGTTTGCTTCATTCACCCTCTCTATGAAAAGATGCCTGGAAAACCAAAGAATTTGAAAATGCCGAGAGAAGCTCCCAGGGAATTTCTTTATCTTCTCAGTTGCTGTTAGCTGTAGCAGAGAACTTTGCAAACTCCAGGCCTTAAAGAAGGATTTGGCTTTGGAACTGTATTATGAAAACAAAACTCTAGACAGCAGCAACTGGTTGCTCTTTCAGCAGCAACAGTTCAAAATTATGCTGCTCAGATTTGAAGCAAGAAGAAAAAATGAGGGTATTACAGTGCATTCTCTCTTTTTCCCAATAACAGTGTATATATATAATTTTCTCCTTCTCTGTTTGAAAGATTCTCACCAACAACAGGAAATGATGGTTTCCTGGATGGTTTTCAGGTGTTTGTCAGTAATTTAGGGAAATCAGATTCTCATTGGGAAATGACTGCACAGCTGTATCTACACATGGTTTTATGCTGGCTTAAAGCATCTCTCTCATGCCAGGTGAGATGCCCTGAGGTCCTCTGCCTGCTCTGCCACTGCCATTCCCCTGAGTCTTTTGGGTTCCTAGTCACCCCCAGCCCTATAGGGGTGCCTGGTGATGCTGAGGCACATGGACTGAGTCCTCTGGGGGGGTTCTGCTCCTGCCTTGGCTTCTTTACTGTAGACAAGTTTTGTTTTCCCTCAGCTCCCTGTTAGGAGCAGAACTTGGCCACCATCAGGATGCTGCAGGAGCACATATTGGGTGGTGGGTGTCTGGCAAGGGTCTGCAGATAGGACTATGGATGTGAGCAGCACAGTAAAGGGTCAAGGTGATGCTCTGGGTGGCTCAGCTCTTCTATGGACTGTGACTTCCCATGCAGAGCCAAGTGGGAGACCCCAGATTTGTGGTGTCTCCATTCAGTACTTAACCCAGATAACAAAAATGGTAGGAGAAACCCTCACCTCATAGGAGGTCTCCCAACTTGCAGAGATTGGGTCTGGCATCTCTGTGGACTATTTGCTCTGATGAATTAGCAATTTGTTTAGGTGTTAGCACATAGTCTGAGGTACACTAAACTCAAACTGCCTGCACTGCTCTCCTGCTTCAAAGATGGCTTGGCCCAGTGCAATTCTCTTGTGTGGGCAGATAGATAATTTTGCTAGATAACTCTGGATTTCTGAGAGGCTGTGGGAGAGTGGGAAATATACACTAAAATGAGATCTAAATCCTCATGACCTAGGATGTCAGCAGGCTGGAGAGGACCAAAAATCCAAACAAATGCTTGTTAATACTGGCAGTAGCTCAGGAAAAAGAAGTCAAGAAAAAGTTCAGCAAAAAAATTGAGAATAGGGATAATTAATAAATCTCTTCCCCTGAGTGCTCTCTGGCACACCATGAGCTACCTCTGACCAATGAGATCATTCTGCCTGAAAGCCAGAAAACCTTTGAGGAGGAAAAGGAGAAAATGGGAAGCCACTGTGCCCAGAGTCTGGGCTCGGTCCTTCTGTGTCTTGACTCTACTCCAAGTGTTTCCCTTGCCCTTGCTGCCCACCTCAGAAAAGCTCTAACTCAGAGGTAGGTGCTGTGCTCAGCAGAGAGCTCGCTGTATCCCACTACAGCTACACCAGCAGTCACAGCACCACAATCCCAGGGCTGCAGGGCATCTGGACAGTGGCAGCGGGTGCTCTGTGATCTGTGCTGCTCTTCTGGTTCGAAATCAGAAGCTGAATATGCTGTGTCAGAAATAATTGGAGTTAAGGTTCCCCTGGCACAAACCATGTTGCCACATAACAATAATGAGGATTACAAAGATAACATTAAATTAGTAATAATACTGAGTTGGGAACAATGTCAACTCTTGACCTCAAATCATTACATTTCTCAAGACTTGAATTTGGGTTCTGGGAAATGATTTTGCATTTCTCCTGCTAAAAAAATTAGAAGCCTGCTGGAGTTTTAGCAGGTTTTGTTTCGTGAGAAGAGCACAGGCATAGAGGAGCAGCCTCCAAGACAAAGCCAAGCTCCTGGCATGTTCTGTCTGCTGCGTTGGGCAGGAGCACATGCTGACAGAGGCAGGAGGTGCAGTGCTAGTACAGCATCTCCTGCCTGTGCCCTCCAGATGTAACCAGGACCACCTCCTTTTAACTGAGTATTTCTTGTAGAAAGTGTTGGCTTTTTTTTTCTGTAAGTTTGTTAAAAGCATTTCTTACAGTAAGATCTTGGTTATCTAAGAATAATGAGAAGAGATGAACAGGGAGTGTTTGGTACCCCTTGACATTAAGACTGGGGCTGCATTTCAAGGCAAAAGTGGGAGCTGGGGTTTACTGGGTTTTCTTGCTGCAGGTACAAACACAGGCCAACCAGCAGTGGCATATGATAATCACTGGGCAAGAGTTCAAGCTGGTCAAATGTGAGAGCATGGCAGCTTTTGCATCGACAACCTTACCTAGGTGCTTGAGGCTGGCTTTTTTTTTGAGCACTACCACAACAGAGTTCTGACAGATATTAAAAACTCAGCTTTTAAGCAGCTTAATCATTCCCTTATGGACTTTTGTATGTGTAGTGTCACTTCAATGCTTTTCAAAGATCTATTGCATTTATCTTGGCATTGAAGAAGAACTGAAACTTCGAAGTCCACCTTTGTGATCATCATTCATCAAAATGAAAGACCTTAAAGGCCTTTTGGAAGGGGAGAGGTTTCTAACTTTCTTTGGTTAGAAAACAAACAAAAGAAACCAAATAATGCTTTGTTGGAAATTACAGGAGAGAGAGAGAGGACTCAGATGAGTCTGAGTCTGTGCTTGAACAAACAGGAAGGAAGGGATTTGGCAGAATTAATCTAAACACAGTATTGTATTGGGAAATGCAGGTTACGAAAAGAGCCCTACAAAATTAGGCAACAAAGCATGTCTATTGCCATGATTTTTTGGGGTTGGTTGGTTGTTTTTCTGGGTATTTTTGTAGAGGAAATGTAACAAAAAGGAGCACTTTTCCACTGCTTTCCAGATTCTAGTGGGGCATCCTGACTAGCATAGCTGGAGTGAACTGCAGGGAGTTTCCTTCCCCCTCCCCTCCTCAGTACATGTGCTGGGGAGATGTAGGTGCAGAGATTCAGCCATGGCACAGCTGCTGGCTAACCTGGGATTAGCTCACTTAGTTGAGAGTATGGTGCTAATAATGCCTTTGGTTGTGGCTTCAATCCCTGTATGGGCCATTCACTTCAGAGTTGGAATTGGTGATCCTTCTGGGTCCTTTCCAGCTCAGACTATTCTGTAACTCCTGTCAGCTGGGCTCTGGTGCTCAGGCCCCCTTTGCTTGCTCATGCAAGGAGAATTCCTTCCCAAATGAATTTTCATATTTGTTGTGTTTAGAAGGTAATAGCATTACTAATCCTGAACATGGCCTGGCATCCAAAGCAGGGAGAAGGAAAGCTCTCAGCAAAGCCAGGCTCTCACTGCTCTCTGTATAACTCAGCTGCTACCACTAACTTGACGCTTCAAAGCTCTCCAAGCTGCCAGAAGCCAGCAGGAGGAAACATAATTGGAATGAAAAGCCACAGTGTTCCAACCAGTTTTCCCAGAAATAAGTATCAACTTTTGTATCAGCATGACACATACCAACATTATAAACTTAACAAAGGTATTTGAAGATCACCACATTGTGGCTGTATAACTGAAGCCAAATTCTTCATTTATTTGAAGTCTAATTTTTCTGCCATTACTCAGTACAAGTTAAACCAAAACTTGCCTGAGAGTTCTTCATACAGATGTGCTTCACTCTCCTAGAAACTCACTTTAAATAAAGCATTATTAGAATAAGGATTGGAAACTATGAGTGACTTTATTTATTTACAATAATTGCACAGTTATAACAGTTATATACAGTACAAATGGTTATAGTTATGTAAATAAATATTTTGCAATCTATTGAATTATAGAGGAACATAATTCTAAATATGAATTCTGAGAAGAAGTTGCAACAATAACAAATTTCTGTTGTAGTGTAAGAGTGTTGGTGGTAATGCAGGACTCTGGCAGGATCATGTCTGTTTAAACAAGGCTAAACTACCCTGATCCTTGTGCCTTGTTCCCACTTACCTTGAGCACAGATCAGGAAGAAAAGGCCCTGAGTAAGGGGGGAATCAATCCCAATGCCATGTAAGAGTATGAGAGTTTTGTGGTTTCTTTGAAGACACAGGACAGTTATCCCACCCACATCACTCACGTGCCCATCCATGCTCATGTCCATAGTGACAGAGCATCCCATGGGAGAGCCTGACAAGCTCAAGGTCTCAAATCAGGACATCTGAATCACCCTCAAAATGGCTCTTTGATTTTTCTTAGACCAGAGAGCTGCTTCCCTTCTCTGCATTAGCTGGGATGGTGTTGCTCAGGAATTCTCCTGTGCTTACACCAGATGTGTAATGTTCTCCATGTTGCCCACACATATGCCTTGCCACGCTTGCTACCTTCTCCGTGGTATTTTTCTTTCTAACTGTTGTCATCTGATCCTTTTTCTTTTTTTTTTTTTTTTCTTCTGAAATGTACAGGCTAGAAGGAAAATGATGAAAATGTTACCTTTTTTCCAAAGTGGTCCTTTTGGAATGCGCAGTGGCTCAGAGGGTTGCATTGATGCAAACAGGCCGTTTGAAAACACTTCACCATCAGTAGCTGAGCAAGTCCCTGCCTGTCCTGAACCTTCTGCAAATGAGATCTGGTCCAGGGACCCGGAGAAGATGAGAGAAAGGCCAGAGGCAGCCTGCAGAGCTTCACGTGCCTCTTCCATCACGAGCAATGAGAGTTGCATCTCTGCCGGGGACAGCCCTGAGAAGGGGAACAAAGGAATAAAGGGAATGCTTAAAAGTGCATTTAAAATAGTTAAAAAGACCAAGCCACCCAGTGGTAAGTGCTCCTCTATCCTCCTTGCACCACTTCATGGGCCATAGTTACCTCTAGAGGGGCTGTATGAGGGAGGAATTGTCCCCTAGGGAAACAAAAGTACTGATAGATTGAAGTGACTTTTCCAAGAAGCCTGGGGAAAATTGGACTGAGGGAGACATGACCTCAAGTCCTAGTCTTTTAGTACCAAGGGCACAGTCCTTGAGGAGCTGTCCATTTGCAGGTTTCCTGTCCAAAACAAAATTTATTTCTACTTCCCATGGGGGCACAGAGAACTGTGGGTGGATGAGAAACCAAGGTGTAACTCTCAGCTCTGTTCCTCCATCTCCTCCTACAAAGTCTGGTTGTTTTAGTACAAATTATTTCCTTTCCAGACAAGCCTTTACCTGTCTAATTGCCATCTCTTTCTCCATGTGTCAAATGCTTTCCCTAACCGGTGGTTTTCCTTCCTGGCCTTGAATTTGCTGCTGAAAACAGAACTTTTGTACTGCATTGCCCCATCCCCAATGTCTTTTTTTTTTTTTTTTAAGTAACCAGAATTGCAGAAAATATTCCAGATGAGACACCACCAATGTGTGGTACAATATATTCCTATTTTCCCATCTCAGCTGGATATTTCTCACTGAATACATCCTGGGCTCGTAACTGACATGTTCATTACCACCTCCCAGTAAGGCTTTACTAATTCTCCAGGTGTCTCTCTTCCTCCTCCATCTCAAGCTGATTCACATCCAGCTTGCAGCAGAAAGTCCTATTTGTTGCTAAGTAACTTTTGTTCTATTGCATTTGTATCTTGTGTTTTGTGCCATTAAATTTCAGCCCATTTACTATTCAAGTTATCCCATTGTTCCTGTAAAATACATCAAGCCCTCAGTTTCGATAATGTCTCTGAACTTTGTGCAATCAGCAGAGGCCAAAAGGGCACTCCCAGCTTTTGTGCCACAATCTTTAAGGACAAATGAAGTAAGATGAGTTTCATGAATAATGTAAGCTTTCTCCACCCAGAGTCCTCCATGGAAACATTACACACTTAACAGATCTTATTTTGGGATATAACTTTGCCATTTTAACTAACAATTTCCCAGGTTTCCCTGTCTCAAGTAACTGGCTGTAGTTCAGATAAGATAGTTCAGTTGTATTTGTCTTGCTTGCTAAATGTGTCCTCCCAAACAATTTCACAGGTCAGGTTGTGCAAAATCTATTTCTGGAAAACCCATGTGGTATTTCCTTCAGCATATCTTTAGTTACATCTTTCCATCTACATTATTTCTATTGCCATGCTTCTGACTTGAGGTCATATTAGTGGGAAGGGGGATGAGCAATAACTAACTAACTCCACAAGGCTAAATTTTGGAAACAGTTATAGGTGGCTTGTGAATAGCTGTCCATATGCAACACTCTGGTGATGGGTATTCAAGTTTCCATTGCCTCAGTTAAAGGCAAGCTAGAAATAATCTGATCTTGATTTAAACATACTTTCTACATGGTGCAGGAGCCCAAGAGCTAGCATTTTGGAAGTATAAGCATTTTTTAAATGCCAGAGCCATCATTTTTTATAAAACAGAAGTCTAAATCTTCACTCTTGGTTAAAGAAAGGCTGTTCTTTTTTCACCAGTCAAACAAGTCATGGATCTCCTTGGAGAGCAAAAGCTTTGTGATGCCATTCAACATCTGTTTGTCCTGGAGAAAAGCCTGTCTAGCAAAAGTGAGGAGGGACTGAACACCAGTCAGAAAGACATCGAGTCTGTCTATGAAATTCTGAAGCACAAAGTCTTCAGCACCTTGAAGGATTCTGTGCTGCTTGCAAAAACAAACCCAGATCTGCTACAGCAGGCAGTGGAAGCTCTGAAAGAACAGGAGAAGGAAGATCAGAACTACATGTCAGAGAATCCACCTGACCAAAATATGCAATTTAGACCTAGAAAATGGAAAGAGCTCTGGATGGCTACAGTAAAGGAGTCGGTAGAGGCTCGAATGAAAGACACAGGCCGTACTCCTAGAACTGAGAACCTCTCTGCAGTTGGCCAGAACCTCCTGCACATGGGAAAGACAATGAAAGAAGATTTGACAGTGGTTGCCAAGTATATTAACAAGCTTTATCCTCCTGAGTTTAATGTGTTCAGCATATACGCAGAGCTCTACCACAATTATTTTGCCTCCCAGGCAAAGAAAAACGCTGAGTCTCATCTGGAAGACAAGGATGTTTACCTTCTTCTCTCATGGGTGCACAACTTTTATCCAAAGTAAGTGGGCTTTTATACATGTTTACCCCTGGAAATCAAAACAGGCTCATTGGCTGCAAACCCAGGCATTTGCTTGATTTATGAGTTAATATTACTGCGGTGCAGTCCAGCACCTGGCTAAGTTACTGGTGTTACTGATGATGTGCTGACTTACAGTCCTGGCCATAACAGCCAGAAGGGACACACTCAAGGCTGCTAGTCTGTAAATGAAGGGTTGTTTCATCATTCTGGCTTCTGGGCAACAGACACACAAATGTTTAGGGCTTCATTTGTGGGGTAAATTGGTCAGGTTCATTGCCTTCATATCTATTCCAGTTGCAGACCTGGACTCACTCTTGGAAAATTTGAAAATTTCAGCCCTTTGTACCAGAGGGCAGACAATAAATAGAACAACCTGAGATGCAATTATCCTGGGCATGGAGAATGTTGCTTAAGTGTAACCCACAGTCTATGTTTTCTTCACCTTTAGGAGAGCTAGGGCTGCACCCCTGTGAGAGGACACCATCAGCCAAGGGTCCCCATAAACTCTGTATGTTATTGAACTGAAAATATTGCTTGTTGTGGCTAATAGTACTGGGTGGAGAGTTGAGGGCTTTCACTTCTTAGGTGGAAACCAGTAAAGACACCAGCAATGTTTCTTCTCTTCCAAAGTCGTTCAGCTCCACTTCTTCCTTTTCATGTTTCACTGATGAGTGTAGTGATTCAGTGTTGATCCCGGAAGTTTTCCACAGCCAGTGTTGTGCTCTAGATCAGGATATTCAGGTCTGAACCAGCCTCTGTTTGGAAGTGAGCAGTTGTGAGGAGCAGGGCTCAGCGCAGCTCTCGGGACAGTGTTGGCCAGGGTAGCATCTGCTTTGGGAGTGTTCCCAGAGGCCACGTCTGGGTGTCTGCTGGGGAACACCTCCCAGCCATCAAACACCAGCTTTTCATCTGCTTGCCTCTCTATATGGATAGAGAGAGGTCATGTCCAGGGGCTATATTCCCCCGCTTGCTTCAGGTCCCCCATCCCCACCAGAGCACAGTGGCTGGTACACAGGAGTTTGACAGACCATGACTCCATTCACAGGGTTGCTTGTGGTCCCACCCTCACAGGTCTCACCCCTGGCACATATTCAGCTTCTCCAAGTCCTGTCTGGACTAAGGACAATGTACATTTCCATCTGTTTTTTCAATTATATCCTCAAAAAGTGTTAGTGATTTGCATCAACAACTGTCTTGAATTACACTACCCTTGGAAAATACAATTGTTTGGCTTTTTTCATTCCAGAGACATGAGAAAAGATCATGCTTTAGCCATGGAGTTGGATAAAGTTAAGCTTGGAAGCCTTTTGCCTTCAAGTCTGAGCAAAGAGCTTGAAAATAAATACCTTGACAGTGAAGAGGTAAGAAAGGTTCAGACACTCCTCTTCTTCCCTTCACTGCTCCCATATGACTCCTCAGAGAAGCTGTGACTTGTCCTGCACACACACTTCTTCACCAGTGAACCACACACCCTACACACCCTTCCAGGGAGAAGCAAAAAGCTTTTGTTTGTTTTTGGGGAACAGGTCACCTTTCTGCTAGATGGGACTTGAAGAGCAAACTTCTGCTTAGCCCTGGGAGCCATGAGAAAAGAACTGCTCTGTTCTTGTAAATCATCTGGTAGCAACAGGGGGAAAATCCAACAACAGAACTTTATGGGCAACTTTCTAATTGTCTGATAAATCTCCAGAGGGATTTATCGTCCCTCTCACAGGAATCTCTGAAGGATCTTGGATTATTCCTGGTCTCTGCAGAGGTGCCAGACCTTGGGTGAGCACAAAGCATAGAGATCTGGTCTTGACAAATCTGTTTCTTTGATGGAGAACCGCCTGGTCTACGGAAAATAAAAGTTGCTCTGGTTTTTGTATCACCCTTCCCTTAATGGAAAAAAGAAGCCACTTTTACAGTACTCCCATAGCTTAGTGCTTTTGGCATCTGGGGCTGGAATTCCCGGAAAATGAGAAGATGAGTTCCAAGTTTAGATGTAGTCCGTGATGGTTTGCATATGGGAGAGGTGTTGTGAGGTCTGCAAAGCACATGAACAGGGCACTGGGGGATCAGCAATACGTGCCAGACACTGCACAGGCCATTTCCAAAGCCTCACTGCAGCACAGAGGGGTCGGAGCAGAGGAAGCCTGAGAGCACTTTGTTTCCCTCTCCTGCACTTGTGTGGCGTCAGAAGAGCTCATGAAAAAGGATTGCAAAAGCAGGGAGCTCTGAGTGTGACACACATGCGGTGCGTGGTTGGGGGAATCTGGGCTCTGGTACATGTAGCTGCTGCAACCTTCCTACCCACTGCTCCCCTCCCTGCCCTCCTGATCCCCCTGATGTAGAGCTGTGATGGGATCTTCACTCCTGCCTTAAAATACTCAGTATTGTGTAGGTGGGTATCGTGAGGGGTTGTCCTTGTTGTTGTGAAGTCATGGGTCAAGCATCTCCTAACAAGGAGCCTTCATATTCCAGCCAGGGCTGAGGAAAAAGTGCTGAGCCAGGCAAAAGGTGGGTGGGTGAGTAAAACCTGCATAAGGTAGGAGCTGTTGCATCCATTTTGTAGTAAATGCCATTGTTCTTCCTTCCCTAAAGGTTACTGTCAAAAATTCACTGAGCAGATGTTTGGATAAAGAAATCCAAAGATGGAAAGAAGACAAGGAACCAGAGAAGCTAAATGGGCATTTTCAGAGTGAACTGCTAGGAATATTTGTTATCCAGGTAATACAGAGCTATATTAAAAATAAACAATTGTATCCTTTACCTATTTAGGATTTGAGACCAACTATGGTCAATGCAGAAAAGGCCAAGTCACTTGTGTAGAGTGCTAGCAGATTGAGTGGTACAGGGAAGCTCAAAACCATGGTCTGTCTTGGGCCTGGTGTACCATGGGATGGAGGCAAGCGCCTCTATAAGCAAAACAAGAAGAAAAACTGCCTTCGTTCTTCTGTGCAATTTCTTCTGCATCCCCAGCAGCAGAGAGACAGAGACAGGCTCAGCTGATTGAGAAATGGAGAGTCTGTTTCTTCCTCCCAGGGAAAGTGCCACAGGCAGAGCTGCCTCTTTCCTCCTCTGGATGCAGAGGATTAGTTGAGTTTATTTTTAAAAAATAAACCTCTCATATGTTGAGGTTGTTGTGATTAAATTGTTTATTTAATGCAATCTAACAACATTCAAAGGAAAAAAAAAAAGAAACTAAACCAAGTGTCAAATTGCCTACTTTCTCAGCTGTTTTCTAGATTTTTTTCATGCTCCTTTTGAACCTCTCAGCTAAGTATAGCTGCTCTGTGTGGTCCCTGGATCAGTTTCAGGGGGGGATGCAGGAGAGCTGGGTGCAGCTCTCAGCAAAGGATCTGCAGCTTTTTTTACCCAGCAAACCTGGCCTTTTTGGAGCAGGCAACATTTAAAATTGATCTTGCTTGTTTGTTAGAGTATCTACAGCAGCCAGAAGCGAGCTGAGGACATCAGCAAGGCCGTGGGCGAGGAGCTGTCCCGTCGGCTGCTGAAGGAGCTGCCAGCCTTCCTGAGGAGGTGAGGTGGGGAGGGGTTGTGGGCAGCGGGGCTGCCACAGCACCTGGGCAGCCACTCACCCACCTCTCCTCTTCCCATCTCCCCTCCAGCTACAGGGATGCCTTTGAAGACTTCAAGGAGAAAAGCAAGAAGCACAGCTACTACAAGCCTATACTGATTGCAAATATTAACAACTGCTGGAATTTTAGGTAGGGGTCCAAAAGAAAAGGCTCTGCTCCTTCCTCTGCAGACAATGTATAGAGGGGAGGTATTCTAGAGTGAGAAGAGGTAGAAACATCTGCCTGCAGAAGGTTTGGAGACCTCTGAATTTCTCTCTCTCTCCTCTGAGGATAGACTGTTCTGACCTGGCTGGTATTTTCTTGCAGAGAATACACAGAGAAATACGTGGCAGAAAAGGATGACAGTAAAGCCGATATCCTGAGCACTCTGGCTGATATAGAAAACAGCGGCTTTGATGTGCTGCTTCAACAGCTCTTTGCCCAGCTGAAGGTACCATATCTGTGCCCCACATCCTCCTGCCTCTTGGCTCAGCTGATACCAGGGCAGGGCATGTTCTCCTGCTGTGCTATCTGTTGCTCAAATCTCTGATTCAAATCAGCCACGTTCAGAAGGGACAGGATCAGTGTGGGCACTAACCCACACTGCTGCTGAAACACCCACAAAGCTCTCCTTGAGCTGGTCCTCAAGCCTGCAGGCAAAATGGGTGCAGCGACATAGGCATGACTGTGCAGGTGAACATAAAACCTGCTGATGGCATCTGAGACAACGGCTGCAGCAGGGAGAGTCTCGACCTGCAGCTGTTTGCTCTCTACACTGTAGGAAGCCATCACTAATGGCATGAACTGCAATTATGCAGCTTTTTGGCTTCCCCATAAAGGTGACCTGAAGGGCATTTCTGTACTTTTGGCTTCCTTTTTTTTTTTTTTTTTTTTCCGTTTGTTTGTTTATATATATATAACACAATCTTTTCAAGTTAAGCAATTTTGGTGGAGGAAAAGGAAGTGTAGGAGGCAGGAATGTTCAGCCACAATCTCTCCTGCTTTCTCTGTAGAGCCTTTTGGAAGGCACAAGAGAACAGGGGAACAATTTTTTCATTTTCCTATTTATTTATTGTGGCTGAGAAAAATGATGATTGAAAATATCTCATAAAGATTCATTTTTTTCCCCTGATGGTTCCATAATTCTTTAATCAGACAAGATGGTGAGGAAAAAAAACAAAGCAGAAATAAAAAAAACACCTCCAATATGAACCTTTCAAGCCCTTGGTGTCTTCTTCACCATGAAGAACCAAGAAGGGGACACAGCCTCTTGTTCCCCTGTCCCTGTAAGGCATCACCACACACCCCTGCACAGACTACACAGCATGCTCTCACTACATGAGATACTCTACATGTAGAAATGACAAATACACATGCATAGAATTTGTTTGAGGTAACTTAGAAGGTTTTCCATTTTTTCAGCCAATGTACAAGAAGTTTACGGAGAATAAGTGGGACTCCAGCAGTGAAATTATGAATCAGATCATTAAAACCACCAGCAAACATATTTCAGACTTCCAGACCTTAAAGGACCCGTTTTACCATGTAAGTCCAAGAGAAATATTGGAGGGATTCTGGGGTGCTGGGGCTGCATTTTCAGCTCTGATCCTCTGTGGCTTGAGCTGTCTTGACCTCTGGTGAGCTGGTCTGGCACCAGGAAGCCTCTCAGGCAGGGTTTCCATAAGCATGCTGTTTACCCAGATGAGGCACATAAATCTTACCCTCCTCTGACAGAAGCAGACTCCTGCAGCTCTGCTGCACTGTTTGCAGAACAAACCACCCCTGATACAGAGAAAGTGCTTTAGAGACCACCCAACATGTGGCTTTAATTACAGCTTTGGTTTAGCAATCTTGAAACGCAGATGCAGTTGCATGGTTCAGTCTCATTGCTCCTTTGACTGCCTTAAGGACTGGAGGAGGTGGATGCAAATGGGACAAATCCCAGAGAACTGAGCCAGAACCACGTCCTCACTGGTGCTGGACTTTATATGAAATATCATCATATCAGACAATATTTGATTTCCTGTCTTTGTCTTTTTAGTAGCTGAGACAAATTATGATGTTTTATGTGTTAGAGGGAAGAACAGGAAGAGCAGCATGAATTCCTGTTTCTCTGGAATAGTGTTACTCTTCTAGCACGTGGAAATCTTTTCTGCACTTTAAACTCTTCCCAGAAGGAAACAACATTTGGAAATTCCCATTCTTACTAGAGCACAAAGAAATTCTCAGCATCTAGGATGTGTTGTAACAAGTCTTAGGAGGCTGGCAATTAGGGCTGTTCCTGCTGTGTAATCCACAGCAGGCAGTGGTGTGGCATGTCTCGCAGCACCCAGGATGGTTTTGTCCTGCATCCACACACATGGTTTGTTATGTCCCCAGGCAAAAGAGGGATGGATGATGATTCCCTTCTCTCCTTCCCAACAGACTATCGTTGAGAAGATCCATGCCCGTTTGGTTAAAGAGTACATTGTGAGGCTGCTGAAGAGGAAGGTCAGCCTGAAAACTCCAGCACAGCAGCAAACTCTGGCCCAACACATTTCCAAGAATGCTGCTGACCTGGAAGCCTTCTGCACCAGCAATGTACGTGAGTGCTTGCCATGAACACATCACAGGGCACAAACACACTGAAAAACAGGAAAGTAATTCTGGGAACTTTTGTTAACCTTTTCAACTCAGCTTAATTTCCTGGAAGGCAGGACCATAGGCAGAAAAAGGTCTCTTAAAGTGCTTGTAGGCAGAAAGGCTCCCCTGTCAGCAGCCTGCCCCTCCCTGCATGCAGAGACATGATTTCATCCTTCTTTGTCCCATAGGCAGTTCCCTTTTGAAGGTTTATATTAATAGTGTCAAAAGACTTAGATACTCTTTCCCGGTTTCAGTACAGCTTCCATGGAGTCTGGGTTTCTGTTACTGGATAGCTTGCTGCCAAGCTCCGGGATTGACCGACAAGGGCTTCTCCCAATCAGATCTCGTATGAAGCTGCAAGCGTTTCACTGGCCAGATCCCGAGGGGGCGTGGAGTTCAGACCAATGAGAATATCCTGGCTGGGTCTTTCAAAAGTCTTCATAAAGGGTAGCCTGCAGAATAAATGCCTCTGTTGCCACACGAGCAAGCTAACAGGTTTCCTCTCACCCTTGATTTCCCCCACGCTGCAGCTTTTAGGTCAGCCAAGGGCTAAAGCAGGCAGTGTGGGGTCTGTGGTATGCAAGGAATTTCTCCATGAGAGTCACAGCTGGAACACACCTCTCTGTCCTTAGAGATCATCTCCCCCCTTCCATGCCTCTAATTTTGCCTGCAAAAAAAGCTAACAGCTAAGCCAAAACCTGTCCTCCATCACCCCGTGCATGTTTGACTGGAGAAGGAACAAGTCTGAGTTTCACATAGAGTGGGTAGGAGATCAGGCAGCTGCACCTTGGAAATTCCAATGGTCAGGAAAAAGCTCTAGTTGGGGCTTCTACCCAATTTTGGCGATACCTGGAGATGCCAAAGGCAGGGCTGTGTTTGGAGCTGGGGCAGAGCAGCACATGGCAGTGACTTACCTGGCCCATCAGACCGTGGTACACACACCAGGCAGTGCAGAAACCCAAGGAAAAGGAAATGAGCAGATAGAATCTGCTGAGGTGGATGTGGAAGTCTCAGTCTTATGGCAGACCACACACCACTTGTGTGAGAGGATTAAAAACCATCAAAAAGCTAATCGTGTTTTTCCAAGGCTGCCTCAAGCAGAAACAGCACTGAAAACAATGAGGCACGTAAAATCACTGATGTGCCCTTTCCATTTGCCAAGAAACAGCCTCAGGAGGCAGCTCCTGGGGTGGGGGGCGGTTTGCACCCCCATGATGTCCTGCTAACCACTTCTTCTTCTCACAGGGATCTCAAGCCACATGGCTGAATTCAGCACTCCCCAAACTGGCTGAAATAATCCGACTTCAGGATTTAGGTGCTATTAAAATTGAAGTTGCAACACTCGCCACAACATACCCAGATATCCGGTAAGAGATGCTGAAACAGATTTGCTAATATTCATAAGGAATTCTAATTGAGCCAGAAAGCAGTCAAATATGACTATAGGTGAGGTTCATATAGCCTGAGCCTATAAACCTGGGTAGGGGCTTCCTTCCAGGCTGTGGCAATCCCAGTCCTATCAGAAAGCAAAGGAAGATATGAATAAAAGCCTATTGATATATTCCAAATTCTGGCCTGATTTTTCTCCTTTTCCTTGGAGATTCCCTTCCCTACCCCAAACATCCACAGGGTCTTGTATAGGACTGGCAGATGCTGAGCTGGCACCCACTGGCACAGGGGACATGAGCTAATGCCACAGGGTGGGAGCCACATCCTGGTGCAGTGGCCCTGACAGGTAAAGGTGTGTGGGAGGAAATAACACCTGCCCATTTCTCTTCCACAGCAAAAGGCACCTGGAAGCATTCCTGCACATCAAAGCCAACTTGTCACGCAGTGAACTCAAGAGCATCCTGGGCTACTTGGCAGACAGCACAGCATCCACACAGCCCAGAGCCCTTCTCTTCTCCAACATAAATGTGTCCTAGACCAAGGCATGCCTTGGCACTGCCCTGTGCTGGACTGTGGGGTGAGCCGGGGATGGAGACCATCTCCTGGAGCAATGCATGGCACCCACTGCCACCTTTTCCTATGGAAAGTGCTTTGTCCCAGTCTGGTGCTCAGCATCTCTGTGGGAATCATCATGCTCCATGTGGGGCTGGGCACAGGGTGCACCCATGGCAGGTGTAGTGCCCACAAAAACCAAGGCTGCTCTTCCCACCAGTCATGGATTCCCTCTGAGGTCTCGTTGGTGCCACCACATTCTCTGCCTGGACACTGCCCTGGTGCTCTGAACTCCATCTACCTCTCAGGGTGCCACAAATGCCACATCACAGACCAAGCAGGCACCAAGCATGTATTTTTTATCCTCTAAGGAAATGAAGGGAAACAAAAACTGAAACCAACATTCAGAGATGTTGGAAAAGTCCCATGAGAACATGCTTGCAATCCATCTACCTTCCTCAGAGCCAGGCAGAGCAGCTGTGTTAGGCTGGTGGGAGAGGCACGAGGTTCCTGGTGAGGAGGAGCTGCAGCTCAGCTGTGGCAGGGCTCCTGCCAGCCCCCTTGGAGCAGCTGCAGGCTCTGACCCAGGGCAGCAGCACTGCCCAGAGCCTTGGGTTTCCAATGGAGAACTGGCCCTGCAGAGTGTGTGCAACCTCCACCTCTGTGAGGTGGGAGCACCTGGGCCCCTGTCAGTGACCCCATCCAGTGCATCTTCTCAGAGGGACTATTGCAAGCTGCCTATTGCAATGGATTGTGTGGGCTAAACCAGCAGCTGGTAAAACACTTTGGATATTACTGAAGTCCTCCTTACCAAGGAGAGGACTTCCAGACCCCATTAACAGCACAGGCTTTGAATGGGGTGTGGACCTGGTCTCAAATGTCATCAGTACATACTGAGCACCCTGTACATGTCATCATTCTCTTGCTTGCTCTTTCCCCTTGTGCTGTGAGGTAGATATGATGTGAAAATGCAAATGGGTCTCTTGCGAAACTGTTTTGTATCTTACAGCACAGTTTGTTTGGGAACTTAATCACTTGCCAAAACAGCACTGTGTATATTTGGAGACCTTTCCCTTCTGTTCTCCTCTATTTCAACTTTTGCATCAGTCTGTGGAAAGTCAGTCTGGAAGGAAGATGCCTGATGACTGTGCAAACTATATAATGTATTTATATGTATATGCAATATACCACCAGTGTATTTTTGCATCCAATTTTATTTTTTCTCAGTTAGAGATACTAATTTGCAATGTTTATAATAAACAGTATTCAAATATGCTACAAAAGTGACAGTTTACTGTATTGCCACAGCTATGTCATCCTTCAAAGGGCCATTTCTCCCAGCCTGCTCTGGTGAATATTACCCACTGGTTCCAAGTAGGGGGTCTTGCTGGACTGTAGACAGCCTGGAAAAGCATGGCTGATGCCCCTGTAGGACATCCACTGAGCACAGTGGGCTGCTCACTAGCAGTGGCCAGTGGTACACACTCATAGGAGTCTTCTGCCAACAGGTCCTGCGGCAAAATTGTGCCCTCAGTGAAAAATAGCGCTGTGATTTTAGTCTGCAGCCTGGCTGCAGGCAGCACAAACCACCCTCTCCTTTCTTAAGCGCATTCACACAAAACTCATATAGACACATGGGTTAAAAAATTATTATTTAAACACTCATCTCAGCTACAGTTTAAAGGCAAATGCCAAAATGACTTCTGACTGTGCTGAGCACTCATGACAACTGTCACCTATTGGGTAACATTTTCTTTCCCAATTAGTGAAAGGTCATTTTATTGCTATAAAAATATGTATTTTGATTCAGAGATCTATTAAAGGCCTACAGAAATGCATCATACAAGTGATTGCACTGATCTTAAAAAAAAAAATCCAGCTAAGTGCCCAAAGGGAAACAGTATCTATTTATATATCATAATTAGCATGGGTAGGAGAAAATGGTTTTCATACACATTTCATAAGCCATATGGAAGTGCATTGTGCAATTCTCTTCATCCTGCTATAAAACCTCAGCTTTCATCTCTAATGAGCCCAGGAAACTAATTTATTTATCTTCCCGCATGACTCGACATTTAAAATGGCATTTATTTATAGGTGACATATTACACATAGCCAGGTAGTTTCAGGAGGTTGCACAAATGTCTTCTGATAATGGTGTTAGTTCAATATGATAAATAGCACTTCTAAAAACAAAGTAAATAAAATTTTATGAGGTCAGTGTGGCTTGACTTTCTTTATCATGCAACCTCTGCTGATGCTGATGCCTGCCCCTCCTTGGAGGCAGAGCAGATAGCCAAGATCAAAAAAATAAGATCAATTTTACAGAACAGTTAGGAAAGCTGGTTCCTGAGCACAGCTGCTGTGGCATAACCAGCTTTCCCTGCTTGCTATCATCTGTGCTCCCAGCACATCAGCACTCAACAGCCACACTGGGCACAGGCTGAGCTCAGACATCCACTCACACACACTCCTGGCTCCCTACCCATCCATCTCACCTGGCACTTCCATCATTTGACAGAAGACTTGCAATTTGCAGTGCAAAAGATTAAAGGACACAAACCACAGCATAGTAGGGTGTGGTCTGAGGCATTACTCCTTCCTCTGCTCCTGCAGGAGCCACCTGTGGTGTGCTGAGTTCTCAGGGACACCTGGGAAACCTCTGCCCTTTCTGCAGGGGAAGCCAAAACCTCCAGAGAGCTCACAGACTCAAGTGTGAGTGTGATGGGGAGAAGAAAACCAGCAGGAATGTTTTGTTAGAGCCTGATGAGAAACTTTGGGAACTGCTGACCTGGAAATGAAGGGTTAAGGAGCCAGAATGCCAGCAATTCCTTCCCTTTGAGCCTGGATCCTCTCTCTAAAATCCACTAAAAAATGACAGCACTGGACTAAAGGCCACAGGATTTACTGATGTGCTGATTTTGAGAGACGCACTAGAGCAAAGTGGTTTGGTAGGTGGGCTTTTCCAGGTGGACAGAGCTGGCTTCAGTGACGTGCCTGGGTGACACATTCCTCACCTGCTAATTGCTGTAAAGCAGGAAATATATGTGCAATTACATCTTCACCAAGGATGTGGCAACGATTTGCCAACATCCATTGTCAAATTCTGCCTTTAGCATAGCTAATAGGAACTTTAATAGAAAAAACCTGGAAACCCCAATCCAATGGGAACAGACCTGAAGCCTGGCAATGCATGGAGCATCCCAGAGGAAAGGCACACCTGCAGTGAGTGGGATGGCAGAGTTTCCTTCCCAACAGGAATTAGGGCACATGGGCTGCAAGTCCAGCATCTCCCAGGAAGGTTTCACTTGCTGCTCCATCACCTGCCTCCTGCTTGTGTCAAAAGCCAGTACTGGGGACCAAACAGGCAGGAGCACCAAGAAGGAAAGATGTTTTGGGAGTGGGATAGAGGTAAGTGAGCTTAAGTGTGGCTCTAGCAAAATCATGCTTTCCTGTGCTGTAGATTGAAACCCATGAGAGTAATTGCTGCCTTCCTGCCTGACTTAGAAGAGGATGTGGCCACACCACCACGCTGATATCCTTGAAACACAAAATAGCTTTCATGTAGCCACAATAATAGAGATGGCAGCTAATGTCAGGGGATTTCAAGAATTACTCATCAATGCAGGAAACGTGGATTTCCACCCTAGCAATGAAATTAATCCATAGTGATGGGAAGAGAGGTGAATCCCACTTCCTAGGGGGAAAGAGAGGAAATGAAATGGAGCAGACACACCCATTAGGCTGTTCAGGATCATGTTCCAGAGGAAAAGTTAACCACATTTTTTTAAAGCAGTTTGAAGTTTTTAAGGTTACCATGAAGTGAATGTTCACACCTGCTGGGCAGCATTTCTCCTTGCTACCAGGGGCTTTATACTCCATAGATCAGGTTTTAAAAACCCCTTTTGAACTGACCAGCTTGGATGCTTCCCTACAGTGACATTTTTCGTCTCTTCTCTGGGTCTTCTCCTCAGGTATTCAGTTCCTTCTTTCACCTCTCCACAAGTCTCCTAATGTCTCCCAGCACTACCCAATGAGGCCTTGGGACCACATTCTCCCAATTCTCTCAACCTTCCAGCAGATGGGAAACACCAGGGGAAAATTATGTACCAGCGCCCAGAAAAACCATCATTTGAGGTCGAGGAATTTAGTGCTATTTATCCAAGTAGTTTTTATCCAAATAGGACAGAGCACTTGAGCTGTAATAACTCTCATAATAGACTAATAAAAGAGGAAAATTTAATATTTAGCAGAAAAGCTGAGCTCCCAAAAGTACTCCTCTCAAATGGGAGGAGGTTATAACAAGCCCTTAGGTAGAACAATATTGGTCCTGGAGTCTTCAAGAGATTTTGAGCCCCATCCCAAAGGCATGAGGCCAACCCCCAAGTCCCACTGGCAAGAGCAGTGTAGCTGAGAGCTCAACCAAGTGCACGGTTTAGAGAAAATAGCAGGATAAAATTAACAGTGCTATGTCCTAGTTAACAGAGGGCTGTTTCTGCTCTTTGGTTTCATTGCAGCCCCCTTTACTCTACACCAAGGCTGTAAGAAGAGGTGAAAACCATCCGAGCTATGGGACAGGGACTGTCATCTTCTGCATAGCAGATCCCTTGTCTCAGCCAAGGTCTCATCCCCAACTTCACTCATTGTGACACAGCCCCTTCACAATCTGCATGGGGCTATACAGAACCAAAAACCTTGGCTGAAGCTAACCACTCTCCCTGTTCAACATATGGGGAGTGCCAGAGGTATTTCCAATGTCCCAAGAGAGCCATTCAGCCCAGCAGGATCCTGGCAGCCGCCTGCTTGTGACAAGCTTGTGTGCTGGACCACAATCGTGGACCACACCAGCTTTGAGGCAAGTGGGTGTGAAGGGAATGTCACCTAAAGAGGTCACACTGCATTCAGAGGTGTCATTGCTGTCCTGCCTGGACACGGATGGTTTGCAGAAAACAGCTCTGAGCAGCATTGTGTCCCTCCTCCAGGATGCAAAAAGACCCCTCCTAAGATTTACTGGAAAAGAGTTAGGAAAAAGGGGAGGAAACTCTTGCACATGTTGTGTGAGCTAGACCTGCTGCTGGAGCAGCTTTGGCAGCTTGTGATATCACCTCAGGTGATATCCTGAGGTTAGTCCTTTAGATGGCAAAAACCCCCAGCATGAGGAATAATCCAGATAACCTTAGCTGTATGTCAGTAAGGGAAACACAGGAGGCTGCAGAAGCAGAGACTGAGGTGGGAGTGCAGCCTTCAAGTGTATGCCATGCCTCTAGCCATGTTCAAAAATCTTCTGTAAGTCTTTGTTTAACTGTCCAGCTCAGCATCCCATTCAGATCCATTAAAAATATCACTGAGACTAAAGTATTACTGTGGAATGCGTGAACTGCCCAAGCTCCCATTTTTGTTTGATTTGATTTCTCTATGAAGCTTCTCTCAAAGGGCTCAGATTGCATTTACTTGGGGAACATTTTGTCAGATCAGCACGTACAGCATGAAATCAATAGCAGCTTTTGAAGAAAGACCAGATTCATTCATTGTCCAGAACAACCTCTTCAGCCAAATTTTCTTGGGTGGAAACCACACTTAAGGACAAGTTCTACCTTCCACCTACCTCAAAACCCTCCACTCAGTGTTCCCTGTGGACCACAGGCAGAACCCCATCTCTTCATGTAACATTTTCTTTGTATAAAAGCCTATTTCTGTACAAAAAAACACTGCATTTATCCAGATATGATGTTATTCTTTCCACTGTAATTTTCTACTGTCTCATATGAACAACTCTATACTGCAAACTTCAGCTTATTATTCAAAATTATAAATTGCCCATTTTCATACATTTCAATATAGCTTGAATTGAAAAGTAAATTCTTGCTTTCAGTAGTACGTGAGCAATTCCATGTTAATGTGCGAATTGTCACGAAGAGAATCAACACACAGCAGATTTCTGCAATCTGTTTACCTCTCTATACACAAAAATATCCTCTGTAGGGGTGCTTTCCAGGCAGAAATAGAGGCAATACAATCTACAGGGTTTTGAGAGCTCCAGATGACTGGAGTTGTGATGAATACATAGATAATTTCTTAGTCGAAGGCTCGTGCATCACACATGCACACAGCGCCCCCAGACAGATGCCACTGCCATAACAGCTGTTTTTCTTACAGACATTCCGGATCCAGCCTTTTGCCCAGTTTCAGCCCTTCAAATAACAGTTTTCTAGAAATTCAACACTTTTCCTCCACAGAAAGTGGGGTAATCGGGATATTTTGTTTGGCAACTCAAACCGTGAAGTCTGGGACTCAAGAGCTGGTTGTGCTGATATGTGAAATCCCCTTTCTGTTCTCATGCTCTGCCACAGCATGGCCTGAGGTATCTGAGTCCTAGCATGGGTTTTGGTCATATTCCTTCTGCTAACTTTCTCGGCAAGGAAAATATCAGAAAATTCAGGCCATAAGAGTTCACAGCTCACAGTGTTGTAGGAGCTTTAACATATTATGACAGAAATACAAAAAACATGCAGAAGATGTTTCTGTCCTGTCCAGGTCCATGAGCCATCAAGAATCTCAGTGTTCCTGATGTGCAGCTCCTGCCTAAAGCAAAAAATTACTCAAAAACCAGAAAACATGCTATCATCTTACAATCTCTACTATCGCTATTTCCAGTATTCAGGACTGTCAAATGGGCAGTCCTAAAATTCTAAATTCTCTGAATTCTGAAGCTTTTGCTGTACAAATACATGCAGGGTATGCCCAAAAGGACAAGGTGGATGTCAGTCACTCAGAGGCTGAGGTGGCTGCTCTCTTGAGCCAGTGATGAGCTATATGGTCAGGTTTTTAGGTGTTTCACCTGTGTGTCATCGGGGCAGCCTGTGAGGTCTGGTGCAAGTGGTGTTCTTCTTTAGGACAGGCTGAGAAGTCACCAGGGCCAGGGGCAATGTCACCTCTCCTTGCAGCAGAGCTGTTTGTCAGACAGCTGCTGCAGGAGGGAAGTCTCTGCCTATGTGTGTGAGATGGGAAACAACCAGCACTGCAATCAAGTGCTTGTCCATCTCCTTAACAAGGAGGGAACTGGAAGAGTTCCCAGGAGAAAGGTGATACATGTCTGGACATCCTGGGAGGATGTCAGAGGAGGATGGCTGTGCTGTGGAAGGGAAGGGTGACTTAGCACCAGCACCGGGAAGGGAACCCAGAGCTGGTCTCTGAGCAAAGCCCTTTAAATACTGCCTCTGTCAGAGGTTCCCGATGGGCACAAACCACAGCATAGGAGCAGGAAGAGGCAGGAAGCCTCTCTGGTGGAAGATTCGTGCAGGTTGTGACTCAGGCAAGTCTTTTGTACCTTCATTTCCATCTCTCATGAGTACAAGCCATGGACTTCTCAGGTGCAAGAACAGATTATGAATACCTGCCTGTGCTTCTGCTTTCACCTGGCTTGGGTGACTGCAGCATGAGGTGACTGGGTAGCAATGGGCTATCCCAAACAGACCATGGCATTCCATGTCCAAAGACACAATAATACCACGCTCAGTGGCTGAAGCACTGTAACACAGTGACCTAGCTCCCCCAGATACTCCTAGCCAAGGGCATGACACATGAGGTCAGCAAAGGTATCTCCTGGGGGCCTGGGTGTGGTCCCCAGTACACAGCACGAGCTGGGGAAAGTGTCTGGGAGAACACAGGCACAGAAGGGATTTCAGAACTGTGAGTGAAAGCCAGGGAGACACAGTCTTCAAGGTCAGATAATGACCAGCCTAGGACATGTGGGTCTATATTTGGCAGTGATGCAATCAGCTGGAAGCATATACTAATTTTCCCTTGAACCGTAGGCAAGGCAACAGCTGCCAGAGCTCACATGAGCACCGTCAGTGACAGACGATATGTTGTCAGTGTTCAGACCATCTGACTCTCCTGTGTTTCTGTTCTCTTTAATGCATTTTCGTTTCTCTTGGAAAAACACAAGTAAAGAATGTGTTATTTCCCTCCCTCTATATAGTACCAAGTATGGCAAGAAATGATGTGGTGTATCCACAATGTTAGGCAGAGGTTTCTTTTTCCAAAAAGGATTTCTTCAACCTGCAAAGCTTCAGTGCTTTCAGCTGCAGGTGTGCTACACACAGAAGTCAGTCGGAGGCCAGAATTCTATTGAGGGTGAGGATTTAGGTAACAGTGTGTGACAAGCCAAAATTGAGTTAAATAGCAGGAGAACATGGAGCAAGGAGTGCCCGACCCTGCCCTTCACTGCCCCTCTGCCACAGGAATCACAGCCCTGCAGATACACCTTCACCAATCTGTAAGTGATCAGTCCCACAAACAGCATCTTGTCCTAAACTCAGCCCTGCCTTCAGTCACAGCACCCAGAAAACAGAGGCCCTTCTTGAGCTGCTTGGCCAGAGCTCTTTCATAGCCCTGATTTTAGCTGCCATCTACCCAGATGAGAGCATTTTCTTTAAAGCAGAGGCATGTATTTCTCAGCATAGGACTGCTCTCCCATTTGTCCTTCATGCAGTTGAATTAAAATAATGCCACTAATGAAGGTCATCAAGCATCACTTATCACCTCCTATAGCCAGACCAAACTGTCTAAAAGCTGCACATTCTAAAGACCAGTTGAGGGGGGAGCAGGAAGGAGATGACCACAGAACCAGGAAGTGTTCACATGCACTGCACAGTGGTGGGGCAGAAATGTCCCTGACTTACACCAAGTCAGAAATATGCTGAGCTGTGTCTGCTGGGGTCCCAAGGAACCACTCCCAGTGGGCATTGATCCTGCTGGCACAGGATCAGCTGATGGACTGGAGATCATGGGGATCAGCAGCCTCCATCCCAATGGGGTCCTGATGGATGTTTCTACCTTGTTTACTTCTGACAACAACCCACCTAAGTCAAGAAGGAAAGGAAAAAGAGGAATGAACTGTGTTTGTGCAGTGTGGAGAGTTGGCCATGGGGAGCTTGGAGAGTGCCCTGTTTTGGTCTGGGGCTCATTGCAAGAAGAAGTGAGCACCAAGCTGCCTCTTGAAGCCAGTGTCAGGGACACACAGTGTTGGTCCCAGAGGGGACCTGGTAGCTCTGGAAAGCAGACTGAACTTTCTCATTTATCACATGGAGGAAACAGATAATTCATCAGTGGTGTGAACTTTTGAAATCCCCAATGTGGCTGCTCAGCTGTGAAGAGGAGGAAACCTCTGCAGTCGGAGCCCAGGTAGCAACTACACATTTGGCTAAAAACTCCTCCCAAGAGCTACCTAGAGAAATCATGACAGGCAAACAAAGCTCAGAGGTGCACAGGGAGCCCATGGCAGCTGAACATCCCTGAGACTAGCAGCAGCACAGTTGCTGCCCTCAGCCTCCTTGGCATTGTGGGTGCTGTGTTTACCCTGCAGAGAACCAAGACAGTTGGCAATTTCATGAGCCCAGGAATGCACATACCCTCTCAGCCCTTGATCTCCTGTTTCCTCTGCTCTCTCACTTTCCTTTCCTGCCCAACACACTCTCTTGCCTGTGGAGAAGAGGCCTTATCTGTGGGAAAGAGGCCATTGGCCCCTAAGCCAAGCCACCTTTCTTAGCACAAGCAGAGCTGTCCAGTGTCTCTGAGCAGTACACACATATATCATCATGTCCCAGTCCAGCTGACATCACAATGTGTGTCCACTAGGTCAGCCCACATCAAGCCAAAAATAAGGACATAAGCGTTATTTTTATTGGCTTTCCTCCACACAGTTGAATTGTGTTTGCTTCACTTTGAGTTTGTTTGCTTTAACTTATCCCTCATTACAAGAAAACATTGCCAAGAGAACTTTGAGCAATCTCAAGTCACCTTAACAATGGCTGGGAGAAATAAGACGCACCCAGCCTGTATAGTTCAGTCTAAAACCTGCAAGTTGGCTCAATATAATGCAATCCATATTTCTATACCTATACTTGGTTTTAGCTACACAAGTGATTTTGAGTCATTTTTTTCTGCATAGATTTAGCACATAGATAATCTGGACAGGACTGGCCTTAAAAATCTTTGCTACAAGGTGCTGCCTGCTTTATACCTCCAGTGCAAAGCATTTGCCTGGTACCACTGAAACATGCTTCAACTGCCAATATAAATGGAATCAAGCCAAGCCAAAAAATTCTTCAAGAAGTGGACTACACTTTTTTTCAGACTAGATGCACAGCAATAGCCCTGCAGAAATCACACTCTGCTCCCACCAACTCAAACCTCGCTGCTGTTTCAGTGGGAGAAGAGGTTCTTGCCTTCATCCCTCCTTGGAACAACTATCTATTTAGATGGTCCCTTGTGCCCAGGATCAGAGCTCACTGATGAGTGCTTATTCTCTCTGTGCACTGGGAAAAGGGGCTGTTCTGCACTTTACAGAGCAGGACATGAAACACAGATGTGGCCAGCCCTACGACTGGTCATGATCTCGCAGCTGGTTTTTGAGCCCTGGTCCCTGGGCAGTCTTTGGCCACCAGACCAGCTTAGATTTTCAGTCAGGCTAAGGCAATGAGTTTGGAAATGGAGCAAACTCTCCCACCACCACCCTCCCTTCTGATATCTATTGTGCAACACTTGGGGAATTGTGATGTAAAAGGCACCAGCAAGGAGATGCAAGATGTGACTTGGAAAATCCCAGCATTGCATGTTGCTGGGGCATGGACACGACAGAGAGCATCCCTGCAGGAATTCTGAGTCTCACATTCCTTCCCTGACCACCACAAATGGCTGGGTTTTGTTTGCTTTTTTTCTTCAACTGTTGCAAAACTGATGTGGCAGGGACAGCAGTGCAAATGAGAAACAGACAGCTCATGAATAGTGCCAACCAGTCTTATCACACTTTGTGGATGGTTTCAGATGTTCTGGATCATAGCTATTCCAGGACTCTCATCAGACAATGCTGTTACCATACACTGCCACCATTCTTGTTCATCTCCTCTCCTCCCAGCACCTCTATCATCCCTGACCAGATGCATGATGGGATCTGTGTGAAAAATGAAGAGTCAACCTGGAAGAGCCGTTCCTGCTCCAGCATGATGAAACACACCTCATCACCCTTGCAGAAGGACCTAGAGATAATATTTGCCTTCTGCTCTTGCTGGCCCATATGCCTCTGGTGCCAGTCTTCACCTTTAAAAATAGTCATATTCAGTGAATAACAGAAATTATGAACACAGGAATCAGAGAAGATGTAAAGATCCTGCAATATCTTGTTGGTGCAGCAAGACCACAGCTCTGCCACAACAGGTTACTTCCCCTGTACGTTCCCTGTTACTCAGTGGATAACTCCAATTTTTCTCTTGTTTCACATGTTTCAGTTTCACTTTTCTATCTGAAAGTTTCCAGCCTCGAATAAAGTCGGTGAATTCTTACCACAGGATTTAACATAAAATTTTCCATTCTCCCTGACCATGTCTATTCATACTGCCAAGCTGAACCTGCATCTCAATCAACACAGGTTAATTGGCCAGAAAATACAGGGCAACTATTTGTGCTGGGAAAAGACCAGGATATGAAAGGTTATTAGGTCTTGAAAGACTGTATTTTCCTACAGAAGTTTAGCTCCAGGAAGTCAATGCTTTGAGGCAGAATTTTCTTCTTTGGTGTATTCCAAAAAGGTGTTGGTCTTGCTGAAGGCTGGATATCACAGCCTTAGAGGTTTTTACTTAATTTGTAAATTAGCTTTTGCAGGCTGGAACAAGCAAGTTTTTAACTACCTTACAGAAAGGAAGGGATGTAGAAAGGTCATTGTGTCCTTGGCCAAGGAGAACAACCCAGCTAAGCCAGGCTGGAGGAAATAACCCAAATTCCATTCCATGCCCCAGGGCAGCTGGCCACCTCCACTCCCGCTCAGGGCCTCAGGACCCACATAAAGAAACTCTACTGCTTTGAAACAATTTTGTTTTTGGCAGCTCCTGGAAATCTGGCAATTTAAATCGCTTTCCTATATTCAAAGTTGTCTGCATCTCACTCTGGAAGGCCTCCCTGGAACCCATGGGCTTTGCACTGCTGTAAGCCAACAGCAGGGGCCAGCCCCACATGGGACACACCAAGAGAGCTGTCACATGAACAGCAGCCCCAAATATGTGCACTCCCTCCCACTCACAAATGGGTCGTTTCCCCACCACAACAAAAATTACTGTTTTTACTATTAGGTAACCCCAGAAAATCATCTGTTTTCCTCAGCTATCATCCGTGTGTCATTTCCACAGACACATTTACTCTCTGCCACAATGTTCCCCTCCCCTATTGATTTCTAAATTTGAAAAAAAGCATCTACATGATCTAAAGGTGAGGACCCTCTCTGTACTCACAGCTTTAGCTTTAAAGCCTATCTGCTTGAAACTGAGTGAACAAGCTCCAGGATCATCAGAAGGAAGGAGGAATGCCATTGTCATGGATACGGTTAGTTGTCCCCATGGGCTCCAGACCACATCTGGGACATCCCTGGTGTAAGGCAGCAGCCTCACCAGCAAGTCCCCATTTGCTGCTCTGTGATTCTCATGAAACAAAATTCAAAACACTGGAGGGAACCATCTGCCCTGAGATGCAAAGCTCAAATGTAATGTGTGGAAGAAGAAAGGGTGGGTCTGTGATATGCTTGGACAGATGAGTGTCAAAGACTTAGGAAACCTGGCAGATCTGTCTCCTTTTGGAGCAGACTCAAGTGGGAAGGGCCTAAATCTGTTGGTGAGCCTTGGAGGAGCACAAAGCATCATTATCCCCATTGCAGTGTGGCTCCATGCCCAGGAACTGTCCTTCACTGGAGCAGGGACCAGCAAGCTCCCTCCAGATCAGGGTCTGCAGGATGGCAGGCACAGACCCTGCAGCAAGGGCAGCTCTTGGATGCCTTCAAATAACCTGGAAGACACCCACAGAGTCTGAGCCCCTGTGTCAGGCATGACCAGCACCTGGCAGGCACCTTTCTGGCCTGTCTCATGGTGATTCACCAGGGAAGAACCAGCCCAGCTTGGCACCTTAGCAGCCCCCAGGGGTTCTGTGGGGGGGGAGCAAGGGAGCACAGGGGAGAGGCTGTAGCCTACTGAGGTTTCCAAAAGGCATTTGGAAAGTTCTTGCCATAGGCTCAGAGAGAAACTGGGGAGCAATAGGTGAGTGAGAGGGTCTCACAAGGACAAGTAACAGAGCAAAGATGGGAAATAAGGTGCAATTTTCATACTGGAGGGCTGCTCTTCTATGCAGGGTTGTGCTGGGATGTCAGCAGAAACCTGGGCAAGGTGGACAGGCAGGTGACAGCTGTTGCAGATGACAGCAAATGGTTCATGGCAGTAAAGGTGACCTTATGATGCCTAGCAAACAGGTGTTCAAGTGGCAGAGGAGATTATGTAAAGGGAAGCAAATTCTTGTTTTACATGCAATACAGGGGAGCCAAATGAGACCCTGGGCATTAGGTAACATTTCTAGCGCTGTAGAAGTGTTACCTAATGCAAGGAAGAGAGAAGAAACCTCAAATTAAAAGTGAGGAGTTACTAAGGGGGAGGGGGGAAGCAAACAAATCTGGAGCAGAAAATCATGTCCTAACAAAATCTCATGGCAGCCCTAGCTCAAAAATTGTGCCATTTGGGTCCCTTCACCTTGAAGAGGTGATAGCAGAGGAGAAAGTCCAGAGCAGAGACATGGCAGAGCTTCTGGATGAGCAGGGCAGGACTCCTCAGGCTGGAAATGGGCCAGCTGAGGATGGGAGGCTGCAGAATAGTGGAATACTAAATAGGATGAAAAGAGGAAAACTGTCTCTTCCCACACAAAAGTTTTTGGATGAAGACAGTAGGTACATAACCCAAAAACAGAAAACTGAAGCTTTTTTTGCACAAGGTGTAATTAGGCTACAGCATCTCCTGCTGCAGGATGCTGTGGTTGCTAAAAGCTCAGCTGAAAGTAGGAAACAATCAGGGATGAAGAAGGGACAGAAGGAACAAAACAACATTGAGGGCTCTCAAATATAGACACTGCTCTGTCTCAGGAAATGTGTAAGCTGAAAAGTGTTGGGGTATGGGGAGTATAAGAGGGTGGATTGTGCCTCTCCCACCACTCCAGCTATCTCTATTCTTGACACTGGCATGGAGAGGATGCTGGGCTGGTTGGCTTGAGCCATGCTGACGTCCTGCACCCACTCCCAGATGCCCCAGATGTTTGAGATTTGCAGATTGGGTCATTTGGCTCCATACTACCTGAAATTTGTGTTTATTTTAATAATTTTGGTGTAGTTCCCAGAGATTCAAGAGAAGCAGTGAGTGACACTGTGAAAGGTCACCCTGAGACATTGCCAAACCTCATTTTCAATACCAAAAGCAGTGTAAGAAGTCACATTGGTAAATCAGTCTTCCCATATATCTTCACAAAAATTGTCTTCTGTTCTCTTTCTTCTTGTCACCCAGTAGAAAAACAAAACAAAGATGATGCTATGTTAAATATAGAAAATGTCTTTACAAGAGAACCTTTATAAATCCCATAAATTGCATTTATTAATTCCAGTCAACTTTACCTCATAAAAAACTCCCAAATCTTTTTGCACTGGTCTTAATGGGAGCCTGGAGCTCTGCCTCATGTCCTTGTGTGCAGCTGGGACATGTGTTTATTCTTCAGTCATGTCAACAAGAACAAACATTCCAAGCAAGCACCACTTCTTGGTTCAATGACTTGAGAAAGCAAGGCCTTGTGGGAAATTCCAGCCTTGCCACAGCCTCTTGGGAGGCCTTGCTTCCCAGGAAGCAATACAAAAATGTAGGTCCTTGATGCCAGCATGCTTCAGTCTGGAAAGGACCATTCAGTGACACAAGAAAATTCCTATCCTTCTATTCTGCTCTTATCTGGTCCCTGGTAGGGACTTTGTCTGTCCCACATGATGTGGGGTGAAGAAAAAGACTCCTGCCTTTGAGGAGATGCAAACTCCTCTAGTCTATTATGTTTTCCCTCTCTTTGTTTGCTCTTTCTCTTAGTACATCAGGTCAATGTTACAAAATTACAGATGTGTCCTTCAGTCCAGCCCTCTGCTCCATCCACCTCCCTGTTGTACCGTGCTTGGGAAGAAACTTGCCAAAAAGCCCACAGAGCCCTCACCTCCTGTTTATTTTCAGTCAGATGAGAAGTGATGCTCCATTACACATAAATACACAAGCTGTAAGTCAGTTTGGCTTGGCCACAGGGCTCACAGGATGACACCACTGCTGGAAGAGGTCTCTGGAGGCTTCACTCCACCTTCCCATTCAAAACAGGACCCCTGCCAACACTAGCTCAGGTTATCCTGTGGCTTTGCCTAGAGATGTCTGGAACAACCTTTAGGCAGCAAGTCTGCCACCTCTCTGGGCTGAATCCTCTCCTAGGGAAGAAGTTTTTCCTTTGTGTTGAACCTGAGCTTTCTGAACTACAACTTGTGCCCATTTTCCCTTGGTGTATCACCTGCTGATACTGAGAAAAATTTGACTCTGTCACCATCATAACCACCCTTCATGTAGGTTGCTGTCAAATTATCCTTTATCTTCCTTTTTGCCAAGTTAAGTAAGTCCAGCTTCTGCAATCTCTGTTCATGGTCTAGACCCATCCACTGCACCCTTTACTGACCACACATTCATTACTGGGACATGTCTCTCCTGCACAGAAGCATGAAGTGGAGACTTCAGTGGAGATCCTTCTGGCCAACAACAGTGCCTTCCCCAAGCCAGTGGCTGTTAGAGGACAGGCTGCTGGCCTTGTGTCCAAGCCCCCTGACATCAGCTCTGAGCACAGTCCTGGGCAAGATGCTGGAGGTGTCAGCCCTGGCTGGGGAACAGCCTTTGCTCTTGGTATCAAAGTCTCAGCACCTCAGTGGCATGGCAGTGCTGCCCTGCCTGTGCTGGCAGAGCCTGGCAGTCCCAGGAGAACCTGGCCAGCACAGGAACTGTCCCCAGCCCTCACTTAGGGCCAGGATAGAGGCACCCATCTGCCTCCTATCTGAGGTGAAAGGGAAATTTCATCAGTGCTGAAACCATAGCAGCCCAGCATTGTGTAAAACATTTGAGGCTAACATAAACATCTCTGCTTTTATGAAAATAGAAATCAGATGGCATCTAAATGAACCCAGAGTGCTGTTCCTCCAGTGCAGTGTCATAAACACTGATGCTGTTCCTCCAGGGTAGTGTTCTGTCATTTGTCCACAAATGGAAGAGCTGGGATGTGGATTTTCCAAGCAAATTACTCAGGCCACACTCTGCCTTTGTTGGTAGCTACAGCCTTGCTATTGACATGGTGCTTAAAGCATGCTGAAATCTGAGCTTGTGTCATGTCTGGCAGCCTGGACAGTTTCAAAATCCTTGAGACATGTGATTTACCAGAATCGCTTCTTTTCCTGCATCCCAGGACACAAATGAGCCAGAAAGCAGCTTAGGTTTGCCTGCAGGGCCTTGCAATGAGACAGAACAGACAAACCCCTGCACCTTCTCACAGTGGGGACGCACCTGACAAAACACGGCAGGACGTGCAGCACCAGCACTGCAGCTTTAGAATGGAAACTGAGGCACAGCATTGGTGTGTGACAGCTATGCCCAGGGCCATGTGCCTCAGTGTCCCCAGGGATCCTACAGATTTTTCAACGTGAAGCTCAGCTGCAGGAGTGGTTTATCTGGAGTTCACCCATTCAGGATAGTTCCCATTCCCAAAGCAGCCCTGTGCTGGGCAGAGCCTGTCAGCATTGGAGACACCCATGTGGGTGAGGCATGGTTGCCCTCAGCCTCTGTGCTGTCCTTCTCCTCAGACCTCTTATATCCCCCAGTCTGACATTTTGGAGAGACCACACTTACCTTCCAGGGTTCCCTGCTCTGTTGTTGTCGCCCTCACTCCTTCCAGAGAAGCTCAATTTAGCTGTACCTGGGGGCTGCCCTGCTTCAACTCAAGGATGCCCCTTGTGAGCCTGAGCCTCCACAGATGCCCTAAGAAGTGCTTTTACCCCTGCACTGAGTACACAGGGCTCAGTACTGCTTTTCTGATCCCCCTCTTCATGGGTGGGAGAAAGGATTCAGCTTTGGGCAGAAGAACACAGGACCAGGTACGGGAAGGCCAGAGAAATGTCAATTCTCAGGACAGAAGGAACAGGAAAAATGAAGTAAATGAGGGCAGATTACAGACACAGATAAAACAGGGAAGACCCTGGGGCACGTTGGTCTAAGAAGAAAGAGGAATTTAGATGAGCAGGCAACTCCTCAGAACATAATATTAAAGGCATGAAGAAACCTCCCAGTGCGGTAGGAGGATGTGCAGCATGTTGGGAATTCAGCTGAATCATAAATTCCTTAATCCCTTGAAGTTCAAGAAGGAATTACATGAAGACAACAAGCAATTCAAATTCCAGGAGATGAATGTAAAACCGTGTCACGGGCATCTGGGGAGCAACTGGAAAGCTGAAGCACAGATGCTGGTACTGAGGCATGAGAAACACCACAGGAACACAATTTTAAGTGCTCAGGGGTGCATCTTCTCCAGCAGCAGCCTTGGCTTGAGCAAGCTCTGTCATCCCCCTCACCATTTGCCCAGCCCCCAAAAGCTGCACTAGCCCAGGGGAGGTCACACATGCAGAGAGGGCTGCTTATGCCAATGATGCTGCCAAAAAGTAAAGGAAATAAGATAACACTAACAAATTGTGCACCCATTGCAGCCTAAATAGAGACTTCCAGAGGTGGATTTCATCTACCCAACTTGTCCCAGCATAGTGTATTTGGAAAAGCCCTCCTGCAGCCATCCACCTCAGTGGCCAAGAGGGAGGCAGCTCCCTAGGCAAGAGCAAGCAGTGCTGATCATAAAAGACATTTCCTAGAAAAATATCAGTAGAATTAAAGAGTTTGCAGCATGAGAATGATACCAAGACAATACACCAAGACTGTTTTAAATTAAATTTGTTTTGCCTAAATCTGTTTGCTTTCCCTCCAGGGCAGGAGTTTCACTTCCCTGAAAGCAGAGCAGCTGTGGATTGCAGAATCATGGAATGAGTAATGTTGGAAGGCACCATGAAGGTTATCCAATCCAATCTGCCTGCTCAAGCAGGACCTGGACCACGTTACTCAGGATTGTGTCCAAGCTCCTTTTGAAAATCAGTGCTTAGTCACCCTCACGGTAAGGAAGTTCTTGTTCATGGTCAGGTGGGATGGTTGGGACTGTTGACTTTAACAAGGGTTTTAACACTGTCACAAGTACCATTCATGTAAATAAGTGAGGGCTGACTGTGGCTTGGCACAGGTCTGGGAAGCACCACACCTCTGGGCACACAGACCTTGGGCTGAGGGTCTGCTCTTGCAAAGCTTCAGGGAAGCAGACACAAAACTGGACAGAGATCCATGATCAGAGCAAAACTGCAGGGGGTATTGAGTGCAAGTCCACAGAAGCCTTGTCTGAGCCAGACTCATTAATGATTTGAATGCTGAAATGCAGAGAATGCTTATGAGAGATCCAGGAACTGCAAGCACAGTCACCAGGAATAGGAGACAGAATCTGATTTCAGAATTATCCAGGAAAATAAAAAAAAAAACCAAAAAAACAATAGGATGCAGTTCAAACACAACAAGAACAGCATATGGCAATGCAACAGAAGTAAACAACTGTACAAACACAGGGAGGAAATTGCCCATTCAGTAATACCTCTGCAAAAATTCAAACACTCTGGAGTAATGACAGTCATGAATGGGCTGTGTCAGCACACTGCTGTGAAAAAGGAAGCCTCCAACTGGGAAATGCAAAAAGGAGTGTCACCAGGACAGCAACGAAAGAAACTCCCCTACTCCAGCTGTTACTGCCAGAGTTTGGCTACTGTGCAGTGTCCACTCTTGGCATTCCAGAGTCCAAAAGGCAAAAGGGAGAATGTCTGACAGACCAGAAATGTGATGTCTGAGAAAGCTGAAGGAACCAACACAGCTTAATTTAGAAAAGAAAGTAGGCCTAAACGAGATATTGGCCCTCAAAGAACTAAAATTACTTCTAGAAATAAATGCAGTAGTGGGAAGGGAATGCAAGGCAAAGCAGGGCAGGCAAATCAGGAAAGCAAAGCAGTCTTCAGGGAAATTCAGCTCCACAATGGCTGTGATACCAGGCCCTGTCCTGTGATTGCAGTTCTTCCCTGATCAGTCTCAGAAACCACTCACTCAAATTTTCCTCTTATGTTGGGAATGCCCAAGGTTTGGTGGCAACTCCACATTGTTCCAGGGTCCTGGTTTTTAGGTAAGCTGTAGGGAAGACGATGCCAGAGCTCGGCTCCTTGAGCCTCAGTCTGGCTCACAGGACGTGGGCACTTGGCAGTCACTGCCACTTCTCCTCCCTCCCTGCAACAAGTGTTTGGTATGCAGAGACATTTGCCACTGTGCCCACAGTAATCCCTGTCCATGTGGCTATCAGGCACTCTTGGGAAAAACATTTCAGGCATGACTATTTTTGATTATGATCTTGTGGCCTGAGCTCCACCAGCCTGGGCTTGTTTGGTTTAAGAAGGAGCCAAGTGCTGCTGACAGGGCAGTTACCAATGACCATGCAGGACATGAAACAGCAGGAGCTTCATCCTCATTAGCCGGGGACAACCTCTATAAAGAAATCACCACAGGTCTGAGCTATGACACAGTGCACCCTGTTCCTCCTGGCATTCTCCCCTTGCAGCACAAACTCCTGCCCCAGGACTCTCCAGGACACCTGCTGTGCTCTGGGCACAGGCCTGAGCCAGGGACAGCCAGGACAGCTGCAGCAGCCCTGGGGTGAGCAAAGCCCATTGAGGCACGGGGCCTTGGCTGCAGGGCTTTCCCCATGGCAGGGACAAGGCAAAGCAAGGATGGGCACAGTACTTCTGCCAGGGCTGACATCCCAGGGAGGAAAGACAAGTAAATGGGTGAGAATTTTGTGGGACACCTAAGTGTAAACACGACAGGAGAAGGAAGACCCTCAGGCTGAGGGACCAGGGAGCCACCCCAGGGCCCAGCTGGGTGTTGGGTCAGGACTCACGATGGTCCGAAGAGGAGGCAGATTTGTCTCTACAAGTGAGTCCAACTCTGCTGTCCTGAGTTTTTAAGCTGAAAGTCGGTGGGACAGGGCTCAGGAACATCAGCTACCAGTTGCCAGCGGGCGACAGTCACGGTGTCAATGGGCACTGGCGCCGGGCCGGGTCTGGAAGGAGAAACGCTCCCGTGCCAGCCCTGAGGGGCATTCCCCGCTCCGCGGCCCCACGCGTGGGCTCGGCCGTTCCCGCAGGTTTTACTCCCATCTAGCGGCGGATCCCGGCTCCACACGGCGCTCGGCAGCCAGGAGAAGGCATCCCGGGGGTCCGCAGCTTGGGGCGGTCAGAGCCCCTCGCTCTGAGGGGACGAGGTGGCACAGGCAGGGCAGGGGCTGGGGGCTGCCCTGAGCGCGGGCCCTCTGCCAGGGGACCTGCACGGCTAAGCCTGCGCTCTGAGGGGTTCTCCCCCATCTCCCACAGAGCTCTCAGTGAAAAACTCATGTTTAACATCTACCACAGCTTCTTCCCGAGCTGCAACACCTCAGTTTGGGCTTATCCTCCCCCTTCCCGGACCCTCGTCTCCCTCCAAAGTTTGGACCATGCTGGATGAGACCCCAGCAGACATGGGCATAATGGGCCATGGACCATGTGGCACCATCAGCAGGAGCTGCAGCAAGCATCTGGGATTGAGAATTTGAATCTTTCTCAGCACTGGGCAGCCTGGAAGGGAATAAAATGACATAATTCCTCATAGCACAAGCCCACTTTGTTAAGCACAAAAGACCAGTGTGAAGTTCAGAGGGCAGAATCCAGTGAAGAAAAAAATCTAATACTCATCTCTGAACCAAGATCGACTTTACAATTTTTCCAAAACCCTGCAAGGATAAACAATATAACAAACAACTCCAGACAGTCTGCTCTTGCAAGTACTTTGTCCCCACCCTGAAACACAGGGGTTTTCCCAGCAGCTGCTTTAAACTCAGTCCATTTTTTAAAACTGCTGGCAGACTGGCATCCCTTTTAGAATATCCCACTGGGGCAATAGGCAATGGTCCCATACAGGCTGTGTGAGCCAAGTTGGACAGGAGAGCAACCACAGCCCCTGGAGCTTGCAAGGGGGAAGCTTGGGGAGGGCAACTGGGACCAGGCTGAAAACCAGGATAGCAATAGGAGACAGGAGAGTTAGAAGGTGTGAAGCTGGCAGCTGGAGCTCAGAGAGATGGAACCAGGGCTTCTGAAAAGCAAATAGGAAAGGCAAACTCATGCAGGATTGTTTATTTTGGCTGCTAATTTGCTGACAGTGGAGCCATATGGTGAGGTGGTGGGGAGGCACACAGGGGTGAGGGCAGAAACCCATCTTCAGGTGCCCATATGGCCTTAGGTCAGATTAAGCCAACTAAAACCTTATCCTAAAGCCCTTTTCTGCAGCAGGAAGCCCAGCTGCTGTGAAGTGGGAAAAAATCAGGTTCCTGGGTCCTTGGTTCTGCAGCACTGCCTCTCAACCTCTCCTCTCCACACTCACAAGCTCCAGCTCTTTCTGTAAAGCACAGGACATATCTCACCTATCCTGCTAATCACTGCCGTTCACAATCTTCCCATAAACCTGCTGGTTATTTGGCAGGCAGACACACCAAAGCGCTCTGTGCATCCTACTTTACAGCAGAGTTGAGTTCCCAGCGTTTTGTTGTCCTGCAAGTCTCACACTCTGGTAAGGGGCCACTCACAGCCCACACAATTGATACATCACATAGGCATATTTCCCTGTAATGCCCCCTAATAACAATGCAAATAATAAACATAAAGGAGCCACGGCCTCTTCCATGTTCCAGTGCCACTAGATGGCACCAGGAGTGTACCCTTCCCAGCCCGGGTGTTCCCACGGCCGCTGCGGGAAACTGGGGGAATCCAGCCCAGCCTTCCTTGCCACAGAATCAGAGATCTCAGCACGAGCCAGTGCCTCCTCGTCGTCTTTTCTTCATGGACCTTGGGGTCCTGCAGTAAAGGCAGGCATTTCAGCCTTAAAATCCAACCTTTAGTGATGTGCTGAGGGGAATAGCCTGTGGTGGCTTTTGCCATGTTGCCTGCACACACCCCCCTTTCCCCACCTGTGGACCAGGCATCACTCCCAGCTGGGTGCTGGAGAGGAAAGACTCAAAGGTGGGTGCAAGTTATTCCGATTAATATTGGATTTAACATATTAGTTTCCCATCACTGACAGGAAAAAAGACTCCTCTTGGGAGGGACTAGAATAAAACACAATTTACTACCTAATTTTGCAATCAGAATGTTTGCCTTCTCTGAGGTTTCACAGGTTTAGGAACTGATTCTCTTCATGCACATTTGATATCCAACAGAGCTCAGCATGTCTGAGTATTACCTGTGCTTTTCACTATCAAGCCCTCCATTCCCTGTCACATCCTTGGCAAAGGATGTGACTAAATAAACCAGGGAAGCAAAATGTCAGGTCTTTCCTCAGACCTTGCAGGATAATTAAGAGCATCTGCTTTCCACTGCCCTCAGCATCAAGCCCTGAAGGTGACCTTCAGAGATGGCAGCTCAAATGAAGGGACTGGCTGGTGAGGTCCCATAGCAGCACTTTAAAGCAGCCAGCCAAACCCTGGCCCCCAGCACTGTGGGGCACTCAGGTGACAAATCATTGCTCATCACACAACACTTCTGCCCAAAGCAGAGCTGAAGAGGTGATGGAGCACAGCTTCCAAAGGAGCCAGAGCAGCTTGTCACTCCTTCCTGCCCACATCCCAAGCTTGGTGTGTCTGGGTGATGGGTGAGCATGGCAGTGGCACAACCCTTGTGCCAAGGGGATCCCAGTGAAACCTTATGTGAAAAGGGAGTGGGAGAGGGACTTTGTGCAGGGAGCCTCTGAGAGATCCTGTCCTGCTCACAGAGGTGGAGCCACTGGAAGAAAGGCCAAGTGGGAGATGCATAGCACAGCTCCGTGGTGTCGCTGGCAGGCTGGTGGCAATGGCAGGGCTGTCCCTGCCCACAACCCAAGGCCACAAGATAATCCTACAGGAGGATCCTGAGTGTGACCCTGTTTCCCAGCCCTCTTCAGAGAGTGGCATAAATCCCACACAAGCGCTTTAACCCCAGGTTAGGGTGAAAGCTAGAAAGGAGCAGGCTGGATCACTTGGGAAGTTCAGGTCACACAATCAAGTGGGTTAAAATCCATCATCCATTCTGTCAAACAAGGAAAATCCCTCATCCACCTTCCCTGCAGCTTCTCCTCCCCTCCCTGCTCACCTCAGACAGTCCTAGGGAGTGACCCAGCATTCCCTTGCCACTGCCTCCCCTCCAGGAAGCTTCCCCACACGCCATCTGCTCTCTGCAGGTCACTTGTGGGTGCCCAAGGACATCCCTCCCACACCATCTTCCTCCACACCAGCCTGCCTCTCCCCATCACCCCCAGCCAACATCCCTGGGCCCTCTGGCTCTGGAAAACGTCATTAAACCTCATGGACAAACTCAAGTCTTTATTTGTTCTCTCCATGAGTGGATGCTTCACACATGGTGCAAAAACTTGCTGCTACAAAACATCATTGATCTGCACACAGCAATGGCAAGCCTGGTGACCCTCAGGGCTCCCAGCTGCTGATTCCAAGCAGAGCACACCCTTGTCTGGCTGCAGATGTCAAAGAGCACAGACACACATCGACATCGATGTGTGCATGGCCAGAGCTGTCCACATGCTGAAGGATTATTTTTAGCCTGACAGTGATGGAAATGTCAGAGAGGGTTTTATTTATTTTCTCTGGAAGGTTTGTTGCTTGAAATGCCCATTGGCAGAGGCTGTCCCTGACCCTGCCATCACAATAGGGTCTGTCATCCAGGTCTGACATCCCTTCCCATCCTTGAAAAAATGTGCAATTGAGCAGGAGGGGAGGGTGACCAGCCCAGAGTGGCAGGGCTGACAGCCTTCAGAAGGCAGGTGCTCATCCAGCCCTGCAGCCCAACCCATGCCCACCCAGACAGGTTGCAGCTCCCCCAGATTCCCAAGCCTTCCCACATCCCAGGGAAGGTCTCACTGAAGCCACAATGGACAGCTATGAAATATTAGGGACACCTGCACTGGCCTTTTGAGCAGCCAGGCAGTCAGGAAGGGCAGGCAGGCCATGGGATGCTCTCACGAGGGACGAATTGTAACAGTGCCAAGGTCTTCTGGTGCCCCGAAAGCACACAGAGGACTCCCCTGGAGATGGAGGAACCTGTTTCTTCCTTCTTCTCTGACACTCACCCCACGCTCAGTACTGCACCAGGAACAAAGCTAATGACAATTACAAATGAGCCTTGGTTCCTTTCCAGCTCACAGGACCCCATCTGCACTCAGGGCTCTGGGAAGGGGCACCTGTGTCCCTGGGGTGATGGCACAGCACTGCAGAATGTGGCAGCACCCAGCTGGGCCTGCACTTTTCAGGGTACCAGGGCATGACATGTCCACTGCTACACACATTGTCAAGTTATGCACAAATTTTCCTTCTTCTTGTTAGGGAAGCAGACTTGAGAGGGAATGGCTGCTCAGAAAAGCACTGGCACATCTGAGGTAGAGTTTTTTGCTTGGTTACGGTGTCAGAGAGGAGCAGTAATGGCCTATATTCACACAATAGCAAAGGAGGGCCTTGAAGAACATCCAGCTTGGGGCCTGTGACCAGCCCATAGATAACCATGAAGAAAAGTCAGTGTTTTTCCTTCAGAACTGCCTATTTACATCTGAAAACTAGCAGAGACCTTTTCCAGAGGCTGGGACAAACAGCTCCTTTTACTGCCTGCTTCCTATGAGGTTTTCCCCTCCCTCTCCAAGAGGAAATTTCCAGTAACTAAGGTATAAAAATTAATGCAAGACTATGCTCCTGAGCCAGCTGTAAAACTCATACAGGAAGAGCTCCCCATCCCACACCTCACCATGGCAGGCTGCCCCCAAAGCAGGTCAAGCCTTCAAAAGAGAGGGAAGAGGCAGCTTTGTCTGCACCCTCCTGGTGCAGGTCAGGCTTTGGGGAGTAAACTGAGGTGCCCAGACCTGCAGGCATTGCCAGCACAATCAGCCAGGCAATATTCCTTAACTGAGGTCTTGGAATCCCTCAGGAGGTTGCAATGCTGGGACACCATGTGGTGCAGCAGTCCCTGGTTTCATTAGAGATTTCATGGAACAAGGGATGCAAACAGAAGAATTCAGTGAGGGGAAACCCTCCTCCACACTTGCCCCATCCTGGGAATAACTACCAGGACTCATCTGAATGGCAGTCTCTAGAAAATTTTGAAGAAATGTCTTTAGACCATATCCCATTAATCTTCCTCCTGGACTTCACATATAAGATTAGGATTTGAGCCTCATGGTTTTCCTGCAAAAGTGCAGGAATTTTGTCTTCCGTGGCTGACAGGTTTCTCCATGCATCCAGCTGCATGTGAAGCTTTCAAGGAGATGTGGTTGCAGATGCTGGCACAACAGAGCAAGGCCTCGTGTTTCCCCCAGCAGGCCTGAAGGAAGGCAAGAAAACAGCAGGGTAATTAAATAGCACTTGTCAGAACATGTGCAGGAGTCAAACAGCAGAAACAGCCCTCCTGTGCACACTCTTGCATGAAGCTGTATCGACACTTACCTGCTGAAATCCTCCACTTCCTGGGCTAAGCAATCCATGGGCAGCACTCCCACTGCTGCCTGCCCTCCCCAGCCAAACCTTCTTACTGCTCTTCTGGAAGGACATTTTGTGCTAACATGAAACAACCAAAACCAGTGCTTTTCTAAAGTCCTGCCCCCTCCATGTACAGGAGGGAGAAATATGTTTCTGGCTAGGAGGAAGTAGCTGATTCTAGAGAGCCTACAGGTCACATCCCAGAGCATGGCAGCAAAATCACAGGGCTGGGATGGAAGGAGGAAGGTGGCACATCCCATAATTGATTTAGCTTTTACTGATAGCTCCAAACTCAGGTGAGGCCACCAAACTGTGCTAGCCATCTGTGTCCACCACACTGCACACTCAGCTGGGTCTGCTGGGATTTGGGAGCCTCTTTACCCAGGGAATTTCAGCAAATAGGAGATTAAGTGATTTACAACTCTTTAAAAATATATTCCTCGATATCTTTACTAAAGCAAAGGTGACACTATGGGTAATTTCTTTAAAGCAGGGTATACACATGGGTGGCTGACAGCCAGTTCATTATATCAGAGTCAGTTTTCATTAGGAGGGGAAGCTTTTGTGCTTATTAATTGTTTCTCTAATTGCTTTCTCTCCCTGCTACCAGGGCAGCCTGCTGTCTGCCTGTGCCTGGAGGGTAGAATCCTGCATACCTCATGCCTGATCTGCTAACATGGGTAACTATAAATAAATAGTGACACCTGAGAGTGGAGCAGGAAAGGGACTGTGCTTCTCAACCTCAGTCTAGTCAGCTTATGCAACAGAAAGTAACTGCTGACAACCTGTAGTTATTAACTGAGTGGGACTATTTCTGATAGCTAAAGGCTCTGACCTAGCCAACATAAAACAAAATTCTCCACCTCTGAGCTGGAGCTGGATAACTTTGGACTAACAAGAAGTTGTCAATTATTTAAAGTGAAGAAAATAGCTATATGTTCTCTACTAAGCAGTATTTTAAATCCATGAGGAACTGCTTAACTTTGAAATCTGCTGCAACTTAGCCCCCACCCTGCCAAGAAAAAAGTAAAAATGCCCATTTGTGATTATGAAGGAGTCACTTGGGAGACTGAAAGGTGGTTGCAAGTGCCCCAGATTAGTCTTGGCAATTCTCACCATTGGATTTAACTCATTGCAGTGACAGTCATCCCTCTGATTTTAACCCTCCTCCCTTCTGCCATGAGCTGCTGCTGCTGCCAGCACATGGTGGGCACACTTGCCTCACAGCACAACACAGTCACCTAAATGGGGCAAGCCTGCTTTAATTAATGCAGCTGTCATGGAGGAGGCAGTGGTGGGGCTCACATATCCCTCCCCTCAGCACCAGAGAAGCAGGAGGATCACTGAGAAGATCCTCCTTGGCTTGTCCTGCTAGGAGGCAACAGCACTTGCCTGGGAGACCGTGCCCATGCAGAGGGTAAGAGCTGGGAGGGAGGGGATGCTGCAGAGGGACTTTGCTGCAGGGACACACAGACAGGAGTGAAAGATGGGGAGGAAGAGCCTGATCTTCCAGGGTGTGGAAGTCTGCAGGCAGAGAGAGGGAAGTAGAGCCAGTGTATGGAGCAATGAGAACCTTGGGGAGGTGAGGCTACAGCTCCACCTCCCTGTAAGAAGTGTGCCTGGGTAGGTACACCTTACACACAAGCACACTCACACACACCCACCTTTGCTAACAGCAGAGGCAGGCACAGAGTCCATATTTTCTAGGTTTTACTTCTATATCTGCAAAGAGCATGTTTGCTTCTGTTTCCGATTCCCTGCAATTATCATGAAATGCCTTCAAGAGAGCAGCTCTGTCTTCCCGGCTGAGCGAATCTTTGATGTCCAGCACTGCACTCAGATGTTCCTTCCTGTCCAGAAGGACAAGAGGACAGTAAGTGAATGAGTCAAGGAAACAAACAAACAAACAAACACAAAAAAAAAAAAAAAAAAAAAAAAAAAAAAAAAAGCTTGTTTCCTATCCCTCAGTTTTGCTGGACCAGACCAAAGATTGGAAGCTGCTTTTTGACACCCTCTGGCTATCTAAGGGGGAGGCCATATCCCAAGAGCTGTGTGAGATAGGGCTGAGCTCATGGGTCCCAAGCCCAGGTCACACAGCATCCCTGTGAAGTATTGAAAATGTTCAGCTTAAGTTATTCCTAGAAAAAGACCTGTATCTATCATAATAGGTTTCAGATAACTCAACATTTGACTGTTTGGAGGCATTTTTGATATCTCTTCTCCCCTCAAATGGAGCTTATTCTTGTTCATCTGGAAGGTTACAGGATTTGTGTTCTACAGTGCACTGTTCCCCTGAGCAGGGAAATACTGTATTGGATATAAGGCAAATGTATCCAAGCCAAACAGTTTGAAACAGAGAAATATGTTGTAGACAAGAAGAGTGCATCCACTCACACCAGGATGACCTCCTCTGATATCTGGGTCTTCTGAGAACTTTCTATGCCCAGTTCCTATGCTATATATATATATATGTATGTATGTATTTTTTTCTATATTTATATATATATATATAGCTGCTTATCTGATACAGCATAGCAATTATATATATATAATTGCTATGCTGTATCAGATAAGCAGCTTTTTACTTCAATAGCACCCTTAAAAGTGCTATTGTACTGTAAAGTAAATTTTGTATTGTATTGTAAAGTAAAAAAGAAGTAAGAAGCCAGATGAAGCATAACATAATATCTTTGGGTTTTTTTCTTTGCCTACAGCAGTCCTTCCTACAAAAGTCTAGAAACTTCCCTTGCTGCAGGTTTATATCATGACTGTCATGTTGAATAGGCACTGAAGTAATTATCTACCACAAATTGTCTGCCCCACATTTAAAGGTATTCATATTTTTGACCTTCGCAGCATCCTGTGACAGAGAGCTTTACACTGCAATCATGTTAAGCTGGACAAACACAGGCACAGAACATGAGAACAAAAGATAGATGGAGTAAACCACAGGCTTTGGAAAAAAAATGCAGTTACCTAAGATCTCTCCTTCCTAGTAAAAGCTGTGTTTCAATTCTGTTAAGTTTCCTGTAAGAAATGTAAGTGTATAGTCTTGCTGAATACACCTAGAAACTTCTGAAAATAGCTATGCAAGGTTTGGCGAAGTGTTGAAGACAAAAGCCAAGTGTTTGGAAGTTATGAAATGCCCAAATTAAGGATGTTCTTGAAACCCACATTTGATGCATATGTGCCTGTAAACTCTGCATTAAGGTAGTAGTTTTCCACAGCATTTCTGTTTTGTTGACAGCAATTTCATCCCTCCTCCACCTTTACAGAAGGACATCTCAACTTCACCAGTTCATGTCTGACAAAGATTTAAAACAGGCACCAGTGAGTACATTCAAAGGGTCACTGTGCCTGGCCCAACACACTGCAAAAGTACCACAGGACTAATATTGCTGTAGGTCTTCTAGTTTCAAGTAATCATGCAAGAAAGCACAGAGGTTGAAGCAGTCAAAGACATTACCTGAGGTCAGGAAATTCTTTTAGAATGGGCAGAAGTGCTATTTTCATCCCCTCAGGATCAGAAGTTTGAACAAGCTCTAAAATTGCTTTTATGGGATTCTTGAGAGAACCAACCGCAGGACCCTGGGGAGAAAAGCAATGTTGTGTTCAGGGCAGGGGAAACAGCACAGCATGTTAAGAGCTGGACTTGTGTCAGACTGGGGATCTCTCTGTGTGGGTTAGGAGCTTTGCGGGAGAGTCTGTGCATGTATGGAAGTCTGATTTTACCCCAGGGTAGCAGAAAAGAACCTGGTGAGTAGTCACAAACTGTTTCCTGGATGGCTGGACAACCATCTTTAGCAGCACAGAGTCTTCTCCTGCTCTTCCTTTGGCAAAGCTGGCAAGTGTACCTCATTTTTCCCTAAACTGCTTGTCCTTTCAGGGCCATTTCGTCTTGTGGGATGTGGTTTGCTTCTGGAGGTAAGCAGAGCCCTGTGCTTGACCAATGTGAAAACAGTCTTGTTGGCCAAACATGCTGGCATTTCTGCTGCCCCAAAGCAAGCCCAGGGACAGAAAAGCAACCTTAGGGAGAAGATGAGGAGACACAGATCCTCCAATAGAAAAAAAAAGTGGGAAACAGGGCTGGACAGTGTAAAATACATGACATGGTTGGTAGATGTTGCACACGATGAACTCCCTCTAATCTGGAGCACACAGGAGAAGAAAAGTCTCATCAAAAAACACACAGCATTTTTAGCAGAGCTGGAGGAGCAGAATGCAGATGTAGCACCAGGAGAGAGCTTCAGGTCTTGCTCACATTTTTCATCAGTGTGGTAATGCAATTAAATTGCTTCCCTGAATTATTGATGCCAGCACGTCAGCAGAGACTCTGTGACAAAGCAAACCTGGAGAACGGGCTGCCAAACTGGGGCAGGAGAAGCCCAGGTTCCCCTCATCTGCAGGGGGCATTAGAAACAGCAGGTCACATTCTCCATGCGGCACCTCTGCAATGAACATAATTAAAAATAATAATAATATTTGAAGACAGTCTTCCCCGTCTCCCCCTGCACTGCAGGCACACAGCACGTCTAGCTCTGCTCAGTGCACAAGCTGTACTCAGCTCCTGAGGCACTGGTACTGTACAGCTTCATACTTGGCAAGCACATTATTACAAAATGCTAATTAATTTGAAGGCGTCAGATTTAGTTAAGCCCTACATAGGCAGGCAAGGTCAGAGGTAAACAGCCTGCAGTCTAAAGGGAAAAAAAAGAGGTGTTTTGTCAGCAGTGTTTAAGTGCCTTTGGCACATACTGCTCTTAGGAGAGAAGCAAGGTATTTCCTAATGTGTTTTGAGAACAGAGGGGAAGGAAGAGCCCAAAGAGAGGGCAGAGCAGGGCAGGGAGCAGGTGCAGCCTGTGCAACAACTGCACGATAAATTCAGTCTGCAGCAGAGTTCATATTTCGCATGCATAACCGTGAGCCTCATGACTAAGGAGCAGGCAGTCCTCTGCAAATCACTTGTGCATTTCACCTCCAAGGCTTTCAGTGTTCTCACATCAAGTAAGAAAGTGCACACATTGGGGACACTGGGGAAACCATTCTAACCAGATGCAGCCCTTTTTCACCCAAGCTTAATGTAGGGTTTTAATAGATAATTAGATTTCCTCTATTTCCTTTGCGCTGTTCCATGCACAATACATCCAAAGCTGATGCTGAGAACAGCATTTCTGGTAAACTTCAAAGTTAAGATTAGAAAACCTTCCTGCTATTCCCCGTGTCTCAGTTGCTGAAAGCATTAATTAATGTGTCATCAATCACTCCAAGAGGTGGGTCTTCAGCTAAAAGCACTGGCAGCTTCCAGCTTGCTGCCATGAATCTAATGCATTAATTATAATGGGTCTGAGAGGATTTTAGAGAAGCCTACAGACGATAATTTTTATTTCATTTTATTCATTGGACAAGGTAAGAATTGCTGACATATGGCTTGCAAGGGACTCATCTGTGAGAAAATAGATTTTCAGTCCCTAGCACTTAAATAGGCAAGTTGTGAGAATTACTCAGCATTTGTGAAATTATTAAAACCAGTGTAGCCAAGTGGGTTTATATGCTGTCATATCTGAGTCCTGTTACCAGACTGACTTTGCAACCACTGCTGTGCTGCTCAGCCCAGCCCCTGATGAAGCACCATGCCTGCGCACTCTCAGCCTTCATCTGCTAATGAGCCATGCCAGGGACATTGCATGGCAGTGATTCTCCAACTGGACCAGCTGAAGGAGGGGACGCTGCTGCCAGTGCAGTCCCTGCCCTTGGGTAATCAGGGGACTCATGCGACAGCCTGGTGGCATCCAGAGATGCTGCAGTGCGTGCAGCACTGCCAATTACACCAGATTATGAGCTGAGACTTTTTAAAGCTTCTGAAGTTGTTTCTGCAAATCAGAACCAGCACTTCTGCCCAAGTTTTCTTCAGAGGTGTGGCTCTGCTTTTACACCCAATCTTCTGCAATGCGCCTTCACCTCCTAATGGTGTGAGGTGTTTACCCCTGCAGGAAGACTCGTTCCTCCTCACAGCTGTCAGCAACCACAACAGCATCAGCATGTTTTTGCCATGAGGAAATGCCACAGCACAGGGAAATGGCTCAGTCAGCCATCATCCCAGTCTGAGGGGCTGGGAAGGGCCTGTAGGCAGGGAGGAGGCCGGACAGAGGGGTAGCAATGCACACCCCATGTCCAGGGAGGAGCAGCCTTACAGGGCAATCCACAGAGCAGGTGGAGCTGTGGAGCAGCCTGTTTGGTTCATCACTCCAGAGACTCAAAGGAAAGCACTGCCACTCCATGTACCAGAGGCCTGATGCGGGGAGCTGGCAGCTTTAGAGCTGTCTCACCAGCTCAGAGGAGCACGCTTCATTCTTGTGTCAGTGGTAGCAGTGCAAAACTTGCATCTTCCAGTCACACATTTCAAAACCATGAGCTAACAGCTTCTGACAGATCAGAAGGGCTGTCAGCACATCTGAATGTCATTTCAGTGAAGCTTGATACCCCTGTGGTAAAAACTCTTAAGCTTTTTTGTAGTTTTCAGAGTCTTCCTCTGCTGGTATCATTCTTGATGACAGAGAGCAAAACTGTAACCATATCAAAGACTTACTAAGCACTCTTTAAAGATGGTTTGCATCATCCTATGATCTTCTTCTATCTTGTTGACAATCCTCCTCCTCTGCATAGCAGATGGTTTCCTGGGAGTGGTCAGGAGGGCCTGCATGTATTCTGTAATAATGATGGCATTGACAGCCTTGATGAGGGCCTGTTCCAGAGCAAAGATACTCAGATTAACTTCCCTGCACTGAGCAAGGCTCAGCCACACCTATAGCAGGGCAGACAGCAGATATTCTGCCCATGCAGATGGCTGTCCCATTTCTTTGCTTAAGTATTAAAATGCTTGATCTAACACTTGGGCTATCTCCAAGCTGCATGTGGATGACAAACCTTGATGGTAAGTGTGGAGACATCAAATCAAAAGCAATGGTACCAGTTAGCTGAGCCAGAGGTCACTCACACAGAGCTGCAGCTTGGCTTGGCTAACAAATACATCACCTGGGGAAAGCTTGGGCTACAGACAAAGCCAGATGCAGCCTCCCTCGAGCATCCACATTTGACACAGGGTACTTGGGCACACAGCTGCGTCTGGGCACAGAGAAGTCACCTGGGCAATTCCTTCTTATCTCCCACTACCTGCTGAGGAACCCCAGCCAGAGGCCAGGCAGTGCCTGACAGGGACAGTGAGTGTTTCTGATGGGGGGTGGGCTGCTGCACAGAAACCACGTTTTGTTAGCAATTGAAATCAGAGCAGGGTGAGGCTGCAGTCCAAAGGTACAGAAAATCCTCAGCTCTGTCCAAAACAGACAAAGCAAGAGACAGAGAGCTCTGGCACAGCGTTTCACCACTGAGCTGCTGCTTGCCCCAGCACTAATGTGACATAATGTCCAGTGACAGGCTTTGAACAGCAGAATAGATCCTACTTTTTTCTCTTCCATTACCTTTCCATATTGCAAAATGTTAATTAAAATCATCACTGACAAAGAGACTGCAGACCTAGGAGTCCCATGCTTAGGAGGACATGTGGCACATGTAGCAGCAGCAAATCCAGCCTGCACAAAAGAGAGGGTTCCCCAGGTACCAACCTCATTGCTGAAGAGATAGACTCAAGGGTGTTGTAAGATCCTAGACAAGTTGCTTAGGCTACTGTAAAGGTGAAAAAACTTGGGTACTTTGTGAGGTTGTTTGCCAGTTACTCTGCATGAGACACCATACCCTTTAAGAATCTGGACTTTTCACTTCTCTGTGTCCACTCTACATCAAAGGGATCAATAATCCTTACAAATAAGGTTGAAGCACATTAGAAGCTGAGAAGATTTACAATATAATGGTATTGGGGCAATGGTAGGAGAGGAGGGAGTCCAACTAGTCCCTCTGTATTTGGGAAGTACATTCAGTTTCCACATTTCTTCATTTGTTGGTTTCTCTGCTGAAATCACAGAAAGGTCCCAGCTGTCACTACCCAACCCTGGTGGATAGAGGTACTGAACTGAGACCACTAGATATTTAAAAACCCATTTGACAACAGAGAAAACTGCAATTTAGATTAATTTTCTAGTTACTGTGCTATCCCAAGCACAATTACTAGTTTCAGTGATTCCACTGAACAGAATGGTATGGGTTGGAAGAGACCTTAAAGATCATCTAGTTCAACCCCCCCTGCCATGGGCAGGGACACCTTCCACCAGAACAGGTTGCTCAGTACCTCATCCAACATGGCCTTGAACACTTCCAGAGGTGGGGCATCTTCAGCTTCTCTGGGCAACTTCTTCCAGCATCTTGCCACTCCCATAGCAAAGAATTTCCTCCTAAATCTAATCTAAACCTATACTCTTCAGTTTTAATCCATTCCCCCTTGTCCTGTTACTACATGCCCTTGGAAAAAAATCCCTCTCCATCTTTCTTGTAAGATGATTTCCTGAGTAACATATTGTCCTCACTTTCTTACTTATTTCTTACCTCGTATATATCAGTTTTTTTCTTCCCAAAGGTCAAAAAGTTTTGCTTTAAAGATTCAAGGATGTGGTCAAAACCACTGTCACTCTTTTTGAAGTGGTCCTTCAGTGTTCCCTGAGGAAAAGAAACAGACAGAGTCAAAGGGTGCACATGTAGAGACACCAAACAAACAACAGACACAGATTATTGTGTCTTTGCTCTTTCTGCTCTTGGAAACAGACTTCTCCACCAACTGCAGCATCCTGTGTTTTTCTTTCAAAGAAAATCAAAACATGAAAGAAAGAAACAATTCCAACTCAGGAAGTATGTACTAAGTTCTTAAGGCCAAACCTGGAAGACTGAAAACCTGGGCCCTGGGCCTCCTGTTCCCCCCCAGGGTTGCCAGATGCTCTGTCAGAACCACCCCCTGTTCCCACATAGATGTGGGCCCATGGGACAGGCTGGCAATGAGCTCTGGAGACCAAAACTGCACAGTGTAGCCAGAGTTTCTCTTGTCGTTTTCCTTTTGCTGCCTCACGTGTGCCCGAGGGAGCCTGTGCAATGAGGCTGAGGATGCTCAGGGGAGCTTCCCAGGGAAATGCACAGGATCACACACTGTCAGGAGCCTGGAATTCTGTGTTTTCCAGACACAAGGGTGAAGGGTGTCTGGGCTAATAGACTGATACTAGAAAGTGTGAAGGGAGGGGACCTTATCTCAAGGGAGGGACACATTTCTGGTCAGCCTTTTCAATATCCTGACTACCCAGCACAGCCCTGGGCTTTGTGATTTATCACTGTCCTGGGAAGATGCCCAGCTGCTGGGAATGAATAGGTACTGGGTGAAATTCAACTTCTGGGGTCTGGGCAGCACAACAGCAAACACTACAAGCAGTTTGGGAAACTGCAGTCCCAAAACTGGAAAATGTGAAGCTGTCCATATACAGATTCTGACAAGGCAGAGGAGAAAACTAGACTTGAAGGCCAAACTATGGCTTCACCTTTTCCAAATCAGGACATGAGAGGGAAGTGCATGCCAGCCATATGGTCTGCATATAGTCAGAATTAAAATGGGTCTTCCATACCTTGACTTTAGTAGTGACGGTCTGCAGAAAATGCTCTATAGTGTCATCTTCCATCCTGTGTAGAAATCCATTTACCTTAATATTCTGGTCAGTGCTGACACTGCAAATGTATGTTAGCTTATGCCAGACAGTTCTGTTTAAAAAAATAAATATGGAAAGTATTGATCAGATCAAATCACGCTTTTCTCTCAGATCAAAACTCTTTCTACTGTAACCATCACAGATGCCTGAGTCATTGAATGGACACATGCTCAGGTCCAAAGCTAGCTCAGTGACCTGCATTTGTGCACTCATTAAGACACTGCCACAAGGGCAGTGTCAATAAAAAAATTCTAGCATTTTCAAAAACGAGCAAGCATGAAGCAGTCTTGACAAACAGAGTCTGGGTGAGCATCCTGTGTGCCTTCGACAATCTACAAATACAAGACAAATAATTATCTTCCATCAGAGCAGTCTTCCAGTCAGCAAATCCTGGCTAAAATTATCACCAGCTTGAAACCAGACATTCTACTTTCTGTAAAGGCTCAGTGTACAACTTCATTCTCAGTAAAGCTGTGAAGGATCACATAAAAGAGACTCATAAGTATTCAGTCTAGGATCCAGCATCAGCAACATGCAAATACAACAAACAAAGCAGCTACCTAGGCTCAACACAAGGCTCTGATGTCAAGTAATCACTGTGCATATGTTGGATTTTGGCATTTTGCTGACTCCAGAGATCCCTGGATAACTTTACACAGAAAGAAGAGAAGCAACCTTGTTTTCTCCAATGCTGCAAGTGCTTCTGAAATTAGCTCGTAGGTGCAAACATCCTCCTCCACCCTTCTGTGCTTTATTGCTTCCCTCCTTCCTAGCAACCCCAGGGAAAGCCTGGCATATTCCACGGGGTTTCATTCAGCAAAGCACTTAAGGTTGCACCTACCAAGTGCAGTAGCACACACATCTCAGCATAACCTTTATGAGGCTTTCCTGCTGGAGGACGATCAGGCCAGGGAAAGGAACGACATCACAACCCACAGTGGGGTTAGCCAGGATAGTGTCCCCACACATGACACAGCACTGCTGCCTGCCTCCTGCTCAGTGCTGGAAGGGGGAGATGGCTACAGCACCTGCAGGGCCTGGGAGCAGGCAAAAAGTGGCAGTACAGCCCTGTGGCCCTGGCCACAGTCACAGCCCCCATCTGAGCCTCCCTCTTGCTGGGGCAGCAAGGGCAGCTCTGAAGAAGTCTTGCTGACAGCAGCTGGCTTCCTCCAACTTTAAAGGCTGGTGTGCACAGGGCTGGATGACCATACCCAGCTGGAGGCAAGATTGGCCTCATACCAGAATCAGAAGGAGATCAGACCAGCAGAAAACTTGTTTTGCTCCCCATGTCATGAGGCTCTGTTTTCTAACCTGAGAAGGCAGCAATTCTCCAGGAGTCGTAAGCTGCTGCAGATCTGCGGGCAGCCATCAAGCTGGAGAAAGCTTCTTACTTCATCTTCATAGCTAAATTAAAACAGGAAGAAGTTCCTTTAATCTGGTGTGCTCCATAACACATCTAACATCAACAGCAAACTAAAGAAATATTCTGTGATTGTCTTTTATATCACAGTTTCAACCCTCCAGGTGGGATCTACAACATGACAAAGTCTCTGTCCTGCCCAGCTGATGGGGAAGAAAAAGACAGGAACAGCAGGGAGAGCCCTGGAGCTGCCTAAGTACCTGTGCCAGGGACCAAGAGGCAGGAGGTTGGTTTGCAACACTTCCTTCTGGGAAGCAACTCAGGCTTTGCCAATAAAGCTGCAGAACAGTCTCAGTGTATGTGAATAACCCACAAGGTCTCTGAACTGCTTTGTCAGTCTCAGTCTCACAAAGGGCTTCTGGACGACTCCATTTTATAGAAATTTCCTTCCTGTCATCATGTGGAGGGCCAAGGATCTTAAATCAAATCTCCATCTGAAATACTACCTAAACCAGCAGTCCTGGCATTTTCTGCTGTGGGGGATACATGGGGAGAGAAATACCCAAGAACAAAAAGCAGATGAAGGGAGCCAGAGGAAGTGGTGAGAGGCCAGATGAGAAGATATTCATTCTGCTATGAGAACCAGGACAGAGCAGATCTCCCCACCCTGCCACAGAGCCAGCAGAAAGCATAGTGCCTGGGATGCACAGCCAGGGTAGGAAGGGCCAGGCCTGGGCACTGGACACTTGGCTGCCCCTCTTCCCAGGTGTGTTTAAGGTCTGAGCCTCTCCAGAACTCCCCGCAAGGCTTTATCCTGTATAAGCTACTCCAGATGCCCTTTGTTCCCTCAGCTTTAGTCCAACTACAAATATTGAGCACACAAACAGCACTGAAGTGCTGTCTCTCCAGTAACACTTTAATAGGAAACAGCCATCAAGATCCAGGTGAACACAGCATCACCAGCTGCTTCATCAGGATTTCTTTCTTTTGAGCATTAAGAATGTTAGCAAGGAGGAAAACAGCATCCTTCCTACCTTTCCAGGAACCTCAGGCACTCCTCCAGGCATTCAGCTTCCACCTTCTCACTCAGGCTCTCGCTGACTCGCCTGGCAGTCGCTGTCTTTTCTGTTAGTATCTGTGGATTTCAATATGTGAGAGGAAAACTAGCCAAAGTCATTTGTTCCCTATGCAGTGTACAGGAATACATCCCACTGCTCACCCTGCAGCAAATCCCTCTGCCCTAGGCACCAACTTCTGCTTCAGTTTTGAGAGTCCTTATGGAAATAAATGTATTTTTCATCAGCCTTATTGAATACCTAACACTACACTTTTACTACCACTGTTTTTGTTGTGGTCAGCAGGCCTGTGCTTGGGTAAAAGCCTGTCCCTGCAGATGTTCTCTGCTGGTCACATCCAGCCTGGCAGTTCAGCTCACACATAGACCTGCCATCTGCAGGAGCATCTGTGCTTCTACCTGACTCAGCCTCGCAGATAAATTTGGGTGCAGCCACTAAAAAGAAGGTTATGCAGACCTAACTGTGTGCCCTGCACCTCTGCCAGGGTCTCTACATGGGATTCCTGAAGAGGGCAGGTGTCACCTTCCCAGCCACCACCACTCACGCCTGACACAGCTCTGTGTGTTAAACCCTACAACAAATGTCCTGCCCCACTGACCCCAGCGGGGTGGCCCAGGTGTCTGCAGGAGGCGGGCTGTGTCAGACAGCTCAAAATTCACCCCTTATCGGGCAGGCTTGAGCAGGTGGCAACTTAATGCTGCCCATTAGTTGCTCTGTGGAAACAAAAGCTTGCAAGGGGAGGAGAGCCAGATGGATAAAAGGAGACAGATGGACCCATATGCTGTGCCCTCACAGTGCTCATCTGCCAGAGACAAAGGGTGACTCACGTCATGAATGGGTTTTTCCACTGCTCATAACAGATGCAAAAGCTCACCCAAAGGGGCAGGAGAAAATACACCCAAAGTGTCAGAAAACCACAGCTGATGAGTTTCCATGACACCTTGTTCATTTTCTATCTGAAGTTTAAGTGTCAGCCTGAGAAAATTGAGGAGGTGGTAATTTCATAAGGCTTTCCTATTAATCCAGGCTTTTCCATCACCCACCCCAGAGCATTCAAACCTGTCAGTTGCATACACAACAGAGTGAATCCACTCATGCTGAAGCATTGCCAGATGTTACAGATATGAGGGCTATGGGATTCAAACATGCTTTGTCCTAGTTCCTGTTAGAAAACTTTCCACTGTGAGCCAAAAGAAGGAAAAAAAAAACATCTTGATATCTAAACATCACCCTAGCACAGGTACATCACTGGGCACATCATTGCTCCAGCAGGTACAGGGCAAGGCAAGGAGGAAACCGTCTCTGATGTGAGCTCTGCATTACGTGTCTGGGTCTGAGATGAGCCAGAAAAGCCAATGCTTGCCAGCTAAAGCTGTATCCTCACAAAGAAAACCAGCTGCTGGTGATCTGCAATGCTTCCAGTGCCTGAGGTTGTCTGCCATCCCAAAGGACCATGGAGCTATTTCCCTCTCTCATGACCCAAAACGGGACTGCCACTCAGGTGGTGTAAGTGGAGAAGAAAGATACACTCATGACAGCCCACAGCCATGCCCCTGATCTCCAGCATCACTTAAGCCCACATGTAAACTCCAGGATTTATTTTAATCCTTCTGCAGGTCGTGATCCAAACACCCTCTGCCCACAGTACACGCTGCTCACGAATCAGCAGGGTGTGCTCCTGCAGTGCCCTTGGAGCGCTCGCCTTCGCTGTGCCCTGCAGCATCCCCCGCACTGCCTGGCCCGCCAGGGCAGCAGTGCCAGCAGGGGCAAGCAGGGAGCAGCCTGCCTGCATTTTGCACTGCAGCCACGGGGCCCTGCCACGGCTCGGCAGCTCTCCCTGCTTTTAGAAAAGTGCTCTGCAGAGCTCACACAGAGCAGACTGGGTAACACCACGACTTTCCAAAAGGTTACGTAAAGATCCAGGAGCATGTATGAAAATGCAGCTTCAGCTTGAATTAGCTCAGGCTTATCCTTAGTTTAGTAAGGTTTTTTTTTTTTTTTTTCTTTATGTATGCCCAGGGCAAAAACAGGTTTGGGAGCAAACAGACACAGCTTAAGTATGGCAGCCAGCTTGCAGGCTTTTAATACATTGTGCTTAGACTGAGACATGCAAAACTGGGTCTTGCCAAATACCTACATACTTGTGTGCAAAAACAACTGCCCCAAAGTATAGGAGCTTTTCAGTTCCCCCCAGTTTACCTCAATGACTGCAGCGTCTGCACAAGGTGGTTTCCCAATATCAAAGGCTTCTTTCAGTGCTTTCCCTACTTCCTTCTAAATGAGAAAAGAAAATTTAAAAGTACAGTTAAGATAAAATGGCATTCATAACAAGTTAGGTTTCCCAGCCTCTCACTATCCATTTGGACTAGATTAATTTCTGCCTCCATTTTTATGGCTATCTCATTTAACCTAAAGCCTGGCTATTTTCCAGCTGACCTAATAACATTGTTCTGTTTTGTTCTACATTGTTTGTTTGAGTTTAAATGATTTGCAGCTTGCTTTCATCCCAGTGTCAGCTTGGGTTATCTACAGTCTTCCCTAGTTAGCTTAGGCACCCAACGAAGGCGCCCACACAGCAAAACAATGCTTAGATATATCTCCATGCTGCCAGCTACTGTAGCTGAGATTTTCCACCCTTCCTCTCTCCAACCAGCATCCACAGAAACCAGCCAGCATTAATTAAAACAATTCCCTTGCTTGAGCCAGGGACTTGTGAGTGCAAAGAGGAGCCGGGTTAGTGTTTAGAGCTACTGTCATGGTGAGATGGGCCCCATGAGGCTGCACGATGGGAAATTTCCAAGACTTGGCTGGCTTATGCTAGTTTGAATGGCTGTAAAAACAAAACTAGCACTGCAGAGAAAGGGCTTGTTGCTTAAAACATGATCTGACCTTTATAGAAGCTTTAAACTCAAAAGTCTGGCTTGCTTATTTATTCTTTTACTTCTGAATCTTCCTCCAAGGAATGTAAAGTCTGATCTCCCATTTTGGTCTTTCTTCTTTTCTGGCTGATGAATTAGGAAATTTGTGGCTGTCAGCTGAAGAATTTAATCAAAATTATATTCAAAACAACTGCTCTCCCATATTCACTGAAAAGTGCTAATCAAAGACAAATAAGCAGTTGTAAACAACCCAGAAAAAATTCTTTCCTCACAAGTGCCATCACCTGACTGTGAGCAAATGTGTGAACACTATGTGCTGAGATAGCACATCCCTGCTGAGCTGCACAAACTCTTCAAGCCTGCCCCCCACAACTGGACAAAGCATGGCTTAGTGAGGAACTGCAAGGCAATTAATAACTTGTTGAGGACAGCACTTAGTTGTTTTGGATCAGATTATGTGTCTGAATTAGAAACAGCTTGCTTGTCTGTAGCTCTTGTACTGATACCAGCACGTCAGGCACCAAAGCTCCAATGTGGAGGGGACCAAAACTTCTGCTGTAATAAACAGGCCCAGTTTACTTCTTGTTTCTTCCTGTCTGACCAAAATGTTGCAAGGCTTCAGATCCGTGGATGGTCAGTACACCTGTGCTGACTGCAGAACACAAACTTCTCAGACCGCCTTCTGTCCATTTGAAAAAATAGAGGGGTGGTGGTGAGAAGACACAGACCCAAGTGATCCTTTGCAGATCAGTGTAAATGACTATGAGAATAAGCCCTGGCATCATGCTGGAAGGTCTGCCCTGCACTCCTGTCAAATTCCCCAGTACAACAAGGGCAGAGGTTGCAGACTGGCAACCCAACTGATGGCAACAGCATTTTCAGTTCACCAACTTTGTAACCTCAAAGGCACAAAGCTCCCCTGCCCCAGGTGTGTCCAGATTGAGGGGAAAGCTGCCTGCATGCAGAGCTGACCGAGTTCCCCACATTGGAGTTTCAAAGTGGTTTTGATCACCACGTGGCATCTGGGCTCTCAGCACCTTTAGATATGCTCACAGTTCTCACCACTCATTTCTGTTTAAAGTGCTTTTAGTTTGCACAGATATCAGGCTGCCACACCCAAAGATAAGCTAGGTATTCATAAGCAAAGCAAACTGTGGCTTATTCCAGTCAGGATCTTCTCATTCTGAAATTTTAGTCATCCATTGAAGTGGCAAAACACACACCATGTGATTTAGGCACAATAATATATGACAATAGTTGAGAGATAACAGCAGGATATTTGCTCAATAACAACTTCCTGTATATTAGCATAATGAGGGGCTGATACCCTAGAAGCAGAAATAGAGGGATAAAGCAGGTTTTATAAGCTATGCCACTGAGCTGAAGAGTCATCCATAATTTTTCCATATGGAGTCAGCTTATGTCACTTAAGCTCATTAGCTTGAATCTGGAGCTGCTCCCAAGCTGGCCAGGTTTGAAGCAAGCTGGGGCAATGCTGTGCTACACTGTCCAGCACTTCCAGCTCTGTTCTTTCTGTACAACTCAGCACCACATAGAGTTGTGATGCTTCAGGATCAAAGGTGGCATGAAAACTCAGGGCTGTATGGCACAAAGGTTCATAACCAGATTGAAGTGAGCCTGTTCAGCACATGGTGTATCAGGAAAACAGAAAGCCCATGGTTAAACAAAAGCATTCTTCAGCTATTACATTAGAGGGAACTAAAAAAAGTTAAATTTCCCATCACCGTTAGTCAGCATCTTTGAAGGCTTGTCAATGACTCAGTGACTTGCTCTAGGATAACCTCAGTGGCACTACCCTAAGTCACTTCCTTCATTGAAACAAATGCTAAAAAAAGAGCTTGAGAACACATGGTCTTCCCCAGGGTAATGATTAAAAACAGCCCATAAAGATACTTAAACACTGAAACCAGTAGGCTTTAAGCATATTGTCACCAGCTGGCACTTCTATGTTTGTGACTACCTTCATGTTCTTCAGGGAATAATTCTTGAGGAAAAACTCTGCAATTTAGAGTACTTTCCCAGAGATGATTCAGCAGTTTGCCATGGAATTTCCCCTCCTCTGCTCCCCAGGGGCTGGTGGAAATGGAAAGCAAGAGAGCTGAGTGTGGTAACTCCTGCTGCTGCATTTCAGCTTTAGCTGAATAAAAGAGACCCCACTGAGTTTTCCAAATAAAGTGGTTTCCTCTGGAACTCCCCATTGCTACAACACATCTTCCCTGCTTCGTTTGTATTCCATATGTCTCAACAGAATTCTTCAAAGGGGGAATTTTGCTGAGAAAAGAAAGATGCTGCAGCTGCAGGGCTGGGGTCACCTGTGGGATCACAAGACAGGATTCTCTGTGGAGGGCTGCTGGGTGGGCACCAGCTGCACATTTTCTTGTGCTGAGCTCTGGAAATAATCTTTGCTCTAACATCAGCAGTGTCAGTCCATCAGGCTGGAGAGGATTGTGAGGGGTCCACACACAGACAAATTTAGCAGCCTCAATATCCTGCACAGCTGAGGCAAAGGGGTTGTAAAAACACCCCAATTGTTGCACACGATGGGATTATTAACAGATGGAGAGAAGATGAACAACATTTTGAAATGGCCCTCAATAAGGAAGTGGGTTTCACCCATAGTCTCCCTTTCCTCTGGATAAATGGCTTTCTGAGCAGAGCAGATTGCAGCCCTCTGAATATACAGCAATAGGATGAAGAGAGATTTGCAAATGTCCCAACATTTCCTTGCTAAGGAGCAAGGACAGGGCAGCCTCCCTTTGGCAGCACACAATCACATGGGTCTTCACACCTTCTGCAATGAAACTCAGTCAAGATGGAGACCTTGGGACTCACACATGCCTGGGCAGAGCTGGCTATTTAACAAGGGCACCCTTAATTTAAAACCGCGGGAATAAAACTGGCAGATTGGGGTAAAACTCCTGAGTTCTTACCCGTGCGATTGCAAGTAACTTTTCCTCAGTCTTCAAAAGAATCCACACGAGGCACTGTGCACCAAGGGAAAGGCTGTGCTGGGGTCTGTGCCCGGGTCTCTCACATGCCTGGCTGCCTCTGTGTACAGAAACAAGAGCTCAGCCAGAGGGGCAGCTTCCCGCGGGTCCTTCGCCTGCCTGGCACCCCTGCTTGGCACCACAGCCTCACACGAAGCAAACAGGGCGCCCTGCAAGAACCCAGCAGTGTTTGCCAAGTTTGGGCAGCCACAGCACAGTAGATGATCTTTACAATGGCCTTTTGCCAGCTTTTCTTTTGTGCTGTTTCTTTTCCTTCTTCCTACATTTGCTGCCCAAATTAAGGTTTTTGCTTGTTGTTCCCCTCTCCCCTTCCCTCACTGCTGCTGCTCTATTCCTTCTTAAGCCTGGGGAGAGTCTCCCAAGCACACTTGCATGAATGCACAATTTTGCAAGTGTCACATATTCTTTCTGAATGGAATAGGAAGCAGCTATATACCCAGACAACCACATCTATGCATGAGCTGTCATAGAGGTTGTAACTGTATTTAGAGAGGAAAAGTAAAATGCTGAAGTCTGGCATCTCTACTCTTCTCATTTCTACTTTTTTCACTACCATCTGACTACTAGAGTCACTGTCTTACTTGTTTGTTTGGTTTTTTTTTCTTGAAGGAATTCTGCATTTATAGAATACATTTTTTCTTATATTTGACTTTTCTTTATATAATTAAATTACATGATTTTTCACCTCCAATTTTATTAAAGTTTTGAATGTTTCCTTAATCCATTACTCCAAAGTTTCACTATTTTAAAAGCAGCAGTAAAAGGGATGCCTCCTGACCACATCTACCATGTGCCTGATGACAACCAGCATATACCCACCACACAGCTTCCCTCCTTCAGGAGCTGGCTGGGGGAAGAGACCACCTGATGAACTGCTAATGAGCTAATCAAGGGTTTATTAGTGTAATTAATACAAGGAACAGAGAAGCTGTGGGCTTGGATGAAAGCAATCAAATAATCCAAAAAGGCTGAGAACTATTAAGAAGATTGGAGATGCCGAGTAGCAATTAAACCATGGACACAGAGAACCAAACGCCTCATCCACCATAAAAAAAAGAAATCACAAGAAAGTTTTGGGCTTTGATGACACCCATAGGCTTTGAATTCACATTGGGCCAAAGGGTCTCAGATGTGCCATTCTTCAGAGGGAAAGCCAGATCTGTTTCCTCAAACTTGGGCAGGAATCTAATGATGTGTTACATGCTTTTCCTGTTATCTGAACATTAATGAAGGAAATACAGGAACAACTGGGAAAACTACAAGCCAGATAAAGCAGCGGGAGAACAAGAGAAGGGCAGAACAAGAGAAATCCATAGAGCACCATGCTGACATAAAGGCCAGGGAAAACTACTCTGGGGTAAGTAGAGTATTATGGACCTTGTTAAAAAAGGCTTGATGTGAGGAAAGAAATTGTTCAAAAAAGAAAAATTGTACATGTCCAACAGCAGTCCAGCAGAAAAATACCTGCCCACCTCAGGTAAACCCCTGAATCTGGTAATAAGAATTTAGAAAGAGGCAGTACTGCAATGAAAAAAGGCTCTGGTTCTGAGAGCACAAAGATAAAAGAGGCAGTGGGAAAACCTAAACTCAGCAAGTGTCCTGATCATCACTGTGTTATCAGGAAGAGGGACTGTTTTCAGAAATAAAAAAAAATAGAGATATAGAAAAATATAGGAAAAAAGCCCTTCAGACATACCTTTTGTACATTTTAATGATCCATCCATAAATTAAAAGGCTTTGGCTGAAGCTGAAACAGTTACTGTCAGTAAGTGTGGCCAGGTGAGAACACAAAGAGGCATGACAGCAGTGGGCATAGGTGATGAGCAATCCTGCTTCCTTGAAGACGTCACTTCTGTGCTCCAGGCTGGGGAGAAACGTCGTTTCCAGATGACTCAGGTGCTGTTTCAGTGCAGCCTCATCTGTGTTAGTAGAGGAAGCAAACAGGGGAATCTGGGTGGTCATGTACTGCATTAGCTTTTCCTCCAGATCTTTCCTCCAGAAGTTTGGGCTCCAGGTGGAAACAGAATCTATCTCTAGGCCATTGCCAAGCCGCTCTGCTTCCTTCTGCTTCTCCCACTTCAGTGATTCCCCCACTGACTGCAATGGCTCCAGGAGCATCCTATCACTTCCACTGAGTGCTTCTCCCACTACAGTCCACATTCGTTCAGCCAGCAGCACATAAAGTGATTCAGACTTCCCCATATCATCATTTCCAGAACGCTCCAGATTATAAATTTGATCACAAGCTTCCAAAAATTTTCCTTGCTCAATGAATCTGCAGATGGTTTCCTCTGCAAAAGAATAAGAACACAACTTGCTCTTTGTTCACATGTCTATAGGACCATAACTTTAATATCCAAGCCATGAAGTATCTAGTTTATATCTATTCCAGAATTCCTCAGGATCTACTCAAGATAAACCCACTTAAGGTCTAGCAGTATCACCTCTCAGTTTCCCCAGGGTAAGCAATTTTTGTTTCTAAATTTCTTTCATCCTTTCTCCTCCAGGTTAACCAAGCCTGCAGATTAGTCTGCAGCTTTATGCCATCGTTCCAGAGACCTCCTCTTGTGAGCAATGAAGGTTCATTAATTACAGTCTTTCCATAAGAAATGTACCTTCTGTCCAGAAGAAAAGCATTAAAGGAGGGACATCTTCTGAACAAGCCAACAGCTGAAAGTTAAGCCTGGAAGGAATTCTCTGCCTCCTCTACAGAAACCCTGGCAGGACTAAAGTGCTGCAAGCTCCATTGGAAGGAAGATTTTCAGCGCTGCTTATTTCCAGTGTATCTTACCTAGCACATCCAGTCAACCAACAAGAGTTAAATGTACTCTCACAACAGATGCACAGAGCTGCAGGGCTTTTAACATGTGTTTTATAGATTACAAGGTTGAGCAATGAAGGGTTAAGGTTTGCCAAAGGTATCTGGAGCAGAGCCCAGAGGACAAATTGAACTTGATGAGAATGCAGGGAAAGTTAAGTAAAGCCAGAAGCAGTGGGACTTAAATAATTCAGGATACAACTTTGGATGTAGAGTGAAGAATGGAGTATGAACTTCCACTATATTTTGCCTATGTACTTCCTAGCTTTCCTCTATGAAAGCATCTCATATGTGAAGTAAGAATTAAATCAAACAGGACTGGAGGGAGGAACATGACATGAAATGGAGAAGGGTTGATGCAAGGATGTTCAGCAAAGTAATTGGCAAGTTATTCAGGAGGGGCCTACAAGCTGCACCCATCCTGCCTTGATACATGCAACACATGGGAAATGTTTAATTGGCACAACCAGCCTGTGTGCAACCCACCTCCCCTTCCCATCTGTGGAGGAAGAGCACAGTCACATGGTTGGGGTGTCAGTCACACGTACATCATCTTTCTCACAAGACACATCAGGAGTTTTTGCAGAGATAAAAATAAGAACAGTAAAGAGAAACATTTGTGAAGCAAATAAAAAGTGAAATAGAGAACTGTCCAGAGTAGCAAGTGTAGGGTTCAGAAGGGACAAGAATTCAGGGGAGGGGAGAGTGGAAAGCACCTAGCCCAGAAACTGATGAAAAACAAGAGCCTGTGGGATTGGAGGGGCAGAGAAGATCCAGGCCTGGACCCAGAGATAACTTCAAGGTTACCTGCAGGCGTCCCTCTCTCCAATCCCTTCCTACTGCTTGGCCTCTTCAGCAAATTCCCTGCCACATCCTCAGCACCAGCCTTCTCCACCATTTCCTTCCCACCAACCACAGTCTTCAGCAATTTGCCTGCCAAGGTTTTCAATTTCTCTTTCCTTTTTGCCTCCTGCTTCTTTCTCTCCTCATGTGTGGCCTTGGGCAGTATTCTTGCATTTTCCCCAGCCATTTTCTCCCCCTTCTTGTTGCCTCCTCCCACAAAGGCTGCCCAGGAATGCTTTCTCTTCTGCATGATCCAAGCAGATTCAGGTGCTTTCTGTCCAACTGGGAATACTATCAGAAGAAAACATGAGAAATAGTTCTATGCAAAGTAATCTTAGTGTCTATCTCCCAGAGAAGTTCTCTCTTCTTCTGACTTTTTTTTTTTTTTCTGTGCAGCTACAGGCTTCAGCTGCCTTTGAAAAAGTCTAACCTGGTTCCTGTCTGTGCCAAGTGAGGACACTTTTATAGGCTTCCAGCCCGCTTATGTAATCCTTCCCTCTTCTGGGTAAATAATGTCAAAAACCTCATACATAATCTAACCACAAGCACTGGGGGAAAGCCAGGGGAATTTTTGGGATTTTCTAAACTATTAAAATATCCCTGCACTGCCAGTTATCTTGATGACAATCCTATCAGTATATGGGAGTTGATTAGTAACAACTTTATGAAACACACATCCTTTTCCACCCACCCTGCATGACCAGGCTGCACCTGGTTTTCCTTTGGCAGGGAGATCACGTCTGGGTTTGGAGCCAAGTTTTCCCTCACCTCCCAGCAAGCCTAGTGCTAGCCACCAGGGATTTAAAGGCCCAGAGAATGGGTGTTGGTTTCCATGTTTTAATAACACTATTCAGAGGAGATAAGAGCAATCTCAGCCTTCTGGAATGTACAATATTCCAGCAACTATGTACATGATTATGTATTATTTTAAATTTACCATATATGTGTGTGTGTGTGTATGTGTGTGTCCATACATGTATGCACACATGGATCAGTTCACCAGCCAATATCCACAGTGAAGAAAAAGGAGGTGTATGTCTGCTTAGCACAAGGTCCATATTGGGCTGCTAAAGGTTCTGACCATAAACCACAGAAAAAATTCCTCCACAGAAAGTATCCTTTAAATCCAGGAGCTTGCATTTAAGATAGATTTTTTTAAGTCCCTACACTGCTGTGACAACTTGGAGAGGAGTTGAAATGCTGTCTTTACCACGCCCTTCTTGCAAGAGAATTACAAACTGGGCTTAATTCTCCATTCCATTATTATAATGATTAAATCAAAAACTTGAGGATTTTCATCAGCTGAGGACAGTTTGTATTAATCATTACAAGCTGTACTGATTCAAAACCATACACTATGCAACAAAGATTTCAGGAGTATGAATTTAAGGGGTGATTTTTCCACACACCATCTAGACTCTTTCAAATATGTTAATTCATATTTCTGGCTTTAATGCCTGCAGTTTCTTCCAAGATTTTCTACATTTTCATGATAATAAAATTCCACTAGTTTCCTACTTGGAAACCAAGTAAATGTTATGTTGTTCTGGTTCTTTTATCAGTGCTTAATTCCACCAGCATGTTATCACAAAGCTGTTTGATTCATTAGTAACAATAGGGAGAGGAGGAAATAAATACATTTCATTTGGAAAGAGAAACAGAAATTCCAGCAGTGGTCACACATTTGAGCTGCTGCCAGTAGGAAATACTGAGGTTGCAAAATACAGTGTTTTCCCAGCTTGTGAATAAAGTTGAAAATTGAGAGGCTTTATACACATTTCGTTTTGACCTTGAATGTAATCAGCTGAAGTTAAAATGTTTCATTTGGAATGTTATAGCTGCACAGTATATGAATACAAGATGGAGTAAGAGGGTCAGTACTGAGAGAAGCATTCCAGGCATGCTGAAACCCTTCAGCAATATTTTCCCATGAAAATTCCAACACAATATGTTTATGTTTCACTTCATCAGCATTTTTCCAAGCCTGTCTCTAACAAAATCCAATTTCCCTGGACTTTTCTGTGGAAGGAAATTAGATGTCAAAGTGCCAGTCCTGAAGGCAAGACTCTCTGCAGTACATAGATTTTGAACACACAGTTGCAGATTGTGCCCTAAACTGTGGCAGCATGATGTGTGGGAATTGCTGTGCTTTCCCAGAAAGCCTCTTTCAAGGGAATACAATACAAGCCTGTGGAAAGCAGGGAGTGACTGCAGAGATGGACTGACATCCTGAGGCTAGGACCAACTCTTATTCCATGGACCACTTGACCCACTCAGTCAAGAGAATGTCAGGCACTCCCCAGGATGAGAGTGCACAGTCTGAGCACTGCAGCTCCAACAACCCACATGGCTCCTGTGTCCTGCCTTCCCCTCGCTCACAAACCAGGGCAGGCAGAGGCAGAGGAGCCCATGGTCCCCAGCAGCAGGCAGCCAGGAGCACCCTGCAAAGGGACAGCAGGATGGGGATGGTCAGACTGACCAAGGGTGCTGAGCCCAGCAGCAGCAGGAAGTGATGCCTCAGCATCCATTGTCAGCCACTCTGCACCCCTGCCCACAACTGCTTTGGGGTGGAGGATGTTGTCCCTGAGGGGAATGCACTCTTGCAGGAGGGGACATGCCACAAAGGAGCTGTCCAGAGGCCACCAGCAGCCTGCTTTTCTGGGCCTGTGTGCTTTAACAGCACATGCAGGGTGTACAGACCTCTCCCCTCTGTCTCTAATGCTGTATTACTGCTCAGGCTAAAATTCTGCAGTTAAAACAAGGGGATGATTTGAGTCTCTAGGAACATCATCTACCACAGGGTTCCCATGCATGCTGTTATGCCAAGACAGGCAAAGCTCACAGGGAAGCTGCACCTTCACATAGAAGGAGCACCTTCACATAGTTGAGACCAAACTAGAACAGAGGTTCTTCACTAAGAGTTTACATAATGCAAAGAGGGTTGTTTGCTGTCCAAAACCATTGGTTTAGGCAAAGGAACTGGTGCACAGCCACGTTTTGTCTGCTCCTTCCATGGGCTCCTGAGCTGCTCACCCAAGGGGAGTCATTCCAAGGAAAGAAGGGCAATAGAAAACCACAAGGACACAGGACCAAGAACAAGGACAATTCTGCTTCTGAACAAACTCCTTTGTCAGGTGTACAAATGACTTTCTTCTTCCTCCAAAGCCACTTCTTGGAAGCCAGCCCTCTCCTTCTTCCTGGTGTTTCAATGCCTCCATTTATCCACAGTGGGATGTTCCTAGTAGGGTAATTCTCCCTGCCATGACCCTTGCTATGCTTACTGTGAAAGAGAAGTAATTTGTCTCCTAGGAACATCCCCAGCATTCAGGAGTTTCCTTCATTTCCTGGAGCTCCTAGAAAAGTCCACAGCCTCCCCACATCACTGAGACTCTGTCTTCATATCTCAGAAAAACTGTAACTCCTTTGTCTCTGGGATTTTCCATTAAACAACTGAATATCTTGGAAAGTTTTTTATATTGTTTCCCTGTTGACTTAACTCTTTATCTTGTTATTTCCCGATTCTTCTGCCTCTATAGATAAAATCTCTTCATAACAAGTGGATTGTGTGTCTGACTTGAACAATAGGTGCTTGGTCTTGATGCTAATTGTATGAAGTCAGACTCTTAGCACTACAAATTAAATTGCTTTGCAAGAGTCCAATTACATTAATATTCCAATTCCAGCAGTGCAGTGATGCCCCTGCTTGCTTTGCAGGGACATTACATGAACACAGTCAGGCATAGACAATGGAAACTTTGTGTTCAGTAGCATCTGTTATATAAAGTACACTTGGTCCTAAGAGGCAGGCGGATTGCAGTATCTGGAGAGGTTGTTCACCTCCTTCTTTTGTTTCCAGAACATGCTGGTACTTTCCACTGCTTTGAACCAAGGCATGAAACATGGCAGAAAGGAATATTAATTGATGATAAAACATGCAGAGTATGGCACAGAGAGTTGTTGGCTTCCTAGGATATAAATGCATGCCAAACCACTCTGTGAAGCTATATTGCAGTCAGATAATGTGTTCCTCCACTCACACACAGCACCTTTGATTTCATCAGCAATCAAAGAAGAGCAAGTCTCTATTCCAAGCAAGGTAGTTTTTTTTTTTTGGAGAGAGACAAAACCAACAAACCAACAAAGAAACAAAACAAAAGTACCTTCCCCTCACGTTTGACATTGCAGCTGGTGTTGCCATCGCAGTTGTATGCAAGAGGTGACTTTGCCTATTGTGCACAGTCAGATGTTTATCATTCTGTGAGAAGCATACATTAATTCTTATTTCCTAAAGATAACTCCACTTCCTAAGGAAACAAGACAACACAGCCAAAGGTTGCGTGTATCTCTGTATCCATGTGATCCCCTGCCCTAATGCACAAGAGTGGATTTTAAGTCAGTTTTAACCAGTTTTAAAGCCAGTTTTAACCAAACTGAGAGAAGGTGACTCACACAAAATAGTACATCCTTACACACTTCATAAACATACACATCTGAGGAGAGGATAGACCTTCAGTGCCCCTGCTAAGGAAGAGAACACAGCATGAACTCAGCCTTTATTTCATATCAGAGGCTCCACCCGGCAGCACAGTCTGAAGGTACACAAACACAATTTCCTTGCCTCTGGTACTCACCAAATCCCCTGTACTCTCCAGATAACCTGTGTGCATGTGCAAACAAAGCAGCAGGAACATTTAATACAGGCAGCCTCTCCATCTATAGCAACAGATGAAACAAAGTTGCTACCCTAAAGTGATACCCAGCCCAGGCTGCCACCTCTCACCGCCTGAGATCTGTGCTACCCGAACATGCCACCAATTTTAGAGGAAAAGGGAAAGAAGCTTCTTCCATTCTCTTCCTGAGTGTGTTTGCTTGAGTAGCTTTTCTCTGCTCAGCCACTGATTTGTATCCCATTTTGGAAGAGTTAATCTGAAACTTCTGTCCTACTCTGGATTTGCCTGAGACTGGAGGAATTTGGTTTACGAGGAGAGGACAGGCAGATGGATTGACAGAGATGCTGCATGGTCCCAGCACTTTCAGCAACCACACTAAAGTTCAAAGAATAAGTTCCCCAAAGAATTGGATACTGCTCCTTCCCTGCCCTGAACACTGAAACATAATATTCATTAAAATGATATAAAATTTTGCACTGCCGCTGTTTTTCCTCTCATTGTGAGGACCCCATTTCGAACTGACCTCAATTTTCACTTAATTAATAACCTACTTTGCTGTTCCTTTAGAACATTTTTAGCTAATTCCTGGGGATTTTGCCTAATTCTGTTTTTTCCTTTCAGAATGAAACAAGCATTGCTTTAAGGAAGATGCTTCCTTTTTTGACAAAAATGGCAATAGTAGTAATAATAAATAAAACACACAATCCCCAAAATTGTAAAGAACTGTAGACAGCCAAGCAATAGAAGTGTTTGATGTGGCCCTAAAAATCCTTGCATTGAGAATATCTTAATCCACATAGTAAGAGAAGACTGAAACAATACTTTTTGGAGTAGCAACTTAGTCTTCAGCAAAGTTTTCTGCCACATAAAACATCACAGCACTGCAGGCTGCCAGTCTGGTCATGTCGAAGAGCAGTCACCCAACAGCTTGGTTTCTAATCTTATGAGTTATCTGAAGTTATCCAAGGAAAGCTCCAAGGGCAGCTTTGCCAAAGGAAATCTACAACTTAAATGCTGCTTCCTCTTTCCTAGGAATGGAAAGAGCTTTTTAAAAAAATTAATCATGGATATTTTTTGCTAGTGTGATTACCTCAACTACTACCATTTCAAAATGATCCATGATTTATATCCAGAGAGGGTTTTTGGGAAAGTTTGTATTATGAATATTCCATCCACATTTGGACAGACAAGTCTAAAATTTTGAGTCTCTTCATTTGCCTTAGATCAACAAGATTCCTCTGTGCATTTTTACATCGATTCTTTCCAGCACTAAAAACTTTAGGTTCAACTTCAGAGGAGACTTCCTACACACATCTGTACCCATAGCCCTACAGAGAGCAGCATATGCAGAGATTCGGGACTGAAAATCCACATTATATAATTTGCATGCTTTTTCTGCTGCCACAAGAGGCCAGTGATTGTGTAAATTCCAGTCTTCAGTGTTTCACCCCCAGTGCACTGACATGGCTCCACAGGCATATCTGCCAAACACCATCTGGAGGCTAAAAATCATATCTACTGATCAGCTGCCAGGACACCCCAAGACTTCTGACAGGAGCCAGACACGTTTCAATATTGACAAAATATCAAAACTCAACTGTTTCTCCCCTCAACATTCACTGCAAGTGTGTCTGGCTACAAACCAGGGCAGGAATGCCCCATGCACTTGCGCTGACACAGGAGCTATTGTATGGGGTGTATTGATATATTAATACATTTAAATAAATATATATTCTTATATTACCACATTGACATGTAAATATGTAATGTAGTAATATATCAATATAATAAATACATTTATTAGTATGGGGTGGGGTATATTAACAACACTACTCAGGGCCCTCATCCTCATGGCTGAAGAGGTTATTTAGGAGAGGAGGTAGAAGAAAAGAGATCAGCTTTGGTATAGACACTTAATCTTCAGAAAAGCTCAGCATAAAGTGTCTCCTGTTGTCACTTCTGAACAACCTGAGCAAGAACTCCATTCCTACCCCACAGTGAACAGCAATCTGGTTTAGCCACTAGCCCTGGTAAAGCTCAGCTCATCCAAGATGCCAAATCACACTGTTAAAAGGTCCGTTTTGAAAGATTTTAGCAATCTTAGTACTGGAGCTTGCTAGCTACAGTGAGGGACTTGCTGCAGCAAGAGACACCCAAAAGGGTCCTAGGAGAGAGCCAATCATCCTCTGAAACTACTTCAGAAAAATACCCTGGGGAGGAACTCTTCATGAGCACAAAGAGAAGCATTAAATTTTTATTAGCATCAGTTCAGGCTGAATAAAGCAGGCTTCCCAAATACATGGTGATAAAACATTTACACTACATCACTGGGTTTTCTTCTGAAACCAGAAAAGCATTTAGAAGATAAATGGCACTAGAAAATTCAGCACTGTTTCATGATGTGGAAGCTGCCTGAGCGTCTTCAACATTTTCAGACCCATTCCTGTCTTACAGAAATGAAAGAAATACCAAGAAAACAAGAGATGGGCAAGACCTGGGGAGGGAGGCCTCAGGAACAGGCAAGGTAAAGGGAAGGGAAGAGTATTTGTAATGCATGCATCTGCTGTCAGTATCAGGATGTATCTCATCTTTCCAAGGCCTCCCACGTCTCAGCAGAGTAGAGGCAGTGCTATATAAAGATCCAGAGACACTACCCCAGCTCCCAAGAGCTGCACAGCACCAACTGCCAGCACACTGGCACTGTTCCCCTGCCGCCTCCTTCACAGCCACTCCGCCGCCTTCATGGCTCACAGAAAGATTCTCCCTGCAAAGGAAGAAGATGAGGTCCTCGAGGAACCAAAATTAGGTGACTTGGAAGGATGTTTCTAAATTATTGAGCAAATTAAAAAAGGAATGGCTATTTTTTCCCCATCATGAGCAAGCACGTTATCTGCACTGTTAGGATCTTAGATCTCCTGCACGTGTTATTTACTGGTTGTCAAGAGCCAAGACCCATTCTTGAAAATGAATTAAAAAAGAGCATTAAGGCCACATTGCAACAAAGGATTTAAGTAACTGACAATTTCCTTTTGTTTCAAATTCAGCCTCTTAACTGTGCACATCTGTTTAGTGAGCAGGAGGTAGTGGTGCAGAGTTTGTACATTCCATGACTACATGACAACAAATGCCTTGGAGTCAAAAACCTCTGAAAATCACAGAAACTGCAAACCAAGTTAACAGAGCTGATCTTGACAAAGCACAGAATTGCTGGATTTTCAGGCAGCTGCCTTGGAGCTTGTCTGTTTGAATAAATGGGTCAATAATGATATTTTCTGCACAAAGTTTTAATGTGGAGCTTCCAAGCCCAATAATGGTTGTATGTTCACTGAGGACTCCTTGGCTGTTACCCCATCTTCACAGTTCAGTATACCTTACACATGTGGGCAAAAGATGTAAAATGGCAGCAAAAATATAAGCTTTCATGCTCAAAACCTGTTTCACATCAGGAAAAAGATGTCTGCACTGGTTTTGTTGATGAGGACAAGAAGATGAACTGGGCACTCCCTATCCCTTGTTCCTATTAACCTTAACATTGGTAACAATTTAGTCTACACAAAAGCAAGGCCAAAGAGCTGTTAAATATCTTCTGAATAAAAATGTCTGTGGATCATACTTCGTACTAGTGGGACCTGAGTCCTTCATGTCTGCAACTGCCTTCCCCCACCCTCTGCATATGTAAATAAAATGGAGAAAAAGTGTATTAACATTTTCTTTCCTCTTCCTTCCTAGTCCCAAGGAGCCATAACACCCAGATCAATCAAGAACTCCAAGCTGAACTGCAATTTTATATAAAATATATAATACAATAGATCTTCTATGGTGCAACTAGTTCCAAGAAGAAGCAGATGCACCTTGTGATTAATTTATTCTAACATTTTTGAAAGGAAGAGATGGGGAGAGATATTGATATATATGGCAGGTACTGACTGATATTTAAAACCTTTGGCATTACCATATGCTCCTGGAAATAACTTCCAGTGCTATTAGTTGCTGTCATTGATGACAGCATGTAAATGACTGTCTAATCTGCATATACAATTAAATAATTAGATGCCATATGTAACAGCAGTTATTTATAGGTGTGAAATCAGAGAAAAAGTTCAGACTTCATTTTTATAATATATGTTCTTACAAATCAGATCCTCTTGACCATAGATAAAGGTCTTCATTACTGAAGGCCCTATCTTAGGTTAAAAAACGATTAAAAATCACAATTAATACCTCACAGTAATAATTTTCCCCTATGATGCATTGATTCAGTAATGCTTGCATCAAGCCTGCTGGCAGGATGTTATAGCTACTGTCCACAAAATGCCTGTCAGCTTCTGGAGCACACTGTGAACAAAACAAGCCAGGGAAAAACCCATCCAATTGAAGGTCTGGCCACTGCATTCAATGAAGGCTTGATCTATTCTTATGAGCAGCTGACCTAGATTCTCTGCTTGAATGAGAGCATTTCCCAGCATCAAGGCTGCTCAGAGTCAGAAATTCATGTATCACTTATCATGAGAGATGGGAAAAATAAGGAAGAGGATATGATCTTAAGGGACAGCGATGGCATCCATTTGCCATAAAAACTTTATTAATATCCCCACAGAACACTCCCTGACACACTTCTGCTCTCATTTCAAAGTCTGGAAAGGGCTACAGCCCTCCTTGCAGCACATGTGACAGGCCACGGCTCGTGGAGAGGCTGAGATGTGCCAAGGCTGTGGAGGACAGGAGCGCACAGCAGGGCGGCCAGCTTGCTGCTCCCGAGCCTCCAGCTCCTGCCGGCAGCCGGGCTGCGCTGGACCGGGGACTGCTGGTTCACAGCACGCCAGGAGGAAACGATCCAGAGGGGGCTGCTGAGCCCACACTGCCAGGCGGTGCTGGGATCCAGCTGCACACTCAGCACATCCATCACCCCTGGGAAACTAGGGAGGCCTCAATAAGGCAGTGCCATGTCCTGCTGGTGAGCCACGCAGGACACTTCTCCTTCTGCCAGCTCTCCAACACAGGGGAAGCGTGTCCTCTGGCACTCAATAATGTCAAGATAATGCTCAGGGAGCAGGAAGATGGGTCAGCCCTGGGGAAAGGACCTTTTCATCCAGCCTTTGCTGCTGATCCACTTTGCCCTCATCTCCCTGAGATCTCTCAGGCCACTCCACATACCCATCTCAGTAATCTTGCATATTAACCAATAATACTCAAAAGATCAGTGATCTTCTAAGGTGATTTCCAGGAAATCCAAGGGTGTCCATCACTGTGAGGGATGCTGCCTTGATACCAGCCCTTGCTGGCAGCTGTCACTGTTGTCACCGATGCTGAGCTGCCCACAGGGAACAGTTCCAGGTCCAGGCCAGGTCTTGAACAATATCCACTCAGAAGGGACAAGAAGGAGCTGGCACACAGGGATGACTCTCTCATATGCCCCAAGGTACAGCTCCTGCCCTAGGGCTATGCTGCAGTCCTGGCCACAGGGACAAGGACAGGGACACAGACTGAGTCTGTGGGGTGGGCAGGAGCTGGGCAGTCAAGGGCCATTTCCTTCAACACCAAAATGTTTCAATCTGTGCCACAGACAAAGACAGAAAGCAAAACTCACATACACAAATTCAGGTCCACAGATCACAGAGACATCCTGCCCATTCTCCAGACATGAACATCCCAGACTGAGGCTGCAGAAGGGGATTTCTGCTTATGTGAACCTTCACTGGCTGTACCACATGGGTGCAACTTACACATCCATCCCACACAGAAGGCAAGTGACCGCTGTGGGCCATGCTGCCAGTGAGCATTTCCTGAGCCCCTCCCCTCTGAAACCTCCAGAGGGGCCACCAAGAATCACAGAATTGTGGAATATGCTGACTTGGAAGGGACCCACAAGGATCATCCTCCAAGGAGTCCAGCTTCTGGCCCTGCACAGGAAATCCCCAAGAGTCACACCATGTGCCCGAGAGTATTGTCCAAAGCAGAGACTATAAGAGCTGTTTGACAACCTCTCAATTCAGATCTGGTTCAGCAAATGCAAATAATCTGTCAGGCAATGGGTTTTCCTCACCAATTTTTTTTCTTTTTTTTTTGCACGTGGGCAACCTGCAAACTAGGTCAGTGTTATTCCTACCAAAACACTTGCTAAGGGTGTTATTTTTAGAAAAGCATGTGATTGTCTGACTTTTATTTATGAGCACACAGAAAGATCTACTGTATATTTTCTTGTCTGTCTTGTTTGGGGTAGTTTGGTTTTTTAGTTCTATGAGTAGGGTGCTGAGATCTTGGGCCTCTTTTCAAAAGGCAAATTCAGACTACTGAGAGACCATGCAGGCTGCATGCCTTGGCGGTCAGTGAAACAAACACAGGCAGCAATGAGCAAATGAAACCAGACAAGAGCACAGAGAGAATATGAAAAAGCAAGATAGTGACACAGGTAGAAAGGAATGAGGATATGGAGCAGAAAAGATGTCGGGGGTTATGGAAGATGGAGAATCAGGCAGAGCTGAATGGATAATAGGAAACACATATCTTCACAACTCCTGAAAGGGTATACCCAAGATCTCAGCAACCATACAAAAGTCAGCAGGAGAGCCCAATTCAGTGAACAGAAAACCTGTCCAGAGATTCAAGTTTATTTTCTGAGAGCTTTTCTTACCTCCTTGGCACAAATGAAACAAGTCAAAACCAAAATCCTGCAACAGCTTTTCATTCAGCAGACTAGTGGTCACAACCCTGACAGATATCCATCAGACAAACAAGGCATGGGAGAGGGCCTCTATAGCCAGGACCTTCTGTGTCCAGTTCTCTACTTGCCTGGCTTTCACCTGGCCTGTATGGGGAATCCAGAGTTTTTGCCCAGTGCTTAAGTCACCAGACTATTCAAGTTCTGGGGAAGTGAGTCCTTCCACTAGCTGCATGGCCAGTGTGAAGAAGTGTACATCTCTGTGGATAAACTAAATTGCTTCTATAAGCAGAAAGAAGACATAGGAATAGGCAATGTCCTTCCTCTCAAATGAATGCAGATATCTGAAATAGGCCAGTCAAGCAGCACACCAGCACTGCCTCATTCTCTTCAGCAGCAGCAGAAGGAATTCAGAGTGAGTAGCTCAGGCACTGATATGCATATATCAGCATAGATGAACCACAGCCTGAATTTCCAGAAATTAACCACAATAAAGAATGTCAGGAACCCATCTCCAGGCCCACAGATCTTTTGACTTTCCACTCCCATGAAAAAAACAGATGTATATGATCTGTGAGGGCACGGGGTCAGCTGCATGGCTGATGGCTCATGGCCACGATGTGCTGCAGATTGTGCAATGGAACCAGCAAAGGTTGCTTGCTAGAGCGAGTCACCTCAGCAGGAGGGAAATTCCACATAGAATCCTCTTTGCCAGCCTCCCCAGAACACCATCACCAGCCCAGAGCTTCTGCACAGCTGGGAAACACCTCTGCTTCTTGGTTTCAAAGCTGCACAAAGAACATCAGAATGTGCTGCTGAGAGGATGAAAGCAGGGGGACAATCTTTTTCTGCCACAGAAAAAGGCAAGAGGTTGAGCTGGCTGTGAGAGTCTGGTGTTTGCTGACACCTTTTCTGCCTCTGTCTCTTGCCCAAGAGCTGCTACCCCAGAATAAGGGGGTCTCAAGTGCCTCTTTGGCAATCCATCAACACATTGCAGACACTAAAATTCATTAAAGTTACTTTCATCTGTCCTTTGAAATTCATCTCAAGCCTGAAGCTCCCATCCCAAGCATCTTGTCTCCCTCAGGTGTCAGCTGGTACCATCCAGGTACCTGCAAAAGGAAACAAGAACTTCAAAAGAACCAACACAGGCAAAGACAACTGAAGCAGATCCAGCTCACCTTCCAAACCCTAAATAACATTTATTTCTCCAGCAAGACCATGCTGCCACTGTGCATCAGGTACAGCCTGCAGATGGAGTTACACAAACTACATCTTCCACTTGGGGCAGGCAACAGCAAGTTCTCCTGCAAACAGATGGGCAGGGAAAGGACAGGCCCTGTTACACATGGCATAGCATGGGAGCTCAGCTCTGGGTCTAAGACACAGAGAGGAAGAATGATGCTCAGGGGTGTTTTAAGAACATGGGGCATATTCTGAAAGCTGGAATAGCCTGGCTGATACAAGCTGGCTGGAGGCTTAGCCATGCTTCACTACCTCATCACCTAACATTGATATGCCACATGTTTCTAATATTGCTCCTAGGGAAACCACTGGTCTGGGACAAACATTATGAAGACAGCTTCTTACATCCCAAATTTTCCAATTTTTTTTTTCCATCCCTCATATAATACTCACATGACTTATGCCATCTATAACCTGCAACAGCTCGCATGTGATGTTGCACTGAATTTTCTGTAACCATATTTTGGGGGGGATCGTTAATCCACATATACTTAATCAGTCACTGACACATTCATTCTCTATCTTATTATCTTGTCTTGAACAAGAACTGAAAGCAGCAATTATTCACTGCACTCATTAGCAGCAAAAACAGATTTCCAGCCATGTCAGTTACACTCCTGAAATTACGCAGTTGGTGGTTGGTGCCAGAGTCCCATTTAGCTCAAGAGCCTTTTGTAACAACAAACAATAGCTTCTTCTTCATTTCTCTGGCTTCCCTTAAGAGGAAGAACTCATGTTACAAAGGAAGGGCTACATAATCATGTTTTACTAGCTCAAGGTACACAAGACTTTCATGAGTATCTTAGAAATTTCAGTATTCACAACACCCATGAAAGTTATGAGTAGCCCAAAGGAAAACAGTCTGTTCTTGGTAATAGAAGAAGTACTAATGAGTGCAGGACAATAGTCACAGGCCAACAAAAAGCAGAAGGAAAGGTGCAATGGGAGCTGGGTTATCAGCTGTGCTGAACAGGAGAGCTGGTGCAGGCCTGCTTTGTATCCCACCAGCACCATGCATGATGTCTCTGAAGATCACAGAGCCACCCCAGAAGCTGAAGGTGTTGCAGAGGTGAGAAATGCCACTCCTCTATTCCCGCTAAACAGAAAACACCAGTCATCTCCTCCTCTTACCAAAATGATGTTCCCCTCACTCTACCTTTCCTCATGAGAATGTTCATGTGTCATTCCAATACAAGGCTGCTGGGAGAGCAAGTTCAAAATCACATCAGACTCATTCTTTAAATATCCGTTTTTCCTTTCTGTTTTATTCTTTTACAAGCATGAAATGAAGACGTGTCTTCCTCAGAGAGGGTAATTATTTATTAAGAATGGCCTGCCAGCACCATGAATTTTACATGACAGAAGCTCCATCCCAGAACATATTTAAACCTCTCCTCGTTAGTCATCAGAACTCTGATCCTTCAGCCAGAAGATGTGGCACATGCCACCAGGAGTCCTGGTACAGGGTCTGACTAATGTTGTTAACAGACCCATTCCTTCTCCCTACTGACCACCCCTGAAACACAGCCTGCCCTGAAGCATTGCCTTGGAGGAGACAGATCTGCTGCATCAGCTCCTGCCTGCAATGTGTTCCACTGAAATGCACCCCTACACAGGCTGTTTGGAATACACAGATGTGAGCAGAGATTTGGCAGGTCTAGCAGAGCATCCTATCTGCTGCAAGGCCTCTGGAGGTCACAGATAAGCAAACCCAGGCAAAGGCAATGCTGGGGGCATAGATATACAAGCAAAACAAGACAGGCAGCAGATCAGGCATGTCTTCCCTCCATTCTGCACTAGATGATTTTGCACCTAGTGCAGAACTTGGTTGATGACTGTGGAGTCATACCTGGCAATGAGTGTCCAGAAAGCCCAGATTTTACAGTAAACTAAATGTATTCAATTCTCAATTGGCTATGGAAGATTAGCTAGGTTAGGGATTAACCAGACACTCTCTCCCCATAGCAACCACAGCTACAACACCACGGCACACACATGGAACATGAGCCCCTGGGCTGTGCCCCACTTTCATCCCAGTAGGTTAAAACTGCCCCACTCAGGACAGAAACTGACAGGTTTCCTACAGTCCTTTCACCTGTAGGTAAAAGATAAAACCTGAATAAGTTCTTATCCCCTAAATACCACATAGCCTATACAAGCCAGGATCTGTTTTATCTAGGTTACCCCATCCCACATTTTCTTCAATGGCTGAAAGCTGATGATATTTACATGAACCAGACAACATTAAAACAAGAACACACCACGTAGCCTGCAAAAGCTGTTCCAAGCATTAGGCAGCTGGTGTGCTGACACCGTTGCCTATGTGCTGAGTAATGATGTCTCACTATTTCTTTGTGCTCCCTTACCCATCTCTTTCCATCTGTTTTTCCTTGGCATCCATTCGGATCATATGCTGCTCAAAACAGGGCTTTCTGTTAGCACCCAGGAGATAATCTGTGAGAGGGCACTGCAAAAATCAGTCTGATTGATTCATGTGAGTAATTAGTGAACTGGAGCCAATGCTGTACAAGGATGTGTATGAATGGGTTAAGCATGGTGTGTCTGGATGGAAAACGTGACTCATAAGTGTTACTAACGTTATTCTTTCTCATGTCCATAAACCTAAGTAAGAAATGGGAGAAATGGAGTGGGTAGAAAAAGACAGCAGGCTGGCGGGCAACTATCTCTGAAATACAACTGCACTGAGTTACGGGTACATAGATCAGATGCTGAGAAGAGCAGAGCATTTGCTACTCCTACACACAGCCCCATTTCTTCTCTTACAGCTATTAACTTCTCATGCTTCTCCGTTTTGTTTTTACTTCATCTTTCACATACACAGCCCAAGACTTGGATCTTATCTTCACGTATCCCAGTGACTTCCTGGCATGTCATGTGCATGCACAGCTACACCCACACATTGAGGCATCTCTTTCTCTGCCTTCTGTACACGATGATAGTGCAACTACACCAGTCACCAGGACAACAGTCACAGCGCGTCAAACTGATAAGAAGTTACTTGGTTGGGTTCATGCTCTGAAAGAGCAAGACAGGGGCAATAAATGTAATACACAGCAGTGAACTGCAAATGACATTTGATTTTCCCCTTAGGGAGCTGAAATGGGAACAAACATGAGAGTGACAAAGAAAGAAGAGAGTCTGAAGAGGCTTGCTGTTTAATTTTTAAAGCTCTTTAGTTAATGGGAAATGGGAATTTTCCTGTGTAAGACACAGGAAATTCAGATATGGGGCTTATCTCAGCCTTCTCGTAAAAAGGTAGAGGTTTTGAGCCCACACAGTCCCAAATTTCCAAAAGCGACCAAAGCTACTGTCATGCCAACGGGTTCAGAGGTTGTCACTTCCAGACACTAAAGTATGGGGCAACTAAAAGAAATAAGCATTTACTTTGCTAGAATTGCCTTTCACTAATAGCAGCCAGGACTGCTATAGGACTCTGCTACCTCACCCAACAAGTCTCTTGGCTGGATCTGAACCCACTGCAGGAGCAGGAAGCTATTTGTTCCTGCAAAACAGCACCACCAAACAGTGCCAAGCTGCATACAGATACAGGACCTGCCATTCAAGAAAACTATTTTGCCAAACACACATTTGGTAGTTATGGAAGTCAAGATATACATCCAAACTTTTGAATGCTGTCAAAGCTCATGGAAGCACAGAACTGGTATCTCTCACATTCAATCTAACAACTTCAAGGTCCACAGTCTGACCATTTTGTCAGTGCAGAAATAGATACGAAAGACAGTCTGAAAAGAAAACCAGTTGTAACTTGAAGTGAAGTCTATTTTATCTTGTTATCTATAGCCTATGGCAGGAGTAATTTATCAAAGTGGTAAAGCCTTGTCACAACAAAAAGGAACTGCACATATCCAGGTGAAGTACAAGAACTTTGGTAAGACTACCTCTCTAAAACTGATAAGAAACACTCTCCTGTCTCTTTGAGAGACACACATGGACACAGCAGGGCTTCAACCGAAGCAAGACTTGCATTAGCTGTGTTTAAAATAAGGTCTGAAAATCCAGGTCACACTGGTCAAACTGTAATCTAAATGGGAAGAGGGAAGCAATACAAATACTGGCAAGACAACACTGGTGATAAAGGGGTAGGTGTTGGTTAAAGGTCTCCTTGCCACCTTTGCTCCTCACTCCTTCCTAAACACAGATGAAGAACTTAAGTATCTGTATCCTGTCTCTCACCTGGTGGCCCAGCATTCAGACACCCTCTCCATCCCCTAGACTGTATATAAGGGAGAGAGGAACTTCAGTCCAGCTGCACAAATATCTCTGTTTTGCCTGGGGATGAGATACGCACATTCAAGGCCTTTCTAAGCACAACAAACCAATGCCAAGAAACAGAGGAATGTCATCAAGGTCATATAGTTTGGTTTCTTGCATTTGTTTTGCATCTCACTCAAAATGGGCATGCTTAATGCAGGGAGACAAAGAGGCCTTTCTCAGCAAGCAACGTGGCGTGTGCTCCTGGGTCACCTCAGGCGGCTGTCTGTCTGCCGGGTGCCCTTTACCCTGTTTAGATTGTAGCTGCATCCTTTTAGTATCAAGATGTGGATACTTAACGCATGCTCACCTTTGCCCTTAGCCACACACTGTTTCTGCTAAACTAATGCTTTTCTTGGCAAGCTAGCCAGGCAAGTCAGAGTTCAGCTTGCATCCCGATCAGCTGAAGCACAGATGACTGGCTCTGGGAAATGCTGCAGCGGCCGGCCAAAATGAACTGAAGTCGTTTACAAGGAGTTGCAAATTACCCTGTGTTGGTACTCAGCCAGTTTGATTCTGGCCCATGACAGGGCATCCAGCCACAGCCAAAGGACAAATCAAAATAAACAAACCAGAAATTTCTTCTAGGGACATATTATGAAGAGGTTTTCAAGGCAGGATTTAAGAACAGAATACTGTCTGTCCATGCCATAGCAGCATGGACAGCACAATGACAGGCCCTCTAAAAAGCTTTAAGTGCAGTCAGTGCCAGTGGGAAATGGACAAGATAAAATACACAGAACACAAGACATATACAGTTTTTCACATCTCTGGCACAGCTCTCCCATGCAAGCAATGCATGAGCTTTCAAAAGTGGTCAGAGCAAATGGCTGAAGTTTAGCTGGTCCTGAGTACAAGCTTAAGACTCTGTGGTTTATTTAATATTTTTATGTACTCATTGAGAAGCAGTCATCAGTTATCAGTTATGAAAGAGATTGCTGTGGGAAACCCATGACTACTAACTCTCCTTTGATTCACGTGTTCTCATTAGCAGGTCTTTGGAAGAATATATTTGCACAGCCTTTTGTGCAACAGCCCTGTACAGAGTCCACAGATGTAGACAGACAGACCTCCCCAATACCCATAATGTCTCCCAAAGGTCTCTCAGGAGGTACACTGAGATAGGTTAGAATCAGTATGGGAAACACAACACTTTGCAGATCTGGAGCATGATAGGTAAACAGGCGAAAATCAGGTGAATCTGCCACAACCCAAAGTCAGCTACAGAGCTGCCTTTAAGACCTTTGCTAGGGCAGAAGAAGTCCTGAGTGGCTCACTCTGTAGCAGGTTTGTGCTGACTCTCAAGCAACTTGGCCAGCAGGCTGAGACTTGGCAGCCCACCACTACTTTTCCTGATTCCCTGCTGCTCAGGATGTGAGTGAGCTGTGAGCAATCTGCCTGCACACATCCCAGCATATGCCTCCTGAGCACCAGAGTTAGAACAGAGCTGGACAAGGTGCAGGGGATAAGCTGTTCACCCTCCTGCCCATCCACATGTTTTTCAGGGTGCAGAACTCAGTAGCTCAGGACTCTCTGCAAAGGAACTCAGTGGGATTCCATCACATCTGTGAGAGAAGAAATTTCAGGCTTCATCTGTATGACTCAGCTGTTTACTGTAAGTCTCTGAGGGAGCAGCAGTGGCACTGAGATTCACAATTCATTGTCTATAAAATAAAAAGAAGTTTTATCAACTGTCTACTAGTAAACATCCTTCAGAGCACATAGATCTACACAGAGACTTACCATCAAAGCAGATAGACTAAACTATCAAAACCACTTGTACCAGTACTTCTTGTCTCAGTGCACCAGGGGAAATAAAAAAAACCAAAAAAACAAGCAGGGAAAGTAAAGGCTTTCTTTAGCCACATTAGGTTCAACCAATCAAAAGAACTGGATATCTGATTACAAAAAGTAACCTTTTATAAGCATATGTCCTTGAAGACAGAAATATTATATCCATAATCAGGGGTAAGTGCACAAAGCCGGTACCAGGAAAGATGCCTCAGAAGTGAAGTCTCTGAGTTAAACCAGCACATTATCCACTGGTATAAAATGCTGCATCCCCAGAGACTTGAATGAGCTCACATGTATTTACACATGACCTTCAAGATCCCACCTGCATCCACACACCCTTCCTAACTCGAGACTATTCATCCATCATCTGGTCATCCATTAATCTGTCAAATGTCTCAGCTGGTTTCAGCTGGGGTAGAGTTAATTTTCTTCACAAGGGCTAGTACAAGGATACGTTTTAGATGTGCAAACAATCAGAAATGAGAGGATTGTGTATTTATTACACATTTCTGAATAAGTCATGCCAAATATCTAGGACAAACAATACATTAAGCCCTAAAGAACCCTTTGAAAGCTTTTTGTCTGCTGGAGGCAACAATGAAAAAGTAACATGATAGAAAGGGAAGAGTAAATCATTCATGAGAATTATTAAAAACTAACTGTGGGTGAGATGCAGCAAGCAACACTGAAAACAGCCAGAATATTTTTTGAGTATCTCATTTTTTAGACATTGGAGTGGTTGTGATGAACTCTAGGAAGTCCTACTTTGTGTCTTTTATTGCAAAGAAGACACAGAAGATACAAAATCCATAGAGAACTGTACAAGAAGTTGCAGTTTATTCAGTTGTCGCATGTCTACATCAGGCATTGAAGCCAAAATGCTACTGAACTTGAAATTACTTGTGCAAATAAGGCTTAAGAAAAAGGCATCTTAAGGACACTGGTGAAATAAGTATAAATTAGACTAAGTGCCAAATAATGCTTTATACATGTGATTTCACATGCACACAATCATTTTGGAATCCTAAAATCAAGTTCTGAAAGAATTACAATGTCAAAATGTTCATAGCTACCAGATAATGTAATTCAGTTGTGGGTGCCACAGTTTCCCAAATGAGTGTGGAGCCACAAAACATGTTATCATTAGCATTTATTTTAGATCCCTTCAACTCTATGAAAAGGCCTGTTTCAGGAAAGCTTGTATCCTAAGACTATCCCAAGTAAAAAGCTCAAAAACAACCACTAAGATTGGTTAAGATTTTTTTCTTCAAATAACCCCCTTGAGCTTCAAGGGAAAATTCACCCTACATTATGCTTTTGAGCCTGCACTGGCCCAACTCTGTGTCTTAAGACTTTTGAAAAACTGATTTTGGAAACAACTCAATGCAGTAAAATCCTTCTAAAAATGTTTTCCCTTCCGTGTCTCCTGAGTCATTCTCAAAAACAGAAGCCTACATTAGGTCAATAAAATCATGCTAGACTTTACAGTCAACACCATGTTTGACCTGGATTCATATACAAGGATATTTTTAGCCTCATTTCTTAAACAACCAAGATTTATGCAATGGTGGTGAGTGTGTTTGTGTGTCACTATGCACCTGTTTGTGTCTTCAGCACCATTTACCTGTTCCTGAACCCCCTGCATAATTCCAAACACACTGACATTCACAGGTAGAGACATTATTAGAGCTCCAAGTCAGCTTTTATTAGGTGTCCAAGAATCCCCACCGGCCAAAACCAGACTTAATTTATTACAGCACTATTTGAAAACATGGAAAACATGTGTTATTAGCTGTTTTAATATTGCTACTAGTCTGTGTAATACCCTAAGCATGCATAACACTTGGCATATGCAAACCATAGGACAAAGATTTTGCCTCTATTTTCCTATTTAAGTACCACTCCCCCTGCTTTGTTTTGTAGTTTGGCAAACAATTTATTTTAGTAATATAAATATTTGAGCTGCAAACCACCAAAGCATTCAAAGCCTTTGGCACTGCATGGCAGTCCTGTATTATTTGCTTCATTACAAAAGGTAATCCTTGTGTTTTTATTAAAAAGCTGGCACCAGCTGTAATCAAGCTGCTGGTGCAGCTTGGTATTAAACATACCAAACAAGTAGTAAATTCTCAGCCATTATGTACAAATTCAACATTATCTTCTAGGACCTGTAATTCCCTGAAAAATACCTTCAATGTCACAAGAGAGGCAACCCTTAGGAATTTAAAATCAGATTTAGTAGGAAAAAAATATTTTCTGTGATGTGTCTGCCTGTTTCCAAATGCACAGCACCAGCCAAGCAGCACCTTCAAAGGTTTTGTTTCGGAGAACATAAAATTTTCCTTTGCCTTCAAAACTGGCTTTTCCTTTCTTTTCAGTCCAAGCATCTGGGATGCCTTATCCTCTTCCTAGAGCTGCCAGCAGAAGCACAAACTTAATTCCTACGTGGGCCTCAGTACTGACTCCAAAAGCTTAGCTCTCCCAGCAAAGCCCTTGTATTGTTCTACAGCAAAGAAACTCCTCCATGCTCAGATGGGCAGAAGAAATGAGCAAAACTTGCTGCACTCAGCAGTGCAGACCCCTAGGAACAAGATCAGCAGCCACATTTTGGCTCACAAGAGATGGGCTGTGAGAGCACTTAAGATCTCCAGGGTGTCCCCAGTCTGGGAGGAGGTTTGGAGATAGGCTCTCAATACCAGGGGCTACCACATTTTCCCTTAGGAAAAGTAAAAAGCCAAAGGTAACTCTAAGTACCCATTACTCTTTTCTACTACTCAGAATTAAATCAGCTGGGAAATCTATAGTGATCATCACAGTACTGGTTGCCAGACCATCAGAAGCCAAAGAAAAAGGATGAAGGGGGATTAATCTGTGGAGGTGTTGGCAAAGCACGACAGCTGCAGAGGGCCTGAGCAATTTCTTTAACAAAACAGAAGTGCAGATTGTTAAAGTGGCACTGGAAGAGAGATTTAACTTACCACACAGGCAGATCTTGATATCTGAAGCTTGACTATGACAAGCAGCAGGGAAATGTAAATGCAGTGGTTACTAATGGGCATTATGAACAGGCAGGTAGCTTTGACAGCATGTTCTCAGCTGGAAGCTGTACTCCCAGGGACTCTTATCTTCCACATCCACTTCTTTCAGCAACCATATAAATGTAGCAGGCAGATTTGCCAACCACAACGTGCAACTGCTGGATAATGGTAGTGGTTGCCAGTTAGGCCCATAGCCAAAGCTGCTACCTAGACAAACTGAGAAAACCAGGCTTCCCTGATTCCTATCACCAGCATTTCCACTTACTGCTGAGACACACAGAGAAAAGATAGGTTTCCAAGGCAGGGACCTCACTGCTATCAAACACTGGTTTGTATTCTGCAGAGAAGCTGTTTGCCTCTCCTTGCTGTGGTGACTCCCTTGTATAGGCAGATATACACTGGAAGAGAAAGAGGGAGGGTACAGGGAACCTCACTAGTGACAAGACCAGATCTGGGGCAGAGCTCATGCTGTCAGCTGACACTGAGCCCTTTCAGAGCACTCAGACCCAAATACTAGCTGGGAGATTTTAGCATTTCTGCATAGTAATAGAAGCAACAAAAATAGCTTCCATAAATAATGGCTATGTGTGTGTGTAACATCACACACTTGCTTTCATTATTTTCTCCGTTTACTAATTCCTGAGCTACTAATAATAGCTAACAGGAATGATGGTGCTACAGAGCATGGAAAGAAAAGCATTTCACAAAGTGAACCTCCCCAAGATGGCCAGTGAGGTGCCAGACAGAAACGACTCTGAAGCTCCTGAACAGTAAAACCAGAATTAACCTCTGCCCTTGTGAATGATCAACGTCTAGTGTCAATCCCGATGGATTTCAGACCCACCCTTCCCTAAAGGTTACCTATTCCAACCTGACATGTAAATAATTAAACTTTTTCTACACATTGCCAAGATAGGAAGAAGAAAGGCTATTGCTATTCCACGTAACTATAGATAAGCTTGGCCCTCCTTCCATCTCCTGAAATTACAGCCAAAGCCGGCAAGAGGAGGAATCCCTTACTCAGGTGCTAATGTTCCTGCCTGCACTGGACGAAATAAGAGCTCTGACCCAGCCTCTGGGAGAGAACACACACAGCAGAGACAAAACATTCTTCAAGGCCAAGGTTACCAAGAGGGCGTTGAATTAGGGTTATGTTTGCAGCCAGCCGCACCACTGAGGGAGGACAAACTCACTGAATAAACCACAGAAGGACATCAAGTTGCCAATCAGGGATTAAAAGCACACATTGTAATTGTTCAGATTACAAACCTAATTCTGAAGATGTTAAATATGTTAAGAATTTCAATAGAGTTTTGATTTTGCTGCATTGTCACAGTCATCGACTCTTGGTTATTTGTAATAAAAACCAGCTAAGGCAACATGGAACAAACTTGGTTTGTTCAAGGCTAAACTCAGCAATAATAAAGGATTTCTGTGATAAGGAGAATTCAACAGTGGAAAATTTCCTATTCTTAGACGTGAAAACATTTGGAAAACCCAACTTACTGATGTCATTTAAAATGTCATATCTACAAAAGTATGTATAAAACCTGCATAGTTTCTGTCAATAAAATGCAAAGTACACAAGCAGTCTGTATTTTGAAGGTCGCACAAGCAATGTGAACTATGAACTTCAGGATTCATGAAATTGTGACATTTTAAAGTGGGAGGAGAGAAAATATTTTTCTGTCTTGTCCATACCATGAAATATTAAAATGAACAAACTGTAAATATTAAGATTCAGTAAAAAATATTTGGAATCCAACATTTAATATTAATTAATTTTCTGCTGAGGAAAAAAATCAACAACTAGGCACCATGAAGTCAATAATCCACAGTTTTAGTCTGATTTGCATAATCCAGGAGAATGTCATGTGATTTCACCTGGATGAGACCTGCTTTTTGCAGAAAAAACACCATCTTAAAAGGTACCTCTTTAACTTTTGTCAACTTATATACTATATTTAAAAACTATCTTTATGCTATTAATTGTAAGGGTTCAGAGTTATTCGTAATGTCAAATAGTACCAAGTCCAGGGTCTCTTTCCCAGCAGCTCACTAAGTGGTGTTGGCAACAGTATACTTTAACACTTGTAATTTATTAACCCCATAGGTGTTGTAATACATAGCTAAAGCCACAGTCAGGAGGCATTTTGCAAGTTGTATGTGCCACATAGTTTCACAGCAAAGGATTTTCTGCTGTGCTTTTCTTGCCTCACATTTTTAATGACTTTTTTCCCCTCCTGCTAACTGCCAAGCCCGGCATACTTTGGAGATGCTTCCTTATTTTGCCCTAACACACTTTCTCCCATTTCAGAAAGTGTTGCTGTGCATTTATCAAGGAGACATTTTACATATCCTGAAGAATGTTTACTTTTTCAAATGCTGATAGTGAAGTCCAAGACAACCTTATATGATGGATCCTCCATCCCCAGAGGTGTCCAAGGCCAGGTTGGATGTGGCTGATCTGGTGGATGGTGTTCCTGCCTGTGGTGAGGGGTTAGCACTAGATGATCCTTAAGGTCCCTTCCAACCCAAACCATTCCATGATTCTTTACAGGAGAGTGTCCTGGCTAGAATGACCAGCTATTCCACATACTGAAAGGAGACATGTAGCAAGGGCAGCTGCCACAATGAGGGTTTTGATAGAAAGCACCAAGATATGCATATTTATCTCTGGTTGCTTTTTCATTGTCCCTGTGTGCTACTGGAAGTGGCAGTAGTCCTGCTTTCATGACTTCTAAGAAAACATCATTTATCAGCCACTGCCCTGAGTGCAGTTCTGCATATCAGACCAAAAACTTTCAATATGTACTTCAAAGTTCAACAGGAGGGATCTCTCCTTTGACTACATCAATGTGATATCAAAGGCAGGAAAATTATGCATTAAAACTAACTTTAGGCAGGACGAGATTTAGAGTATATAGCATTATTTAATGTCACTACTAGTTTTACTGTCGCTCCCTCTCTTTTCCTCTATACTCCCACAGAGCCATCAAGAAGCTTTACAACATTACTCAGTAAGAGAGTGACAGGAACTGAGGAGCATTGCTTTGCTGGGGAGTGTTTATAGGGGTAACAGGGCTGGTTGCCCACTCAGTTCATAAAGTCAGGGAAAAATTGTTTGGCACTTGAACATTATTGACGCTCTAAAATACCCAAAACATATAACTCCTGTGATACTGGGGGAGTAGATGGAAGAAGATGGGAAAGAACAAGAAACAGGGAAGAAAGGATGCAAGTTTTCTGCTTTTTGAGTGAAAATAAATCAAGATATGCATTTCATTCAGGGTCCCAATTCAGCTACATAGGGCGGGCAACATTTTCCACTAAGAACAGAGTACATGCATATGACACTTGTGTCATTCTTTGTAAGGCAGCCCAGGCACCCAGAGCCACCCAACCCTGAGCCTTTATGACACTGCAGGTGAATAACAGGCTCTTCCCCAACCCCAAAAGCCGGCTGTGCAGGAAAAACACAACTTATTCAGCAACTTAATTGCTTTGAATTCTTTGTATTATTACTTGTAACATAGTTGATGAGATGTCAAGCACTGGGTCACTGCCCGCCCGGGAGTAGCTCGCCTCCCACCCCGGGGCAGAGTTTGGGCACACCGGGCAGGACGGAGGGGCCGGGGGAAGCTGGGAGTCCCCTCAGCCCCCGGGAGCGCCCTCGGCCCCGGCCTCGGCCCCTCAGCCCCGGCCCCGCCGCACCGGCCCGGCCTCGGCCCCCCCGCCCCGCGCTCTCTCGCGAGACTCGGTCGCTGTAGACGCGATGTCCTTTGGGGCACTGGCGAGGGGGAGGGCACGGGGGAGGGAGGCAAAGCCTTGATTGACAGCGGCTTTCACCAATAGGCGAGGGGAGCAGCGAGGTTTTAGCCAATAGCTTCACAGCGAGGGGAGCGGTGAGCCAATGGCGATAGTGGGGGGCGGGGCGCACCGCTGGCTGATTGATCCCAGCTCTGGCGTTGTTCAGTCGGAGCGAGAACATTCTAGAGGTGAGTACGGGGCAGCCATTGCCGGGTCCCGTCCGCCGGCCCCTCCTGCCTCAGCTGCGCGCTTCTCGCCGCCTCTCCCTCCCCCCTTCCCTCTTCTCCCCCCTCCTCTTCCCTCTCCCTCACAGGTGCCGCCGCTAACGATGCTCCTGATTGTGTTTTGCCCACAGATTGCCCGGCACCGCTCTCCCTGGTGATACCGCCCGCCCCAGGACGCCGGGACCCGGAGGCTGCGGCGTCCGCCTCCGCCTCCCTCTCCGTCTGGATATAAGCGCCCCCTCGGCCCTGTTCTCCTCTCACAATCGGCTTCGTCGCAGCCCGGGGCGAGCAGCGTTGGGTTTATGTCTTTATTGGACGAAAACGGTGAGTGCTAATAGTGGGCTTGGGCGGGTGAAGGCAGCGGGGTAAGGGTGGGGGGGGCAGGCGGGTGGTTTGGGCTGGGCTGGGGCCTCAGCCTGTGGGTGAACGGTGGATATTTGCAGAGGTTTTGTGTAACGAAGCGTCCGGCACTTTGACGGGCGGGGGAAGAGAAGCAACGCGGAGGGGGGGGGGGGGCGGGGGAACAAACAACATAAAAACGCACAACAAAATTCAACTCTAAAAGCAGCAGACCTTCAGCTGTGGGGTTATTGTTTGGGTTTTGGGGGGCCGAGGCTTTTTTTTTTTTTTTTTTTTTTAATTATTGGTATTCATTTCGCCGCCGCCATGCGACGAGACAAGATGGCGGCGGCGGGGCCGCGCCTCCCGCGCTGTGCCGGGGGGGCAGTGGCGCAGTTCCCACCGGCCGCGGGCGGGGGCGCTCGGCCGCGCTCCCGAGGGGCGGCCCCGGGGGACACTCGGGGGGCGGCCCGGGCTGTGGGGGGGGCGGTAGGGCTCCCCCGTGCCGCGGCGGGGCGCATGCGCGGCCGGCGGTGACTCCCCCATGGCTCCCGGCGTTGACTCAGTGCTTGATTGCTGCATTTATGACTCACCGCGAGCGGGGCGGGGACGCGGCGCTGTGCGGCAGGGAGTCGATGTGCCTTCCCGCTCTTTCCTCCGTGCACGGCATATGGAGGGGGTGGTGCTTGGGATGAGGTGTCGTAGGGACCAGGAGAGGGAGCTTCAGCCTGCAGCGGTCAAATGCTGCGCTCTGGAAGGAGGGAAAAACGGTGCGCTCCTTCTGGGATCTCGGTCACCGAGAGAGCTGCTTCCTCAGCATTTCTTCAAACACGTGGTCAGGTTACACGGTGGCTCTTTTTAGACATCCTGGGGAAGGAAATGGTGTGTTTTAAACGGAGTCCGCGGTGTACTTTTTGCTGAGGAAGGATAAAATTGTATCAATGCTACTGTAATGTAATCTCTAAGGCACGTAGAGATCTACGTTCTTATTGTGTAAAGGAGTTGTAAACCTGACCAGAGGGACTCGATCATGTTGCACCATAGGCACGCTCTTCCACATAAATACTAAGAAGGCTTTTTTAATGTGTCAGCGCTTGTCATTAACGATAACAACATGATGACGTGTCAGAATAGCCACGCTCTGTAGTCAGGGTTGCCTGTGTAGTCAACCAGTTGTGGCTTAAGTACTCTTAGATCTGATTATAGAGGCACGTGTTAATTTAAATATGTAAATACTGCTCAAGGCAACGTTAATAATAGGATTCATCCTCCTTCCCCTTCCTCCCCCTCCTCCATTTCCCCCAAGAAAAAATCAACTGGAAAAGCTGCTGCACTGCTCTGTACCTCTGCATTGCTAGGCTTTCTACAGTGAAGCAACTTCTGTCAGACTTTATCAGGCTTATTGTTAAGTCAGAACTCAACAGAAGCTGCTATGAGAATCCATAAGTGAGAGGGAGAATTACGTAATTTTCAACTCTTTTCCACTCCGATTCAAAAACTGGTAAGCCGTGTAGAAACTTATGTTGGGCTACAGATTGCTGCTGCTTCATCTTAGTTATATTTTGCAACATTTTGGCAGACTTCAGTTTGTGATAGGTTCATGATGTGGAATTTGAAATGGATTTCCAAATATTTCTCCTGATTTCCTGTGCCCTTCAGCCTGAAACCATACCACGTGACCCTTATGGTGCAAGTCGCTGGTCTGCATAATAATTCGAGGAGTGTGCCCTTCCTTAGTGATTCCAGAACTCCTGCTGGAATTAATTGAATTAAAAAGTAGTTGTAAGCTGTTCAGTGGTTTTAGGGTAGTAAGAGAGGGTGGGAAGCGTGGTGGTGCAGTTAAAGAAAAGTTCCTTAGCGCAGTGCAAGCCAAGGATGGATTTCAGTTCCATAGGTTGAAGAAAGCCATAGCATAGCAAATGTACTTTTCCCTTTTTCTCACCCTAAATATCATCCATTATATAGCTTTGTAGCAAGAGTGGATTGGTGTACATTAAGCTAAACTTAATTTTTTTGTGTGTTAACATTTGCAGAGCTGTTGCGCAGCCACTGGTACCTGTATTGGGGAAACATAGCATACAAGCAAGAACCTTACAGCCTCAGTGGCGAAAATTTTTTCATGTCAGAGACCGAGAACTCTTGCAGTCGTTTATGTCATCCCGTCTTCTCCAGACAGAAGATACCAAAAAACTGCAATCAAAGATCTCTTCATCTTATTGATAAAGCTACTAATAAGGCAAAATGTCTGTCAACGTCAACCGCAGTGTTTCAGATCAGTTCTATCGCTACAAAATGCCCCGTCTGATTGCCAAGGTAACTTCCTAAGCAGCAGCTGGAAGCAGGGAGTGTTCTCCCAGGAGGGGAAAGAGAGGTCATGATAACGCTTGGCCACTCAGGGCAGGGAGGGTGTGCGCTCCTTCGGTCCACACTAAGTGGATGGTAGTCTTGGAAGGAGATGCACTTCAAAGCAGAATTTTGGTGTAGTTAAATGGGAAATGCCCACTGGGTTTGGCTGTTGCAAGTGTTTAACCTTAAAATATTATTTGTTTTCTTTAGGTGGAGGGCAAAGGAAATGGAATAAAGACGGTTATAGTCAACATGGTTGACGTTGCAAAGGCGCTTAATCGGCCTCCAACGTGTAAGTATTGTGGAATGACACAGCATTTTGTAATGCTTTTCTGTATTAAGTGGTAGTGTTAATTGGCTAGTAAAGCATTAATACTGTTCCTTAAAGATTTATAAGAAAAAAATGTCATTATCTCAGGATTAAAGAATGGCCAGAAAGAACCAGTAGCCTGTTTACTGGCTGTTCAAGAATCACAACAAAGATATGAATGTGGTAGTGGCTATATTTTTCCTTTACAGATCCTACCAAATTTTTTGGTTGTGAGCTGGGAGCACAGACCCAGTTTGATGTTAAGAATGACCGTTACATTGTCAATGGATCTCATGAGGCGAATAAGCTGCAAGACATGTTGGATGGATTCATTAAAAAATTTGTTCTCTGTCCTGAGTGTGAGAATCCTGAAACTGATCTGGTGAGTGCTCTGTGTGCATTAACAATGACACCATGGAAACACTGTGTTAGACGTTTGTGAAAGCAGTGCGAAGTTAAAAGACTTCAATATCTATGAACAGAAAATCAAGTACACATTCTTGCACCCTTTGGGAAGGTTTTCATCTCTTAACAGTTACAGTTCATAACTTCTGGAATAAATTGCTACTTCTAAACTTTGTCTTTAGAGGGTGATACAAAGTATTTAAACCTCTGGCTTAAAATGTAGACATCAGGCTTTAATGCAATTGTTCTGTAAGTAGTAAATTAACTGGCGGTTGTTCTCTTTACAGCATGTCAATCCTAAGAAACAAACTATAGGTAACTCTTGCAAAGCCTGTGGCTATCGAGGCATGCTTGACACAAACCATAAACTCTGCACGTTCATTCTCAAAAACCCACCTGGTAAGTGCCTTTACTTACTTCTGGGGATAAAGAGAACTTCTGCATTAGTGGTGTTATGGAAGTAGAAAAATAAATAGCTCACATCTAATAGAAATGTAAAAAGGCACCAGCATACTCCTAGAGTGTGTTTGGGAATCAGGATGAAGGAGCTGTGCTGGTAATGTCTTTCCTCCTTACAATGTGTCCTTCCAAGTAGAGCTGTTTGTTAAAAGCTGGATTTGCCTGTGCAGGACAAAACTTACAAGGAAGGAAGGTAGTTAGCTTTAGGTCAGCATGAAATGTGAGAGTAGGAAGTAAAAGCTGTAGTAAGTGCAAACTGTGATCTGTGCAAGCAACACTCTGTAGTAAGCATCTAGTTGCCTGCTGCAATTTAAGCTTGCTAGAATAGAAAAGTCTAACCTATTCCAGGGGTCTCTGCTTTGTGAGGTCACCTGTTATATAGACTTGGACAATTTTGGTGACAAGCAAGACTTTGACTGCAGCTGGGGGTTTCCCCTCCAAATGTACATATCCCTGAGTGTGTTTGGGGATGGGTACTACCCATAACTTGCAGCTAATGACAGCATCCAAACCCACTTGGGGATTTGGCAGAGGTGCAGGGACTTTCTAGTTTGCTCTAGTTCATAGAACAAAACATTAAAATTCACTTGCAGAAAGTGGTGACACTGGTACAGGAAAGAAAGAAAAGGAGAAGAAGAACAGAAAAGGCAAGGACAAAGAGAATGGTTCTGTGTCCAGCAATGAGACACTTCCACCCCCACCACCAGAGGAGATTACTCCTCCACAGGTTGTGGTAAGTAGAAGGGAAAGTGGGGAGATAAGGGTGTGTGGTGTGTTGCTCAGATTTAAACCTCTGAAGTCACTGGCATTCCTTGCTGGTCAACATTGCACCTAAAAGTCTTAGTGTATCCAGAATTTCGTGCTGGGATACAAGGGTCCCTGATTTTCTGTAGCATCTTTATCAACTCACCAGTACCAGCATTTGTGCTCCTTGCTAAGTGAAGGCTGCCTATCCTTTATCACTCCTTTTCAGGCATCTGGATTGTCTCCTGTGTACTAGGTAGAGTGGTTGAACTGCAGTTCAAGTAGCCCTGCAGATGGCTATAGAATACTTACTTCCTATATTTGCACTTTCTCCATGATCTTTGACTTGCAAATTTTATTCCAAACATTTCTTCAGGCTGTCAAATCTGTATTATTTCTATCATCAGGTAATACTAAGCTTGCAGTAATATTTTGTGGATCTCTTGTTTTGGTTTTGTATTGTAGGAGGAGGAGGATGATGATGACTGGGGTGAGGACACAACAGAAGAAGCCCAGAGGCGTAGAATGGATGAAATCAGTGACCATGCGAAGAACCTCACACTTAGTGAAGACCTGGAAAGAACTATAGAGGAGAGAGTCAACTTGCTATTTGATTTTGTAAAGGTAACTATTCTCTGGTTGTTGGCTTGATGTAATCACTCAGCTGTAATTGTACAAAATGTTTGTAAGGAAACTAAAAGCAACTTACTCGAGCTTCTGCAAAGTACTGTCTCTACCACCAGTGGGAAGGGACGACTGCAAAGAGCATTAATGCAGACCTCAAGTGGCATTAAAATGTTTCTCTCTATACCTGTTTCCCTCTAGAAAAAGAAGGAAGAAGGTGTCATCGATACTTCTGACAAAGACATTGTAGCAGAAGCAGAGAGACTGGATGTAAAGGCTATGGGCCCACTTGTTCTCACTGAAGTCCTTTTTGACGAAAAGATTCGTGAACAAATCAGAAAATACAGACGTCACTTCCTTCGTGTAAGCTATCTCTTCGAACAGTTGTCACAATGAGCGCAGGAGTTTTTTGTAGCAGTTGCTTGGTACTGTGGGGAAGGACTTTTTGTAGTGTTTTATTTTTAGACTTCTCCTTGGCTAGGGGGAGCTGCTGGGAAGAGATAGTACGAATTATTGTAAACTTTGCAATCTTATAGAGCTGCTTCTGGAGAGAGGGTAAAAAAGCTCATTCAATCACTTTTGCTTTTATATTCTAGTTCTGCCACAACAACAAGAAAGCTCAGAGGTACCTTCTCCATGGCTTCGAGTGTGTGGTAGCTATGCATCAGTCTCAGCTTATTTCAAAAATACCACATATTTTGAAGGAAATGTATGACGCAGATCTTCTGGAAGAAGAAGTCATCCTTGGCTGGGCAGAAAAGGTAAAGGGCAGTTTGTAATGTACGGTTGCAATTAAGTACCTAAAGGTTGCCTATTGCATCTGGCTTCTCCATTCCTGGTGTAGCTTGTGCAGTAAGAGGCCTCTTCCACAAAAATGTGGTGTGGAAGGCAGTGGGTGAGATTAGAGTTCCTGTTTAGGCAGTATTTGGGTACAATCTGGTGTAAACTCCTTCAGTGTTCACACAAAGTATCTGTCTTTCAGGCCTCAAAGAAATACGTTTCAAAGGAGCTTGCCAAAGAAATCCGTGTCAAAGCAGAACCATTTATTAAATGGCTAAAGGAAGCTGAAGAAGAATCTTCCGGTAATGAAGAAGAGGATGAAGATGAAAATATAGAGGTAGGAAAGGCTTGCTTACTGTCAGCAGCTCCAAGGCTGCACTGCTGCTGCATGCTTAAGTCTTGTAACCTTGTTCGGTTGCACTCTGAGATGGATTACTTGGGGTATTACTGTGCATGCTGGGAACAGGAGGAACGCTCCATTTACAATGCTTTGTTAAGTGTTGCTAATTGTCTACATGAGATCACTGTAATACAGTTGCACCTGGGTGGCCCAAGATTGTGCCATTCTACAGTGACAGTAGCAGCTCATGTAGTGCAAGGTTGACGGGAGGCATCAAGCATCATGTCTCATGTTGTAGATGAGTTAGTGGGGGTGTGTTTGTTAGATAAGCTGATGGAAGAATAACTGACCATTTTCCTCACAGTTTAGGCCTAGGTAAAATCTGTTGGTTACACTCCAGCTGGCTGTGCTGGGAGTGTTTTTACACAGGGATTGGTTGGTTGTTCTCCTCCCAGCATTGTATTGTCCTGCTCCTGAGTAGGAGATGCTGCTTCCCCCAGATGTACATGCACAGCTCTGCCTTACAAAGCAGGGATTCGTGGCTGTGGTCAGGAGGGTGGTTGGGTGTTGGAATTACTCCAGTGCTTAGTGGCAGTAGGTGCTGTAGTTAAAGGAAGTGTCTTGTCTCCACAGGTGGTGTACTCCACAACTGCCAGTGTACCTAAAGTTGAAACTGTGAAGCCTGCAAACAATAAAGATGATGATATCGATATTGATGCCATTTAAAGTGATGCAACATAGCTTCCAGCGTAGTAATGCAAAATTCTCTGCATTTTCTGCCAGAAGTGTGACTTGTACGTGCACAAGCTGAAATGGCTTAACATCCTGCTACTTTGTACTCTAAAATGTATCTTTTTACTGTGACTGGTCTTGTGTAACTAAGCCTAATACCAAGGAGTCAGCACGTCGGTGAACTGATCTAGTTTGCAACTGGCATGTTCTATTTTGTTTTTCTAACTTGTGTTGGACACATACTTGGAGCACATTTATACAGTTGTGGAAATAAAGGATTTGGTTTTGGTCAATCTTCATTTGTGATTCAACCCCCTTATTGCTTTTCCAAGTAAGTATTTACACAGCTCAATGAAATTTGTGAAGCTGATCACACAGTGACAATCTCTTGAATGAGACAAAATCCCACCTTAACCCTAGATGCTGTTCCAACAGTGGAGATTTGAAACCTGGGCAAGAAGCACGTGTTGGGTAATCAACAGTGTGCAACTGCCAGCTTCTTAAAGCAGGACAGCTGTGTCTGTATTTTGATCTTTGGATGCTTGGAGTTTTTTAAACAAACTTCAGTTGTAATCATACATGAGTTGGGTTTTGGCTTGGGTTTTTCCTTTCCTGTGGTTTACAACAGCTCCAAATCCAGGATTAAAGCAGCAGGAGCTGGTACTGCTGCAGTTGGTGTGTGCTGCCCCTGAAGACCTGGCTGTTGTCATGGGTCCAGCTGTGCAGTGCCACCACAGCACAGGCCAAGCAGTGTCCAGCTCCAGCCTCATTTGTGGAGGGAGGGGCAGAGGAGATCTGGCACTCTGAGTGCAGAGGTCTCTAAAGTTCACCTGCTTATCTCTGGAAGTGTCTTAAATACCAATGTTGAGGAATCAGATTCCTTTAGAAGCAGGATAACTTAAAACCTGGTCCATCAAAATCAGGAACCTGGTATGACATGGTGTGTGACAAGTTTTGGCTAGGATGGAGTTAAGGGTGGGGGTTTTGTTGTCCTTCACAGCTGCCTGCCAGGAAAATCAAGAGTGTTTTGGGTTTTTTTGTTGGATTCAATATAAGAAGTTTTGAGAGATCAAGGCTGCAGTGCATGGTGAGCTGCTTTTTCTGGTCAGGTTGTTCTGGCAGAACTTGGAATTGGACAAAAGCAAAGATAGTGTTTGGGTAATTGCAGCAGGGATTCCTTGAGCTGCAGGTTCTGTTCTGCAGTGTCTTGTGTTGCATGTGGCCCTGGCAGTGAGTCATCACTGGGCACTAGCAGCTGTGGCAAACAGTGTTAGAACCATGGGGTAAAGCCATGGAACACTTCAAAATGCCTTTTTATGTGGATTTTTATTGCTGTAATACAAACCCACAATTTTTAATTTAGAGACAGGTTTATTCCTAGCTTCTTTTGTCTAAAAGAAAATCTGTTCTCCATTGGGTTTAAATGAGGTTTGTATTTCCAAAATGCCCATTTTCATGTGTGTTTGGGAACATAGAAGATTGATTACTAGTCCCTGTGTGTACCCTCTCAGGAGCACATCTGTTCCTTCTGGTGCAGGCACGTGCCTCCCTTGTGTAACTTGTGAGCACACCCTGGTAAGTGTTACTCATGACTAGAAGGTTTCTGCCTGAAGTAGATTTTTTGTGGTATTGGCTGCTGTGAAAGGTGACACCAGTGAAGTACCATTTCAGGGGTGGTCAGTCACATTTCAGGGCTGACTTGATGGCAATTGCAAGCTTCAACCCATAGGGATAATCTCTGGCTGTTTGGTTTCCCCCCCCCCAGGCTGTAACGACTAGCAAGACATACCTGTTCCTTCCTGCAGGGAAAGTAGGAAATAAATTACCCAAAAAAGCTTTTTGTAGGGTCAGTGAAGTGATTGTCATACCAAAGCTATAGGATGGTAGATTTGGTGTAAAACATGATGGGAGTATGCAGGAAAGAGAGGTGTTCTTGTCTGTAGTAACCCACAGGTGGATCAGAGTGAATGTATCACAAAGTGGTACCATAATTCAGTCATGGTGGAGGCTTCTAGAAGTGCTGAGGCTGCCACTATGAAATTCCTGGTACTGAGTTACACTTCTGACCCTGTTTTCACATTCTTATTGCTGTTTCTGTCTCAGATTATTAACTGATGATTCCACCAGCTCATAAAAATTGAGTGTTTATTGTGTGACTATTTCTTTAGGGAAGGAAGTCTGACATAAAAGTTTCATGAGTCTTTGAATGTATTGCCTCTGCTATCTGATTAAAAATAACAAGTACATCTTCAAAAGGCAACTTGGAGTTCAGATAAAACCTGCTCCAGGCTTCAAAGTTAGACTTCTGGCACCCAGGAAGGAAACAGTGCTGGGTGATTCCCCTCACTTGGTGCTGTACCGTGTCTCTGCTAGAAAACCTCAGTGTGAACGCTGCCCTTGGGCAGGTGCAGGGTCTCGTGGCAGGTCCATCAGCCTCGGCTTTTCAAACCCTCATCTCCTTGCAGGAGCCTGAGATTGGGAGCTTTGCTGCAGCTTGGCAGCCTCCGGCAGCAGTTTCTCTTCATCCAGCATGACAAGGAGCTGCTCAGCTGCCAGCTCTGCTTGGGGCTCAGCAGCTTCAACCAGGGTTTGAAATCCTGACTGTTGTGCATGTAAGAAGTAAGAATGCCTGGTTTTACTTTTATCCGTTAAAACCTACAAGTTGTCATTAGAGGCCAGTGCCTCCTCAGCTGGATCTGGTTAGGTATCTGTTAGATAAAAGTGTGCTCTTTGCTCCTGAGCGTGCACAGCTCAGGCTTGTAGTGAGGTGAGGGCTAAAGATGGGAAAAATGATTTGAAGGGATTGCAGTAGGCAGAGGAATGTGCTCGATGCTTTTGTTTTACCTTGCTGTGGTAGTGGCTTCCCTTGCCAGTGTACCTGTGATGTGGTGCTCCCCCAGAGGTCACCTCTGCAGGCCACTTGCCTGAGGCATTGCCACAAGGCTGTCATTCCTCCCCAGCTAAGATCTGCCTTGTTCCCTGGGGTAAGAGGCTTGTGGAAAGATCATGATCTCCACCCAAGTCAAACAGCTCGGTTGATTTGTTGCTGTTCAGATGTACCACAGAGTTTAAGTAGTTGATAATAAATAATGCTTAGCACGTTGGTATCTTCCAGTTGTGAAAGTTCTGAACCTTGCTCTTTGAAAAGGAGAGGCACCTCTGAAAAGTAGTTAATGTAACGATCTGTAATGAACTGTTCTTTCATTTGAGGGCTGCTATGAAGTTGTAATAAAGATCACAGGACCTCTGGACTCCCAGTGAAAGCAGGGACTGGACATGGCAAGGAGAGATGGAACAAAAGTAGCTGACCCCCAATTAGTCTTTCCAAACTGTGGCAGCTATTCTCAAACTAATTAGTCCCAAAGAGCCTCCCTCAGAGGCCTGTTACTGAGGACTGACTCCTTGCCATTTGGTAACACCACTGAACCGTGAAATCCTGGAACAGAAAACCCAGAAGTAAAGAAAAAAAAAAAAAAAAAAGGCAGCTTGAAAACAATGAAATTTAATGCTCTTAAGCCTTATCTGTGAAACACTGCATGGTTCAATTTCAGCTTAAGGTTTATAAAGTTGTTGGAGTTGTTGGGCTTACTTACTTGCTTGACAGGCTGCTGGTGTTGTCTGTGATTTTCATTTTGGAAATTATCATCTTGCTGCCACAGAGGTGTCAGAATCTGTCTCTTGACCTGGAATTGCTGAGGAGATGTTCTGATGCCACTGACAAGCAGCTTTCCCAGGATGTCCCTTCCTTCCCTAGGGCAGACCAGCACCAGGGTATCTCCACAGCTTCCTTAGAGCTACTTCAGCTGACCAATCAAGGGCATGGCCCCAGTGCCCAGGTTATGTTGCTTTTATTCAGTAAAATTCTAAAACCTCTCAATTTTTTTCAGAGCAAACTAAAAAACATCTTGATAGTTTGGGTTAGGAACCTCTAAGGAGCAGATTCACTCAAACATAGGGAACTCTTCTTACTGTTGTAATTAGTGTCAAATGAGTGCTAAACCATCTTTTCTGCTCATCAGTTTTTCTACTTGCATGTGCCCCCAAGTCATTGCTTACTCAATAGTTAGGGCTCTTTAAGCTAGTTTGTTGTGGCTAAATTACCAGTCCGGGGTGTCCTGCGGGTGAGATGGCAGTGGCTTCCAGTGCTGGCCACACAGATCAGCTGTGACAGGACAGGTTCAGAGTGAAGCCAGGCAGCTGGGTCAGTAAGGCAAGGCTGGGACCAGCAAGGCGCAGGGCTGGGCACAGGCCTGCCCGTGGGGGTGCACGACCTTTACAAGGGCCCCTGGCCAAGTGCCAAGGTGCCTTGGCCCCAGATGTTTCCTCTCAGGACTTTCTCCCACTGGTCCTTCCACGTCACTCAGCTCCAAGGTTACTCAGCTGCACCACACTGGAGCCTGAACGCAGGCAGTCCTGCACCTGCAAGGAGGGGAAAGGGTTGCAGAGCCTACTCCTGCTCCCAGGTCCCTGATATTTTCTGAGTTTTGAGCTGTTTTCTTTCTGGTGCTAATCTCACCCCATTACCATGGTATTAGGGGCATTTTCTGCACATTATTTTCTCAAGGGGAAAAGAGATGATTCAAAGGAGTGCTCTGGTCTGAGCACAGAGTCGCAGGCACTACAGCCATACATTCCAAATGAGGGAAGTATCAGCACCAGGAGCAACTCAACTGGAGATTTGTGTGGGTGTTTTATTATTCTCTGTGAATTTGTGCTTGATACTGTTTTTTATATTTATCTGATATTAATAAAACCCAAGTAACTGCATTGACGTCAATGGAGTTTGGCTTTGATTCTGTGCAATTAAGGTAGACATCTGACATCTTTAAAAGAAACATGAGGAAAGTATACTTCCCCAGGAGAATCCTATCTCTTTCTTGTCAGGGAATTGTTAATAAATTATTTATTAATCAATTATCACTCTTACGGACAAAGTCACAGGTATGCAAATCGTGAACAGAGCAGTTTGCATAGGAAAAGACTAAATAAAGAAGTGAAATACTAAATGAAAAGACTAAGGGTGGTCTCTGGGGTTAGGAAAACTGGATTTAAAAGCTACCATCTCTGCCTCCTTTGTTCCTTTAGCCTGTGCTCACATTCTGTATCACAAGCCAGAGGAGCTGATGGTTGCAGCTGGATGTGCTGTGGAATTTGGGGTGATTGTGGATGGTGGGCAAGCACACTCAGGGAAAATTGCAAACACGAGCACAGCTCCAATGACAGAAAAACACTGTTCTGTGTAGAAAAATTAATGGGATTTTAAACAATATATTTTAGAATCTTATTTATCTGCTGACATTTAATACAGGAGTTTGCATTCTCTATGCCTTCTCCATGAACAGGATTGGCTAGATTTTAGTTTTTATTCTGCTGAAAGATGCTTATAAAAGATCCAGAATGCTGAAGAGGAAATTCTAATGAAATTAAATAAAACCCCTTGACTATTGGTGGACTTCATCAAAATCCCAAGAAACAATTTAGACAAGATGAACGATGTGGTAGCTGCAGCCACTCGGGCTGCTGTCAGGAACACACCACCTCCAAAGAGCAAAACCCCTGCTTAGGTGGAGCAGTACAGAAACAGGGAGGGGAAAACCTCTCCGTGAGGAAAGTGGGTTGGAGCCTACCCAACAGAGGTCACTGAAGAGCAACACCTTCACCTTGCAGTCAATGAAGGAGCCAAAGTTTTATCAAGTAGCACAACTTGCTGAAGGTGAGTCCAGGGATGAAAAAAAGCCCCCCATAAAAAGCAGTAACATATAGAGAGAAATAATCAACAATGCACTCCTCATGCTGACTAAAAATCAAGGAGATGGAGGGGTGATGAGTCCTCCTAATCAGCATCTGGTCAATCCTCATACCAGAAGACAGGAGCAGTGCATTTGACTTGGGCAAAAAAATGCTGTAGGAAGCAAGAGGTGTTCCTGGAGTCCCCAGAGCTGTGCAGGTGGGTAACCAGCCTCTGTGAACCTCCTCACCTGTGGGGACCTGGGCGTGCTCCCAGCTTTGCATGGCCAGGTTTGTGTGCCTGGGTGAAACATCTGCTCCAGATCTGTTCCTGGGAGAGGACAGGAGAATGTGGGCTGGGAGAGAGACACAGGGAAGCCAGGCTCAGCAGCACAGGCATGGCTGGCTGCATCCTGCTCCGGGTCCCTGAGAGGGAAGCCAGGAAGTGAAGATGGCTGTGGTGTGTGGGTGGTGAGGATTGAGAGGTGATCGGTGAGGCCTTCCTGTTTATAACACCAAGAGGCTTTTCCTGGGCAAGGGGGTGGTTTTATCTGAATCACTGAAGGGGAACTGAGTGTTCCTGGTGGGAGGAAAAGTAGGAGAGCAGGTACCTGTCTGTTGTGAGAGCCTTTCTGGAGGCGTTCAGGGATGTGCACTTAGGAGCTGCGGAGCTTCACTAATGCGAGGCACTGACTGCTGCAGTTTCTTCTTTTTATTTTTACTCTCTTTTATGATACCGTCTCTGCCTTTTTTCTTTTTTTCACCTCAGCACTGTGGGGTGGGAAGAAGGGAGACAGAAAGAAGCAGCGGTATCGCTAATACCAGAAAACCTGTTCTGCAGGAAAACCTGCAGATGTGTGCAGGATGGGGAAGGACTCATGACCCAGCCTGCCCTGCGCACAGAAGGCCAGAGGGTGATGGGGGATGACAGGCTCCTTCCTGTCTTTCCCCTTTCCCATGAACCCTTTTCAGCTCTGGTCAAAGAGACCAGGTACTGTTCAGGGCATGACCTGATAACCCTCAAGGAGCAACTGGAAGGAAGATCTCCTGCCTTTCCTGCTCCATGGGACTTGCTCTGCTGTGGTGTCAAACAGCCTGTGCGTGCCTTGGTCTGGGCTGGTCAGCAGTGGTGGATTTGGAGTTTATAAGGGAGATGTCTGTAGCTGTCAGAGGGCTGACATCATGGGCTGTGTCCTGAGGAGGCACTTAGGTGTCACAGAAGCTACCAGTGCTGGGAATTTTCTGTGACCTACTTTTCCTCCCAAAATTCTGTTTTGTGACAGTGGCAGAGACCCATTCCCCAGGAACGTTCCCAGGAACGTCCCCAGGCTGCAGGAGGGATCCCAGCCGGGGCTGACCTTGCTCCCCCCATCACCGTAACACATGCACGGCCCCCCAGCGCCGTGCGGGAGCACAGCCCAGGCGGGCAGGCAGGATGGGGAGGGCACAGGGACACATTTTGACTTGCCACAAGGCATGGGTGCCACCTGTGACCCCGAGCATCCGCCACTCTCGCCGGGGCAGGGCTGAGTGGGGCACAGGGACCATCCTAGATCGCGGATCGTGGCCGAGATCGTGGCTGGGACTGCGGGATGAGGCTGGGGGAGCTGGGGCCGGGGCCGGGCTGGGGCCGGGCACTAGCGCGCCTGCAGCGAGGCAATGCGGGGTGCCAGGGATGCGGAGCGCCGGTATTGCGGGGTGCCTGGAGTGCGGGATCCCGGGAGTGCGGGGTGCCAGGAGTGCGGGATCCTGGGAGTGCTGAGTGCCGGGAGTGCGGGATCCTGGGAGTGCTGAGTGCCGGGAGTGCGGGATCCCGGGAGTGCGGGGTGCCGGTGCTGCGGGGTGCCGGTGCTGCGGGGTGCCGGTGCTGCGGGGTGCCGGTATTGCGGGGTGCCGGTGCTGCGGGGTGCCGGTGCTGCGGGGTGCCGGTATTGCGGGGTGCCGGTGCTGCGGGGTGCCGGTATTGCGGGGTGCCGGTGCTGCGGGGTGCCGGTGCTGCGGGGTGCCGGTATTGCGGGGTGCCGGTATTGCGGGGTGCCGGTGCTGCGGGGTGCCGGTATTGCGGGGTGCCGGTATTGCGGGGTGCCGGTGCTGCGGGGTGCCGGTGCTGCGGGGTGCCGGTATTGCGGGGTGCCGGTATTGCGGGGTGCCGGTGCTGCGGGGTGCCGGTGCTGCGGGTGCCGGTGCTGCGGGGTGCCGGTGCTGCGTGGTGCCGGTATTGCGGGGTGCCGGTGCTGCGGGGTGCCGGTGCTGCGGGTGCCGGTGCTGCGGGGTGCCGGTGCTGCGTGGTGCCGGTATTGCGGGGTGCCGGTGCTGCGGGGTGCCGGTGCTGCGGGTGCCGGTGCTGCGGGGTGCCGGTGCTGCGGGGTGCCGGTATTGCGGGGTGCCGGTGCTGCGTGGTGCCGGTATTGCGGGGTGCCGGTATTGCGGGGTGCCGGTGCTGCGGGGTGCCGGTGCTGCGGGTGCCGGTATTGCGGGGTGCCGGTGCTGCGGGGTGCCGGTATTGCGGGGTGCCGGTATTGCGGGGTGCCGGTGCTGCGGGGTGCCGGTATTGCGGGGTGCCGGTGCTGCGGGGTGCCGGTATTGCGGGGTGCCGGTGAGGCGCGGCCCTGGCCCCGCCCCGCGCCGCCCGAAGCGACGTGGCCGCCAGGGGGCGCCCGCGCGCCGGCGGCGCCGCCCCGGCCCAAAGCGGCCCCGAGGCGGTGACGGACCCGGGGGGGGAACGAAAGGGAGAAAAAAGATTAAAAATACAAACTAAAGAAAAAACAAAACAAACCAACCAACCAACCAACCAAACAAACAAACAAAAAAGCCCAGAAAATAAAAACAAGGAAAAAAAATTAAAATAGCACGAATTAAAAAAAAAGGAAAACCACCCAAAATACCGTCCTCCTTCCAATTTTCACCCAACTGAATATTGTCTGGCTCCAGATCTGCCAGGGTTGTACTTCTCCCTCCCAACACCACGGAGCTCAGGCTGCCTGATGCACATCTTTGTGGAATAAATGCAAAACTGTCTTTGGATGGAAAGGTGGTTCCCGGCCTCACACCTGCCCCTGCTGGGGTCACATCTGCTGCAGAGCCCCAAGAGGTGTGCGGAGCCTTGGCACAGGGAGGTGGCACCTGCCTTGTCACCCTCTGCCCTAGGGTGGCTTGGTCATTGCAGTGAGGGAGATGCCTCTCTGGAAGGAAACAGTGGAGAGCAGTGTGATATGGAAGGGCATGAAGGCAGTGAAAACAATGCTTTGTTGAAAGTACCGTCAAGAAAATACTTGAAAGAGAGAGACAGAGGGAGAGCTGCAGCTGTCTGTCCATCACACGCAGTCCATGGGTACATCCATGTCACACTCAGGGAGAACTTGCTTTTTTATATTGTCCAACCTGTGTCATCAGAATGTTCTTAAAGCCCTGGTCCATGTAATCTCAGTGCACATGCTTTGAGGGCAAAGTGATGCCTTTGGAATCACTGGAGGAAATATTCAGGTCACTTGCAGCCTGCTGACCCTCAGCAGCACTTTTACCTGCAGGAACAAACTACCTCATCTCCACATCTGTGTGTAACCTGACTCATTCCCAGTAACATGTCTTGTAATGAGCCATTTTGCCAGCTGCACTCACCCAAATGTCACGTGAGGAGGTCCTGCACACACAGCCAGTTGCTGCTTTGCCTGCATGGATGCCTGCCCTGTCCTGCTGATCTTAGGAGCTCAGGTTTCCTCCTCCAGCACGGGATGTGTGTTGGGAAGAAGCTGATGCCCTCTCTCACACAACAGTGACTCACCATGCAGCGCCGTGCAGCTCCATGGCCTCCCCTCCACCTGCATTTCTGGTACCCAGGACGCTGTAATTAAACACCTCTGAAGAGCTGTGTTAGCATGGACATACCCAGAGCTGCAGGGAGCCACAGAGAAAATAAAACTGATGGCAACACCATCCATCTCCTGCTCAGCAGTCCAATGGGGGGAATCTGAGAATCCATTTCTTTTTCTTCATTTTGCTCTTATGTTATTTTTCTGTGATCGTGTTGCTCACAGCAAAACTGAAATGAAAAGTACAACAGCCAAGAGTATCAGAAGTGCAGGAAGAGAGAGCTCCCCACATGATCCTGCCTCAAGCTGGTCCTGGGAAGCAGGGTTCAGCATCTTGGCTTTGCTTGGGCAGTGAGGGAGGTGGTGCAGGGTGGTGGGATGGGTTGGTGGAGGCTGAGCTGTCCAAAATCCATTGGCATCTGGCTGCACCCATGTAGCTCTGCCAGACAGGGTGAAAGGACAGACAAAGCTACTATCTAAAAATTATCTGTAAATCATCAGTGAGTGCACATCCACTTTTCCTGATAAATGAAGACGCCAGAGGGGTCTGTGTGTTTTTACAGAACTATTTTTCCCAGTCTTCCTAAATTCTTCAAAGACAAGCATAGCCTGCTTGTGGGAGGGCTTTAAGGTGACTGCCAGACAAGTGAATTTATGGCCCTGCAGGTGTCCGAGAAGCAAAAATCTGATTACCTGGGTCAGACTGGGGCAATTTTAGTGTGTTTGAGCTCCTCTTGCTTGACAATTGTAATGTCAGATGCTCACAGAAAGGCTGGGTGGCCACAAGTCTGTCCATGGGACCAGCTGGACACCAAAGGCAAAAAGGCAGGTGAGGTATGATCCTGCACCTGGGTGATGGATGCTGCTTGCAGGGACAGGGTGAAGACAGGGACTGGTGTCACCCTCAACAGCACAGGGTGGCTCAGGAGGGTCCCTGCAGGCCCCTCCCCTCTGCTCCAGGGCTCTCCATCACAGTCTCACCCCAGAAGGGGACAGCCAGATCCTGTAAATCTCAAGGTGGTCCCCACATTTCTAAGAAGTAGATTTTTTTTTTTTTTTTTCCACCAAAGCAGGAATATGATGAAAGTTGGGTCTCTGCATCCCAATTTTCTTGTTTGGCTCTGAAACATTAAAGCCTGGTCAGGGCCTTAAACCATCCTTTGTTTAGGCTTTCTCAGGCAGGTAACTTCTCTGTGCTGGGGTGCTGATGGGGATGGCAGGTTCCCCCTCCCTGCTTTCCCCCCACCTCCCCAGTCTTTGATCACAGCAGCTCTGGAAACTAAGCTTTGAAAATACAGTCATTTCATGGATGTGTTGATTAGGAAATGAAATTCCAAGAAGCAAATGACAGCCCAGCTGCACTGCCTGACTCTGCAAGGTTGGAGCTCCCCACCAGGAAATGTATTCTCATATTTTTTTGACACATCCAGGGTGTTGTATCATTAATAAAAAATGCAGACAGAACTTCTTAAGAGAAAATGACTTCCAAAGAAACTACCTTTTTTTTTTTTTCCTAGTTTTTCCTGTGAATCTGTAGGCTTCCTTGAAGACAGCTCAGTTCTTTCTCTCTTGCAGAGCAAAATGAAGCATAGATTTACCCTGGAGTAGTGTCTTCTGGACATACAGTAAAACCCCAGGGATTTGTTTCTCCTAGCTGGCTGCTAATCAAGCTTTCCAGCTTCATAGGAATTTGGTTTTATTGGGGGACAGAGAGAAGCTGCAGGCTTTAATGGTTAATTCTACAGAATTCTAATTCTACAGAAAAATAACCCCAGCCTTGCAGTCCTGTGAGGACTGGATTCTGCCTAGTCCATCCAGCTGGACAGGGAGAGGTCTAACTGATGAGTCTGCCTCCAGAGCAGCCATGATGCCATACACTGACTCTAAGTCTTTCTTATTCAAACAACCCCAAATCCATCTCTGAAAAACAATCCCTTCCCCTTCCCTTCTGTATTAATAGCACAGTGCTTTTTTGAGTGCTATTCTGAGCATATCAGCCCTGGGTGGGAGGGTGTTTTGGGGCTGATTCACCTCAATTTTGTTGCTGAGAAAGCAGGACGTTCAACAAGGATGATGGCAGAGGCTGGGCTGGTTTGGTTTCAAAGTGGGTTCAAGGAGCTCCTGAGGCTACTCAAGACTAACAGAAGTGCTGCAGGAGAGGAAAACCCAAAAAAGGCCATGCCTTGTGTGGGGCAGCCATGTATGGGGCTGAGGGGTGGTTCAGACCTACTGGAGGGTCACAGCTGCAGCAGATAGTGGGACTTTGCACGTGTCTAAGTTTGCTTAATGTTTAATGTAAGGTTGTTTAAGAAGGCCTGAAAAGAAGATGAGGTATTTGGAAGAACCTTTTTGTGAGGAAGAAATACCTCTGCAGGAAGAAGATTGTTTGTTGGGATACAAAGGAACACTCGGTCTCTGGCTGGCAGTTCAGGTTTGTTGTGAAAATGTTATAAAGGGCCTTCCTGTAAAAGGCAGATCACTTTTTCCTGAATGCAAGGAAGAAAGAAGAGCCAGGGAAGCGATACAAAGAAAACCTGTCAACGCACCAAGCCAGGAAAAGCAGCTTTGCAGAAGTGCTTTGAATGGCTGCACATGCTGTGACAGGGGATGCATCAGAGCCAGAGAGGTTAAAGCATGTAAGATGAGAGATGATGCTGGCCTAGACATGAAGGACCTTCTCCTATTCTTCTCTATGTATATCCAAAAATAACCAAGCAGACAGGGTCTGACTTCTAAACACTGTGAACAGAGGTACACCAACAGCCTTTATCCCGGTGGACCTTCTTTCCCCCAGCACAGAATGGTTAAAACTATTTCTCTCTCAATGGGTTGTCTCCTTTCCCTGGGTGCTGCTTTAAAATCACCCAAAAAATAATAAAGACAGGTCAGTCCTTACATCTGTAGCTTGTTCTGCACAAGACACCCCATTGGGAAGGGAGTTTTACTGGTGATGGCAGGAAATCCTTTTAGAGCCCCCCAGCAGCTGTGCTGCAGCAGCCCCTTTCCCTCCCACTGCTCCTGCGCATGGAGGCACTCCCACAGTGCTAGAGGCTCATCCCCCCGCAGTGGTGGGGATGCAGGCACAAGTGGGGCCAGAGGTGGGGATGCAGGGTGGGAGAAGGCTGAGCAGCCCCAACTCTGACCACATTCCCCTGTGGTATGAGGCTGCTCTGGTTCTTCCAGCTGGTTGTTCTCACCCATCTCCATTGCCATCTCCATCCAATCCCGATCCCCACAAAGAGCAGCTTGCAGGTGACATCTTTGACACCTCCAGCTGTCTTTCTGCACATTGCAGCTTTTCATCTCTGGCAGCTAATAGCAGAGTGCTGGGGGAAGGGAACATATGCCAAAGCAGCTCAGCTAAAGTGCCTTCTTACTAATCCCATTACCTGCCCCCCTAGCAAGAGAGAGGGCTTGATATATGGCCAGGGAGGTACAGGAATATCTTCCCTCTCTCCATGCTGTAAGGGATGCTTTTGCCTCTGTGTGGGTTGCAGGAGGCAGCTCCATGATGGGACAGGGAACACCTCTGTGTGGAGCGATACCACAAAAAGCACAGGCTGGATGCAGCCAGGAGCACATGTTCCTGACACAAGTCCCTCCGGGAGTGTGCGGGGTAGGCAGCTGCTGTGCAGCACGACAGTGCTGGAAGAAAGGCAGAGCCTGAATAGATCTGCAGGAAGAACCGCCTTCCATCATTGCTGCCTGCAGGGCATTTGCTGAAAGGACAGCCTGGGGCAATTAGAGGGCATGAATCTTGGGCTCAGCTCAAGGAATCTTGCTTAGCTGCAGGGAATCTCACTACCCCCCTTCCAAACACCTTTTGTAGCTCGACAAGCTCTTAACGACGTATCCTGTTAATGGCTGATCCTGCACAGTGAATGCAGGTGTCAGGAATGCGTGGTTCAGGCAGCAGCAGCAAGGTGATGGTTTTGCATCCTCGGAGGGGAGGAGGTGTCCTGGTACCCTGGGGAGCCCAAGGGAGGGTGAGAATCTGAGCTGCCAGGTGATGCTGTCACCATCTCCAGGTTCTGTTTGCTCCCCACTGCTCCCTCCTGAGCTCAACTGCATCCTATCTCAGCCATGATTTTGAATGGAGCTGGTGCCCAGGGCCTGGCTGTGGGGATGTGGCAGTGACAAGCTATTGTGCCAATGGGGGCTTGGGAGATACTGCAGAGCAGTGATGGGGCTATCTCTGGGGGACCATGAGCATCACAACAGTGCCAAAACCCTCCTCTTGCCTTTTGCTGGCCAGCCTGACAGGAGCTGAGTAGCTGTGAAGGATGAACTGGTGGCCTTTTCCATCTCTCAGTGCACAAGAAAATATAACTTCTGCATCTTTTCCTAAAATACATGGCAGTGCCAAATGTGCAGGTCTGCTTCTCCAGAGCCCAGGGTTGTGTAACTGTTGGCTCTGCTGTGTGGCTGCTGGAAGGAGCTGAGGACCAGCCTGCACAGGAGAGACACAGGCTCTCCAGGTTTGCCTTCCAGCTGGGGGAATCCCTACGTGTTTCTGCTCTCTTCTGATGGACAACTTGTCCATAACTCCTGCTTGTGTTTGGGACTCCTGAAACCCCAGCCAACAGTGTGTGCTCTCACCTTTGCATGCCTGGAACCCTTTGAGGTCTGTGTCTCACCAGAGGAGTCACTACAGGGGGTTTTCCAGGGACTGTCCCCTTCTCTACTCTTCTTGCCACGATCCAATTCATTGGCCGGAGAGGAGGCACAGGCACGCACATGTTTCAGTATGTGTCTCTTTTTAATGCACTTATTTTTAGCTTGTTTTTGTGGCCCATAGAGGATTCCACAGGAAATCCTGCAGCCATGGGATCATGAAAAGCTCAGGTTCCCGATTGTGTTACATACGTTAACAGAGATGTGATCTATACAGGGTTTTTAAAAAGCAGCTATAAATACTTCCTCCAGCTGCACCAATATCCCCTCATCCCTCTTCTCTCCATGGCACCTGTTGACACTCATGTACCCAGTTAAGATTAGCTGCTTCACAGGGAAGGGGAGCCCTGACTCTGGAGCCATCCCTCCCTGCTCTGTAGCAGGGGCACCTGGCTGTCCTGCTTTGGGACACACCTTGGGCTGTCAAAATTTGCAAAACCCCAAATGGCCAACTCCCCTGATGGGTTTGCTTGGCCCAGAAGCCCAGGGTTTGCTCTTGGCCCAGTGGGGCAAGAGCCACAGCAAACCAGCCCCATATGGTGTGGTGGCACTTTGCCATCTGATCCCCAGGCAGCCTCAGGCTCTGGCCAGGCAGCCCCATCACAGTGAGGAGGTTATCAGTTCTCAGCCCTGCTTCTTCCCAAGCCCAGGCTGCCAGGGAAGCAGGGATGCTCAGTGCTGGTGTGTGCACTCACGTTTCATTCTGCATCTGCGGGGTGTGCTGCCAAGTGCATCATTTCCCTCCAGCTGTGGGAGCTGATGGCTCTTTCACACGACCCCTCCGACCCCTCCAGGCTCACCGGAATGAGTAATGACTGCAGGGCTGGCCTGTGTTTGTGAAATATGGAGATATGCAGGTATGGAACTTGAGTTCATGGCATTCAAGTGTGTGGGAGACCTTTAGGTCCTTTTGACTGGAAGCAGAGGGGCTTTTCACCTGTGAAAAGGCAGCTCTCAGTCTCCTCACTGCCTTTGAACATTGTGGGGGAAAGGTGCTACAAAGAGTGCCCTAGAATGAGCTAGGACGGGTCTGGAAAAGGCATCTGGGAACATGCTCCATTCATTACATGATACATGCAGCCTCCAAACTTAACCCTGAAACACTTTTCCATGGAGAGAAAACCCCAGCAAGGTAAGAGGGAGCTGTGCCAGGGGCCAGTCCCTGCTTCCCTACAAAGATGCCAGCCCATGCTGGTGTGCGCGGGGGACACTGCTGTGCAAAGTCCAGCTCCAAGCTGTGCCTGCTTTTCCCCAGTCCATGTGTCATCATTCCTGGCTGCTGGTGAGTCAGCCCCTGGCCCTGCTGGTGCCTCCACAGCTGCCATGCTCTGCTGCTCTGCAGGAAACCTCAGCCATCGGGGGAGCCCATAATATAGAGGCTGCAGGCAGCATTCCCCTTCCATGCTGGGAGGGAGCCAAGACTTTCTTAAAGGTTTGTTTATGCAGAAATTATCCAAACCATAACGAGAGATTCCTTCATTTGACACTTTCTCCCCTACGCAAGAAGCTAATGCCATAACCCTTCACACTCCTCTGGTCCTGGATTTGCCTAAAGAGTCTATCCTGGAGCCAGAAGAGCTGTCTGATGAAACTCTAGTTGAACCTGAAACATGAAATATTGGCTGCACCATGAGACTTGATGTGGGAACTGGAAGATGTATTCAGTTCACAGTTAAAGCAATCAGAAATTAACCCCATCACTTGGAAACTCTTCTGATCCCCGCCTACACTCTCCCAAACTATATCTCTGAGTGTGCCACACTCCCAGGCTGGAAGCTGGGTTGTGTCCCTCTGCCAATGAGCAGAATGGATTGTGAGCTAAGCAAAGTCCTTCTGCCCAGTAAACTCTGCTGAGATCCCAACGTAGGTCCTGTACAAGGGGGTTCAGACATATCTTATCATCCCTGCTATTGCTGTACTCCAGTAGACCCAGATCTTGTACAGATGGGATGGCAGAAATCCAAGGAAAGGCTCATGATACCAGCTCAGAGAGGAGCAGAGAGGGGAGAATGGGGTGGTGCAGGCTCAGCTGAGAGAAAAGAAGGCAAAGTCAGAATCAGAAGACAGAGGGTTTAGAAGTAAATTAATTCTGTTTATGTAGACCTGAAGTTCATCAGTGGTTTGGTTGTCCAAAACACCACAGTGAAGCCCATCCTGGGGAAGATGCTGTCACACACTGTGGGACACACTGAGACTGCCCTGGTCCTCTGAGTGACCAAGGCCTCCTGGATTTAAAGAAGGTCTTGCCAGGAGGATCAAATATAAGGAGTGGAGGAAAAGGAACAGAAGTATTAGATTTCTTCTGCCCTGCTCCTCCCAGGCTGTCACTTTAGTCAGGGCTCCTGACAACCCCTTCAGATGAAGTGTACTCCAAAAATGTACGCTGAGGTTATGTAAGACTCTGGTACCTTTGGTGACTCACATGCCTTGTCCTAACACGCCGTTCCCCACAGCCGTTGTGTAACCTCACTGGGAAAGCACGCAGCGGCCAGCCGCAGGGATGGAGAGCTGCTGCAGGGATGGGGAGCCATGGCCCTAAAGATCTCCCTTCCCAGGGAAAGGCAAACCCACTGAAGGACCATCCCATCCCTCTCACACATGGAGATGAAGGAGTCCTGCTGCAGTGTTGATCCTGCAACTGGAGGGATGGTCAGGGAGATGAAAAGTGTGAGATTTGTGAGACTAGAAAATTTCTAGTTGGCATTCAAACCTATGGTTTTCCCTGTTGTGTGCTGTAGTGAAAGGTCTGCTTGTAATTAAAGGGTTCACTGGTAGGAGAATAAGAATAGGGATATCTTCTTCCCTTGTCCAGGGAGCCTTCTTCCTACAGTGAAGGAGACTGAGCTTTCTCTTGTTTAAGCATGGAAACATCAGGATAGACTTTGCAGCCAGCAGTGGAGATACTGACTGTCCCCCTGGGACAAAAGGAGGATCAGGCCTTTGAGGAGCTCTTGGAACCTGTGGGCACAGCAAGAGGCAGTGAGGGGTGCAAGCACCCAGGGGGAGCTGCATTGGAAGTGGGGACAATCTTCCCAGCAGTGGGGTGGGGACAGAACAGCCAAGGGTGTCAGGGTGGATAAGCCCATGGGGACAAATCACATGTGTCTCTGTCTCAGTGTGAGAGGCTGGGAAGGAGGGGGACTGTGCCTGTATACTGAGGAGCAGTCTGCCCAGGGCTCCTTGCACACAGGTCCAGTCTGCCATGTGTTGCCATCTCCTGGGACAGCATCCCCAGCAGCACAGAGCAGAGGGCCTCAGCTTCCCTCCTATTCAGACTCTGCAGTTGCTGGAGTATACACTTGCTGTATATCACCTGGACAGCTGTACCTTGGCATTTTCTGTGGCTGTTGTTTGGTTTGGATTTTCACCCTGCCCATATTCTGTGTTTGAATGCATGTGCTATGAATCCAGCTCAACCATCTCAGCCCCTCAAGGCAGCAGAGTTACAGTATTGTGGGTATGTTTGAGGAAGGCTGAGAACTGGCAAGTCAGCAGCAACCTCTGCTTCTCTGAACTCACAGTGCTGAGAAAGTTCAGACTTCATCCTGCCTTGCACTTGTCAAAGAAATGAGAGGCAAAGAGCAGCATGCTGCAGGTTTGGTGCTGCCTTGTGACTTCAGGGCCAGCTCATCAGCTGGGACAAGTGAGAGGAGCTGCCCTGAGGCAGTCCAGATGAGCAGGTATTTTCCTGACATCTTGCCAGTCCTTGATTCCTGTCCAGGACTCCACACCTACCCCAGCCTATCTTCTAGTGCAGAAGTGATAGGTTTGAATCATGCAATGGATTTATTGCCTGGCTCATAAGCTGAACTGAATAAAGTTAAAGTTAAATAAATAAAGTTAAAGAAACTCTTCTTGTTTAACTAAGGATCTGTTTTCCACTGTATTGTAGCTCTGCAATGGAGTGATAACATATTAGGGCTGAGTCTTGGCTTCAGGACTCCACTCTTAGACTTGTATAAAATCACAGTAACACAGGCATCAGACTCATTATTTTTTATACAGTTATAAATTATACTATTTTGCCCCCTCAGTCCGTAGCTAGAAATCACCACTTCCCACATACAGCATATGCAATGCTTTATTTTTAAAAAATAACTTCCATCTTTCTAAAGAGTAAGGCAGACCAAAAAATGAATTAATGTGACCTATTATTAAGTTATGAAATGCTCACAAGCCCACAAAACCATGCACAGACTCAGCTTCCTCAGGAAAGAGGGCAACTGCAAAGAATTTCAGAGCTAGAACCTTGCCTGATGGAAAGTAGAAGCCACTGACTTCAGCAGGAATGTCTGTTCCTAACTGCAGAAGTGGTTTCCAGAACCAGCTCACCATGAAGCCCAGCACTGGTGGAATTGAAGGATATTCATGAGAAGCAAGCCAATTATTTTCTCCGATTAATAAGGCAGAATGATCCTCAAGTCGTGCTCTAAACAGCTACAACCACATGGAACCAAGCCTGCAGGAACATGCCCTGCCTTTGCCAGCCTTGCAGGCTGCTCAGGCACAGGATGTCTCTGCTGACTGGCAGCACTGCCTGCTGTCACCATGGCACGGGGTTCTTTCTGTAAAACCTGTTTCAGACATATTTTGTCAGGCTCTAACCACCAGGGCTGGCCCTAGGTATGTCAGCTGGCTGCCACACCAGGAGATCTCAGTCAAGGTAGTTTGGCAAGGGTGAGGCTGGGAGAAGACATATTTTGTCCCTGACCTTTTGGCATAGCTCTGGGATGAAGAGGTAAAGAGAAGAGATGTGGGCATCCTGGGAACAGAGGGGGAACATCTGAGATGGGGTGGGATGGCTGAGGAGGGACAAGTTGGGATAAGGAGCTAGGGGAAAGGAAGGAGTGGACCTCAGAGGACATGGGGCAGCAGGAAAGAGGAGTCCCTTCTCCCCATTAGGATGTGTCCTCAGCAGTGTCTGGGAAGAATCACATACTCCCACCTGTGTTTCTCCTCCATCATTAGCTGGAACCTTCTGGTCCCATGTCTCTCATTGGCTGACACTTTGTGGACAGCAGCCTTTCACTGGGACAAACACACTGCTAGATCCCATCACACTTCTCCCTGCTGGCCTATGTACTCCAGCTGTGCTGCCGGCCCTGTCACCCCCCAGGTGGGCCTGCTGGGGACTCCCATGTGCTCTGCTGGAACCCAGGAGCAGCCCCACAGATGTGAGCATGTGTGCAAGTGACCTTCAGAGAGCTGAGGTCACACAGCTGGCCACTCCAGGGACACAAAAAACTGAGCAAAGCTGCCTCTGCAGGTTTCCCATTTCACTGTTTCCTCAAAGCTCCCCACCCAGGCTCATCTCCATGCACAACATGGATGGTTCCTACCAGCAGAACAACACCAGAGCCACAATCCTGCTTGGAAAGATACCTGAAGCAGCTCTGTGTGAGCCCTAAAGCAGTGTAACTGCTGAGCATAGAGGAAATCAGCCCATTCTGTTGTACTAATATTGCATTTATATTGTTCCTGGTAGAGGTACTCGCTGTAACCCAGCTAACCCAGCAAAGGGGATTCCTCTCCTACACACAGCTCTGCTCCCAGTGCAGGGAGAGTGTGCAGGGGCCTCTGGGAAGGCAGCATGAACTCGTGTAATTAAAGCCTGGGTCCTAATGTGCAAGTACTGAGAGACCACATGCTGGCTGGCTTTCTTTGTAGCTTGAATAGCGTTCCTTTAATGTAGGTGGGTTGTTTTTTTGGTTGGAGGGTTTTTTGTGCATGTGAGAAACATAAATAGGCCTTCATCTTTTATGCATTTCCTTGTGCCTTCCAGACCCAGAGCTCCTCTCCATCATTTGACATCATTTCTAGTTCTGAAAGATGCATTTACTAGAAAAAGATATAAGGGTGTTTTCATTGCAGTACATCACATTCACATACATAAAATATTAAAAGCAATATAGATGAACCCAAAAAACAATGCAGCACTTTAGAAAATAGTATTAATCTTTCCCCTAGGTGTTAGAGAAGGAGATAAATCCTACCCTGTTAGACATTACAGCCTCCATGGACTCCTAAGGGGAGTGTGTGTCGTGGTTAGAGAAACCACGAGGGTCAGTTATGAGGGGGAGCAAAAGATTTCGTGCTATATGTATGCAGACACAGAGGAATATAAATGTGTGTGTGTGTGGTGTGTGTGTGTGTGTATGCATGCTTACACAGCATTTGTCAGCATTGCCAAGGAGCATTGGTTGTGCCCGCCCTACACTGCTGTCTCTTGAGGACAGAGTGCATTTCCTGAGTCCTCTCCCAGTCTGTTCTGGGTCTTCCCAGAGAAGCCCAGAGGTCCTGAAATCTATGGCACAACGCCATGGAGAGGCCTGCAGGACATGGCACTGAATGGCAAATGTAGCCCAGTGGAAAAAACACATTTTTCTCTAATGGAGAGCCCCACTAAAGGAGCCCTTCAATGCCTTCCAAACATCCTTGCTCAACTCACTGCAGTCAGAACTTGGCCCCAGGTGAGCCCAGGCTCGGTCTCAGGTGACTAAAGGTGATGCTTCTGACCTTCAGCAGTGTCCCCTGGAGACAAGTGCCTTCACAGGTCCTCTCCCTCATATAAGAAGGCAAAACGGTATTCCTCCTCTTAAAGGGTGTCCTAGAGGCTCAGCCCCATAATAACCAATTGCAATATTCACTGAAGCCCAGTAGGATGAGGAAACAAGAACTCAAACCACCCAGGATCACACCCAGCGTGGGACCTAATGTAGCCTCTGAGTTCATTCCTCTTTGCAAGAAGAGCAAGATTTACTCCCAGGGTTAGTGTCTGCATGTTTTTCCAGCTGCTAGCTCTCTCTCCCTATCCCTCAGATCCATGTGCCTCTTCAGTCTGTCAGTTCTTCATTTATGTCCACATGTGTGTTCCCTTTCTCCTCTCCCATTGGGAAGCCTCCCACAGCCCACCCAGCTCCTCCAACGCCGTCCTTCATTTCCCCTCCTGGGGCAAGGCAGCAGGAACCAGCACTGCTCCCATGTCCCTGCTTACTGGGGTTAAAACCATCTCATCTGCTAATGTAGAAGTGCTTTCAGCAAATGCTGTTTGAAAAACATGAGCAAGCATTTATTGAACCTTTAGAAACCTGCAAAATCCTCTCCATTCTGTTATTTTCCCTTTTTTCAATCTTCCCTCTTTTATTTCCCTGTTTTTCTACAGAAAAGTCTTGTATTAATAATTATTGATGTCTCTTTTTTATGGCTATTTGATTCCATATTGCTGCTGAAAAAAAGGGTAAATATAAAAGGTTCCTAAAGCATTTGGAGTCATACACCCACATTTCTCTCCAATATTATCTTGCTTTTCAAAGTCAGACTGAAAAATCTACAATTATTGTAAAAGTTTTTAAAAAAATGTAAAGGTCTGATTCCTTGAAGTTCAGGTGGTCCAGGATTCAGTAGCCACCAAAGAAAGTAAAACCAGAAGCAACAGAAAATATGAAAATCCTTTTACAGGCAGAAAATGTTAATGGGAGAAACATTAAAGGTGTTAATAGTACCAATGCCAGATTCAGCATCTCCTATAAAAGGGGAAGGGAATGTTACTGTTGGCAACCCTAGGCAATGACAGGAAGTATTTATTAGCTCAACGGGATCCTATATTTGCAAGGGTAAATCCAGCCAGCAAGAATTATCGCTCTGTTGACAGACTAGCTAAGGGGCCAAGGAGAAGGTAGGTGGCAAAGTGGGCATTCACTGAGGGCAAGGGAGGGGTGCAGAGCCCCCAGAAAAGCAGCATTCCCCAGGCAAGGGGGTTCCCAGGGCTCCCGTCCTGCCCTGCTCAGAGCAGCTCACAGCTGTGGCCGCTCTGATGGTATTTTTATGAATGGTGAAAGGAGACTTTGGCCCAACCAGTCACAGAAGTACTGGGCTAAGAGAGAGAAGGGCAAAAGAGAATAAAAGCAGTGAAAGGTGATTAATGCTATGTAGTTGTAGGTAGATGTTTGCCTATAAATCATGTGATGGTATGTAACATTAAAAGAAAATTGAAGCAAGTTATTCAAGGGGAAACTCCATCACATATGGAGAAAACTCTTCAGCTGTACACCACAGGCTTGATTTTCTCTGCTCAGAATACCTGCAGCATGCATGGACTTCACTGCCAACAGGGACTATTCATTTATTATGGTTATATAGTGCCAGGCACTTGAAACAAGTCCTACAAAGCTCTGTGATTCATACAGACCACAGACCTAATCCCAGAATGTTTATTGTCATCAGTGAAAAAAGGCTAAGCTGTGACAGGCACTCTTGGCCAGGAAGAAGCAGAGCTGGTGCCCTGACTATTTTGGGACAAAGACGTCCTGTTCCTCCAAAGCCTGAGCTGAGAGTACGTCTTTCCCACTGGGAAGCACCAGCCAGGCTGGCTGCAGGGGCAGCCAGGGGGAACCTGGCCCTCTACAGCAACTTCAGATGCCTGTTCAGATAAATACAGATGCAGATGAATAAAGGACTTGAGTTTATTTTTTGTGTGTGTTTGAAATTATAATAGTCTTGATTCTTGCTTTTCATTTTGATAATAATAAAGCGTTCCTTCTAATTCATTTTGCTTTTCTATGCATCTTGAAAACTGTCCTGTGCTTAGATGATAAAACATCCCCTCTCCCTCCAAAAGTGTTTTTATGTTCCTGTGTGATGTGAATTATAATCAAGATTGAGGCAATAACATTAATGTGATATTTTTCCAATTCGGTTTGAAGCTATTGACCTTCTACCCTTTGTAGCCATAACACTAGGTTGTGATAAAGAAATTCAGGATAAACATGCAAATAAAGTATTTCTTCTTTGCTTTTGCAAAGAAGAAATTTTTTGTTGTTTATGATTATAGAGTTAATTCATAGTTCAACCCCCCCCCCCTTGTTTCAGTAGCACATATAATGTTGCTGACTTTGTCTGGGTAATTATCAAGGATGCCTTCAACACAGAAGCACAGCAATAGAGATGCCTGCGATATCCAGTAACTTTTTGGGCAGTGGGAAAGCTCCAAAGGAAAGCAGATGTTGGAAAAGGCTTTGGAAAAGGTAGAGAGAAGGATCTAAGTAATTATAGGCCTGTCTCCTGACACGAGTCCCAGCAATATAATGGAATGACTCATATGGATCCAGATTAACAAAGAATCAAAGGACGAAAATATCATTAATGCCAATCAGCAGGAGTTTATGGAAAGAGACCCTTTCAAACTGACTTATTATCTTTCACCAAGGAGATTGTAAGGTTGAGTGATAAATGTAACAAAGCTGATGTAAAACACTTGGATTTCTTTAAGGCCTTCAACTTGTTGCAGCAAGACAAGGTGATTAAGAAACCGGAACAATCCAAAGCCAACGTGACACATACAAATTGATTGTCTAACTAATCATCCCTGAGACACCACCACGAGGTTCCTGGAAGGGTGCTCAGGGCATTGTGAGCAGCAGGCATTGCTCCCTGGGTGCCACCCTGGGACCCTCAGCTCAGTGTCCCACCCTAACCATTTATTCAGTCCTCAGTCCTTGCACCCCTTCTCTTTGCTTGCTGGAAGACCTCACTAATCAGCTGTGTTTTCTCAGAGTTGTTTATTTTTTTCCTTTCCCACCCTGGATGGCTTGCGCATTGTGTGAATTTTCAAGGTAGCAATTACTTACCGACAATTCTTTAACATCAGAAAAATGCAATATGGTCCCATAACCCTGCACAATTGGTTCTTCATCTTCAGCAGCTGATATTTTACCAAGAACTGTACATTGCTGATAAGGTTTGTGGATGACACCAAGACAGAGAAAAAAGGTAAAAAATAAAGGATGTGTCACCAGTACAAGCAGACCAGTTTACAAAATTACATTCAGATGAACAATACATATTTGAGTATGACCAAAGGTAAAAATCACACCTGTAGGAATAATAATAATAAAGGGCAGTTTCAATATAGGAGATACCATATGGAAGGGAAAGGTCAGAGATACTGAAAAGGGCACATGAGACACAGCTGAATGTGACTTTCCAGAGTTCAGTTACAGTATCTGAGAGGGCTAAATGGGTTCTTTGGCTGTGGCATCAGCTAAATAACCTACATCATGTCTGCATTTGGGTTTCACATTATTACAGATGAAAAACCATGTTCACATCTGGTATCCACAGCACAAACCAATGGATAAGGTAGAAATGAATCAGATGAAACATGCATGCTACTGCTTACAAATTTGGATAGGATGCCTTTTGATAACAGACCCCAAGACTTCAATCTCTTTAGTCTCTTGAAGAGATGGATGTGGGCTGAGCTGGGTCCCGATTTGGAGTAAAAGTCTGATCATCCATGACACAAAACCAGTGTGGGAAGGTTCCCATAGCTGGAAGATGTCATTAGTAGGCATATCCAGAACAGAAGCAAAGGTTTCTAAAAGCAAGGAGGAACAATCACATGGGCAGTCGTCCTAAATCACTCACTGATTCCTTGCCTCTGGTAATATTTAAATAAAAGATGCAATCCAAATCAAACACAACTTACTTCAGGGAAATACACAGAGGGACTTCAGGGCTTGGTTCTGCTAAAAATTTGAAGACTATATGAGCAACAACCTGAGTCTTCACCTGAAGTGCCTTCAGAAAATACCGAAGCTCAGCCTATGTCTGGACCTCAACACACAATCTTGTATGAACAAAGTGGATTTAACAACTGTGAGCTATACCAATTTTTAGGGTACCCTGTACCCAAAAGCCCTGGAATTTTTCTTACTGCTACAAAACAATTACTTCCCACTATTGCTTGGGCACACCAATTCTTAACCAGCACTTGAAAATATGACATGTTCAGGAGTCATCTATTCTTTTCCCCTCATTGTGAATAGAGTCATTGATTCAGTATCAACCACACAGGAAATGGCATAGGAGGCACAGTAACATGCCTGACTTAGATGGCAAAGCGTCTAGGATATTGCTTTGGTGGGGTCATGTGCAAAGAATGGAAGAGGCTTGCTATAAAACACATATTTTAGCTTCAAACATACAGAGTTAAATTCAGAGCTAGCATCACCACCAACTGGCTACTTGTCCTTTGCATTGCCTTCGTAACCCACATGGCATGAGGGTCATGGAAAGCCAAGGAGGTATTTTCAATCCTCTGCTTCTCTAAACAGTGACCTTGTGCCAAACCATGAGAGCAATGCTCTCACCGGCTCCCCGCAGCACTGTGATTCTGTCCTGGAGCTATGATCCATACAGGCATTTACGTCAAATGGCACTGGAATTAGTGCAGTTCAGGCACTTGATAGCGATGCCACCATGAAGGTTCATGTGTCATGCACCACTCTACATGGCTCTGCAGGCAAAGCACAGCATGCCCCGCCTACGGGAAGGGAAGTAACTGAGGCATGCAGGTCAGGAATGACCAGTGTTTGCTCCTGTTTGCCCTCGGCTGCAGCCCAACGCCTGAACCTCTCCTCACCTGAGCAACGCGTCACAGCGCCACAGCCACTCTGCTGTCCCTAGGCACTTGTATGGACCAAAGGGAGAAGTTAACACACACAAAATCTTCTCCCACCTCTCAGATCTCAGTCTCTGCTTGACATGAAGCTGAGAAGGAAGATCTTTTCCCTATCCAAGGTTTTCTCTGCTGCCAACACCACATTTTGCTCTGGCCTTGCAGGGGGTTGCACTTGGGCCTCATCATAACTGAGCATGGACTATTGATTCAGGTTGCAGACTGTAATCAGTCCTTTTCTATCAATAGCTTTGTCATTGACATTTAAAAAATCACATGCTTCTTCCTACCATAAAACCTTTTTAAGATTATGTATTGTCTGGAAGTTAAGATTTTAAAACCAAATACAAATATTGATTTCAAATGCAAGGAGTGACTTCAGTTCTAAAGACAGCACTAATGATAAAACAATCCTGGAAATCTTTCATTGCATGGAATTACCTTAGAATGTCTACAAGAAAAAAGGCATTGGAATAAGAATTAATAATATTAGCTATATTCCAATGGATGTAACATATTTTAAAATGTGTTTTTCAAAGGCTTAAGGAAAAACCCAAAAAGTTTCATCAGGGTTAACGACGATCAATCTAAACTGGAATTTCTGTATAAACTGAAATGATTTAATACCTGGGCAGGTTTCCAGCTAGTAAGCACTGTCATAGCTGCAGAGCACAACAGAGCACCTATAACAATTACATTAGCTGATTCTCTACTTGTCTCTACCAATGGATGTCTTTCAGTCCCCAGCCTTTAAAGAGCAGTGAGTGGAATACAAATTCCTCAGTCAGTTCTGCATTTGTAATCCTTCTTCCAGAATTAAGGCTCAAAACCTGTGCATATGAATACATTAAACTTAATCCTTATGTTTTGCCCAGCAGTTGTAATCAAGTCCAACATTTTTTGCTCTGACTGCAAATGCTGTTGGAGTCTACTCTGTGCAGTGCAGTGTTAAGAGGTTCTTAGTGTGGCTTTTAATGTCCAGAAGAAAAAAAATTCTAAATTCTTCACCACAGTGATGCTGTTCTGTATCTTATTGTTTTCTCTGTGAGGTGGCAGCCAAATGAGTGACATAAAAAAGGCACCTTAACTAGCAGAATCTGCTTCCTGTATGGTTTTGAGTCATATTCTCCAGCCCTATTGCCAAAACCAAGTTTTTATAACTGCTAGCAATGTAGACAGTACAGCTCAAAACACAAATTGCAGACTATTCTGGTAAGATACAAACATTATCATCAAAGTCCCCCTTACAAAATCTCTGCCATTATTACTAGTGATAGTACAAGAACCAGAAAGCATGACAGGATTATCAGACTGCTTTCTGAGTTTTCAAAACCTTTACATAGGAAAAGAAATCACCTTTTGATTTGCGAATGTGGCTTAAATAATACCTGACAATACAGAATATTTATGGACAACAAAGAAAGATGAAACCCATACATTCAGCTTTTTTCTATGGCCCAATTTCTAAGAAGAACATGAATACATTTTGAAATTAACTTATCTGTTTAAATGGGAGAAGTAGAATATAGCAACAATGAAATGTAGAAGAAAGCACCTGCTACGCAGTTTATCATTCCCTGTGCAAGTTTTGTTACACAGTAAAACCAGCTCTAATCAATGTTGTCATTTAATGGCAATAAAATAGCAAAATCAGCTACTGTTATTTTTGTGGTCTTAAGCACTTCTTCAGAAGTTCTTACTTCAAAATCCCTTTGCCAATCAAAAACATGACTCTGAAAGATACAGCCATCCCCCCTACAGCTCCCTTGCTCCCTGTGCCCTTTCCCCAGCCCCTTCAAATGGACTGCAAGTATTAAATGTAGGCTTTATCAAGGGCAATAGTGGAACTCCTACTGTATCAACAGGCCCTGGAATTCCATCTATCCACCATTGTACAGTTCAGATTTTATCAGAGTGACTACTGCTTCCACAGAGCAGAAATGCAAGTATGTAAAACACAATGCTAAGTTTAATGCCTCTTCATGCCCGTGCACAGAACTTCCACAGATCAGGACAGGCACACTCCTAGGTGCAAACAGCATTACGTGTACTTCTCACACTCTGCCAATCGCTCCAACGTGGGCAGCTCAGCCTTCCCATGCTGGCTGGAGTGAGAGCTCTAGGCTGGTAACAACCCAAAGAAACCTCTGCCCAATTGTTACCCTTTTTCTGACTCTGCCATAACTCAATTACAATTTTTTACAAACACATTGTAAAGAACATATTCTACTGGCAACCAAAAAGAAAAAGATGAAGCAGCAGCCCTGTGGCAAAAGCAGAGTCAGGAGATCTGGATACTTTTTCTGGCTTTGCTTTAGGCTTCGTGACTGACCTTGACAAATTGGATATAGACAAAACCCACTCCCTGCTCTGTGCAAAGGGTCCTGCCTGCTTCCCAGGGAGAGTGGCTCTGCTATGACTATGTATGGTCCGAGCAAAGACACACATGGATGTGCATGTACACACAGAAATACAAACACTTGCACAAGAGGTGAGTCCTGAAATCCAAAATTCCTGTCATTGACACAGAGCAAGACATCAGCTTAATGAGAGTTTGGAAGGAAAATCTGCAGGTCAGATGTTGTAGAGCATTTTGTAGTCCTGATGATGAAGTAACAGACATACACGTTATTGGGTGGCATTCAAAGGCCCTCTTTCCTTGCTCATGTCTCTAAAAGCAAGGAAAATATCACCTACATTATAGGATGGATTTCGGGGCTGAGCTGGCAAATATTTATGAGAGCCATAAAGTTTAGAAGTCTAGTTTAGTCTTTCCACTTTAGAAAGACAAAATGTTACTGCTAGGCTGCCAGATCCACAGATATGCCAAGTTTCTACAAATCCCACCAGACCCAACTTTTTTTCTACAGAGGTTCGCATTTTTTCTGTTAAAAAAAAAAAAACACACAAAAAAAAAAAAAAAAAACAACAGAAATAGGTTTGGTTTTAAACCACCTACATACTGAATATACAGAAGTAATTTCTTGTTTTTCATTCATAATTAGATCTACTCATGACTACACCAAGATCTTCTTTATAAACTTAAAAGGGATTATGCAGAGTAACTACTGGATACACAAAGAATGTTTTGATAGCCCAGGCTTCCACCCTTCATCAACAAATGAGCCAAGCATCAAGCTGGTATGAAAATACAGTGCTGTAACACTGTATGGGTGTCTGATGGCACCAGGTGAGATCTGCCAGCAGCAGCCTCAGACCCCTGCCAGGTGTGAGCTTCCTTCTGTAACACACACCATCCTCTGGGCTGAGGAAGCCCAAGAAAAGGAACGACATGCTTTGGCAGATGGCCCAAGGACAGAACCCTGAACATGGATGCCCATTGCTGGACTACGCTGGCCTGTGTCCCTTCCCCTGGCTGTGAGTGGGCAGTGGGGTCTGTCCCTTTCCCCAGCTAAGGGCTGGTTCTGCAGGGAGATCTGCCCTTTCTCCAGCCACTCTGCAGCACCATCCCCTCTGCACCACGGCGCTCCACAAAACCTGAGCTCCCCACCACACCACATCTCCTGCCACGCCAGGGGGGCCACAGCTCCCTGAGGGACTCTTTATAGAATCAAAATCAGAGACTTTTAAGGGGTTGAAAGAACACAGTGCCAACCCCCTGCCATGGGCAGGGACATCTCCCACTAGACCAGGTTGCTCAAAGCCCTATCCAGGCTGGGCTTCAACACTTGCAGGGATGGGGCATCCATAGTTTCTCTGAGTAACCTGTTCTTGTGCCTAACCACCCTCACGGTAAAAAAAAAATCTTGCTAATATCTAATCCAATTTTCCCCTCTTTCAGTCTGTACCCATTACTGTTTGTCCTATCACTACAGCTCATCATGGAGCGTCCCTCTCTAGCTTCCCTGTAGCCCCTCTCAGATACTGGAAGGTTGCTGAGGTCCCCACACCACCTTCTCTTCTCCAGGCTGAACAGCCCCAACTTTCTCGATCTGTGTTGCGGAAATGCTCCAGTCCTCTTATCAACTTCAAGGTCCCCTCTGGACTTGCTCCAACAGTTCCAGGTCCTCCTTGTGTTGGGGACACCAGAACTGGATGCAGTGCTCCAGGCGGGGTCTCACAAAAGCGAACCCTGCTCCAAGCTGTGCCGCCCCGGGGCCGCTCCGATCCCCGGAGTACAGCGGGGCCGGCACGGAGGGCAGGGCCGGTCCCCGGGAGGGCAGGGGCCGATCCCCCGAGGACAGCGGGGCCGGCACGGAGGGCAGGGCCGGTCCCCGGGAGGGCAGGGGCCGATCCCCCGAGGACAGCGGGGCCGGCACGGAGGGCAGGGCCGGTCCCCGGGAGGGCAGGGGCCGATCCCCCGAGGACAGCGGGGCCGGCACGGAGGGCAGGGCCGGTCCCCGGGAGGGCAGGGGCCGATCCCCCGAGGACAGCGGGGCCGGCACGGAGGGCAGGGCCGGTCCCGGCCCCGAGGCCCCCGCACACGCCGGGCGGGGGGCGGGACCTTCCGGTTCATGTCGGCGCTGGGCTGGCGCGGAGGAGCAGCGCGGCCATCTTGCCTCGTCCGGGAGCAGCGGCGGGGCGGGCGGGCGGGGGGCAGGCAGGGAGGGAGGGAGCGGCGGGCGGGTACCCACCGAGCGTCCGCAGCCCGTGGGGCGCCGGCCTTCTCGGAGCCTGGGGCGGGCCGCGATGCGAGCGGCGGCGCGGTGAAGCGGGGCCGCGGCGGGGGAAGGAGAGGGCAGCCCCCCGGGCGGCGGGCCTGCGCTAGCCGTGCCCCGGCGGCAGCGGAGAGAAGCCGGGCTGCGCGGCGCCCCGCTGCCGCCTCCTCCCGCCCGCCCTGCGCTCACCCCCTCCCCCCCGGAGCCGCTCCCTCGCCGCCTCCCTTTCCCCGGCTCCATCCCTTCCCTCGGCTCCATCCCCTCCCCGCTGGATGAGGCGGCCCCCTGCCCGCTGCTGACCCCTGCGGACCCCGGCTGTAGGATGAGCCCGAAGGACTCGGAGGGGGCGAGGCCGCTCCGCTCCCTGAGGAGGATCTAGTGGGGGGGCACCGACGCGACGCCGCCCCCCGCCAGGCACCTCGTCCTTCATGGTGGCTCCCTGCGACCACCATCTCGGAGCAGACGCGCAGCCCGGGGCCCGTGTGTGTGTCTGTGCGCGCCGCCGCCGCGGCCGCCCGAGTGAGGGAAAATGTCCACTCGGACTCCATTGCCCACGGTGAACGAGCGCGACACCGAGAATGTGAGTACCGCGGCCGCGGGGGACCCGCCGCACCGCGCCCGGCCCCGCGCCGCCCGGTCCCGCCGCGCGGGCATCGCCCCGCGGGGCGCTGTCAGCAACCGCCCGCCGCCTGTACGCTGCCCAAATTGCCGATTTATTCTGAATTGATTATTTTTTTAACCCCTCCACAGCACGGTTCGCCGGCTCCGTGGCGTTTGCGGGCATCCCTCCCCCTCCCAAACCCGGTGTCCTCTCTTTAATTCCCTCTGTATTATTTGAGTGTCGCAGGCTGCGAGGATCGGGTTGGTTATGTCGCTAACGGGGATCCACGGTGGGGAGGGGAGTGCTGGGGGGGTGCTGCCTTCTCCTGATATGCAAAGTTACTGCTAAAGCACCCCAATAAACCTCTAGTAAACAGATGGGAATAATTCAGCTTGGCTAGGGGTGGGCTAGGTGACCTAGATAATAGGCCTCTTCCCTGCTTAATTTGCAGGGTTCTGGATGGTAATGACGCTGTTAGGCTAGTCACCTGTTCAGATGACATTAAAAGGGTTTCTTTATTGGAATTACCCTTTGCGCAAGGGAGCCTGTTCCCTTCACACCGAATGCCCCCCCCCCCCCTTTTTTCTTTTACCTTGACAAAGCCAAGGTTTAGGAATTGACATTTTATTTACAAAATTAAGTCAGTCACAAAGGTCGAATGCTAGAGGAAGAAAGAACAAAAAAAAAAAAACTAGTCCTACCACATGAGCGTATAGCAACAAACGAAGCTCTGTAGGAGACTCCCTTTCTGCAGATAGAAACTGTGTTTCTCCTAAGTTAAAACTTACTTGATCCTGGTGTATCCTGTCTAACCATTTTTCTGCATAGGTTCTGACATGTCTCCAAATGATAAACAGAAGGGAGTTGTCACTCACTGTAGTCTAAAATGAGTTGATCGGTGAACTTTGTATTCAGCTTTTTGTAAAGGCTATCTGATATTCTTTACAAGACAGATGCTAAGCTTGATGGAGGAGGCGGGTTTTTTTGGTTTTTTTGTTTGTTTTGTTTTTTGTTTTTTTTTTTTTTTTTTGTTTTTTTTTTTGGTTTTTTTTTTTTTTTTGCGAGGGCTTCTTATGTTTTGGACAGGCATAAAAGGTGGAAACTTTGGTTAAAGATCAGGAAAAGCTGTTGGATTGTTCCAGACCATAAATAGTCCGAGAAAAGTGATGGTAGCCCCATTGTTTAAAACAAGACCAGACAAAGCGTTAGAAAACATGCTGCATGGAACAATTACTGCATTACTAGGGATTTAGATTTTATTGACATAATAGGCACTTCTAACTTCTGTGATCTTTATTTGCTTTAGCACTACATGCAACCTGCAGGCTAAGGGCTGTATTGAGCAAAAAGCCAACTAAGCATATTTGGTTGTAAAATCTCAATGAGCTTCCTGTCTTGTGGAAGAAAATAATTAAAATATTATGCAGCCCTTCCTATGCCATGGGGAGAGTTGAAGTTGAAACATACTCTACAAAATACTGTGCAGAGTTTATTTGGATGATTGTTTTAGTCTATACCAAACCCACCTGGGGTTTTCAAGCTCCATGTGAATGTATGGAGGCCACATAGTAAATCATTTTAGAAAGTGTTCAGATCAGATTCCCCAATTAATTCAAACTTTACTGTGGATAACTTAACAGTGGAAAGACCTAATAATGTGCTCAAGGAAACATAATTATTCATAAGCTGTGTGTTCTAGCACTTGAAGTTAGGTTTTTACATGTCTTCCACTTAAGGTGCCTTGTTCTCACGTCAAAATATTGGTCTAACACTTCTGTTTAGTTATCTTCATAATTTGACATACATGGATTGTCTTGCTTGCAGATAAATTGCCTTAGGTTTAGAATAAGGCATATTTTTCAACTGCTGTATTCTGTGCCAGTGTCCACAGAAATAGCTGTAGGTAGTGATATTGACAGGGAGTGATTAATCCAAGTACTTGCCAGATCCAGTGAGCCAAGCCCCCCACCCAGTACAATACCATATTCCTCAGGAAGCTCTCTGATGTTTTGGCCATCAGCTATCTAGAAATTTACCAAACTATTTTGTTATGCCTTAAAAACTAAATTTAAATCTGACATTTAGTCTGTCTGAATTACCCCTACAGCTGTGCAATACCAAATGCAATAATTTTGATACTTCAGCTAACTGTTCTTTACCCCAAATCTGGATGTGTTATGTTGGCAGGTAAATTGAGCCTTGGTTCATTCTCTTTCACATAAGAGAAGTCTAATTATTTAATATTCAGAGGACTGTTTGAAGAGGCTTAGGAGGTGCTAAGGTATTCAGCTAGACTTTGGGCCATGGTTGTGGACCCCATTAATGCCTTTTCTCAGCTTGGAAGGTTACCACTGCTGACAAAGGCTTGGCTGGTGTTGAATCTGGTGGAAGTGTGCTGATCATAGCTTATCCATGCCTATACTTGCAGTTTTGAAAATGAAGTTAGCCTCCAGAATGACAGTGAGTGTAAATTACCATTGTCTGTGCTTGCAGTTAACCACGTTCAGCAGTTGGCAGGTCCTGTTGAATAAAAAAGTGTAATTGCCAGTACTTGATTTTTATTTTTTTTTCCTAAGGCTTCTTATCAAGACATGCTGAAGTGGAAATACTGTCACAGTGATTTTCCCCAAAAGCTACTCAGAGCTACCAAGCCTTTAGTGCCTTTGAGATTAAAGAATTTGGCTCCGAGTCACCTGGTTTTGAGAGGAAAGGCATCCCAGATGACCTGTGATCATAGGAACTTCACACTTGGACAGTTGGAAGCTGGCTGTTGGCCTGCAATGAGCTGGCTCCTCACCACAGAGGCAGAGCAGCTCCTCTCTGGCCATGTCTTGTGCAGCAGTGGCTGCCAGCTGCTTAGGGGACAGAAGTGTAGGACAGGATCAGATCTTCTGTCTTTTTTCAAAATATGTCCTGCACGTGAGAAAGAAAGCAACAGAGACAGCAGAGACCTCCTTCATGTAAATCTGGGAGACAGGATAGACACAGAAGAAGGACTTTAGATGACAGAAGAATGAGTAAGCCTGTTTTACTAGTGATGAGAAGGAAGGGAGAGAAGATGGAGGAGAATAGTGTGGAAACACAGTGGAAGACAAAAGATGAGAGGAGTCACAGAGGAATGTGCATATGGCAGGATGGAGGACAACCAGTGACAAAGAAATAGGAGCAGAAGGAACAAGATTGTGAGGAGTAGGACAACTATTCATTAAAAAATATTCAAAGAGTGGGAAGATGATAGCAAACTATAGATGGAAACAAGGAAATACAGGTGGTATGGAGGTTGGAAGATTACTTTTTTTAACAGCATGAAATAGAAAAGAAAAATCTTGGATTAAAGAGTTTAATTAAAACCTCTGTTCACTGCACAGCTGTGGTTTTTTTGGGGGAAAAAGGGTAACTGTTTTGAATGTGTTGGTTCTGCAGGCAAATCTGAATTAAAAATTTAAGTAATTTGAGGAAAAGCAAGACTAAAATATACTCTTATCTCCATGACTGTGCCTAATGTGAAAAATTTGCTATTGAAAAATACCAGCATGATGGCAACTGTGCTTGCACAAAAGGATTTTGTGCAGCAGAAGTACCACCTTTTTTTTTTTTTTTTTCTTTTCTTTTAAAAAGATTTAGTAAAGGCAGGGTTAGGTTTAAAATACAAACCTAACCTAGTTAGGTTTAGGGTTAAAATACAAAAATGTATTTTAAGATACTGGGAAAGTTAGTGCAGTATGTCTTGGTTTATTACCAATTAACTATGAAATGCATTAGAGCATTTGCAGACAATATGCAAGCTTGCATTGTTCTATATATTATTTATCAGTCTTCTCCTATTACAGATAGATCTGTAATTTGAATGCTTTCTTCCGTAGCATGAAATCCTGTGGGTTCTTTTAAAGAAGGGAACTGAGGAGGGAAGTGTTCCTGTGGCCAAGAGTTCTGACAGATTTTCTTCTACAGGACCATCTACACTATTCCATATTTTTCACCAGTTGTAATAAATATTCTGGTTTGAATTAAAGTGGGCGAAGATGGCAAAATAACTAGAAATAAAAAATATTTTAGGAATTCACCTGGCATGTATTTTTTAGTGCCAAAATTCCCCAGAGCAGAAAAAAAACCCCGACGCCCAATAGGCCTGGTACTGTGTCCTCAAAAGTACCTGGTGAGGCTGCATGACATTGCGAGTCATCAGCTGCTAGTATTTTCACATTTTTACAGTGAGACATTGAATTCTCAGCTGTGCTGAGCAGCCTGTGCTGTGCTGTTTAATCAGTTGGTTTCAGTCAGCTTGCACTGATGGGAGGCTGCTGGGGGCATCAGCCTCGGGTGCCCCTTCCCACCCGCGGTTTGTGCCAGCACTAATTATCGTGGGGCTGTGAGATGAGTCTGGTCAGTTCTGATCCAACTGGTATAAACCCTTAAGAAAAGTGGAGTTATCCCCATTCTGTGGCTGTAAACAGAATGTCCAGTTCAAATGGGGAAGGGTAGAAATGCTTCCTAGTGTTTTTGGTTTGAATTAAGCCAGTTGTAGCACAGTACCCTACGGCTAGGGTAACTTGAGTTGTGCCACAACTACAAACAGATACATATTTACAACAGTGTAATTTGGGATAGTTTATTCCTGGAAATAAACTTTTCTCCCCCCTTTCTTACATTGTTTCAATAACTCAGAAAAACTAGATTGCAGGACCTTACTCTAGAAAATGTTACATAGTTAGACTTTATTCGTTAGCACCACCAAAGGTGAATTATGTTGTAGTCTTAGAAGTAGCAGTCTGAAAAACAGAACATAGCTACAGGAATTGCTGAAAGAAAATAAATGAGAGTAAATACAGTATTTAGTACACTGAACGTCACAGTCTTCTTCCTAGCTCTTGTTACCCACTCACCTGGTATCCTTACCTGCTCGACTCTCCATTTTAGTTCTAGCCAAAAGATATATTCATGTTGATGTAAGCGGACAGTTCCTGTTGACAGCATATCTCAGGTGACTCAAGTCAAAGGAATTCAAAGAGTGGAGGCATTTGTCTCTCCCAATCTCCATTTCATATGACATATAAGTAGCATGTGTCTGCAACTTCCTCTTCTCCTCAGTCAAGTAATGCTGCCTCATGGGTGTCAGCCAGATCAAAAATGGAGGTCACTTTTTTTTTTAGGCTCATGGCATATCAAGGTTGGCTCTGCTTAGCGTGGAGATCATCTGCTGCTAAAATGTTTTAGAACATAACGATAAATAAGTGTGTACTGCTCTTAAAACATAAACCTGAAAGATACTGAGCACACCTGTGATGAGGAAGAAACCCTTGTGTTAGGAGGAATTCTTGCCCCATAAAGCAGCAAGTTGCTGAGCTCAATATGTATATATATACATATAAATAGAAATTGATTTTAAAATAAAATTTGCTCCTGCAGGGTTAAAGCCAAAGCAAAGCTTTCTATCTACAAGCTCAATGTGGTTTTTGAAAACCAACTGTGAGGTGGTTGGGTTTTTTTCTTTTTTGTTTAGCATGTAATTACTGACAGTGATGATTCTGGAAACAACTTAGTTGGCAGTATTGTTGATGAAGAATAGAATATGGTTGGCTCTTTAGCTATTATTCCCCAGGCTGATGTCAATAAATATCCATTTTAATCAGCAGTAAAGGAACTTTGGCTGGAAAGATATGATGAATGTCAGATCTTGATAATGTGAAGCAACAAAAGAGCTTTTAAAGAGCTTTTCTAACCGGCACCAGACTTATCTTTTTGATTATATAAGCAGGATTTCTTCACTGTTGTGTTATTCAGTGCTAATCATGGAATTACAGATTCACTCTCTTTCATATGCTGTATAGACCATGAACCAAATACTGCCAAACACATTGCAGAGGCTGTAGTGATTTTCATGGGAGGACTCTTGAGACAGATCCTGCCTTTGCTGAAGACTGTTAGTGCTTTGCTGTCAGCACTTGCCCACTCTGGTCTTCAGGGCACTGCTGCACTTGTCACTAGTAATTCCCACTGCAATTCCCACTGCTGGTCAGTAGCCAGAATTAGGAGTGTGCAAGTGTTGCTTTGGGTAGCAGTGTTCCCTGTGCCAGGTGAAGGTGTTCTGTGTCCCTGCTGTCCACCTCCATTAGGCTGCCTAGTGTAGGGGGTTCCATTGCTGTGCTCATTTTGAGCTGGGTCTGCTGTGTCCTGAGTGTCACTCCTGTTTTTTTCTTTTATTTTGCCTTCCCCACTGAGGTGTGGAGAAACTAGGAATGTGTGTCAGAGGTATAGCTTCCATGTGCTAAAGGCTGTTTACTCTTCAGGTTCCCCCTTTAATCTGGTGGTTTGACAGATCTGACCTAATTAAAAGAGCCACTCGTTTTCATGAATGTCATACCAATTACATGAATGAACACTATGACAGGCTGAGAACTGCGCAGTGAAATCTTCCCCTTTTGACAATGGAAGCATCCCAATTAGTGTTTTCTTTCCCTTAACATCTATATTATATTTCTAGAAGGTCTGCTTGTCTCCCTTGATGAATTCTGACCCTTTCAGTTGTTCCACTCGATTGCAACATCCATAATGGTTGGACTGTAGCCCATATCAGTGAATAAATCTGCCCTCATGGGTTGATAACTTCAGTGCCACTTTAGGTGGATAGCATTTTTCTTCATTGGAGACCCTTTAAAATTTTGTGAAATGGAAGCCATGACTGTTTATCCTTAAGATTGATTATGGAGCAAGCTAGTCTAAAAACTGCCTTTTAATTGTATGTGTTGGAACCAAGTAATTGGTTATGCAAACATCAACATATGCATACTGGGTCTGACAAAACCTACCTCGCTCCATATCCTGATTTGTGCCTTGGTCACTGGTAGGAGGGAAGTAAAATCAGGACGAGTACAGGACATCTTCACCTGATGCGTTCCTGTTTTGTAATCTAGGAAAATCATATAATATATAATACATGATGATTTAGGGAATCCCAGAGCAGTAACTGCACTATAAACAATTGTGGTTGAGTGTTTGCTGTGACACCCTTTGGTGGCTGCCAGAAACGTAAGTCTCTGTTTTGACTTTCCAGTAGAATTCCTTCGTCAGCAGTTGCAGGATGCCCTGCTGTGCTGTTTCAGGGATATCTGTGCTCAGTAAGATGCTACCTCTGTGCATATCCTTAGGGCTACCTTTTTGCTCTTACACTGAGTAGTACTCAGCAGTCTGTGTGTTCTTAAAGATGTTAATGACAATGGGAAATAAAATGCAACACATTGTTGGGAAGGGCTGCAGTGATGTTTTGTATTTGCATGTTTGATTTAATATATTTCTGAGTTTTTTTAAAAAAACAAACTATGGTATGTTTCCTGTTAAGTTTTTCTGTAAATGAGAGTGCTAGTGGGAAGTGCACAGCCAGAAATTACCATTTATTTATATATTGTGTGCCCAGGTTAAGGCAGTGAAGCAATTTAGTGTCTCAAATGTTCATGTCATGGAATGCTTAAATTATTAATATTATAAGGTATAGGCTTTAAGTACAGTTTTTTCTTATTACAATTAAAAAAACTGAATGAAATGAGACTGTCATGACTGTTACTGGTATCACAGCTTTCCAAGAAATTCTATAATATCACTTTGTAGTATTTCATGCAGAGGTTAGGTAACAGCTAAGGTAATAAACATTCCTGGAGACTTCAGTAAGACTAAATTTTATTAGTTCATTTTTGCTGATGATAAGCTAGTTCTCACTATTTGATTAAATAAACACTTTTAAAAAGTTGATGCCATTTGTCCCCCACATTTCAGAAAGAGTTTCCTATTTACTGTAATTAAACATGGATTTTTGCAGGTCTTGGACATTCTGATTTCTTACCATTTTTCAGCTCTTGAATGGATATCAGATTCTGTTTCTTTCAGGTTTTTCCTCAACTTTTGGCACCTTCTTAAGCAGATCAAGTACTTTGATACTAGTCATCCTCTGCCCTGTGTGTTTCTAATTCTCTGAATGTTAAGATATCTGAAACCATACAGATAATGGATAAAACTAACATCTACCAAAAAGAATTTCAGTTGTTGACACCCTCATACTTCATTTGCTTTTTACTTTTTTTCCTTTTCTTTTTTCTTTCTCTTCATGCTAATCATTATCTGGCTATGAAAGGATGTCGGCTCATCATTGGGGGAAGGCTTTTGCGAAAAGGTGGGTTTTGTGTTGTGTTCCAAATGTAGTTGGTCTTGGGTTCAGTCCCTCAGTTGCAGTAAGGTCTCTCACAAATGGAGATGTTTTACTTAATTTCCTTCTGGGTTGAGTAATAATAGGGTGGGGCTGAGGGGAGGAGGAAAATGCTTTGTTTTGGGGTTTTTTTAATGACGAAGGTTGTCCTGTTAGCTTGAAAATGGATGGTGCAAAAAAAGAACAAACATTTCAAGTATTTAAAAGATTCTTAAGTGCAACCTGACGCATGCCAAGATATGGAAGAAAGTGCTTTATTGTCAGGAGTGGATTTCAGGAAACTTCTTTTAAAAGAGGTGGTAACTGGCAAACCTGAAGTTGCACAAAGTACCCAATTTCCTTGCCTCAGTTTCCCTCTACAGTGTAATGGTCTTACTTAACATGAGGACAGATATTTTGGGAATCACTCAGCCCTGGTGAGTTCATTTGCAAGTGTTATTCTTACACAGAAAACACCTCCAGGAAATAGAACTCACCTACCACAATGTATGGAAACTTATTACAAATAAACACATGCTGATTTTATGTTTTTAAGACAAAGCCCGTGTCTTCTTGAAACCATATAAATGCGGACCTGGAAAAGAAGCTTGAAATTGAACAGAGTTTTGAGGGGTCAGTGTAGTGAGGAAGGCAAAATCTGTAGAGTTGAGGGAAAAGACAAATGACATGCATCTCAGTTTGGAAAGCAGAGGATGCTATTGCCATTTCTCTGGGCTGAGATTGGCACTGTTAACCTGTTTGCTGAGGAAACTGTCCTGGGAAGTACTTGAGCACAGCCAGATGCTGTACAAGCCAATGCATGATTTGAGCTTTTATTGGACCACCTATATTTTGCTTTTTGCCTACACCATTTAACTTTCCATCTGCCTATCATGGCTTCTTGAAAATGACTAGGTTGGGAGAAACACTTTCACTCAGTTTTGAGTTTATGCTCTTCATTTCCATATGCAAAAGAAAATCCATGTTGAAATGGACAATCTGTTTTCTGTGGTTTTTAGAAAGCTTGTTGTCTGTTCCTTATAATAATGTAACTGACAGAGGAAGGACTTGCTGATAGATTTATTTATGTAAAGTGGAATATAGTCCAAATTAGATATGGTTGCAAATGGCTGGATTTGTACAGAGTGAAACATGGCTTTGAGCAAATCAGTTGGAGAGAACTGAACTGCTTAGGAACACACAGCTTGATACTTAAAACCCACAGCTGAAAAAGGTCATATTCTTGAAAAGAAATGATCTGGGTTGGGGTGGAAATGCAAACCTCCATACAAGGAGATTGTGTTCAGTTTATCAACCCTAGTCCAAATGAGTTCACAGCTTTTAATGCTGCCCTTCAAATGCAAAGCTAGGAAGCATGAAAAAATTGTAGGACACAAGTAATTTCTCAACAAGAGGACAGTGAAGCTCTCAAGACACAATTACTGGGTGGAATAGAGTTTGTTAGTATAACAGAATCTTTCATTTTCCTGATAGTCCTTATGTGAAGTAGGGTATGAGATCAATTTTGGCTAACCTGTTCTCTGGCTTGCAGCTATGTCATGCCTGATGCCCACATCTCAGCTGCTTCTTAGGCTAGCTCGGGACTAACAGTGTTTTAGTTCAAGCACAAGGCAGCACAACTACTGTGATATCAGTCAGCTGTGTGGTTCAAAAGCTGTTGAATTCAAGTTGTTGAATCTGTCTGCTGGAGAGCCTAAGCTAACAAGCCCTGCTGGGAGGCAGTCTGGTTCCTGCTGAAGCCAGCTTGTGCTGAGTGCCCAGGTGTGGAAGGGCGGTAGTTTAAATAGTTCTGATACACTTCTTTTTCTGAGGAAAGTTATCAACTCACTGAAGTGCAATGTAAGTACTACAGTATTCCTGGGATGCTGTACTTGAACTGAAATGAACCTTCCTATGTATTTCCAAGAAATATCCTTATGGCCCTGTACAGAACATCCTGGTCCCTGATCACCAGGGGTAGCAATGTTAGGAGGATGTTAGCATCTAGAATCAGCAGTTGCTGCTTTTTTCTAGCTGGTCTGAATAATTTGACACTGAAAGGTATGAAAGGAGCTGACAGAGAAGTTCTCTATGTTGTGTGTTGCAAGGTTTGTTAGAAGTCAAAGTTTAGGGAAATACAGAGGATTGGCATTACTGTGCTAGTACACACAGGGGTGACTAAGGTGGCCTGAACAATCAGCACCAGCCTGACATTAAGGACATGCAAAATACTGAAATTGTTAATATAGGATTTCCCAGACTTTAGTAGGTCCTTCAGTTGTTGACTGCTCATCATTCCTTTCCTTGAGAATTACTGATTGATAAACACCCAATTGTTGCAGGTCTCAAGATATTATTGAGAACACTGAATTATTATCAAGCCTTGAATTTTTACTGGATGTTGTTACGGATTGCTTCTTGTTCTTGTGCCAGTTATTAGTGGTTTGGAAAAAACGTGTACTCTTGCTCCTGAAAACTGTAATAAAATTGCTAGACTATGAAATAGGGCAGGATGGGCCTCTCATTAGGAACACTTGATATTCTGCATGAAAAGAAACTTTGCATTTCACTTCAGCCAAATGTGATCATGCATGTAAGGATCCAGGAATGAGAAGCAGTAAATCAGGGTTGGTGTTGGGTGGTCAGGTACAGATGGTCTTCTGCAAAGAGGATTAGTTCTGCCCCTGTGAAATCAGTGGGGTGTTGAACAGAAGATGCAGCCTCTGTGTTTAGTCCTGCTGCACCTACTCCTGGTATGGTAGATCCATGCCTACCATGAGCCCCACAAAAAGATGTTGGAAAAATAGAGGAGGGTTCTCAACAGAAGTACAGGAAGTGTTTCCTTGTCTTTAATCATTCCTACACCAGCCTGTTTAGGGTGCTCAATATACATATCACTGAAGTGAAAAGGTATTGTGATCCTAGAAATTAAGTACCTCTATAGGAAGTGCAAATCTTGTGGCAATTCAGTAGCCAGGCAGTAAGGAGAAGCTAAAGCCAGATTGATACTAAAACATTGTATGGTTTTTAAAATAGTAACTATTGAAGCAATTTTCTAGGAGTTGCCATAGACTCCTATCAGTAGCATTTCTTAAATGAAAGTATTTTTAAAAATAATTTCATCACAATTGTTGCATTCAAACTAACAAATCAAAGAAGCTAAGATGTGAGAGTATATGGTCATATGGTTATGTCAGGCAAGTGAAACTTGCCAAGTGTCATGCAAGCACGGATTTGTTCATTTGTGCCTGTACCATGGTTGTTAGCTCTTGAGGTATGATCTCATCCTCACACTACAGTGATTTGCAGACTGAATGTTGCTGTATGCCAGTTTCCTGGTTGTCCCAAATGGGTTTCAGCAAGAGGAGTAGTAGTAGAAGAGCAAGATCTGGGGTTTCTGGGATGACTATGAATTTAATGTGTCATCTTTGGTGGAGCCAGCTATTTGTTCCACGTTTGGAGGCCCCTAAACATTTCTAACTAATACTTTAATGAGTGTGGTTGGTGTATGGACCTCGACCATGATTTAAGAATGTAAGAGGGCACCTGCTCTTTCATAAACAGGCTATCAGGAAGTGAAAAAATACTTAAATCTTAACCATGTGATCTAATGAGTAAAGACTGTTATAGATAATATATGACCATTCCTTTTTGCAATCAGTAGCTGTTCAGGGAAATGAGAGTGAAAGAAACTTGAAAGATTGCAGTGTCTCAAATCTCTGTAACTGGCTTTCAGGTTATCAATATTCAAGGTTTCAGTACATTAGGTAAGATTTCTTCCCTTGTTCTCCAGGTCATCCTGGGTGTTTTCAGTCATGTGGGTCTGTAGGAACACAAGTTTAGTACCACAGAAAAGAAAAAAAAACCTTTTTTAAAATTAGTATAAGTTGCCAATAAGGGTTAACGATTTGTGATCTTAGAAAATCTGTATTTGTGTTTCCTTTCCAAAGGCTTTCTGCACTAGTTATGCACAGTAATGCAAATGGGAGATAATATTAAACAGCTCCATATTTTGTACCTGATCTGGCAGTCTATGTAAGTTACTTAGAAATGCTCAGTTGTTGCTGCAGTGCACATGATGTTCCACTGTCTTGACCAGGTGATGAGGTGAACGTTGTGTCATGTGAACTGGGCACCACTTTATTGCCCCCATCAGAACAAAGTCCAGTGTGAGTGTGAAGTTTCAGTTGGGTCCTTTGAAGGTTTCTTCAAAGGCATTGCTGATGTTTTTGAATGTTGTATGCTTCTCATCACTAATGTGTTTTGTCTTTATTCCTCAGCCTTACCGTGTATGTTTTTGTTGCAGCACACGTCCCATGGAGACGGACGGCAGGAAGTTTCCTCTCGAACTGGGCGCTCTGGAGCTCGCTGCAGGAACTCCATAGCCTCCTGTGCTGATGAGCAGCCGCATATTGGAAATTACAGACTCCTTAAAACTATTGGAAAGGGGAATTTTGCAAAAGTGAAACTGGCAAGGCACATCCTAACTGGCAGAGAGGTAAAGTGGTATGGGTGTAAACAGCAGTGAGTTGCTCTAGGTGTGAGGGTGTTCTTGGAATAGCATCATCTAAGTCGGTGAACATAGAGCACATTTTACTAGAGAGATTGCCACTGATGTAGAAAAAAGCAGAAATTGAAAACTATTTTTTTAGTAACGATTACAAAACAATTTCTCTTGGAAATGGTTTAATAAACTTGTATTTTTGGCAAGTCTCTGTCCAGCTGAAGTATGTTAAAGTTTGCTACTAATATTATTGGATAAATCCTCCATTTTTAAAAACCAGATCAATATACAGCAATTAAATAAGCTTGTTGGAAAGACTGCCTCTTAGTGTCTCTATACTGCAGTTATTGGAGGCGAAGTCGGGCATGAGAACTAAATGCTGTCTTAATTATGTTCCAAGTAGCCCAAATGCAGTATTTTCTTGCCAGAGCCATGTATCTCCCAGGAATCCTAGGGTGGATCATCCCATGGTGTCTGCAGTGCTGGGTGGCTTTGGGAGGATGCTTCAGTTTGTTCAGGGATAGTCTGTGTCAGTGACAGTTTGCTCAATGTGTGCAGTATAGACCAGCTTTCTTTTGCATCTCTTCTTGGAGTCGAACTCAGCTCCGTATTCAGTTTCTGCATGCCACTGCAATGTAATTAATCACTTGCTCTTAATGGTGGTTCTGATTTGGTGAGCTATAGTCCTGTCTGCTTGTTAAAAGAACGTGTTTCTTAGTGCTGTTTTATTAAAAGCAACTTTGAAGTACTGAAAGAGGGAGAAGCACCTTGCTAACCTTTTCTTGCCAAACCTGTCTGATGAAGTAAATGTTTGCTGATACCAGCAAGGACTTTTACAGAAGCTGTGTTGCTGACTGCAGTGCTTTAAGGGAATTTCTCTTCTGAGCTAATACAGGGTTTAGTAGCAGGAACAGAGGGAAAAAGAGGGGAGACATTGTTTTGCAAGAGCTGTTGAGATAGATTTTTTTTTTTTTTTTTTGACTAACAGTTCCCATTGTTTTCTGATGTTAAAGTTAGTTCTCATTTGTAGACAAAGTTTTTGGTTAATTCCTTTCCACTTAAGTTCCCTCCTTTTTTTTACTGATACTTAAGATGGGATATGCAAGCACTTGGTTAATATTTCTTTGCTATTGTTATAGGTTTAGAACTTGGAGATAGATATGTGTCACACTTTGAAAAAAGTGAAGTACATTTTTCTTTACTTGCAGATAACTGTGTTGACCCCTGGTTCATCATTTTTGTTTGAAATTTCAACAAATAAAGGGAACAGTGTAAAATTTTTAGCTAAATTTGGAAAGGTTTGAATATTAAGTTTCTTCCACTCTCACAGAATTTATGTAGTTCGATCAATTCAGAGCATAAATACTTTCTGGGTTGTGACCATTGGAATGAGAGTTATTCCTTAGAAGGGAACAATTAAACTAATTTTATAGGAATATCTTCAAGATATTTAATTTTTTTTTTTTTAGGAGGGAGAAGAGTAAAATTTCTCTTCTTGCTAGATAAACTGTACAACATTGATAATTTTAGATGTCTGTGACCAGAATTATTTCCAATATTTTGGATAGCAATTTCCCCAATGTCATTACTTCACCCTTGCCCTTAGAGAAGTATTTATCTGATCAATCTTCAGATTGTGCTAGCCTTTCTCGTGGCTGTTAAATTGATGTGTTTTGCTTGTGATCAGCAGCAGCACCAACCTTGTATGTTGAATCTCAGTTTCATTGCTAACTCATCTCCAAGGTTGTTTAAATTGGTTTTCCAATTTGTATTTGATGGTGCCTCTTAACTCCTTCAACAGTCTTAAACATTATGCTTTGACATCCTGTGCCAAGGCCACTGATACAGATATTAAACAAGACTGGTCCCAAAATTTTGTCCTTGAAAAACTCTTACTCATTTATTTCCAACCTAATATCTCTTTAGCCTCTTTTTTTAGGAAACAAACAAACAAACAAAAACAACTCTGTGCACTTTTCAGCTTATCTAGGTGAAAAATTTCCATTCATCCTCTTAGATGAGGCTTTTCATTAGTCCAGGTAGTCATATCTTGTGTGTTTCCATAGGGTACAGTTAACTGTAGGAAAATATGTTGAATTTAAACCTTCTCTTTCCTTGTTTTTTCCCTGCCAGTTTTGAGATCAGGAATTTTATGATGAATTGGAAAAAAAATGTCTGCTCATTTCTAAACCCTGCTGTGCTGTTCTGTTCTTGGTAGATGCTAGGAACCTGTGCTGCAAGAATGCTTTTTTTTCTTTCTCCTTTGAAAACCTGCCTCTTGTAAGAGTTCCAGGGTCATATTCTCAGCCTGGCCTCAGCCAGATGGCACTTAGCTTTCTGAATTTGTGATTTCCTGCTTTACACACTTTCTCCTGCAGCCTGTTCTGTCTTTGCTTCTGTTCTTTTTTCCATCTTATGTACCAAAACCTAAACTAAATGCTTAGTTTGGGAGTTACACTTAAATGAGTTTTCAGCTCTGCTAAATGAGTTTTCATCTCTGCAGCAATGTTCTTGCTGTATTTGAACCACACTTATCTTTTCCTTGTTATCTGTGTCTCTGTTCTGAATGTCCTTTTAAGTGACCATGTCAGGTTCACTTTTTGGCAATTCCTTCTTTATATCTCTGTGCTGAGTAGCTTCCAAATCCTGAAGCAGATCAGCACTTTTCTGTCACTTCCTGGGAGGAGGATATGTTTGTTTAAGCATTCTTTTAGAGTAGTTGCTCATCTCCTTGCATCTGGAGTCCTTCCCTGGGAATTTTCCTGTTGCTTGAGATGAAGATTTCATATTTCCAACTGGAAGTTGGAAATTCTAGGACTCTTTTTCATTTCCATTTTTAGTGTGTCTGCAGGATGCATAATGAGTGCCCATCTTCAAATTACTGAAAGGAAGAAATGTTTAGCCCTTCAGGGGATGATCAGAACATCAGCCTAATTTGGGGGGGTTGAATTGTCTTGCAAGGAGCGTGTGGCCAGAGATCAGCATCACTGCATTAGGGCTGGTGCTTGGACACACCATCCTTCTTGGTCCTCTGCCTAGGAGAGTGTTATTTGTAGGCTGTCTGCCCTTTTGAAACCACAAGTCTTCACTGTCAATCTGCTTTTCTTAATTCTTTACTGCAATCCATGTATTTTCTGTTGTAGTTTTATCAAAAGGTGTTTCCTCTGACAAGTTTTCTGTACCTGCCAAAATGAATCTAAAATATAAAACTACCTTCTGCTATTATTGAGGTAGCCAAAATTATTATGGACCCTTCTGTTTTTTTAAAGATGTCTTCCGTTAATAGGCAGGGAGCCGAAGTTTCCCAGTGAGGCTGAATTCTTTCAGAACCCATGTCTGACTCCAAGGAATCTATTGTCATCTTCTTTCTGTTCTTCTCTTGGAAAAAGTGAAATTTAAGAGGGAGAAAGCATTCTGAATAGTAGCAGTTTGGACAATTTGCTCAGTGTCCCAAACTCTGATTTCTTTAACTCCCTTATTTCAAATCATGTAGGGGAAATGTTTTAAGTCACATTATTGTGAATGGTGGAAGCAAACTCAGTTTTAATTCTATTAACTATTTCACACAGAATATCATGGCAGTGGTGTAATAGTGTAGGTGGACTTGCATTTTTCCAGCACTGGCCCTAGCTCACAGTACATGAAACCATTCCAAATGCACTTTATGTAAAGAGAGCAAAGGTTCTGCTTTGAAAGGCAATTTAATGTTTTGTTAACTGTACTTAGAAAATTCTCCATTTAACTTTCTCAGGCTTGTCAGAACTGTTCTTGAGGGCAGGCTGCCTTTGGCTGTGATTTGGAGACCTTATCAAGGCACCTGAAGTTGTTCCCTGTTCTGATGATGGGTTCAAGCTCTCACAACCCAACCCGTGTTAACACATTGTACTCTCAGTGTTCATGTGGATAGGAATTCTCTAAATTCATCCTGCCTTTAGGGCTATAATTAGTGCACTGAACAGGCCTGAGAGTCTGTCTTTTGGAAAACTGAGATCTGTACCTTCCCTGCATCTCCAGGGCTGAATTTGTTTGACAGTGTCAGAGACCTTTCTGGTGATCTGGCACCAAGTGCACGCTGAGGTGAGCTGGTTTTGCAGTAACATGGCACCTTAAGGCTTGATGGGTTGAAAAAAGTTTACATCTTTTAAAGATTGACCAGAATGGTACAGTCCAGAACAAAAATGCAAACTTTTCTGCGTGGAATGTGCTTACTAAGTGAACAGCTATGGGTAGTCTTGGGGCACCAGGTCACTTTCAAATAACTTTATCTTCTGTTGACAAAGGCAGTGCTCGCTACATCCAGCATTATAAGAGTCCAGCATTATAATCCAGAAGTACAAGAGATTACAGGAAGCGAGTAACTTTGAACTATTGTCACAAAGTTAACAACAGGCAAAAAGGTAGAGATAAAAATCTTTCTTGGTTTCGTACACAGCTGCTAATATAAAAATACCTGTTGCTTAATGTCTTTCTCTCTTGTTTGTATTTTGAAGTGATTTCTCAAGGTTTTGCAATGGAATTTTGCCTCAGGAAATAGTGATCTATAATTTCAGTAGCTTGCCTTAGAAGAAAACACTCCCCAGAGTAAAAGCATTCTTAGATGGCTTCTCAGTCATGTCTCATCGTATCTTGCAGCTAGAAGAGCTCAAAATAAATCTTGAATATCAGTTTCAGAAAACACCATATCCATTATATAATTCTGTGATGCACCCAAGCGTTGAACACTGTTCCCCTCTTACCCTCTCCATCGTGACAATCCATCCCTGTGTTTTTGCACTTGAATGTAGGGATATAAATTGGCTTTGATATAAGATATTCTTTATTCCATATGTCACCAACCCCAAGTTAATGAGGTGACAAAGATAGCTCAAAGTGATGCAGAGAAATGGGAGCTGTGGCATGGGAAGGAGCAGCATCTACTGTTTGAGCCAAAAATTGAAGTGGAGTTGAAAGCCTTTGCTTTGCACCAGGGAGGTATTATAATCAGCTGAGTTGCAGCACCTTGCCTCTTTAAGAGGCACCATCTCCTTCTGTAGAGCTTATTCTGGTATGTTTAGTCTCTAATTTAGAAAGGAAAAATACCAATTGGTGTGTAATTCTAGGAAGATTCTCATTTCTTGTTCTACTTCGTCCAGTATCCAAACTGCATTGCACTGAAGTTTCTGTTGCCTATTCATTGCTTCAAATCTTCAGGGTCTGAGTAGTTAGCATGGTATGGAATTTCTCTTCTGCTTATTATGTGAAATTTTTATTTTGTTCTTTAATATTTCTGTGCAGCATTTACTTAAAAGAAGAGAACAAGTAAAGTAATGTACTTACCCAAAGTGTTGTACTACGGCCAACGTGTTTTTGTTGATTTCCAAGTGATACTTTTTTAATACCCATCAGGGAGGAAATTGACACAAATATTTAGTGAATTTCCAAAGATGAATTTACTTCTTGCCAAATTTGTGTGGAAATGCTTTCAATATGCTCTGAAATCTCTGCTTTTAGAAACTGCCAATGCCCAGTCACTACTGTGTAATCTGTTGTGTAATTTTACTGTGTAAATATTATCTGTAGGCGCACTGCTCTCTATCGGGGCACTGTCTGCTGTTGGAGCTTCCACTGTCATGAGGTCTTAATGTCAAGTCAAAGACTCAGCAAGCTTCTCATCTTAATATCCTTAAAATACCAGTTTTTTTTCCATTCCTGCTTCTAGTTTAAATACAATAATATAATTTGCAGAAGGAACTTAAGAGTTTTTTGTGTAATTTTCATGTTTTCCATGTCTGTTACTGGATTTGAGCATGTTGTAATAACGTGGTATTGTTCCTATGGAAAATACTGATCATGAACTCTTCCTTTAGGTTGCCATAAAAATAATTGACAAAACACAGCTGAACCCAACTAGTCTACAAAAGGTATGTTTTTACCTTTAATCTTTCAACTGTATTATGACTTGTTCGCTTCCTCACCTCCTTCCATTAACCCTGAATGCCTATGCTGGAGAATCTGAAGCATTGCATACCTTTGCACACGTCTGACCACTGTATTTAATAACTGGTTTTGTAACAGATACTTCTGACAACCCTGCAGTTGTTCAAGCTGAACTCATACAGAACTGTAAACTGAGAAAACAGTGGTATTTGCCACTTCCTTTGTCTTCCAAGCAGAGCTGACTCTGTAGAGAGGACGTCTGTGGTTTGGTGTCATGCCCCCATGTCTCCTTTGTGCCAGTTGCTTTCTTGAACTTAGAAATGCAAAACTTATGTTCTGCCCTCTTAAACTGTCCTTGAAAATACTGCCTGTGGACTGAAGGCCAGGCAGTATCTGTGCCTTTCATGTAGCTTGCAGCAGGAGCAGTGATGCAGTTGTATGAAACAAATTGGGCCATGGCTATTCTGGTTTCTTCCTTCTAGCTCTGAATGTTTAATGTGCTGTTACAGTTGTATCACCTTATCTTTTTAGTACAGAGTGATAAACCCTGCTCTTTCATTAAGCAACCCAGTCTGTTTGGGAGTCCGTGCAGGAAGTGCATTTAAATGTTACTTTTACTTGGGACTTCTCTAACTCTGTCCTTTTAAGTTCTGCAGTCAAAGGCTTTTTGTTTACTTTTGAGTACTTTGATAAAACCCCTTGAAATATTTCTGTTTGAACAAGAGAATACACAGGATTTACCTGCAAACAAAATGAAAGAGAGTAACTAGAGTAAACTGGAGAATATACACATTTGTATTTTATGGAAATACTAAAAAGATCATGTGACTAGATTTTTTATCAAGAATAATGGTGCAAAAGTAAATTGGAAAAACGCACAAGTTCTTACATTTTATGGTTTAGTTGAGAGGCAAAGAATAACCTGTAGAAGAAAGGCTCCGTCATCCGAGCAGGTGGCAGCTTTGTATGACTCTGTAGACAGGGTAAAAGTAGATAATCTGGTTCCATTTTTCTCAGAATTTTTCTCAGTTTAGTCCCTGAGGTTATTGGTGGTTTCTGAGTAAGCAAGGTGAAAATAAAGTGCAAATTAGTTAATGTGATGGATTAGAAAAAGTTGATTTCTGTGGCAGATTGCAACTTGGAATACCTAAATAAAAATGGTTGAATGCTTGAAATACTTGAAAAAGTGAAACAAAAACTGTGTGATTAAAAGGGGAAATATCAGGGCGTGGGAAGAATGGTCAGTGAGAGCTAAAGAGGCCATGTTTTCAGTTAAAAATGTAAAATCATAGTCCTTCAAATGGTATTACTTGAGATTGGGCTGTAATGCCAGTTTGAGCTCATATTGAGGTACAATATAAACCTTTTACAAGTCACAGATGTTCAGTTGGAAAAGCCACAGAGTGTGCATGATGGGCCTTTGATTACTGGGTTTCAGCTGGGTCATGGCTCCATCTCTGTTGTAATTTAATTTTTACTTAAAATTTATAAAATTAGATTAGGAAGTGTGATTTGTAGTGTGGTCTTGTGTACCACTGGATTTCTTAACTGGGAGTCTGGAAGAATAGTACCAAAATAGCAGGGCAGATATCAGATCAAATTTGTGGAGTGAAATTGCTAATGTGCTCTCATCTCTAAGCTCATTTGTTATACGAGCACAAAAAGATTTTCGTAAGGTGTATCAGTTTTCAATTCAAAAACTGAAAGCAGTTTTATTAAAATTAAATGCCTGCTTGCCATAGGAAGCAGAGTGAATGGACAACATACAACTTGCCAGCTTTGCCTGACCAAGGCTTTTTATTTTGCAAGCCTTTGCCCCCTTCCCCCCAGCACTGCCGGCAGTGCCGCAGCCTCGGTGCCTTTGGAGCCAACTGCACGCGCGACCCGTGGATGCGGGGGAGGCTAAGATGGAAGTGCTTCTGATCTTGCACTTCTGGAGAGAGAGATAAAATATTTGAGGTATGGTGGGGAGGGAAGGGCTGTGCCCAGAAGAGGGTGTGGTGTACAGCGTCTCAGCTGCGGTGTAGCTGCATGCCCGAGTCATCCTTAGGTGGGGAAACAAATGGTGATTAAAGGCTGCCAGTTCTGATTTCTTTGTGTTCCATCTTGCACATCGATACTTCAGCTGCCAGGAAGAAGTTAACCTTGTTAAGGACTTGCTTTGCTTTCCGGAGCAGTAATTCTTGGTATGCCCTCACTGCAGCCCTGACAGCTCCATACTGATACTCAGCAGCACAGCTCTGAAGGGTCGGGTTTCTTGTCTGCTGCTGAGGAAGTTCTGTGGCAGCCACATGCAGCTACTCTTCACTGTTGTTTTAGGACCTAATTACTGCTCTGCTGCTCTTGCTTAGTGAGGAGGAAGCTGTAACTGGTACTTCCCTGCTTTGAAAGAAAAGGGAATTCTTAGAAGTTTTTTCCCATGTTGGTGGTGTTAGTCATAATCACTGTTCTCCACAAATGGACTTGTGTATGCAATTCCAGTGGATATTGGTCTCACTGCAAACAAGTGCTGATGCTACAAAGTTCACTTCCTCCTAGACAAAAAATAAAATAGTTTGATTTTTTTTTCTTTTGAGTTACCAATGCCATTATATGCAAGGGGTTTTTTTGCAAGCTCATGTAGTAGCACTAAATCATTTCTCATTTTCCTGTTTTAGAACTCGGCTCCTCAGCCAAATATTTTTATTCATTATGTGCAGATGTTTTGCCACTTACTTGGGCAATACTTATTGTTAAAGTGCTTAAGTGTTCTTAAACAACAATTTTAACATGGTTCATGTCCTTTCTGACCATGGGTCAATCAGTGTGTTAAGAATTGCAAGAAAAGGATAAGAATTTTAAATGCTCAGGCTTTTCTGTTTGCAGTGAGTCTTTCTTTCTGTTTGCAAGTTATGCTTAGTTTGAGGCAAACTTGTATTGTGTAAAGGCTTTTTGCTTGAGGCTCTTTATTAGATGTAGGACATATTTCAGTGAGCAGTTACCAGGAGAAGCCTAATACACAGGTCAGGCTTGAGCTGGCTTGGGACAACATCCTGTGAAAAGCCTCCTCCTTTAAGGGAGAAGGTGACCAGGAGAAGTTGGTGCTCTGCAGCTGGCACTGACTCACTTTTTAGCAAACTTTTTCAGCATTTTTAAAATATTTGTTACAGTCTTGTGATAGCTACTGTGGGAGCACTTCTAGTCTGTCTTTTGCTGTGTTCAAAGAGAGTTAGCCTAAAAGAACCAGCTTCCATTGCTGGTGCATTGGGGTTTTTTTATTCAGTACTTTGGCTCACAGCATTAATTAAATGGCATTCTTTTCCTGTATCTGACATGGCTTACACTCAAAGGACCAGACCACAACAAAGCTGAAAGCCATTTGTTTGGCAGACTAAGGATGTTTGTCTTTGCCTGGAAACGTTTGTAGAGCTCCTGTTGACGGAAAATGAGCTGTTCAACAAGCTGGGAGTAGCTTTGGATCTCGGTATTAGAAATTAAACTGATGAGAACTGTTTTCAGTTGTTTGTCTGCCTTTCTAGTTTCATTATGACAAGTAATTTTCTAATACTAAGAAAATAATTTTCTGTATTGAGAACCTTTGTGTTACATTTCCTGATATTACGCCTTGTTCTGTGTTCCTGTGGGCAGGGAACCTCAGAGATGTCAGGTTTTATCACACCTGGCTGTTTGCAATGGATTTTATTGTGTGATTATAGTTACTACATTATTTCCTAGAAGCTGATGCACATAATATTTTGGGGGAATGAAATCTGTAAAACCTTTATCCAGCATACTTTGGGAAAGTTGTACGATGTACATTTATCCCTCTATCAGAAATAGACTGTAATACATAGTACAGTGTCAGGAATTTGCAGATATCCTCATCTGTGTCAATATGCAACATATAACAGATAAATTGACTAAGGGTGCACAATCTAAAGTGCATTTTTCTAACTAAAATTACAGTTTGGTGGTGGTATTGTATCCTGTTCTCAAGTATTTTTATTTTTAATTTCCTCTGAGGCAGAAATAGTCTGTTTTTTAAAAGAGCTTGTTCCTAGTCACCCACTTGAACAAATGGCTCATGAAGTAGAAGCTGCTTTTTGACATGATTCATTCAGGTTAGTAAAGCAGAGTAGTCATTTTGTGGACTACAAAAGCGGAGTGTTTTGGTGAGAGTCTGACCCAGCAGGCTTTATCTGGGTATTGGGGGTGGAAAATATCAGATACCAATTGAGAGTGAATTAAGCAAACTCTCTTCAAAACCATAAAAACTGGTAAGAGACTTTCAGTTATATAAGCTGTGATTAAAAATATTAATGGAGTATTCCGAATATGTTATACACCAGTTTAGCTGAAATGAATGAAAAGCAAGAAAAAATAGCTATAGATTCACTGCTTTTAAATTCCTGATGATCAAGAGAGAGATGATGTAGTCTACCCTCTCTGATTACATATGAAAAAGCTCCAGAAATAACATAGTTTAAAAAAGAAAATAAGGCAATTTTACCTCTCTAGAAGATAAAGAAAACGTGTCCACAGAGGTTTTGAAACTATTTTGCATGGCCAATAATTTACTTGATCAATCAATCGTGATTTCATTTAAGCAGCTTGTCATCTAGCAAAGTGTCAGGCACAGACCTGGATAACAAGATAATTAAAAGCATTTGGAAAACTGTTTTTTCTCTGTTCAGGTAGTGTGCCAATCCCAGCTGGTGCTGTAGCAGGGAGAAGGTCTCCTGGTCAGTGCAGTGAGGATTGCTCCCCAGATGCTGGCATTTGCAGAAATTCTGTGATTCTGAAATATCAGAAAGCAGAGAATGGTTAGAACAGCTGGTCTCCAACTTGTGAATTTGTCCTATTGATTAGTTTAAAACCCACCTCTTGCATTTTCTTTTATTAAAAATCACAAAGGCACAAGGATTTTGTTTTGTTGACTCTTTGGTTGTTTTCTGTTTGTTTCTAATGTTTCACCTTTTTTTTTTCTTTAATTACAAAGTTTCACCTTTTCTTTACTTTTATTGAGTAAATACACCCACAAGTTTTTGAGTTGTTACTAATATGTGTAGACATACCAAATTTCTTCACTTTATCTGAAATCTGACCTAAGCCAAATCTTCCAGCACCACTTTTTTTCTTGATGTAATTAACAATGCTGTTATCCCTATTCTGTATTTACAAAACTCTTGTTTTTTTTTCCTATGTCTGCATTCACTTGGAGCTGTGGACTTCTATTCTGCTTCAGTCTCTTTACATGAAGCTCAAGATGATGTTAGGTTACTAATATTCCTGTAGAAATTTGTGTTCATTTTCTAATAAAACCTCATGATTACTCCCACTTTTTGAAGCATGCTGTTAGAAAATAATTGGCACTGAAGAACATCAGCCCTCTGGAGTCTTGGGCTGGCATGGGTGAGCTGCAAGGGAGAGCAGCTACACACTTGACTGCCATGTAGTGTAGTGCATAAAAAGAGAATTCTTTGGTTTTCTGTATACAAGAATATTTGGGCTTCAAGTTTTTTTGTAATAATATTTTATCTTGGAACTGCTTTTAATTAATCTGCTATTTACCAGCTTTGTTCAAAGCAATGTTTTATAGTGCAGAAACATTACCTGTGGCATTTTTAGTATTACGGTTATGAATTTATGTATATCTTACAATAGTCTTTTGCAGAAGCGTTTTGAGAGGTGATAATAATTTAAACTGTTCAGTCATGACTTTGCTTTCATTTCTATTTGTTGAATGTCACTCCATATTTTCATTAAGTTGCAGAAGGACAGAGTGTGATCTGTGTGACAGACAAAGTTGAAATCTTCAGAAATAGTTACTCAAGCAAAGCCCTCTTCACACGAGTACTGGCAGTGGGGGAGGGACAGACAGGACATGAAACATGACAGTACCTTTACAATCAGTACACTATCTCTGGATTTAGGGCAGGGGATATAATGTCATCCTGCAGCTTGAAACGGGCAGTTGTCCCTCACCACCATCCTGCTGGGGTGGGCTAGAGATGGAGTGCTTTTATATGGGGAAGTTGTGTGTTTTCCGTGATTTTTCTGTTAAATAATTCCTGCACCTTGTGTGTCAGTCAGGGTTAACACCAGTGCTTGCATAAAGGGAAGCAGCACGATGGGGTCAGGAAAACACTGTTTGTGTTCTGTCCTGTTAACTTTGGCGAGAGCGTTCAGCGCGTTGCCCTGTCCGGGCAGGCTCAGGCTGTGTCTGGGATTCAGGCAGGGCAGCTGTGCTGGCAGACCCAGGACTGCTGTGCCTCAGTTGCCTTGCAGCAATACTTCTGAAGGGCTGAGGGGTGGCCTTGTCTTCCCTTCTCTCCTTAGAACTTGCTCCTTGCTGGTGATGTTGGATAACATGGTTTTTGCACAATATAAATAGCTGACTTTTCACCTGTGAGCTGCTGTTGTAGCACAGTAATTCTTGGGCTTTGACAATGTACTGAAGAATGCTGAATTCATACCAGCAATATACTGCAGTGGTCTTTTAAAGGTGTTCTGGTGGGGATTCACAAAAATTTGGAGCTGTACTTCTTGTGAAGGGAGTGAAAGATGTGTGAGATGTACTGGTCAGCAGGAAGCTGCATGGGCCCTCAATGCTCTTCTGACCCCTAAAGTCTGCAAACCACAGGGGCTAAGGTCACTTCTTTCCTGAGCTGTCTAGAGTTCTTCCTGGGTGTTTTCAGGTTTTTGAGGGTTGATTTGTCTGGGAGGGGTGTTAAGCAGGCATTTAACTCTTCCCTTCAATAATTGCTTATTTCATGAACTTCATTGATAATGTTTAATAATGTTTGCCCTTTGTGTTTAAATGACTATATCAAAGTCATCAGTCTTTAAGGAGAACAGTTGTTTATTAGTGATTTCATTAACTTATTTCACGTTTTATGTTCATTTCAGCTCTTTAGAGAAGTAAGAATAATGAAGATCTTAAATCATCCAAATATAGGTATCTTGTTTCTTTCACATAATTTCCATTTTTGGAGAAGTTTCAGCTTTTTCACTGTTAAGATTGTTGTGGCATGAGGTTAAAAGATTATTTTGCACTGGAGTGTGAATTTAAGATAGCAGTAATAAATGGTATTTCAGAACTGTGTGTTTAAAAAAATAAAACAAACATTGTGATCCCTTTGCACAGAACTGTTATTTGCATAGCTAACTGATAAATTTGCTCCTTTTGAGTATAGTATTGATTTCTGACTGAATTCAGGCTCTCATTAAAAATTAGCATATACACCAAAACCAAGAAGTGGTCAAGAGTTTTTTCAAGTTTGTACATTTAAATGATGTGGTACTCCTATGGGACTGTCAGCAGACTGGTAACTGATTTGTCACCACGTGTGTCAGTTCAGTGCACATGCGTGGCTGTTGCTGATGCTCAAATCTGTGCATGTTCTGCTTAGTTTAGTTATTTTCCTGAACATAAAGAAGCAAAGTATTGTTTCTTGAGAACATGTTGTTCTGTATGAGTTGACCAAATGTGTTACAGTATTTTCTATTTAAGAACATTGGACAGAAAGCTTCTTTAGAGTAAATAGTCTGATAGTGGCAGGCAAACAGTTTGGGTATTTTTCCCTCACAGAATTCTGTGGGGTGTTAACATAATGCTTCTGCAGCTAGTTAACTGGTGACTAAATGTCTTTCTTTTCTAGTGAAGCTATTTGAAGTCATTGAAACTGAAAAAACTCTCTATTTAATAATGGAATATGCAAGTGGGGGTAAGTACCTTTTTGCTGCAGTGACACACATAAGCAAATTGCCAAGTGAGAGAAAGCACTTGTTTTCTTGAAAGTTTTGCTTTCTTTTTCAGCAAATATTTATGTCAAGGTAGTGTAAAATATTAAGCAAAATCTTTAATATGCACTGGGACTTGTTTGGTCAACATAAATAATAAATGTAACTTGTAAAACCAGCTTCTAAATTGACTACAACTTAGTAACATTTGCTTTTATTTTCACAACTCAAATTAATTTGGAATCTTATCTTGGCCACTGATTGTTCCTGCCCATAACAAATACTAATGTTCTCAATTTACTGTATTCAGTTCCCTACCTCTGGTGTCCTATTTTGTATAAGATATTTGGTAAAATCATGTTCAGATGAAACATTTCTGTGTTTCTTTAATTATTGCTTTCAAAAGCATGAGCACTGCAACTTCTGTTTTTAGATGTTGATGACATCTTACATATCTTAATCACAGGCCTTCTACTGTCACGAATTGTTAGGCTTAGCCTTATGCCATTTTAGAAAGAGCTTAAATGCTCTTCCTGATTCTAGAGGGGATGGAAAAATGCACATTGTGCAGTGTCAGATATTTTCACCAGAGCCAGAATTAAGGTATTCAGGCTTAAGTTACTCCTTGCTGGCTAGAACTTAATATCATTCAGCTTGTCAGTGTGACCCTTGAGCACCAGCATCTGGGAATCTCAAACAGTTGAGGCTTTTCTTTAGGTTTAAGAAGGATGTAGGCTTTTTTTCAGAGAAAATCAGCATTGAATTCAGACTCTTGCATTAGATTATGTGAAGTTTAATCAATTGCTACAAATAAAGCAAGATTCTCTACCCACCTGTGTTTTCTTCCAGCAGCTTCCTAAATGCTCAGCCAAGTTTTGCTTAAACAGGAACAGAGTGGGTATTATACCATTAAAATATTGACTAGTACAGGTGTTTGGGGAGACATCTCTGTGTTCTTTGATAGCACTAGACTTAAAAGTGAAGTCTTATTGCCATCTAGTGATTGGCTTCTACGAGGTAGAAAGGCCAGTGGTTCTCTAGAGGAGTGAGGACCTTTCCTAGGGTGATAAGGCAGAGGTAAGCACTGTACTGGTCTAAAAGGCCAAGAGCAGTACCTTTTGATGTGCCATGCTGTGCAAGACTGGAGTGGCTGGTAATCACAGTGGCAGGCATCAGATTCCTTATTTTCTCTTTATCAAGGTAGAGGTCATCCTGATGCACATGAACTCTGGCTGCAGGATGAAAGACATTATTGCTACAGCTGCAACTCTTCACATAAATTTGGGATAATTCTTTCCCTGGTGTCTTTTTCCCTGAATTATGAAGAAATGTTCAGGTTTGCTGCTTCAAGGTTTTTTAAGAAACAGCTGTGAAATACAGCTGGGAGAGTTATCTGAGTTGAGTATTAAAGAATACACTGCAAAGGGAAGACTATTTTATGGGAAGTGCTGACATTCCCTCAGATAGCTCAGTGGTTACCTTCCCTGCAGTGTGACTCCTTTTTTATTACAATCTGGTGGAGTTGCATCTTTAAAAAAAAAAAAAAGATATTACTCAGCTCTTCCCATGTGAGGTGGCTGTCTACAAAACCATGTTTCCTTGCTCAGTAGGGAATGTTTAAATATTTGAAACCACTTCTGAAGTTTTTATGGTTTTTGTATACTACTGAGCATTTTTTAAAACTGTTAGTAGTTCTTATGTAAATGACTGTTGGTTTCTAGTAAAGAAAATCTCCCATGCTTTCACAAACATGTCAGTGCTTCATTGGCCAGTGGCTTGCACCTAAAGCTCAAACATTGTAGTCTGTATTGACATGCTCTAAAATGACTGCATTGATTAAAGAGGGGGAAAACTGAAACACAGTAGATCCTCAGTAATCTTTAGTCATCCACAGCTGTGCAACAGTGGCCTTGTTCAGTGTACTTTACAGGTATGATGGTTGTGTGAGGGGTTATATCAGTGTGTCCTGCTGTGCTCATTTTTGTGACCCTCCTTGTGGGGTCACAAGGAGGTTAAAGCCTAGGTTAAAGCTAAGGTTTTTGATTAGAACCATTTTATACACATGCACAAAATAAAATTCTAGTGTCGGTATGATAGCATTTACAAATGTCATCAGCTATTCTCATATATGAAGCTTTTTTTTTTTCTGAAGCAAAAGAAACTCTTGTGAGAAAGTCTGTGAAGGGGTAGATATCATCTTTGTTTACAAAACAGAAGTATGCTGCTCAGTTTCTATCCTAAGTAATTGGAAGGAAATGGTTTCCTTTGTGTATATCCAGTCACTCATTATTTTCTTGTAAAAGAGATGATGGTGTAGTAAATTGCACAGCAGTTGTGCCTTGTTCTCTTGAGCTCTCCTGTAATCATAAACTTGAAGTACAGTAATTCCAGTGAAGCTGCTGTGGGCAACTGCTGGAGAAGAATCTCTACATTCTGGAATTGGCATTAATGTATCTTGTTATTGAATTGTAGGGGAGGTGTTTGACTATCTGGTTGCACATGGAAGAATGAAGGAAAAGGAGGCTAGAGCTAAATTTAGACAGGTATGTATAACATTCCTGGATGTCAGCTTTCCCCTCACCCCTGTTTTTAATGCTGAAATGAGTAAAACAGCTGTCCTTTGCATTTGACTTACAGCAGTGTTCAGCATGTTGTGGGCTTGTAGCTCTGAGTAAGAAAAACCTTATGTCACAGCAGTACTTTGAAGGAGTCAGTAATCTGTTCAGTGGTGCTGGTTTCCTTAGTGCTGAGTGCCAGGGTGTCCAGGAGTGCCAGAGCACAGAGACTGCTTGGTTTGGAAGTGTATTCCCTTCCAAAATACATTTCCTCTGGGCTGATTTCATATGTCCTTAGCTCAGCAGGTCTGTAACATTTTGGAAGTTGTTCAAATGTAGCAGGCTACTAACAGGCCAGTTTCAAAATGCAGACGGTGCATGTAGTAGGGATCCATTCACATTCATCTGCTTACATGAGAAGATACTGTTTAATAGTTCTAAAAAGTCACAGAAAAGTAATGTCTAGACTTGTTAGTTTAGCTTTCTTTATGATGAATAAGCTAGCCCTGCCAAGATGTTGGAATTTCATTGATCTGTAAAAAGCTTTTCCATTCTACAGTCAAGCAGTACTGAACATAACCAGATACTTTTGCATAAGTAATTTAAATCCAAATGTCTGCTCTTGTAGCATCTGGAGTTTCAGATCTGACCAGTCTTATACACTTGTTTTCTGCTCTTGTGCTGAAATTTGTAAATGCCTATTCCCTTTGGTCACTTGGATAGCCTCAGTAATGTTGTAAAAAATAATAAATGTCGAAATTCTGCTCCAGCTTAATGGCACTTGAAAATAATGAGTAGAGACAAGAGTGTTTTTTTGAATGATATGTAGGGGTTTTGAACTGCTGGATCATGGCAGTGATGTGTCAGTTTCTGTGTTGGAAGGGGAGGCTCTGATGGTTTCACTTTTAAAGCAGGGTCACACATGACAGAAATTTGATGTAAGATATGACACTTCCAGGAACTAAATTAATGATTTTGCTTTGTTTTCTCTCATCTTATTAAATCTTGTATTTACCCTTTTTAGTCTTTTGAGGGGAAAAAACCCACACCAAAACCACCACCACCAAACAAACAAAACATCCCAAAATCAGCTGTAGACTTCATCTCCCCAGAAGTCATTTGTGATTACTGGAGTTATACAGCTTGACAGTAGGGAAAACTTTTTTTATTCTTCAGCAAAGTCTTACATGTCTTTTTAAAGCTGCTGCCTTCACTTTCATATTCTGGTAGGTAGAGAGTTTTCCTTTGTGATTGAAGGTTTTTGGTTTATGCTTCTGTGCTGTGTTGGGAGTAGAAGTGGTGGGATGTGAAACAGTCATTCCCATTCAGCCATCTCTTCTAAATTCCTGGCTGTTGCCTTTGTAATGTCACTTGAAGAGCTTCAGAGTAACTTGAGAGGATTGACTGTTCTCTCTCAGATGTGAATATTGGAAACTTCTGATATTTGCTCTCAGTCCTCAATTTCTTTCGTCAGGAGATAGTGGAAAAAGATCTTGCAGTAATTACATTAAAATTACATGTTTCTTCAACAAATACCTATTTTTCTCTAACAATTTCACTCCCCTTTAAGTAAAAATTTACAGAAACAGGTCAAACATGCTTTACAAGTACACTTAGTGCTTAATTGTATGGGATAATGTGGGTTGTACAGGATATATGTAGCTTCATTTTCAAAAAGAAGTGTGGAGGAAAAGAATTTAAAAGGGAGTTACCTGCTGAGCTGGGTATTTGACCTATAAAGAATTTGGTTTATGTACTCTCAGCCTGATGATTTTTTGAGTTGGTTTGTTGGGTTTTTTTTGGTGGGTTGTTTTTTTTTTGGTTGTTTTTTTTTTGTTTTTTTTGTTTTTTGGTTTTTTTTGGGTTTTTTTTTTTTTTGTTTTTTGGTGGTTTTTTTTTTTATATTTCAGTAGAATAAAGGCTGTTTATAAAGATATATAGATGGCTTCACTTGTATGCACTGGAATACATTTTCAGTTTTTTCATGCAAGTCTGCTGGTGAAGACTGCTGTGCTCTGTCCTCCCCCAACAGCCGATTTCCTGGCTGCTGAGCTCAACCAGTTTTAGAGGACCTTGATCTCAAAGAAGGGAGGTTCTTGAAAACTTCAAAAGCGTCAGTTCCTGGGAAAAATGAGAGAAGCCTAGAAATAAGCAGAGGAGAGAAACTGTAGCACAAGCTGATTGGGCTTAGCTAGAGAGAAAACCATTCATGCTGGATGAAAGTCAGGTAACTTTGATCAGAGCTTGGCATTTTGTTAGATGCTAAAGCTCAGGCTGAGGGACAGTGTCAGAGGAAACAAGGAAACTAGATCTTGCTGGGTTCACAGATCATGAAACTATTCATTTCACCTTACTGTAGTCCTGGAGTAGCTTTGTATTGCTTTTGGGCATTGTTGGAAGAAGAATGCACTCTGCAGACCTTTTATCTGATGCAGTGCAGCTGTTCTCTGTTAGATAGAGACTTATGACATAATAGTCTTCTTTTTTTTTTAAAATTTGTTAACTGTTTTAGCAGACAGTGGCTCTTTCTGAACTGAAGAAACAGTTGTGCCATGGTATTGAGATTAGTTCTTACAATAGGTTGTATTGTATCTTGTTTTCAGATCATGTTTCTTCTTTCAGTAGATGTGACTTCTGGATCAAACACTTGTGTTTTGTCTGAGGAGACACTTCCTCTCTAGCAGGCAAAGAGAAGAATTTGATAATTCTTCCTTCTTTGCTTGTTAAAGATAAAAAGGAACTATTTTTTAGTCCATTTTGTTAAACATATATAAGGTTTTTAGCAGGAAAATAGAATGTAAAAGACAGTAATCATATTATTTCAGTTGCACTTGACAAGAAACACAGGAGAAGTTACAAAGTCTAAGAATACAACTGTGCTATACAGTTCTCCATTTCAAACTCCTTTTGTGTAGCCATGTGTGAGAAATTCAGATTGAGAATGTTTAGCATTCTTAATGTCACCCTAATTCTTCTTTTCCATTACAGATTTCCAGGCAGTTCTGGTTCAGTTTCATCCTTTTTCCACAGAAAAATCTGATGCAGAGCAGCAAATCCCCATACATTTGTGTGTATTAATACCCTCTCTTTTCTTCAAGCAATAAGATCTGGCCTTCTTCAGTCTTCTCACTGTTTCCCTACTGAAGCAATTTAGAGTTCTTAATGCCAGTAGATGTTAGGACAGATCTTAGAAAATTATAAAATCCACAAAATACATCTTATTGGTGTGTTCCAGTAAAGCAACAGAATGCTCTTAGCAGTGTGGAAGGGGCCTTGAGAGGTCATTCATCCTTTTGTCATTTAATCCTTTTAGAGAATGGTTCTTCTGCCTAGAGAGAACTTCTCCTTCAAAACCTATATTTATACAGATTTTTAAAATCACTCTTTAGAAAAGTTTTTCAATGTTCCAGTAGTTACTTCCAGCAAAAAGCTCAGATGCTTTTTCCCCTCTTCACCTGCCAAGTGTCAGAAAATTCCTCACACAAGAAGGTTAAGAAGTGAGGGAGCTGTCAATGGAAACAGTGATGGAAAGTGGAGGACAAGGGTTTCAGTCTGGAGCAGCCATGCTTTGTGCTATTTTTCATTCAGTTATGTTCTTCAATTATTAATGTCCTACACATTTCATTATTTCACTTCACGTGGATTGGACTCACTTCTGCAGTCTCTGTGCCATCCTGTTGCAATGCAGAGGAGTTCAAAAGCATCTCCAAAGGAAGCTACTGATTGATCATCTGCTCAGCCTTCTGCTCTTAGGCAGGCAGAATAAAGCAGTTCAGGAGTGAGTGGTGATGGTGCTGTGTCTCTGCAATCCTGAATAAAGCCTGAGGTGTTTGTCATGCTGTCAGCACTGGAAGCCCCTGCAGGGTGAGCTTGTGACTGGCACTGAGATAATGGTAGCAGAGAGAAAAGGAAGGGAAACCAAAAGAATGGGACAAGTGTTGGCATGGAAGCACTTTGGCAGTTTCAGTAACTGAAAAAGGCTGAACTTGGAGTCTGAAAGAGGGAGCCAGTACATGAAGGAAAAAGCAAAACCAGAAGGAAGGTGTAGGGAATGGAAATAGTATTTCAACTTGCCACCGTCTGCTTTTTAAGGTGACATTCTGCGTGTGAGTGATTCAATATTACAGGGCACAAAGATCACTTTGGTGCTTAAGTTTCAAATACAAAACTTACTGGTGCATCAGTTATTTGACCTACCAAGATCCTACCAACACCTTTCATGTGCTCTAAATGCTGAGGGAGAGAACCCTTGCTCCTTTACCAGTACAGGGGATCCTTACACTAAACTGGTGATCTGATCAGGAGTTATTTTCTCGTAACAGTAATGCTACCTCATCTTTCTGCTGGGGAGGCCTTCTTACTCTTGAATGAAGACTGAAAATATATTTATTTAAATGTAGTTACTATTTTTATGTATTTTAAGAAGTATTTCCACTTATTTTAAGAAGTCATAGCACCTGCCTCAATTCTGACCATGCATGCATGACAAAATGCATTTGACTGCATTTGTGGTCGTGTAAGAATAATACTTTATCCGGCTTTTCCATACATGTGAAGTTCTGAAGCAATGCTTATGAAGCAATGTGCTAATGCTCTAAGAAGCAATGTACTATGACACTGCACTCTGTAAACAGCTTATATGCTTTGCTAAATAAAGCAGGCAAAACTTTATGATATTTGGAAATTATCATGGAAGAAATTATTCCATTATGCTTGAGAGACATAAGAGAGTTTTTCCATTGAGCTTGCTATGGTATACAAAATATACTAAACCATATGCACATCTCTATCAGATGCATAGTTGCTTCTCATGGCATAAATTTTGACAAACAAGCTGTTTCCCAGTAGTTTCTCAAGTAACCAAAGCCCATTTCTTACCCTTTTCTCTCTGGCATGACATGAAAAATCACCTTTGGAGATGGCCTGGAAAACCTCAGTCAGGGGGGAAAGCTTTTATAGCTGTATACAGTATTGGAATGGAAATACTTCAGTAACCTTTCTGAAAGTCATTGCTTCTACTGGTCTATAATTAGCCCCACAGGAAAAACAAAATCCTCGTTCAAGTATAGGAGAAAGCAAATAGATCAAATAACATTGAAGTTATTCAGCAGCTTTTTCCCAGATATACTGGTCACTGTAGGAATTGGTTATGTAGCTCTGACAGGATAACTTCATGTCAACTTCAGTAGTAAATGTTGAAATCTTTGATAAAAGCTCCTGCTTTTTTGAGATGTCACTTACATAATTTGGCTTGTTTTCTATCCAGATAGTATCTGCAGTGCAGTATTGCCATCAAAAGCATATTGTTCATAGAGATCTCAAGGTGAGTAGGAAAAAGTGTGTGCAGTGTATGTGTGTCAGCTTCTGTACCTGTGGGTGTGACCTTTATTGTTTATAAAATACAGTTTATACTGAGCTTTCTGATTTATTTATTTATTTACCTATGTTATAGCGAGTCTTGAGACATATTTGCAGCTTAGAACCATTTTAAATAAAAGGAAGAGGATTTATAAGGCTTTTAAATGCAAACATTTAAGGGCTGCTGAAAGATAACCTCTCCCCCAGCGGTCACATTCAGATCTGATGCAGGTCAGTGTTAGCTGAGTAATCTTTTTTTTGTTTTTTTTTTTTTGAAGTGGTAGTTTGATAGAGATATAACAAGAATTGCTGTTGAACAGAATGATTTACCAGTAGTGATAATGAAACTGAAGTATGGCTTCTTTGTAGCTTGGCATGAAACAGCATATCTCTTCTTTAAACTGTGCCTTTTATATTAATAGTACTGCTACATAGGTTGTTCAACTTGTCTAGCTTTGTAACTTAAAAAAAGCAAAAAACAATACCACCACTAAAAAAAAGAACACTTGAAAACACTTTAAAGATTATGTTTATTACCAAACTATTGCAAGAATACCACATGCTATCAAGTATGAATAGTGAGGCTATATCTTATTTTCATCTGAATAGATCAAAATGTAAGATACATTTCTGTGGAGAAAAACAGATGGTAACAAGGCAGTGAAACAGCTCCCATAGCTTGAAGCCATTGTACAGAGATTTTTAAAACAGGATATGCTAATGATTGACTAAAGCACACCTAAAGATCTTGCAAGGAAGGGAATGTTAATGGCTATTTCAGCTTCTTGCCTTTAAGAATGAATAAAAGCAACCAATAGCATTCTAAATCAAGTGTTTTATTCATCTACAAACCATTCTTTCTCTTCCAGGCTGAAAATCTATTGCTAGATGCAGATATGAACATTAAAATAGCTGACTTTGGTTTTAGCAATGAGTTTACAGTTGGAAATAAACTGGACACCTTTTGTGGCAGCCCACCATATGCTGCTCCAGAGCTCTTTCAAGGGAAGAAATATGATGGACCTGAAGTAGATGTTTGGAGTTTAGGTGTTATTCTTTATACTCTTGTGAGTGGATCTCTTCCCTTCGATGGACAGAACTTAAAGGTAGACTATGTTGGATATGTTTAGCTAATATTTTATCTAATATTTTAAGTGACTTGCTGCTTACAACTTACTGTCTGTTCTTGTTCTGTTACCAAGGAACTTAGAGAAAGAGTGCTAAGGGGAAAATACAGGATTCCCTTCTACATGTCCACAGACTGTGAAAACCTCCTCAAACGTTTCCTGGTGCTAAACCCAACAAAAAGAGGCACTCTAGAGGTAATTGCACAAATGAGGTCCATCAGAAGGCTCAACATATTTTGCAAACTGCATTTTTGAGCTGTAACTTATTATTTCCATACTGTTCCTGTGCATATTTGGGGTGGGTTTTGGAGGTGGGATTGTTGATGAAAGCACATGACTCTTCAAAGATATTGTTTACTGGACTTGTAATATACCTGACTCCATCTACTTTCAAAATCAATGTGTCCCTATGCTTTCTATGTCATATAACTTTTCTTGGTGGTGAGCTTGTGGATTTCTGCATTAATGGATGATCCACCACATTGTTTTCCACATTTTCAGTTGTGAACTGGAGGTACTGGCTGTTGTAGTTGACTTTTACCTGCCTTTTATACCCTCATGGAGGAGTAAAGACCAAAACAGGGCTCCCCTGGACTTCTGTTGGTGGAGCTTGGAATTCCAAGCCATGTCAAAGTTGTCACACTGCTCCTGGTCTGTATTGCAGGCTTTTGGCTCTCAGCTGTGAGCTGGAGTACAGCTGACTGGGCAGAAGCTTGGCTTGATGTGCACAGCTGATTCTCCTCACTGGAGCAAAGCAATAGGTGTTGGAAATGTTCTGGAAAATAAAAACTAGGAAAGACCTTAGTGTTTGTTGCATAAAGAAGTTGTTCTTCTCACAGCTTGTTTTCTCTGCTGCTAACCGTACTGTACTAACAAACCTTTTTTTTTTTTTCATAGCAAATTATGAAGGACAGGTGGATAAATGCAGGGCATGAGGAGGATGAACTTAAACCTTTTGTTGAACCAGAACTAGACATCTCGGACCAGAAAAGAATAGGTAATTGAGTACTTTCCAGGACCACAATACTGTTTGCATGATGTGGAAGTGTTTTTGGTTTTTTTCCTCCACCACCACTCTGTATTTGTTTGACATTAGGAAAAAGTAACTAATCCTTTAAAACTGATACTTGATCAGGTTTATGTTCTCAAAATTAATAATTCTGGTTTAATTCTTTAAATGTTCTATCCTTTCTCTTGAACACTCAGCCAGCCTGAACATGAGAGTTTCAGTTACTTACAGAATGTCTGCTTGGTTTTAGATATTATGGTAGGAATGGGATATTCTCAAGAAGAAATTCAAGAATCCCTTAGTAAAATGAAGTATGATGAAATCACAGCTACATACTTACTCCTAGGAAGGAAGTCATCAGAGGTAAGTATCATTCTTAAAATTGCAAAGAAGCAAATCAGAAAGTGTCCTTAGCAAAGTTAGAAGCAGAAATTAAGTCAGTTACTGTAGGCACTGCATTCCTGCACAAAAATCCATTGCACTTAAAAGTCATGTTGTTCTACTCATCAGCAGTCCAAATTAAGCAGATTTGTTCTCACCTGATTTTGAGCCAGTGAACTCTTGCCTTTAGGCTCTCCAGAACTGCTCTGTTTGCTCAGCAGTTTCTGTCCTGGCTAGTCTAGGAGCTCAGGTGAATGTGCCAGCTGTAACTATTTTAAGAGAACCAAGGAGCAGCAGGACTGACCAACCTGAAAAAGTTCTTGCATTGTAGATTACCTTTCCATACAATGCTGAGAGGGCTCAGCATCAGTAAGCTGCTCTTGGTTCCTCTGCTGGAGGAGTTGGTTTGGTGGCCTCTACAAAGTGTATCCTCTCTTCCTGTTAAAATCTTGGAGAACTCTAAAGGGGGAGTTCTGAAAGGACAAATGGGTTTTCTTTACTGATTATCCTTTGAGGAGCTGCAAATTCCACTGAGTTTTACTTATGACAGTTGTACAACAGCCCTAAAGAAGGTGGGACCTCTAAGCAAGTGCCCATGCCATCAGTAATTTCCCATGTAGCAGAGCCATCTTCCACCTCCCTGTTCCTGCTCCCAGAATGTGGTGCATGTTTTAATTTGTTTTGTCTGAACTTTTTGTTTTAATACTCTCGTTTGTATTGTAGTTGGATGCAAGTGATTCAAGCTCCAGCAGCAATCTTTCACTTGCCAAAGTTAGGCCAAGTAGTGATCTTAACAATAGCACTGGACAATCTCCTCATCACAAAGTTCAGAGAAGCATATCTTCTAGCCAGAAGCAGCGGCGGTACAGTGATCACGGTGAGCATTTCTCATTTTCAGTCTTGCAGAGTACAGTGACTTCAGTTCTGCTCTGTTTCTGGATTTGCCTCCATCCCCCAAGTGTAAGGAGCATGACAACAGCATAGTTCACAGCATGGTTAAATATTTTAGTGAATAACTGGTTTTTAAAATCGGTTTTGTTAAAAAGCCTTCAAAAGAGCTTTTAGAGGAACACTGAATACACCAACTTAATTCTCTTGTTCTGCCTTGTGTTGTCCCTTATATTCCTGACTGTGCTGGCAAAGTCTTGTTACACAAATTGAAGAGAATGTTGCAACCCCCTTTTTCATGAAAAGCACAGCACTCCTCCCCCATGCTCTTGTATGTCTGTTCAGCTTTTGTTTTCTTTTGACACTAGTAGGTCAGCTTGTGTCTAAAACTTGAAGAAATGTCAGTTTGCCAATATTTCTGGTTTCCTGTTTCCTGAGGGTAGTGTCACTTGGTTGTCCCTCAGGAATTCAATTTCTAAAGAACAATGACTCTGACAAACTTAAAACTCTTCTGCTTAATGAGAGTGCAATATAGTAGATTAGAATTTTCTAAATGTCTTAAAATTACTCCTGCTCAGACACTTAACTCATGAAAGGAATCCCAGTTTAGGCCTACATTCTCTGTATTCAGAAGTTGCTTTCCTTGGGGAGTCTTGGGGATGCCAATTATGGGGGTTTTGATAATTGTAAAATATGTTTTAGCTACATATTATATATTTATATGTTTATGTATTTCATTTATGTATTTATATGTTTATGTATTCTTTATATGTGGGTATACACATACATACACTTTTTGATTAATTCTTAATTAAAACATTTAACTAAGAAGTTGATGTAATTTGATGTATCCTCTTCAGAGGTGTGAGATGTCAGAAAACACCATCCTGACCCACCCCACAGGCTTTGCCCAGTGTCCAGGAGGCTGTTACAGCAACAGGGAGCTTGGCACTGTTGAAGGGGCTTCCTGATTCTCAGGTGTCAGAGCAGTTGTCTGTTCCTGGCCCGCGTGGGGAGGCTGGTGCTGAACCAGTGCCTGTGCCATCAGTGCTGCTGGTGCCCCAGAGCTGTGTCACCACCTGCCTGTCTCAGGAAATTGGCTTGAACAGCTCGTGGCAGCACTGTGCTAATGAGGGATGGTCTGGTTTGAATGAGTCAGTTACTTGTTAAGTGTCTTTAAGATGTCTCTAAAGCGTTTTTCTAGCAAGCCAAATGAGAAACCTTAATGAAATTCCTGGAACTTTAATGGAAATCAAGTTATACCTTCACCTTACAAGGTTTTTGTTTTTCACAATATTCCACTGTTGCCTGAAATACATCTATATCGATAATTTAATTATGTTTTTGCAGCTCTGGTTCCCAGTGTTAACTATGTTGGTTCTCATGTGTGAATATATTTCCATTGTGATAAAAAATAGTTACTGAACTTCCGAGAAGAAAAATCCTTTTCCTGTTTCTTTTGTTTGTTAAGCTGGACCATCCATCCCCTCAGTAGTGGCATATCCTAAAAGAAGCCAGACTAGTACTACAGACAGTGACCTCAAAGAGGAAGGAATTCAGTCAAGAAAATCCAGCAGTAGTGCTGTTGCAGGAAGAGGAATTGCACCAGCTAGCCCAATGCTTGGAAATGCCAGCAATCCCAATAAGGCTGATATTCCTGAACGTAAGAAAAGTTCAGCTGTCCCTAGTGTAAGTAGAAATGTTTATTTATCAAAACCATTAATTTTTTGAGGCAAAAAAAATGTTAAACTTGTGATTTCGGTGGTGCTGATTTTTCTTTTCATTTATCAAGAGTAAATGTAGGCATTTTTTCCCTTGCAGTGTCAACTATTCACATTACCTCTTAATAGTCTTGAAGTAGTCAGTATTCATAATTAGCATTAGTAGCTCTTGGTAAACAGACATGATTTGGATATTAAAAAAAAGTAAAACCATAAAAAGCTAGTTATGTTACTCCTGATATCACCAACCACTCCTCTGTGGCCTCTGTACATAAGAATGAAATCTCTATTTTTGTTATCCTGTTTTATAGTTTCATGTGTATAAGGAGCCACCTAATCTTTGTCCTCAAACATTACAATTTTAAGTCATAATTATGTTGTTAAGATTATCAAAGAAATGTACTTCTAAAAACCCTTCAAATATGTATTTCAGCCTGTATTCAAAAGGAGTGTGCCTGGCTTTTGTCCTTGTGGGCTTCCTCCACCTGCCTCTAAACCACAACAACAACAAAAAAAGAATATTTAAAGGAGCAAAAGTAGTGAATGTTCATGGTTTAGCAACAGGCATTGTGCCAAAAGAAAGAAAATCCTTTGTTCACTTTGGCTTTAACCTGTGTTCTCTGTGGTTCCTCCCTCAAAGAATCTGTTTTCACATAATGCTTCAGTCATGTAACATTTCTAAAACTTCCTTCTTTTCAGAAGAAAAAAATTCTCAGTCTTTTTGTTCAATTTGTTCAACTTGCAACAGAACTTTTTTTTTTTTTTTTAAACTTAACTCATCCCACAAGGCTGTCATAGTTCTTTGGTCATATAAATAATTAGCACCATTACTTACAACAAATGAGAACATTACTTCCTGAGCTGCAGGACAGTCTGGAGCAAAAGAAGTGAAATGAAACTTGTTTTAATTTATTGGCCCTGTATTGTCAGTGGCTAGTAGTGACTTGGCTTGAGGATATCAGCCCAAGAGTTTCCTTGGAAAAACACATCTTCTACTATAGCAGCTGTTATTCATAAATGTGAACAAGAACTCAAGATTTTGGGGGACTCTTTTTTTATTTTTGTGGTCCTCCACAGTTTCCCTTTGTTCTTGATCAGTCCAGAAACCATTCAGATTTGGTTTTTTCTTAAAAGAAAGTTCTTAGCTATTGAATCTCAAAATGGTAGGATAATCAAATCAGTTTTGTCCTACATTGGACTTCACTTGGTATTGTATGGTGCCTTATTCCAAAGATTTGTGTCACAGTTACAACATACTTTGCATTCAGTATCTTTTCATCTGCTGTTCTGTGCCACTTCCAAATACTGGGGATTTATTCCAGTAGCTTATTTCAAATTTCTTACTACTGTACCTGAAATAAAATTTCAGCTCATAACCATATGATGCTTCCCTGACTCAGTGTGCAACTGGTCCAGCAGATCTTTTACTAGCAGTGATACCAGGTGGTGAACAGGAAATCAGATTTTTCTTGTTACTCAATAATTAGTGTTTAAAATTGTCTCTCTTTACAGCTCTTCACACCAGACAGTTCAAACTCTTTTTTTGTTCTTTCCTTTTTCTCTCCCCTGCAAAAGACTGCAAAGATGAAACTTTGGCTTTCTGGTTGTTGGGAATGAAGGGAAGCATTGAGTTTCTATTCATTTTCTGCAGCATTTCTGTTTCTTACAGTGTTGGCATGCATCTAGAAGGAAAAAAAAAAAATAGGAGTTACCATATTGTCCTGAGGTTGAAAAAAGTTTGAGGTGAAGAAAGTTTCTGTTTTACTGAGCACTGAAGTCCTGAAATCTGTAATATGATGAAAAAGCACTGAAGAGATGGAAAAATACCCTATAAAAACAATTAATATTTTGACAGAACAGCAAAAGCAGTAGAGCCAGTCCTTGCTGGAGACCCTTAGTCAGATGTGTGCTACTGTTATTGAGTAACAAAGAGTAAAAAGCCTGCACTTAAGGATAAGAGTTGTGCTTGGAGAGCAGATAGCTGAGTCTGGGACTGGAGTGAGGGGCTCCAAGCTGTACTTCTAAAGTTGACAGAGCGTTTAAATTCTTGTAAACAAAATTGTTCTGCAAGCTGAACAAGTACACATCAAAAATCTGCAAGCTATTTGGGCAAATACCAAATTCATAATGAAAACCTGCTACAGACATGGGAAAGTTAGCAGGAGCTGGTATATCTGTGTTTTAATAATTCCTTGTTTGTTTCTTAGAGCTTGTTTGGTTCTTAGAGCTGTGGATTTTTTCCTCAATGCTGTAATAAAGCTGTCCCAGAACCCTTACAATAGCTTTGAGAAAACTGGACTAGGTGGTACATTTGAACAGTCATCCAGGACCAAATACCACAGTAGTGCTCTTAACTAAATAGATTGGCTCAGTGTTTTAAGTCAGAAGTTTTTTATGAAAGTTTTTCATCAGTCCTTGCCTTGGTGTCTCCTAATGGGAACTAGCCTGCCTGAGCAGTGCACACAAGACTCTCTCTAGGAAAAGAGGATGACTCTGTACCACAAATTCATCCTTTGCGCTGTGATTGGACCTTGTGCATGTGCTCACAAGTCTCAACATGTGCTGTGCTGTGTCAGCTCCTCCTGCAGAGGATGAACTGCCATGAAGATGAACTTAGGCAGCTAACCCTGACCCTGGGAGCTGTTCCATCAGGGAATGGGGTGCTGCTCACACCAGTTTCCAGTACTGTGCACCTGTGCTATTTAGTCATGTCCAGAGATTAACAGTCTGTAGATTGGCTGAACAAAAAGTCACAGCTGAAGAGCTTCCTTGATGAATTGTGAAAGGTCATACACTAGAAAGTGTAAAGGCCCCAATACCAAGACTATTCTTGCTGAAACTGAAATTTGAAACCTTGAAGTACTTAATCTCTTCCTCTGACCTCTGAAATCTGAGTCAAACAGGAAAAAAATGTATACTGATGCTTCCATCTTTGCATTTCAGAATGAGTTGGGAGAGTGTGTCCTTGCAGTCCTCTCATTTCAGATATGAATACCAAAACTTGTCTGCTCCCAAACACGAAAATGCATAGTCTTAAAAGTCTGGTCCAGCACAGAGATTGCAGTCTTGTCTTTCCAGATGTGCCACATGACAATACATTGTAATGTTATGTGTTGTTTTCTCAAGGGAAACCAATATTGCATGTTCAAAGGGAGCAGGTGGAAAGGAAGCCACTGATTATTGTGCTTATTTCCTACCAGAAGACCAGTGTTGGATATTTTAGGAGCTTCATCCTCTAGTATGTTCAGAACACAGAACAAAATGACCTGCAAACACTAATAAGCAATATTTCACTGGTTTGTGAAGCCTCCATAAAGTGTCCTGCACAGTGTGACCTCCCAAGAGCAGATAAACAAAAACTCACTGTAGGTGCACAGCTTTCACTGCTGGCATGCTTAGAAAGAGAGAGCAGTTTATACAGTGATAAATGTCAAAGTGGAAGAATTGGTGGTGGGTTTTTTTTAAATAAATAAATGTATATGAAGTCAAGGGATGTATAAGGAATAAAGTACAAGGAAAGGGCCAGGAAGGCTTCTGCTGATGCTTGGCACATGCTTATCCCTAAGGAATATCTAGTGAAGAATACTTGAGAACCCTGCAGACAGCTGCATGCATCTTACAATTTAATTAATTGTTCTGTCCATCTAACATATCCTTTGTCTTTGTACTTTTTAACACCAGGAGGTTGTGCACTTCACTGTTGAATTTTAATTTGTACATTTGTGTAAAAAGATGTGTAACAAACAGGTCAGCAGTCTCTTAGACAAGATGGCTTCAAGGTTAAATAGCTCAGGGAATGTATTGCTTGAGACTCCCTAGATAGCAGATATTTTGCCTTAAGGCGCTGGAGGATCTTTTGGTATTGAGAATACTCCACTTTAACAGTTTTATTTCAGGTTTGGAAACAAAAAAGGTTTGGCTACTCTGCTTTTGTGCTTGAACTAGTTTTTCCTTTCTTTTTTTTTAATCCTTCTTGCCATGATTCTCTCCTGTGACCGTTTATGCGAAACCTTTTCTTAATGCTATTTTTAAAATCCACTGAGTTTCCCTTGTCCGTCATAGCATAATTCTTCAAAGAACTCCAAAAGGTTAGTTGAGCATGAAGTCCCCTGCCTGATTCTTAGTGGCCCTCCTTACTCAACATGTGCTTATCCAGGTGCTGACCAGTCATTCCCTTAAGCTGACCTCCAAGACTTTCCCCAGCAGTGGTGTTTGAAGTTGATAGCCTTTTTTGCTTCCTGCTTTTCCCCGTGATCCTTTTCTTTAAAGAAAACTTTTTAAGGTTTTTTTTTCTACTTTTTCAACCATTTGCAGTTTCCTGTGTTTTGTTCTTGGGGTGGGGAGAGAAAAATACAAAGGCTTGCCAGCTTTTACTTCCTCTACGACCTGGGGGTGCATGTTTGTCTGGACCACCCTGCTTTTCCTACAGTAATTGTATCTAACTTTCTATAATTCTGTTATCTGTGAATTACCTATAGCTTCTCAGTCGTTCCTGGAAAATTGACCGCCAACTTGGGCATATCTCCACCCTCTTTCTCTGTAAAGACAGAGGCAAAGTAATTCTATTTCTTTTCTCCCCTCTAAAGTAAGGTCTGTAGTTTAAGTCCCCCTGGTTCTCTTGTCCTCAATGTATTATGCTTGTATTGAAATGTGTATTTTAAAAAATGTCTTACTAAAATTCTCTGCAATTTGTCTCTTATTCTTCCCTGTTTTCAAAACCTGTCTACTGTTTCATAGTATCTTAATATTTAAAAGTCCATGTTTACCTTCCCATTGAATTTTACCACATTTGTTTGTTAAGTCTTTGCTTTTCCTATCTTGTTTAAGGGTATGATTTTAACTTAAAGGAAAATTCTCCAAGCTACAAGTGGTAAAGTATTTCAAAAATAGGCTATAAAGACACAGGCTATGCCAATGTAGAAGAATGTTGTATATACTCAGAATTTGTAATTCAGAACATTTGTAATTAAAAACTTTAAGGAATATTAATTTTGAGGCATCAATTTGAAATACAAGAACAACTTGTTAGAATTATTTTTTCTGATTGCAGTGTTCTTTACAAATACTAGATGGAGTTTGTATATTAAGTTATTTCATTATTGTAAGTTTTAGAGCTGTGTAGAACTAGCAGTAAGTAAAAAGCCTTCAATTATATGCAGACTTACCTCAGAAAAGCCTTCTGTGGGGAATAACAAACCTATGTTTTTTAATTGTAGAATAATACTACCCCTGGAGCAATGACGCGGCGCAACACATATGTTTGTAGTGAAAGAACCACTGCTGATAGGCATTCAGTGATACAAAATGGCAAGGAGAACAGGTATATGAAATGTCTTCCTATGGTGTATGTCACTTGTCTTCCAAAACAATTCTAATGTCTAATTTAAAAATAAGTGATATTCTAATGAAATTCATAATGAAAGGTGAGTACAGATCCTTGGTTATGGAGTGCCTGTAAGTATGCTGGGGCTTGGGGTTTTTTCCTATATTTAATTTTATAATCTTTAAACCTAGAATTTAAAAGGAAGTTTCTGATTTCTGGTTAAATACATGAAATATTTGTAGCAGCCTTCATCTTAAATCTGTTGTGAACTCCTGTGACCAATCAGCATATGCTTGCAGAAGAACCTTGTTCAGTGTCAGACTACAAAGTCCATCCCTCTTGAGCCATTCTCTTTTTATATTTCACTCTAACTCTGCTTCACTGGGATTAGTTGAAATACCATTTTTGCTATAAAGTCTCAGGGAGAAGGTAATTTTTTCTGAGCAAAGATGAAATGGTGATCCACCATTAGTAACAGTGGACTAAGAGTGTTCCTTGCTGATAATACTGTGGCAGTCTAATTGTTTCCCAGGATTTACAGAACTCAGCTGCTTCCCTCCATATTCTGAGTGAAAACAGTCAGAGAAATAACAAATTTCTTTTTAATTTACTGAATGAAAGCTTGAGTAGAGCATGCAGTGGAACTGGAGCTAACAACTGTATGTGTTGGCACTGTGGTCACATCTACTGCCATCCTGTGTAGACTCAGGAGGGCTGTCAGAAATAATATTACAGTGAACATAGATATCAGGTACAGAGTAGCAGTTGAGAAGAAAATCACCAAATTTCCTGGCTGGCTGAGGTATTTCAATTTCCAGCCCTTCTTGTCAGAATTTTACTGCTGTCAAAAGATGGTAACAATTAAGTAGTTAACCCTTGCCAGCAGAACACTCAGATAGCTGGTACTTAAATAATGTGTACCCCTCTACTATGCTTCCCAATTTTCTCCACCCCTTCCTAATATTATGCTATTTTGTAAAGGGTGGGAAGAAAATACCTATTTTCTAACTTGTGTTTTTGCACAAATTTTTTTCCCTCCTTTTGGCAGCTGATGAGGAATTGTGATATAGAATGGAAAGCCTGTCTATTCCCTGTTTGATTCCTGGAACCTAGGGATAAAGAACATGATTTTGACCCTGTCTCTTCCTCCTAGCTTTCTGCAAATGGAAAGTGATTAAGGAAAGAGTCAAATATAAGTTTGAAGACTGCCAGAAGTGTAGTTGGCCAGCTGGGCCTGCAGTCACCTGTCTTGTGAAGTACAGCACAGCTCTTTGGTACTGTCCCTTAGTGTGTCTGTCTCAGCCTTCACTGGTTACTCCTTGTTAATGTTACCAAGTTGTTTAGGTTAAAGCTCACCATCCTTTCTCAGATTTGATATGTTAATAGCTTTTTTTCTTTCCAAACGCTCTTTGAAAAAATGGAATCTTTCTGTCCATAATAGTTTTGATAATTTTTTATTACTGCATAACTTGGTTTAATACAATTTTTGTTCATCCTTAAACTAATATCTTGCCTACAATTTCTTTATTACATTTTTAAAAGCTACTAGATACTGTTTACTAGGAATTTAAATGTTCCCTTAATTTGGGAGTAAGTTAATACTCATAAAGAACTATCTTTTGAAGTAATTTTATTTCCCCAGCTTTGAGTTTCTCAAGAAACTGATGTTTTTCTGGTTTGTCACACATAGACCTTAAACTCAAAGTTAAGACTGAGTAGCACTTGACAACTATATTAGTTGTGGTTTATATTCATAATTGGTACCCATGTGTAATTTGCCTTTTATTGTCAATATGATATTTAAACATAATTTGCTTTTTCTACAAACTAGCCTTATTTGGGTCATTTGAAATGTCTGAAAATTTATATTTGCACAGGTAAAAAATACTTCAATACTAAACTGCATGTTCATTTTGGCACAGTTTCAGGATTACTGTGATTTGGCACAGAATTCAGAATTTACATCTGAATGTATTTTGTTGCGGTAACTGGATAAAGCATTGACTGGTCACATAAAATGCAGGGACCTTTAATGCAGGAAAAATCAACATGGTGACTGATGGGACTGGCTCTTCAGAATTAATCTTTAATGTTACTGTACTCTCAGCTTGGCAGAAAGTAACTCTAGAAACTTGTTCTTTTTTCTTCTGTAAAGCAAGATCTGAACTTGAACCTGGGCTTTGTACATAACCAAGGATTAGTTAAAAATTACTTCTATGCTTTTGAAATGTCTGTTGGTGGCAAATGTTACAGGCTAGAGTAATTGCTGTAATTGGTTTATTACAGATTAGATTTTAGATTTTCCATAGCTACTCAGATACTGACTGTGACTCAGTGAAAACTTGGGAGACTTGCCATAAAAGGCAAGATGCACACATTTAAAATCTCTATTTTTCTTCTGTAGAGAAAGCGTTAAAACATTGCTTGTTCTGCTTTTATCTTGCACATTGAATTCTGAGAAGGCACTATTTCTGAAAGTATGGAGACTTTAAAGAATCAGTCAGTAAGTCTGATGTTGAAGAGAGTAATCTTGAAGACCCATGCCAGACTGGTAGAAGCAAAGAATTCTGAGTCTCTCATCTCTGCTTTAACACATTGTGTGGCTGACACAGGCATTCTGCTGGAGACAACTCTGTTGGCTTTCCTCCAAAGCCTGAGCATTAATTAACACACTTGGGGACTCATGAAACACTCTTCATAATGATAGGCAATTGCTTTAAATCATTTGTAACACAAATGATTTACAACAGCTTCAGATTTTTAATAAGCCTTGGCAGTAATTGGTGAATGTTAGTTCACGGTTACTGTGTTCCCAGGCCATTAATCCAAAGAAGCTGATTTCTAGCAAAGCATCAGAGGAGGAGAAGGTCCTTTATTGACACCTTTAGATGTCACATCTTTGGAGGCAGGTGACTAAAAACTTGGGTCCTGTGTTGTAAAACTAGATTCTTTATCTTTTGTAGTAAATAGAGAGGAAATGAGCTGGAAGAGCTTGAGATACTAGTGACCAATTTTGTGACTTCAGGGTATTAGTTTTGAGATGAATGTTCATTTTCTGAAAATTCCTTAAAACCCTGGGGTAATGTAAATGCTGGGCCTGTGTTGAAGGCTTCATTGTAAGTAGTACTTGTATCTGTCATCCTGATGGATTAAGCATTGTTGAGATGCATGCATGACTCAAATGAAGTTTTTCAGATCCCGCAAAGGTAAAAACAAACCAAAACCAAGTATGTTTTGCTAAGCATTTTAGCTAGCAGTTCAGATGTCTGAGCTGTGTGGTGTTTTGCACTGGTGCTTTGGCAGCCAAGCCTGAAAAGTGGAGGAGCAGACACTTGTAGCTGCACTAGCATTCTTCTCTCCAGAGTGTGATGTACCCGAATTTGGTAACAGGACTTGAGATTTTGTGTATAACCAAGTAGTAATTTGGAAGTGAACATGCAGTGTCATGAAACTGTCACTGAGAATTATTGATTTCTTAACCTCGAGCAAAATTTCTGAATTATAGCTATCTTACTTTTAGAGCAAACTTCAGATGAATGATGTGGTGCTGTAGTCTGAAAGGCCCAAAACATCTTGTGGCTTCTCATTTTTCTCCTACCCTTATCATTACTAGACAATGTGAAGGCTGCAAAGAGTATTTTGGCCTAAATAAATAAATAACTAAATTTAATGCTCCTATTTGAACATACTATGCAGCTGGCAGCTTACTGGCCATTCTGCTAAGACAGTGCTCTATACTTTCCTTCAAAGCCTGAATGGTAATTTGGAGAATTTAATGTTCATGGTCAAAGCAATACAAGATGCTCTTCAACTGTCATTCTTTCTTTAGAGAACAGCAAGCATGTTCAGTGCCTACTACACATGCAGGTTCATTCTTAGCAGCCTTTTTCTTTTGGCCTCTCTGGAGTTGTTAAGGATCATGGTATTTTTGGTTCTGATTGTACCTGTGAAATATCTCAGTTATCTCATGTAGATTTGACAGCTTGCCCAACTTTCACTAATTTCTTTTAACATGGATACATTCTGAAAACAAAGGATTTTGCTGTAGTATTGGAGCTATCATGAGTCTTTTGGAAAGTGCATTTGGTGGGGGTTTTAATGCATTGTTTACTGTTAAGAGCAATACAAGTTACATCAGTGCTTTATCGTAGAGCTTTGGCATAGAATTCTGAGTTATTCAGGTTCTGTACATCAAGGAGGGTATCACTGCAGACTAATGCTAATGGTAAGAGCATGGTCACTTACAGATGTCCAGTGCCATGTAAGGATGCTCTTTAAGGGGAGTGTAGGGCAGTTACTGCTGTTACGTAGAAGAGGAGGGCTGTTAGAGTTCGTGTTCTTTGATAAACCAGTTAATAGAAGGAAAAGTTTGCTTTTTTTTTCCTATGCAGTAGTTTGTTGTTGGTCCATCATGCTCTTCTTTCTGCCTCTGCCTGAACCCAAACCCCCTCGCAGCCTGACAGAAATGTTCGCTTACGCAGCTAGCCCTGCTTCAGTTTGTACCACATCCTTCTCCAGTGTTCGGCTGCGACATCAGAAGTCGATGTCCATGTCAGCCTCTGTGCACACGAAGATGATGTTGCCTCCAATAGACAATGGCGCAGATAACTTCAGGCCTATGTAAGAACCAGAAATCGTTGTGACACTAACTTATACCCACTGCTTCTTAACTTTGTGCTGTGGAATTTTAGTCCTAGATTGTTCTAGTATATTTTGCCCACAAGATGTGTGTTTCCTCATTTTTTTAGTCTCGTTTACATTTGTCTTGTGGTGTGTCAGGCTGTCTGTGACATAATCCTGCAATAGTGAACCTTAATTTTTTCCTATTGTTAGGAGTATTGGACATTCCCTATTGTCAAAGTTTGTGGGAGACTTTAACTGTATATCCCGAAGGACTTCACTACTTGGAGCAGTTCGCTTGTAGAGAATTTTGTGTAGGATACTTTCAAATTAGCAAGACTTTCAAAGATGTATGTACAGAATGTGGAGGGAGAGACATTAAAGTTACCTATTCTCTTTCCTGGGAGGAAACTTTACTGGTCTATTCTTTTATCAGTCTTCTCAGCGAAACTCTGTAGGCCTGGTTTATCTGGTCTTTTCCAGGATACTCCTGTTGCACTTTTCTGCCTATGTAGGTTTCTGTTTCGGCAGCCTCTTAATCCTAACTTCTTGCAAGTTTTGATTCCATACAGTGCTGTAATAATGTTGGTATTCCCAACCTTGGCCTATATAAAAGTGTCTGCTTATGCTTTACTGTAGAACGTAGTGTTTTGTGTTTCCTGCTGAGCCGCAGTGCCCGTGTGAAGGCGTTCTAGCATTGTTTTTTTGTTTGTTTGTTTTCTGCCCTAGCACTATTCCCGATCAGAGAACTCCCGTTGCTTCAACCCACAGCATTAGCAGTGCGACCACCCCTGACCGTATTCGTTTCCCCAGAGGAACGGCCAGCCGGAGCACGTTCCACGGGCAGCTGCGCGAGCGCCGCACCGCCACCTACAACGGCCCGCCCGCCTCGCCCAGCCTGTCCCACGAGGCCACGCCGCTCTCGCAGACCCGCGCCCGCGGCTCCACCAACCTCTTCAGCAAACTAACTTCTAAACTGACGAGAAGGTAAGCCTCTTAAAAACGCTACTGCACTGTGTCTGTCTTTTTTTCCTTTTTGTACTAGAAATACCTCATTGCTTAGGTGATTTTGTCCACGTTCACTGATAAATGGCTGAAGTTCTGCAACTTAAAATGCAGTTGCTTATGATTTTTTCATAGGTCAATTTTGGTTACAGAAGCCATTTGTTTTTGGGAGTTGAGTCAAATGGGATTAAATGGGAGACAGTTTGGTCTGTGCTTTCCTTCTGTGCTCTTCAGCCTCATGTCTGAGGTACAAATGCTGCAGAGATGAAACATTTCAGCTCAGCTGAAAAGCTGCTCAGTGGCTGCGTAGTCCATGAGTAAATGGCATAAACTAGGAGCCCAGTCTAGATATTTGATGTAGCATTAGAAGCTCAGGTTGTGTTTCCCAGTCACTTAGTCCATCAGTGTTTCCAGCATAACCTTGCTGGCAACACAGAAATAGAAATATCACTGGTGAAAGGGTAGGGGCAGGAGACAAAAGCTTCTGTTGGCAGTAGTGCTGTCACAGGCCATCTTAAAAGAATGGCAGCATTAGTGTTTCAGTCTAGGCAGGAATCTGGTCAAACCTTGAAAAATTTATTCCTGCTTTGGCCTTTAGTTCATGTGCAGATTCTGTGTTAGGTGTGTGGTCCAGCCAAAGCCAAGCTTCAGCAGGTCTTGCTCCTGCACTAACAGTTTTTATTCTAACTGAACTTCTAGTTTCAAATCCATGTATGATTTAGATTAGTTACTACAAACCCTGAAATTGAAAATTGTACTTTTTTCTTCTGTATTTAAAACCTGTCAGTTCCCATACCACATACTTCAGACCATTGATCTCCACAACCTGAATTTGCAGAATTGAGAGCTTGTTTGTCTTTGCATGAAGATATTCATCAAGGTTTTGTATACTCCTTATCAGGTGAAGTTTTTTGGACAAGATTATTCGGATCTTGGCCTGCTAGCTTTTGTTTTAAGCTTAAACCACGTCAGCAGCAAGTCATTTCCTTCCTGTCTACTTTATGATTATGGATGCCTCCCTCCCTCAGTATCCCATTTGCAATCTCCCATTCCTACAAAATAATGCTGAGCCACACTCCAGTTTTTCACAAATGGGTGATTTCAGTTGAGAGAGTGAATTTCTTTAAAAATGTAGAAGTTGCTTCTTGGCAATACAAGAACATGACAGTTTAGCCTTTGATAAATGTTTTAATTTGCTCAGTTCTCTGCCAGGTAACACTTCTCTGGGAAACACTGTGCTGTAGGAAATTTGGTTTGAGTTTTTTCCCTTCCTTTTTATGTTGAGAGAGAGAGAAATTTAATTTGAATACTTTTTAAGTGTTAGCCATCTGCTTTATGTCAAGTGAAGTCTTAATCAGCTACATCCTTTTGGCACATCTTTCTTTCTGTACTTTTGTTTGTAATATCCTTACTTAACTTTCCATTTGACATTCCAAATGTGGATGCTCAAACTGTGAACATGCAAACTTTTCACTCAGTTGTTTAGGCAGCATTCAAACTTCTATCATTGCCTCACAGTTTCAACTTTTGCAGTGCAGTGTGGTTTTCTTGAAGAAGTCTTTCCCCACGACTTTTGACAGTAGTTTAAATTCCATCTGGACTTGATTAAATAACATGCAGTTACAACACAATAGCACAGTTACAGATGATTAGTTTGCTCTTGGAGGATCTTTTGCAGTTGGGGCTCTGTTATATTCAGTGCTGTACTGAGGAGGTGGATAGTGCCACTGAAGGACATGGTTATGTTTCTTCCTGTTAAATAATTTTTTTTAAGCCTTATTGCTCATTAATTTATTGTAGCATTCTCTATGGGGAATCAGAATTCTTTTGGTTATGAACTACTTATGTTCTGGTGTAGGGAATTGTTACAGCTTCTGCCACTAAAATAGCTAAATATTTAAGGCTGTTTTTGGCACAACATGGCTGACCTAATGTTATGAAGAAAGGAAGAATCCTAACTCTGAAGATATTCAGGATATAATTATGGTAGTGTTACTGATTTTTGCGTTCTTTGGTAAATATATGAAGAAAATACAAGCATATTTTTACCTGACCTTGCAGATTTTGAGTTTTAAAATGTTTTGACACCAGTACATATTTTAATTCATAATAAATACTGGTTACATATTTCCCAGAAAAATTGAAAGTAACAGTGCCAGGAGTTTGACTCTTCAGCCCCTAAATCATCTGCCTAATCTGAGAATATATTGAAGTGTAATTTAATTGTGCATTTAAAATGAGATCTTTTTTGCATGTTTCACTCTAAATGCCTTTTTCAATTTATTTTGTACAAAATTTTTTGTTAATTATTATTTTGGCTTAATTTCTTTTAGAAACATGTCATTCAGGTTTATCAAAAGGTAGGATTTCTTTATATTTAAAAAAAAGTGGCTCCTGCAATTAACAAAAGATTTGGCTTTTCTAGCCTTGGTTTTCTGAAAACTAAACTTCCTGCTGAGAACTAAATACTTTCTTTCTTCAGAGGAAAGCATAGAATAAATCCATTAACTCATGACGATACCTAAGAATCTGTGGCACCATCTGTGTTGTATAACAAGATGCTAAGCATGCCTCGTGAATTCTTCTTTCTTTGATAGAGTTGGTAGTGCCAAAGTAATTCTGTTCTCTGTACTAATACACTTAGCATGCTTATGTTTGAAGAATGAGGTGTTTGATAACAATGATGAAAGTATAAACAAAACATAAGGTTGCAAGCAAATAAAGGTAAGTGTTGTTGAATTTATGTTATCTCTCTGTTTTATGATGTTGAAGAGAAAAAAAGGTTTGAAGCATTGCCGGCAGCTGAGCACAGCTGTGAGTTGAACAGTTCTGTGTGAAAGATTGAATGAAGATTCAATAGCTGTGTATTTATTTTAACACGGGGTGCATTTGTTGAAGTCAATTGCAGCTGAAGTGCAAATAGAGCTCTTTAGTTATAAACAAAAAGTACAACATTTATGCAAATTTATCAACAAAAGGGAAAAGCTCAGAAGTCTGATTCACATTTCAAGCCAAAGGACTGAATTTAGTTTTGCAATTTGGGAATGAATCAAGCTGCTGTATTTCTCATTAATCCACTATGATTCATGAAAATCACTTACACAATTTTGATGTGCAGGTAAATTTCCCAGTAGAGTTTTGTAATAGCCTGTTTAGTTGTACCACATCTTGGAACTTCTGAAAGGGTGGTACTTCCAGTTTCCTACTACTGATCAAAACCAGGGACATGGGGCCAAAAACCAGGCATCTGTTTTAACCTTCGGAATACAAGGCTATGCTTGTGACTGTAATTTGGAGTTAGACCATTTCAAGGAAATGCTTAGATTAGGGAGTCCTGACATATGTAAATTGCTGCCTAAATGTGGGTTTATTATGTACAGTGCAAGGCTAAAGGTACCCCACCTGATTAACTGAGTAAATCCCATGCCATGGTGATGATAATCAGTGCTCTTCCAAACATGTCCATGTTTGGAACTGGTGTTGGTTGCCTTGGCTGGCGTTGTCACAGCTGACTTGAGAAAATGCAACAACTTAGTTAAGGAAAGAAACCATGCAACTCAGCATACAGCTGGAACTGAGCAGGGGCAGTGGCTTTAACCCAGCATGCATCATGAGCTGTGGGGTGTAGACCACTTCTAAAACAAAGGACTGTGATCTGTGCAACCCTCCACAGCTGGATTCATCTACATTTGTTCAGAAGAAAGATGGGAAATGATAATATGAGTACAGTTTTAAACTAGAAAGTTACTGTTTAAATTTGAGACTTCAGGTAATTTTTAAGTAATTTTTTAAAAATTACCTTTGACTTGAGGCCAGGAGTCTTAGACCATGGTGGAAATATCTGCTACAGCTTCCATGAATGTGTCTTTTTGAATAAGAAATTTGTAAAGTCTTACACAACCTGCACAGGAGCGGTGTGCTTTTTAAATTCTGTTTTAAGAATGTGTGATGTCCCTCCATACCTGATCTGTCTGTAGGTACAAAAACTGAAAATACTGGGGATTTTGGCAGTTTCTCCTGGCTATATTTGCTATGAATCCTACCTGAGCTCACTGTTTTTGTAGTTCTGAAAGAGCTACAGTAACCCAGTAGCATGTATACATAGTGCCACAGCATCAGTTCTAGGGAGCTGAATGAAAGAATAAAAGTCGCTGCTTGTTAAACTGCTGAGTTTTAATATTGTGCTCAGTATACAGAGGTGTCAAATATATATATATATATATATATATATGTGAGTATATATATATATATATCTCTTGTACTATGCACTGTGTTTGCCAATCTGCATATTGTGGAAGTCTTAACTTCTTTTTTTTTTTTCTGACAGCAAAAATGAATCAATGTTCTGGATTTTATTGCAGCATCATTTCTCCATTTCTATAAATTGATCTTATTTTATCATCTTGCACTTTTTGTTGATTTTCAGCAGTTGATTTAGGCAGCTTTCTTTGTGTTTACTTGGATATTTAAAACAGCATACAAAGATGTAAAGAACAGGAAACACAGCATAATCTGGGACAGATTATGTGTGGAAACAATCAGATTTGTGAAAGCCCTTCATAAACCATAAGGTAGATAATGTATAGGCATGGCATGACAAATGAGAACAGAACTTGTCTGTATATTTGTTCCATTCTCAAGACCAAGAAGCATCTTGGTCCATAAAATCAGTTTATGGAAAACACAAGTAAAAGCAGAAAATTTAGAGCAGCATAAACTAGCACAGAAGTGAAGATTGTATTAGCAAGTGAGGAGGCCTCAGGGCTGCATCTGACTCACAAACCCCAACCAAAACAATCCTGGCAGTACAGTAAGTGCCTGTCCCCAGAGCAGCAGTGCTGGGCTGTAGAGCTGGACCATCCCCATGTCTGTCATGAAGGAAAGAGCACCTTGAGAGACTGGCACAGCTCTCCTAAGCTTGGCATGATGGCTCACATTTGAGGTTGTGTGTCACTTTATGCAGCTCCTCCTGCTCAATGAATGGAACATTGATGCATGGAAAAACTGAGCAAAGTGAGGGTTTTCTGAGAGGCTTCCATGAGAATGTTTATTATTTCAAAGTGGCAGGTATATTCTAAATAATGACCTTTCTTAGATTTAGAGTACAGTGGTTTACAAACTGAACACTTTGGCTTAATTTCAAACTGAAAAGTGTGTCAGAGCATCGCTAGAGATTTTTCTTTACAGACTTTTCTGGACAAATTCCAGCAACAGTAAAGCTGTTCATTGTTGGGGAAACTGGTTGTGCTCCCATTTTCTACAACCTTTGGCAAGTTTCAAAACAAAACACCAAAAACCCAACAAAAATCTGTAAATGTTTGCAGCTCTTAAAGCTGCCATCCTCCACTTCCTAGAAGCACAGAAGGCTCCTTGAAGTTAAAGTACTCTTAATATTTCAGTTGAGGAGTGTTTTCTAACTTGTTGGTTGCTTTGCCCAGTAAAACAATCATCTGAAAGGGGAGGATCAATTCAGTTCAGTTGGCAGATGTGGTGGTTCCTGCCTACCCCTTTTTTGGTCCTGTAGAGCTCATAGGGGATGACTTCATGCTCTTGGTATATACAGGCATGAAAAATCTTTTTCCACCTTCTCTTATATCCACCATAATAAATTCAGTAACTGCTTACTTTGCACTGTGACTTTCAATTGTCTTCTTCTCGTTTTTTCTGTATCTTTTTTTGCTTACAGCTGTTCATTTGCCAGTGACATTGTCCCTGTTGTACCGTGAGCTGTGTGGTACCTCAGAGAGCGGGGTTCTCCTTGGATGCTGCCATGACCAGCAGCTCTCAGCTGAGCAACTTTGCCCTCCTGTTAAGTGCAGTGTTGCTTTGCAGTAGCCCCTGAGTTGAATTTGGGCTGGTTCTGCTGCCCCCCTGCCCCTCACAGTTCCAGGACAGCTCCTGGTCCCCTGTGACACAGACTGCCAAGAGTCACCTTGCAAGGCTGATCCCTCACCAGAGCTCTCAAAAGGAAGGAAAGGAGGAAATCACGCCTTGTAACACCCCACACACCCTGATATAAATATCACTCTGCAGCAGAAAATAAGGTTACTGTCTTACATTCCTGTCCCTAGACACCTGCCACCCAAACTGCTGTGTTTGTTTACTCAGGGAAGCCATGTACTGCCTTAGTCTGGATGAAAGCAGTGTACAGGCAGCATCCCCCTGAGCAGAGTTAATGCTGATATGTTGAGCCATCCTCCTTCAACAATGGGAAGGTAGAGAAAGATAATTTTCCCATTAATTCTTCTTGACCCTGGGCTTTCAATACATGGTAGTGACCAGCAATGTAGCCTTAAGCACTGCAAGAAGAGAGAAAGCTTAAGCTTGTTCCTGGGTGGGGAAGATGCATCAGTGTGGAATTACTAGGATGGAGTTACCACAGCTTGAGAAATCTTGGATTTACCTCTTAAAGTTCCATTAAAATATATATGCATCTTCTTCTTTTGCATTAAGGTATTTTGATATTGTTTGAACACACAGATCTGATGAGCATGCAAATACACAAGGTGATCAGACTTGTCTGTAAACAGTTATGGGGATTTTTTCAAATATATACTTTATTCCAGATAAAACTTTTAAATAACATTAGCTAAAAATATTTGGGAGTTATTTCTCTTTTAGGAGGTACTTAGTAAATAATACAGTCTCTTCAATATGCTTTGTAACTTTAGTTTCACATTTTCTGCTTTTAGAACTTCAGATTTATTCTGTGAGTTCTACAGATTTAATACACAAATATATACTGTTAAAATTAGTTATGGTCAGTTTAAAAGCTATAATTTATAGACTTCCATTTGGTTTGACAATATGTTGCTTTCTGAGTTTGTCCTAACCTCCCAAGTTCTTTACATCTTTGTTGTTTTGTATTTTAACACACCTTTGGTATGATTGCAGTGTCTTTTAGCAACTACTCAGATATTATATATTGTAGTATAAGATTTGTCTTCTCTTTCCCACTTCCTTTTGCTTCTGCATTCTTTTCATTGAGGCTCCCGACTGAATATGAGAGGAACGGGAGATTTGAGGGCTCAAGGTGAGGGTAAAATTTTTGTTTAAAACGTTGCTTAGGTGAGTTTGAACCTTTCTTCCCTTGATTATGTGGCATAGTGGCTTCAGGCAGCAGCTTTTTTTTTCATGTAAGTCATTGGAACTAAACAAAGAAGCATTTCTGTCTGCAAAACAGCTGTTAAAGCACTGACTGACTTGGTTCTAAACTTTCATCTTTACTGTTGCCTTTTCCCTTGTGTGGTTTTTCTTTTTTTTTTTTTTTTTTTTTTTGCATTTTAGTCATTGTAATTTGCTGTTGTTGTGTAGATGTGTAGATAAGTGGTCTCCAGTGAGGCTGCAAATGTGTGGAATAACCACTGAAAGGTGATAAGATATTTCTCATCTCCAAAATCACAGGTAGTTAAATATTTTTCATGTTATACTCTTCTCACAAAATCAGCATATCAAAAAAAAAATAGAAATTATCAAACTCCTGGGTTTGCCAACTGTTTTCAAGTAGAAAAAGCTTCCAAAAATAAAATAAGCATTGAATAAAACTTGGGAATTTTCCTGGCCCTTTACAGCCTTATTAAATTAAAACCTTAAAACAAAATACTCTTTAATTTGTGTGATGAATTTTATAGCATCTGGCAAATCACATTGCATAGTCTTATGACTCTCACAGTCACAAGAAATCTTTTAATAGGAGAATTATGAAATGGGTTATATTTGAGAAATATATTTATTTAGTTGTGGCCTTGCTATCACTTTTTATTTAACTTTTTCATAATTGCCTGCTTAATGGTAGTAGAAATAAAATGTGGTGTAACCATTGCCATCTATTTCAAAGAGCAGCTTGGCTGAATATGGAGGCTCCACGTGAGACCAAAACTGCATGGTTGGGGGTCAGTTAGGTTAGCTAATAGTTAAGTATGACAGTCAATATATTTAATTAAATTTGAAAAGGTGACTGACAGTGTACAAATATTCACAAAGCAAATCTGTGTTTTGTCCCTGGAGGTCCAAGTGTAGTTCCTTATTCTTTAGCTGCATGACTACTGATTTTAATTTAAGTAGAAGAATAATTGCAAACTAGAAATTTCTGGAACATTTCTTTCCTTTGTCCTGTTTAACTTCTCTTACCCATACCAAAATAAAAGCTTTTTTATTAAAAAAAAAAAAAAAAGTTGCAGATTTGGGAAACACAAATTTTGTGTTCAATATTTTGTGTTTCATCTCTTAAAAATGTGACAATAATGGTACCCTCTCACCATCTTTACAAGCTATGTTGAAGAGGTGTCTAGTAGTGACTTCCAGCTCTCTTTATGCACATCCCCCTCAGAGGCACTTAACTGCAGAGCTTGTAGCTGCAGAAGATTTCATCACTTTACCTCAGTCAGTGGTTGGTGTTTAATGAATTACTGACCAACTCAGGAGGAAGCATCTCCTGTCTGAGGCAGCCCCCAGAGCTTGCAGCGTGGTGTGTCCCCAGGGATCATCTCAAACACGCCCCAGTGCAGGAAGGCCAGAGTGTAACTGAGCCAGCCCAGGTCTGGGGGCTCAGGTTGACCCTGGGCAGCAGGTGGGTGACCCTGATCCTGCTGTCCTTCCTTCTGCTTGCAGCCAGCTGCTGTGGGGCTCCAGGGGCACTCCCAGGGCTCAGTGTCCAGCTGCTGCCCAGGAGGAGGTGCAGAGGAACACCCAGCACCACCTTTGTGCCCCATTCTGTGTAAGTGGGCACCTCCCAGGGCCTGGGCTGAGCACCCTCCTGCCACAGGGAGCTGTTATTTCAATGTTCCAGAAACTTCTAGCACAGAGCTGATGTTTCAGCTGCCCACGTGGTCCGAGAGTAGAGTTTTGAGCAGAACCTGCCTGAAAATCAAGCTGTAGGTGCTGCATGTAGTTCTGCCTCCAGAAGGTCATTGCCCCCATGCTCCTGAATCCAGTGAGTGCCAGTTGTGTCCCACCTCGTGCCATTCCTTTGTTCCAGCCCCAGCAGCTACAGCTTTCCCCTGACTGTGTGTGTGTGCAGCAGCTGGGGGAGCGGGGCTTGGCCACAGCCGGAGCCTCCAGCGCTGCCCTGATCCGGGTGGGGTGCGTTGAGTGGGGGCTTCGCTCAGGTGGCCCCTGGGGGGGGGCTGGCCCTGCTCACTCCGCAATTCCTGTCTTTCAGCCGCAATGTAGCTGTGGATCAGAAGGACGAGAACAAGGAAGCCAAGCCTCGGTCGCTGCGTTTTACCTGGAGCATGAAAACCACCAGCTCCATGGATCCCAATGACATGATGAGGGAAATACGAAAGGTCCTGGATGCCAATAACTGTGACTATGAACAAAGAGAGCGTTTCTTGCTTTTCTGTGTCCATGGAGATGGGCACGCGGAAAACCTTGTACAGTGGGAGATGGAGGTGTGTAAACTGCCAAGACTGTCCCTGAACGGAGTTCGCTTTAAGCGGATATCGGGAACATCCATAGCTTTCAAAAACATTGCTTCCAAAATTGCCAATGAGTTAAAGCTGTAACAAGAAAAAATAGTTAAGTTGTAAATTAGTTAGCAATTTAAAGTGTTTTTGAGAATTCCGATGGAAATGTATAGAATAACATTTAGGCAATAACTTCTGCATCCTTCTGAATAGTGATATTAAAAAAAAAAGCTGCTGAGCTGGGAGGGAGAGTTGGACTTTTTTATAAGTGCACTACAGCATTAAAGTTGCCTACTATGTAAAATATTACCCCTTCTGCTTTATTTCCATTGCTCCTAAGTCTTTGACAACAAATTGAAACACAGAATATATTCCTTTAAATATGCCTCCTGTTTGTGTGGATGTGTGAATGTACAGTATGTGTGTATAATATATAAAGTATTATATGTAAACAATTCATTTACAACATCAAGCTGTACCAGTACCTCTTTTTGGGCTGATTTTGGTGCTAAAAATTGAAATGGCCAAGGAGGAAACACTTGAGTTAATATTTAAAATTACTGAAGCGATAACCAGTAAACGCAGGTTTACAGTTCACTGCTGTGTTAAGAAAAAAATGTGTGAAGGGTTTGGATTTATGGTTGTGAACATTATTAGTTCTGTTTTCTAAGTAGATCTCATGAGATGATTAAAAATTCACTTCTACTGAGTAAGTCTTGCATTATATTTTGCCCACCTATTTATTATTTAAGTCTGAATCAAAGTTTAATAATGTAGTTAATTTGTGCATTAATATTTGGGTAAACGCTTCCATTCTTCTGCTTCTGCTAAACTACTAAAACTGTATCTTTGTCCTTTTGGCTTATGAGTATTGATTGCAGCTAAGAACATTTCTCTGTTGTTCCTCTCGGGAATGAGGCAGTGTAAAAGGAGGTGCTGATTGCTGAGTAGTGGTTTTCTTTCAGAGCAGGTTTGCCACGTTAGACTAGGTCAGGCTGATACAAAGCACAAAGGGACTCTCAAACCATGGCCATTCTCGGCCAGGTCCGAGTCCTGCCTCCGTGCGTTCGAGGCCTTGCTGCACATGGGGCCGTGCTGTCCCTCGCCTTCCGGGCACCCTCAGCATTGAAACCCAAAGGTGGGAATCAGACTGGCTACTGATCTCTGGCCGAACGTCCAGCTTGCTGAACTCCAGCCACAGGCAGGAGCAGTTGGAGCTTTTCCTTGCAGCTCTCTTCAGCGTGCTTCCCCGTGGCTCCGGCTGTGCTGCTTTGGATGGCTCTGTGCCAGCGCGTGTCTGGCCGTGCTGCCGAGGGAGTCCCCTGTCCCCTGTCCCTGTGCAGTGTGCAACCTGCCCCGATGAACTCTGGTGGCCAACTAGCTTTCGGTAGGATGTGAAGCTGCTCTGGGATAGCCCCCACTTTTTAACCATCACAGCGGTGAAACAGATTTGATTTTGGAAACTAGAATGAGGAGGTTTCTTCACGCGTTGTTTCCTACCGATACTCGGTTTATTTCATCGAGGACTTGTGTAGATAATATCCTGCATTATCTACTTGACTTTTTGTATTAATGTTTTGTGGTTATATTTCAGTGAAGCACTTACGCATGTACTTAACATGTGCTTTAAACTGGAGCCTAAATTTGCATTTTAAATTTGCAGTGAGCTAATAGTTACTCATAGTACACAGTTCAGATTTGACCCGAGGTGAAAATGCAAAGTCCTTAATATTTTGCAAGTTAGCTCTTGTGATCTGTAGTCTGTGAAGGCAGCAGACTTCCCCTCTCTTTCCCCCTAAGCATTGATATTGATTATGCTAGTTTAAAGGGTAATCATAGTTGTTAAATGTAGTAAATATTCCTGAATTTGCATTTTATTCTCTGTATATTCTGTATCATGCCATGGCTTGAGAACTCTGGGTGCTACCAGAGTTCAGTTGGCTTTCAGTGCTCTGCCCATGCCTGTGCTGCTCAGTATGGGTTTTTTTCCATGAAAACTCCATTTTGTAATAGCAATAAGACATTTCAGGGCAGTCGTTGTACTTTCTCAGGTGAATGGTCACCTATCCTTTCACTCCCTACGTTTTAAGCACTCCTCCAAATGTATTTTTTTCACCTGGCAGTGCACTTTGTTGTCTGAACTGAAAAGGTGTTCTGATAAATTATGTAAATCTGTATTCGATGGAAGTTCCAAAAGGTTTCATATTAAATGTTTTCTGAAATACTCTCTTCCTACTTCACCTGTTAAGTATGTAAGTGTTTCTAAAAAGTGCACCAGTATCATACTTTGGATATTTAAAGTTTGTACTTTGGTATTTTTCTTAAAGTGTTCTCAAAAGGTTCTTTCAGTAAATCTTTATTTGAGGTATTAAAAAGTTCACTTATTATAATCAGAAAATTATTTTTAACAGCTTCCTTCCCAAATGCCTTGTAAAATTACCGAGTTGTGAGAATATTTAGCACCCTGTAGGATTGGTGTTCAAGCCTCTGGGAACTGCCTGGGAAGGAAAGTCCTTTCTTCAGCTCTCCAAACCAAAGATGAACTGCTTTCACAACACAGGCTTTTTACCTGTTCTTATTTCTTGGGAATCTCTGTAGGTTTGCAGGCACCACTGCTGAGGGGACTCTGCAGAACCTCACCTGGTTTTTCTCACCTTAAGGGGCAAGTTTTAAAAATAATCAGAGGTCAGTGTGTGGTGAGGAGGCAGCAGCAGATCTCGGTGTTTTGAGACACATGAAGAGCGACCGAGAAGCGTTTTTATTTCATGGCTTGACTGTGTCCTGGAACATGTGGTCCAAGTGCTGTGTTAGGGGTTGATTGTAATGGGCTCATGGCTGAAGGTTTGCATCACTGAAACCTGTGTCAGCCAGCACCGATGACATCTTTGGATTGCTGGATCTGGCAGAGAAAAATGTATTAAGAGTTTGGGTGGCAGGGTTTCACTTTATTAATAAAAGCATTTAAAGATGCATACATAAAACAATGAACACTGAGCAGGAACAAATTCAGATCCACTTTTTCTTATGCAAACCTTCCCCGTACTTAGGATTTCTGAAACACTTCAGTTTATTTCACCTCTTTACAAGACCTGAGGTCCTTGACCATATTGAGAAGAAGGAGAGAGAGGTAGGCTGGAGGAACAGCTAGTACTGCTGGGCTAAGTGTTTTGCACACTGCTTCTGTTCAAGTTACGGCATCTGGTCCAATCTTTGTGGATTTAAAGATTTCTAGTACAGATTTGGGCAAGGTTTAGCTTTTTGTCTTGCATTACACTGAGGCTTCAAGATCAAATATAGCAAGGTACTGTATCCTATTTTTTTTAAATTACAGAATTCAAGATAATTTAGATTATTTCTAAAAATATGGAATTAATATCTACATGTTTATGTTGCAGAAATGAAGTGCAGGGTTCAGTAGTCCTCCCAGTCATATGGAAAGACTGTGGCATATCTGGAATTTAAATAAGAGCTCTCTTCAATTCAGTTAAAACCTCAGCTAAACATGGACCCGTTGGGTTATTGTGTAGATGCTTTTAATCAGTATTTCCCACAGCTGCTGTGTCACAGACCATGTTGTGGATTGCAATTTAATTAGGCCTGCAGCCAGCCCAGAGAGCTGCTCTCCCTGTGCAGCCCTGGAGCAGCAGTGTGTGCCCAGCCCCCTGGGCTGGAACCTGCTGGCTCACAGTGGTCACTGTCCCCAGGGGCTCAGGTGCCTCCTGGGGGTGGGCAGAGGCCCCTTGAGCCAGTGTCACTCTCTGTATTTCAGGGGGGGACTGGTTGGGTGTTTCTTGCTGTGCTATCCAAGACCACATCTTTTCTTTAGTAACCTAAAGAGTTAAATATTTAGAGAATTTCAGTAGTTGATGGTATTTCTGCCATCTGGGGTGGGGGTGGGGGGGTCATACTAATGTAACATTTTGGTTTCTGATTTGCACTGCAGATGTTTAGGAATAAATACAGTTTTGGAAAGCTGGTACCACTGTGGATTAACATTTAATTTTAAATATGTAGGCTTGTAACTGTCCATGCTATCTCACTTCTGTAAGTTTTCATAGAAAAGCCCTGGAGATTTCCAGTAAAGACAGCCTCATGCTATTACAGGGCACTGGTGCTGCCAATTAAACCCCTGATTTGACATTCTGATGAAGTGGAGTTTTGAAAATTCCACCTTTGACTGGAGTTTTTCCCCTCCAGTAGCCATGAATTATTTCATTGATTTCACCACTGACAATTATTCTATCACTTCAGAGAATAAACTGTTATCCAGCAGGAAGGGACATGAGCTTTGGATAAAACTCCAAACCTAGACAAATGAGTAATTTGTTGGAAGTTCAACTTTTTCATACCCAAGGCCAATCAGAGTCCTGCACTGCAACAGCAGTAAATGCTTAAAGAAAACCAAGAACAAGGGGATGCAGGAATTGCTGCCTCTGTGCATACTCCTGACTTTTGACAAACTTAAGAGCAGAAAAAGGCAAATGGTAAATTTGGATAACTTGATGGTTTTTGTGTTCCTGTTTCTGCCAGTGTCTTTTTAGTGCACTACCAGGTACTGCCTACAAGCAAAAGGGCTGGATAAAATGAGCAAAACCATGGAGGAACAGTCTCTTGACCACTCAGTGCTTCTGAAGTTGAAGTAGTTTGGTATTCGAAATAAAAGAATTTGAAAGAACTGCTCTCTTTTAGCCTTCTAAGAATGCTTTAACCTTTGGTACAAGGCTCTTGTTCCAGCAATAACAGAAAACAGAAGGGTGTCAATACCAACACTATGAATCCTGCAAGTATCTCTGCACAGAAGCCACACTCAGGGCATTAATTGTCGGCTGTTGGGAGTTTACCTTCACCTACGAGTGCCATTAACACCTTGTGGTGGTTGTGACTTAGCAGGTAAGATGTTTATTGCAGGGAAAACAAATGCTTTTTCTTGGTTTTTGCTTATGTGTGTTGAGCTCTTGGAACAGCGTCAGACTCGATGTAAAATCCCTGAGAAGTGGCCATGGTTATGGTTGCTGTGGGAACCACAGCATGGAGTTTCAAGGCACAGATATGTTGCAGTTCTCATTCCATTTATACACTTATGTTATCATTTAACATCCTTAAAAAATTCAGAGCATAAAACCAAAATATTTGTACAGTTCGTGTTTCCTTGTAGTTGCTGATCACATTGAATGTATTAGGTGAATAAAATCAGATAACAAAATAGCTCACCACGAAAATAATTCTGTTAAAACATATGGGGATGCAAAATCAGAAAGTAAAATTCTACTGGCATTTCAATCACATGGTTTTCAGTCATTTGCCTGTCTTGAGGTAAAATCCTGTTTGCTTGGAGGTGCCTCTTACCAAGACCTCAGCAGGAGCACTGCAAACAGCAACAAACAGCAAAGTTTCTGAGCATGGAATAATTTCCTCCCCTGGCTCACACAGTAAAAAGGCACGAAATGAAGTGTTTTCACACGGATGGAGAAACACAGTGATAGGAGCTTGGAGGCATTGTTACAATGGTCCTGTGTCTGTGGTGCCCAGAGGAGCAGGGGCTGGTGGCAGGGGGTACCTGCTGAAATGTCAGGGGTGCCTGGCAGGGAGGGATGGAGGGATGAAGGGATAGAGGGATGGATGGATGGATGGATGGATGGATGGATGGATGGATGGATGCTCGGTCCCTTCTGCACGGCAAGGCAAGCTGCAGAGGGCCGGTGCAGTGTCTGCAGCAGCCACAGGATGTCTCCCAAACGCAGAAACAGCTCTGGTTGGGGTTCTCTTGGAATTTTTTTAGAAAAGAACTCCATGGATCACTCTCTCCTTGCGATTTCACATTGGTTATCGGTGTTGCCATCTGCTTGGACAATTTTCACTTAATTACGGAGGAAAACTGACCACAAGATATTGATGGTAACTGTATTTTTAACTTGAAATGCACCCTAATGATACGTTTATTTTTCCATTAAGTTGTATTGCTTTCTGAGCTGAAGTGTAATTCCAATGGGCTTTACCTTTCCCATGGAAAACCTATAGGGCTACACAGCCCTTTTTCACTTCTTTGTTAAGCCTTGTTCAGTCTCCTTTCCTAGAAAATGACCATGTCAGGCAGCATGCTCTTCTCCTGAGAAGGGTAAAAGTCATATTGAATATTTAAATTCATTTGCTGCTCATTTTATGAGTAAGAACCTTCAGTTTCCTCTTCGGAAATTTAATTACTGAAGTTATTTTGCTGTTTATCCTTCAGTAATCAGTCTAATCAAGGCTGTAAATTGCAGCCAGCCTTTTCTAAAATAATCTGGGATTGCTTGCCATTTATATTCCACAGTATTAGCAACTCTCTAAAGCTTTATGCCTGGCATTTTCCATGCCTGCAGTCTATTTTATTCTTCAAACAAATCATGTCACATGTGCTTCAAGTAGGCAAGAAGTGAAACTTCCTTATTTGCTCAGGAGCTTTTTTCAAATTGCATATTTTGCTCCAGCTTTCACTTATATTGTAATCCAAGTTTTGTTGTTGTGGGATTAATAGTGACTGGTACTAATATTTATCACTGGGGTGTTTGGACTTGGGAGGTGGGAATGGAGAAGCTATTTATTTCAGGCTCCTTGGTGCTTGTTCTGTGAAGGAGTCCTGTGTCTCATCCCCTCCTTCCTGCAGTCCCAGAACCATGGGCTGCTGCTGAGCCCTTTTGTGAGCCTCCCAAGGCAATTCCTGGAGTGTTGGTTGTGGTGAGAGGTCTGCACAGGGTTCACCCCGCTGTGTGTAGCAGAGTTCTGCTGTTGGGAAGTTCTGTTCCTCATCACTGATCTGGGAGCAGCCACCACAGTAACTTTGTTAGGTCAAATATATTTTAGTGGTTTTATCTAACTGACCCCTTGATGAACCTCTTTATCCTTGGCTTTCAAAACTTGCTGCTTACTCCTTATCTCCAGAGACAAGCCTTGGCTCAACCCTTCTGAGCTAAGCCTTGCTTCAAGGGACAGTCCCTTTTTAAGGTCTCCTGTGGTGCCAGAGCTCCACCAGTCTCTACAGACCAGATCTGTGAGTGCTTTTCCAGCTGGAGAAAGAGTACAAGTGCTCTGGGGTCCCTGAAGCATCTCCATGCTGGTCCATGGTGCACAGCATGGCAAGAGCAACGGGATCTCCTCAGTGTTCAGTCACTGAAGTGAATCCAGACCTGCAGGATGGCTTAGCTCAATTAAAGTCAAGGCTGTAATTAATCTAGAATTTAAAGCAGTCCCTGGGATAGGGGAAAGAGACTCATCAGTTCTGGATGCCTTCAGTTCCTGGGTGTTTCCCAGTCTTCTCACTGGGGAATCAACCACCTCACCAGAACGCTCCTTATTGGGTGTATTCTGTAATGCATGGGGCAGAGATGGGCAAGGAGCACATCACCAGAACACCCCAGTGAGGGCTGGGAGGCCTCTGGGTGCTCACGGACAGGGCAGGGCTGTCCTGCTGTTGGGGCTGTCAGGGAGCAGCCTGCTCTCGCTGCAAGGCTGCCACAAGCAGGAGGAAAAGCTTGTCCTGGCCATGTTGCTGTGGGAAACCACATCCATTTTTCTTCCTGGTTGCCCTTCAGCTCCACTTAGACATGGAAATGAAAACTGCAAGGTGAAAAGGGAGACATGATGGGAGCTTACCAGTGACAGAAGAGGAGCTCAGTGAGCACCACTTCAAAGGGCCCCTTGCTGGTGTGGATTTGAGTCTGGAGCTCAGTGCACAGTTTCCCATACTGTCTCACAGTCTGTTGGAACAAACAGCTCTTGGAGTGAAGCTGCAGCCCACAGGAGCTGCATGGAGGGGCTCATTCCTGCTCTGAGCTCTGCTCAGGGCACAAGCAGGGAGTTTTCTCTCCAACCCCTCTGCCTTGCTCACTTGCAGGTGCCACAGCTCCAGGGGGCACAGACTGAGCATACAGAAGCCCAAGCTCTCACACACAGTGTGTGGTTAGATGAGGCTTGTTTCTCTGGGAAACCAGCCCAAAAACTGTGACAGTTCACAGCAGGGACCAGAGCTGCTGGCCAAGAAGCATCTCATTTTTAAAGGTCACTTTTTAGGTCAGAGCTGCACTTGGGGTGAATCCTGATGGAACAGGGGAGAATTCTGCTGGGTGCAAAGGGGAGCTGAGCTCTGGTTTGTGCACCAAACAACTTGGGTAGTTTAAAATATCAAAGATGCTTCTCCAATTTTCTGTCTACTGCTGACATTATGAGCTGGGTCTGCCAGGGTGGGCGTTGCATGATGCAAAATAGTCAGGCAAAAAAATGGTCTTATGTGAGGCTAATTCTGCTGGACAAGTGGGGAATTGTGGAACCACCTTTGCAAAGCAGTAGAAGTAAAGGCAGTGACAAAAGCATTCATCAAGGATAAAAATAAAGCAGAGGGATGAGAGCCAAGGTTTTTAGGGACAGACACATGCTGTTTATTTAACCAGCATCCAGCATTTCTCATTAACTTACTATTACCTCTACCTTACCCTCCCCTTCTGTCCTCCAACAACATATAAGAATAAAGAATGTTTCATCCTTGCCTTTTTTTGTCACTCAGATGATGCCTTTTCCCAGTTTTTTGTCTTGGGAGCAGTAGCATTCCACATTTCATTGCAAAGCTGAGTTTCATTGATCTAGCAGCAGAGTTCAGGGAAGGCAGGGGATGAAAACAAGTCCTAAATTGGGACTGAACCAAAGATAGACATGCTGCTAAAGGAAAAACCAAAAGCCTGGAAGTAAAGCTCTGGATCAGCCTGGTGCTGCATTGAAATTTGTGGTTATGCTGATTGCACCTGTTACACTGGCTATGCTGGAGGATTTTCTGGATGCCGCACAGCCAGGCTGTAGGTGTGGAAGTGCAATGCAGAAGAGGAGGCACCCCCAGTCCTGATGGTGATTAACCAAGGCTGGCATGGCATTCAAGCTGAGAACTAAGCCTCAGTTCTCTTCTCAAAGCGGACTGAACACCCACCTGGCTGCACAGTATCCTCTAGCCTGGCTTCTGGTGCAAGAGGTGTAAAAACAGGTTGCCCATGGAAAAAGTTGCCATCTCCAGTTGTGAATGCCCTGTCTCTGGAACAGTTCAAGGCCAGGTTGGACGAGGCTTTGAGCAGCCTGGTCTAATGGGAGGTGTCCCTGCCCATGGCAGGGGAGGTGGAACCAGATGGTCTTTAAGGTCCCTTCCAACCCAAATCATTCTGTGACTCTGTGAGCAGATTCTTCAGCTCGTAGACCCAATTTGTGCAGCTTGGGAGGACCCAATGAGCTGCTTGTGCTCATTTAGAAATCAGTGCATGTGCAAAGAGTCTGCAGTCTCTAGCAAACCTGGGCTCCCAGACCAGTTCTTCAGCCCATAGCTGCTGGTGCTTGTGGGGTGCTGTACAACTTGCTGTTGAGCCTGAAGGGCACAGAGCCTCCTTTCCTCATGTTTCTGGGGCAGACAGCAAAGGAAATGAGGTGTTAAACCCAGTAGGAGCTAGAACACAGCCCTGCTCAGCCTTGATGCCACCGAGACAAAAAGGGCTGCCAGCAATCCCACTCACCAGCTGCCATGTGGAAAATCCTAGAGTGTGCTGAGATTTAGGGAAAGGTACTAAAATCTGTCTTTGCGGGTGATGGGGGTCCCTAAATAGGCCATGTCCTGATGGAGGAGACTGAGCAGAAATGGAGGCAAATCTAGAGGAGGAAAGGTTGGGGTGATCTAATCTTGGCTTCTATTTTCAAGCAGGTGGAATAGATCTATGGATTTGAAAAAGGAGTAGCAGCAGCTCCTTCCCTTGGCACACTTCTCCCAGGCATTGCTGGAGGATGGGGTCAGTTTTTAGGACAGTCACTTGTTCCTCCTCCCAGTGCTTATGACAGGGACCCACTACCAGTGTGTGATCACAGTGGTCACTCCTTCCTGCAGCAGGGGTCCAGCCTGGCAGTCCTGGGGAGCACCACAAGAAACAAGGCACTGGCACATCCCTCTCTAGGTGTGGTTTTCCACAGAAGAGCACCCTGGTCTGCTGCTGTGTATGACAGAGCTCTGGCTGGAAGGGGTGGTAGCTGACCCAGACAGGGGCGAGCTGGAGGGTGAAGGACAAAACTCTGCCTGATGATAGCAAGAAGTGTCTTCCTGTCTCAGCTGCTTTCATTTCTCTGTTCTGGTCTGAATATACACTGGGTTGAGGCCAGGACACTTCTGAGCTCTGGTTTCTTGTCTAGTTGTTAAACCAACTTCTTCTTTGGCTGGCTGGATGCTTTTCTGCTGCCCTTCCACAATGCCAAGACTGGTGCAAGTGTGAAAGAGGAAGGGAAGGTCCTGCTCTCTCACACAGAGGGAGTGGTGCAGCTTGTACAAGTGTCTGTCACAAGGCAGGAAGAGTAGGAGTCAGACTTTCCCAAGGCTCAAGTTAGATCTCTGTCTGGCCTCCGTGCTGACGTGTAGGACAACAAAAGCATTCTGCTGGTAGATGTAAGTGGAGTAGTTTGAGAAGGTCCCAAATTTTCTTCTCGGCAAAGTGAGATGATACATCTTCACAATTTCCTGAAATTTTCTCTCCTGGAGAAGGGATTCACAAGGAGGACCTTCAAGTTTGTTTTATAGTCATAAGACTCAGCAAAGAACTAGGAGGAAGCACAATACCACAGCCCTGTGGTTATTTGTCCGGCGTTCAAACTGCTGCTGTTCTTCCTGGAGGTCATAAATATTCAGTCAGCTCCAAGGGTCAGCCAGTGATGTCTCTGGGGAGCCAGAAAGTGCCTCAGATCTGCACTGTACAGAGCTGGTGTCTGTTTGAAGCTGCTGAAAAGGACCGTGCATCTCATGGACAGCCCTGGCTGTGGCTGAAGCGTGGCTGCCTGTGTCAGCTGGACCTGGGGTATCCTGTGCATGTCCCAGGGAGGGAGCTGGGGGACCCATGCTGAAGTCTCCCTGGATGGATAACTGTTGACTACCTCACTTCCACTGCTGAAGGAAGCAGCAAACTGTTTTGTGAATCTCTTAGCCTGCAGTGATCCATAAAAATCTCTAGCACAGGCACCTTTCTCCTTTGGCAAAGAAGAAAAGAAGCCACCTCTGGTTTGGTGCTAGCCAGGAGCATCACTCCTTCCCCTCCTGCCCCATCCTGAGCTGTTCCTGAACTGGCTGCCAGAACTCTGACCCTCCTGCCATGGCCACAGCCATGGTCCTGCTCTCCTGGGCAGCTCCTCCCTACCTGTGACATGCTGCAGACATTGTCCCTGGAGAATACAAAGGAAGGAGCACTTGTCACCAGGAAAGACAGGTCTTTCAGACATCTTTTGAAGCCTCACAGCCCTGGGAGTGGGCAGGGCTGAAATAATTTGTTCCTGGAGCCAGAAGTCTGGAGGAAAAACAGTTATGGAAATAATAACAACAGTGACAATCAGAATAGGTGGGATCGAGCTCAACACAAAGACAATGTGCTGGCTGAAGCAGGCATCTGTTTCTGTGGAAAAAGTCATCTGCTCCTGTGATGAGCCTGCACCCCTCCCTGCCTTTGGGGAGCTGGCAGGAGGAGGAGGCAGGAGGGATGGAGGTGGCTGAGTGCGCTGCTGGCCAGACCCGGCTGTGCCTGAACTAAAGGCAAAGTTTGATGCCTTGGTGTGTGAGTAGGAAAAAGCAAGGGAGCTCTTTGCCCCTTTCACTGCTCCTGGAAAGCATCAGCTATAGCTTTTGTGAACCTCTGAGCCAAACTACACCTCAGTGAGGTGAAACATCAGCAGAAATCCTAATGCTTTGCAGGACACATGGTGTCAGGTTTGGCCCCACTCAGCTTGGTGGACTCTGAGGTGACAGTAGGGACCATTTGTAGTTTAAAACAGGTCAGTCACAAATTGCAGTAACTCATGGTGGCCTCAGGTGTGTGGCCTGCAGGTGAACGTCTGGAAATAGAACTTCAAAGGCAAGCGGAATCCTGTCCACAGCCTGCTGCTGTGGGGTGAGCCTGGGCTGAAAGCAGCGAAATTGGAGGTCAGGAAACCCTGGTCAAATGAAGGACTGTGCCCTTCCTGCTGGCACTGTTTGATCACGGCCCGTGGTGCAGGCAGCTTTCCCCTGCACAGCCCAGTGTCCCTGAGCCCAGCCCAAATCCAGCCAGGTGCTGGGGCTCCTGGTGCAGTGCTGTGACCCCTCAATGTACACTGTGTCTGTGGGTGCTCACCCGACCTGTCACACCCATGGTGGAGCTTGTCCTGCCGGACCTCAGGGGGCCATGTCCCTCTCCTGACACGTGGTCTTGTCGCCTGCAGAGTGACATCCAGGCTCACAGATCATCCCTCAGAGCTGCAGGTCTCGCAATCCCACACCAGTGTGGGTCTGTCCCAGAGCAGGGCAGGGGGTGCTGCCCCGCACAAGCAGTGGGAAGGGGGCTCAGCACCCTTGGCTGTAGCAGCAGCACCCGGCCTGTTTGACCTGACGTCCTAATGACACTTGCCAAGGATTTCTACTGGGCTGCAGCTTCCAGCCTGCGTGAGCAGCAGCCCAGCTGGAGATTAAACAATGTCCTTTAATAGGAACAGGCAGGCTCCCGCTTCCAGCGCAGCGAGCGGGGAGCGCTCCGCAGCAGCGCCGGGGCCGCGGCCGGACTGGGATGCCCTGATTTGGAAGTCTCTTGCTCGACCCAGCTGCTCGAAATGCGGCTGCTTCCTACGCAGAGGCCAAGGGAGGTTTTTTTTATTTAGAGGATGCTTGGCCTGCTCAGTGTAGAGGGGAAGTCGAAAGACACCAGCTCTGCTCCTGGGCTCCGCCGGCTGTGACTTTGACCTAGAGCAGACCCAGGAGCCGCCCCTGCCCCGCCAGAGCCTCCCGGCCGGCGGGGCCGGGGTTTGCCGGTGCTGCCATTTATGGGGCTCCCCCACCGTCCCGATTAGATAATGCTCTCCCTCCTGTGCCCGGCACTGCCCTGCTCCTCCCCGGGAAGGGGCTGACGAACGCTCCTCTGCGTACACGGGAGCTGCCTTTAAAAATAACCGGAGAAAACAGCCGAGCGGGTGGGCATCGCTCCTGTTTCCATGGGAGCACAGCCTGCCCCGGCAGCTCAGCTCTGGCCTTGGCTTCTGACCCCGCTCTCAGCCCGCAAGGTTTCTCCCCAGCTTTTCCCTGCTTTTACCCCCTTTCCTTCTTGGGGGTCCCCCCCTTGCTGTGGCCCCTGCTCTCTGCAACCTCTCCCACTCTCTCCAAGCCCTCTGAGCCCTCCTGGGGCAGCAAAGTCCAATCCTGCCACCACCAGCACCCCAAGGTATGGAGCACAAAGGGTCCCACCCCCAAAATGGGCACAGCTTGGAGGATAAAGCCCAGTGTCTGAACCAGCGAGGCTGGGGGCTGCAGACACATCTGGGGTTCAGGCACATCTCTAGTAGGGCGATACTGCTGCCAGCACCTGGGTTAGCACAGGGATTTGTCCTGAGCTGGGTTGCAGGATGGGGCCCCCTTCGATGCTCTCCTCATGCTGGTGGGAGGAGAGCATGAGGGAGGGACCAAGGTGTCCAGCTGCGAGTAGACCACACAGCTTTTCACCTTTGATAGCATGCTTTTTACAGTTTTTTCCATTCCCAAGAGAAATCCTGCAGGAATTTTCTATTTCTGCAGGAAAGGCAGCAGGGAGAGGAAAAGTTGATCTCTCTCGAGACCTTTGTACTTTATTTTTACTTTCGTTGTTGTTTTTATTTTAATCTTGAGGAAGGAACAGACCAAAAGGGGCATAAACAAAATCCAGCTAGTTGGGACAAAAATACTTGGTTGAAATCCTTGCCCAGCACTGTGGGTGAGTTTGTACATGAGAGAGACACTCAACTAAAGGAGGATTCTGCATGTCAAACCAGGAGTTTTTATCTTTTCTCTATGTTCCATCTGGAGAAGAAGAAGAGTGACCAGGTTAACCTTCACCTCTGAAGAGGGTGAGCAGCACAGCAGAGGATCATATCCAAGAGCCACCTTTGTCACCCTGTCCCCAGCCTCAGCAAAGCAGAGGATCATGTCCAAGAGCCACCTTTGTCACCCTGTCCCCAGCCTCAGCAAAGCAGCTTCCTTCCTGCTGTGAGATGGGGCTAAGACACTCTCCAAGGGCTGGTTAAAAGCCTGAATGATGCTTTGCTAAATGCAACATTACAGAAGCACAAAGTACTGTTAGCACTAAGCCTGGCATAAGCTGAAGGAGCAATCTTGTTTTGTTTTCCAAAACAGACTTTGGGATTTCCTTCACTTGGGTCAGCACCTGGGGCTGTGTCAGGAGGCTCTTCTAGTTTGAGAGAAAATGCTGTCAAGCTTTCATCTGCATCTAAAGCATGCTTCATGCAGAGTATAGTGCCATTACTTTAAACAAATATATACATCTCTAATTTCCTTGTGTTACTTGCCAAAGATCCCAGTCTTGTCAATAGTCTCTCACCACAGGTTACCCTTTCTGAGAGGTTCATTTCCAAGTCCCAAAACCTCTCCCACAACAGTTCATTTGGAAACTGGAGCCCCTTGGCCATGGCCACTGTGCCCTGTGTGAGCCTGGACTGGCCACCTCTGCCAGCACTCTGGGGCTTTCTCAGTGGGGTGGCAGGACAAGACAGAACATGTTGAGAAATAGCGAGGAGAGAATTATGCCAAGAGAATTATGCCAAGTTCAAAGATTAGTGGTTGGCTTATTAGGTTTTCCCCTAAGCTCAGTATTAAGTAATTCTAAATGACCCACACAGAAGTCAGAAGGGAGGATTAATAAAGTTTAATGGTGGAGGTTTGTGTTTGGAAGTGTCATGGGACTAAAAGTGCTGGCCAACAACAAAGTGTTTCCCCCCTTGCTGGTAGATGTTTCTTAGTACCTTTAAAATTGTTTTACCTCACTTGCTAGTTTTCTGAGTCTTTTTAATACATGTCCCCATGCCAATTCAGCCTCAAATAGCTCTTGGGTTTATAAATGCATTTCATTGGTTTTCTGTATCTTTTTGATGCATTTATTCCAAATCCTTTTAGGTAATCTTATCTCTGGCTTTGGTGGTCCCTGCCCAGGGCTGGCTTTAACTGGAAGTGAATAAACTGAGCTGAAAGACAAGTCAGGTGAGCACTCAAACAACTCCTGTAGAAGATGATGGCTCTCCAGGGAAGTTGCTCTTGGTGGAGGCTTCAGTCTTGAAGTAGTATGAAAATAATCTCCATGTGGCCATGTCAGTTGTACAGATACCCCAGGAAAGTCCAGGCTGATGGAGACCATATACCAACCACAAAAACATGTCATTGCTGGGTTTGACACTGATTCATATAAAAGTATTTGGAAAAGATACACTGGCCATCTGCCTCCTTAGCTGACCCACTGCTTGGTGCAATTTCTCATAAATACTGTTACAGGGACAATCCTTTATTCCTTGTGAGGAAAAACAAAATACAGCTTCCATCTGCTTTTAAAGCTGCATCTTACACCACATGCAAGGGTCTTCCCAGACACAGGTTCTGGGGTGTCATGCCCAAGCAGCAGGGCCACCTGAGTCCAAGGCATTTCCAGGGAGCAGGAGGGGGCTGCAGGGAGGGGTGCTCTGCCCCTGCAAACATCCTGGTACCCCCAGGAGAGGAGAGGAACACGATCTCTTTCTGACAGTAGTGGGTAGCAGCTGAGGGCTGCATCCCAAAACATGCAGTCCTGCTGCTTGTGTGAGGACACAAGTGACCACTAGCATGAAATGCTGCCAAGCATCTGTGACTGCCAGCAGGGAGAGAGGCTGGATGCTCCATGGATGCAGCCAGACCAATGATTCCCAGTGGGACTGGGGCCTGGTTCTGTCCAAAATTTAGGTTACTGCCAGGAAGTGATGCACATGAGCCAGGGCAGAGTCCCGTGCTGCCACAGGGCCCCTTCCCCACTGACACACTCAGGATCAGCCCCATGTGCCAGGGGTGCTGCCCTGCTGCAGCAAGGGACAGGTCAGGCAGAGATGCACTGTCTCCATGCCACGCTGAGGTTGTCCTCAGCACCCTGTTTCAACTCAGCAGTGACCCAGGCTGCTGCCTGCAATCTGAGGCAGGCAGCTCCCCCCACGCTAAGCTGCAAGGTCTCTGTCCTGCTGACAAGTCTGTGCAAAGCACAGGGTTCATTGCAAAAAAAAAAAAAAAAAAAAACAAAAAAAAAAAAAAAAAAAACCAAACACCCAAAAAAACCCACACAGAACAAGAAGAAGGCCAAACCACCAAGTAACAGAAAACACACAGCCTGGGGCTCTGGGCTGGCCAGTCCCTGCTTGCTTATTCAGCCTTGTGCCCAGGTGATCCCTGCCCCCCTTCACAGCACCCCAGGGAATGCGGGGGAGCAAGTGCAGCAGTAAATGGGCAGTGGGCAGCTCAGCTGCTGCCCAAGGTGGATGCTGCTCGGTGTGAGCAAGGTGTGATTCCCAGCAGCTGCTGCTTTAGGTGCCTCTCACACAGCCCTGCCCAGGGCTGGCTGGAGCAGCCCTGCTGATGATCATCCACCTGGCTCTCTTCCACTTAATGCAGGCAGGAGGTGGCTTGCAGTGAGAAACAGTCTGTACTGTCACCACTGGCTGGGGGCTCTGGCCAGGACTTTTGGGGCTGTGGGGAGATGTATCCATCCTCAGCACTTAACTCCTGCTGCTGGGATAGGGCTTCAAAAAGAGTTGGGAAGTGGGAAGCATGAACACTGTGGGATGCTGTGAGCACTACCGTGGGCTGGGGATCAGCCACGGGCAGATCTAGGAGGTGCCCAAGCACCTGGTGGGCACAGAGGCTGAGCACTGGGGCAGCTGAGCACACTGCAGCCCCTGCACACCTGACCTTGCATTCCCTCCTCAGCTCTCCTCAGCCTCCAGGACAGCTGTAAGAAACCCTCAAGCCTCTCCTGAAGCTCTCAGCAGCTTGAAACAACTGAGCTGTTTGATTTCTCCTGGCCCTTCCCACCCTTTAGGCAAGTGCAAAGTTTGAGGGCCCCACTAGCCATCCCTTGGTGGGAACAGGGAGCACCCTGTGCCACCCACCAGATGGAGGAGGGGAAAGGGCACTGACAGGGGCAAAGGGGGGACATGCCAGAGTCAGAAGGAAGGAGGTAGGTACCCATTCCAACCACGAGGGAAAGAGCATCCTCAAGATGCTCAATGCCATTTTCCCTTAAAATAATGGCTTATTTAAAAAAAAAAAAAAAAAAAAAAAAAGCCAGCCATGACTCTCCCATGGAAAGGAGCTGAAACTCTGGGGCCATCCATTGCAATCCCCTTGTCATGCATATTCCCACAAGTATTTCTGGAGCCATTTCTCCCCAGACAAGTTCCAGCTTGGAGGCTGTTACAGCAACAATCCAAGACAAAGCCATCTCCATGTCCTCTGCTGAGCCCAGAGTGCTTCCAGGGCCCTCCTGTGTCCATTCCCCCTGGAGACCTCTCCTCTCCTGCCCACCTGGACATGTTCAGTCACCGGCTCCAGCACGGCCCCTGGATCGGCAGTGCCAGCCCGGCACGGCTGTGCCAGCTCCCGGTAATGGCAGGCACCCTGTGCCCGGCAGCCTGGGAACGCTGGCAGCCCCAGCAGGGATTAGTGATGATTCAGGGGATTTCACCACAGCCTGCAGGGAGACTGGCCAGTTTCTGTGGGCAAACTGCAAGGCCTCCGTGAAACACCAGGCTCCCTGCCCGAAATGGCTTCACCAGCCGTGCCCCAAAGCCACCTCGTTTGCACCTCACTGCCTCCAGCCCATCCCTGGCCAGCTGGGACAGCGCAGCAGGAGAAGTCACCTCTGTGCCAAAGACAGTGCCCAACCTCCATCAGCTCCCATGGCCAGAGCTGGCACTAGAGCAGAACCCTCCAGCTTTGCTGCAGTTTGGATGTGCAGCAGCATTTGAACTGCAGACAGACACTATTCACACCCCAGCAAACCTGTCCTTGGTGTACGTGCTCACTGCTCTGCTGGACCAGGCATGGGGTTTCAGGTGAGTTAATTCAGTAATTTCCAGTCTCACTCTTTCTCAGTTAATCCAGGAAAGCTTTGCTGTGCTTGAGCGCTACCATCAAACACCATCACAATAAGGCAGTGCAAATACATAAGCTGACACTTCCAAGGTCTTCCAGGTTATTCTTAGTTTCACTTGCTGGTCATCAATAATGGAGGTGGAAAAAGCAACCAGACTGCAGCTGTCAGCCAAACCCACCTGCACGAAACACAGGGAAAAGCTGAGATCTTTGCAAAGATCTGGAGCTTGCATGTATTTGGTAAATTAAACTTCAGTTTTAGTTTTATTCTGAAATTGCATTGAAGAAAGCTCAGGGCTGCCCATTCTTGTATATTTTTAGGTGAACTTTTCACATTCATTAAAAACTTCAACATTAACATTTTTCTACCCATTTTCCTGGGTGTTGAGCATGAGGCATTTTGCCCTTTCAAAAGTTTAATTCATATATATATAAAATGGTTTCTCAGAATCTTACTCACCAGCTGAAGGAGAAAAACAAAAATCTTTCGTAGGTTTGGATGCATCTGAGTTTATTTTTACCTCTGTCTGATACTGCAGAATTTCCATGTTAATTGTCAATCCCAGGCTGCGCTCACGCTGCCAATTTGAACACTAGACTCACACTGTGGGTGTAGCAGGTACTACTCCTCACCTGGCACACTCAGCCTGGCTCTGTGCAGCATTTGGACCAAAAACACCCACACACATGGTGTTTCAAAAGGTGTTTTCAAAAGCCCAGTGGTTCAGTACTGACACCTCGGGCAGCCCTCACCTCTGCCAGTGGCTCGTGGCCAGTGAGGTGCTCGGGGGCTGGGAGTCCAGGGCAGGTGGCCCATATGGGCCTTGAACAGCAGCTGGTCTGGGGTTTGTGTGATTTCTGTGTAAGAAAATAAATCTAACGTGTTATAACCAGGGGAAGAGGGTCAAGCAATGCAAGAGGCCCCATTGTGATTAGCTTCTCATCTTGTGCTGTGGGGTGTTCTCCATTGCTGGGCTGGGCTCCCATCCACTGCAGACAAAAAAAGCCCAGCAAAGCCCTATGATGGTGGGGAAGTGTCCTGCCCCACTCAGGGAGAGCTGGAGAAAATGCCACCCAAGCTATTTCCAGCTTTGTAAATATGTTTTATTTAGGAGGAGGGAAGGCAGACTAGCCAGAGGAATGTGGAGCAGCCAAAGGAGCCTGCTGGCCTGCTGCTTCCCCAGGGGAAAAGCAAAGCAAACAGGAGATGAAAAGCCTGTGATGCCATCTCCATCCTCAGAAGAGTGCCTTGCCTACCACACTACCACATTTTTTGTGTGTGGGTGGGTGGGTGGAGAAAAGAACAAAGATCACTCAAAGTCTTCTGCTGAAGTTATTCCATGTTGCGTAAAAATATGGTAATGTTCATCTGAGGACAGGCTGGAGCCTAAACCTTCCCAGGTGAGTGCTGGAGACATTAGGCAATAGCACCTTCCTTTTCCTTCTTGGCCTAGCAATGGATGCTGAGCAAAATGGAAAGCTGGAAGAAAGCATTGCCCTGCCCTAGGCTGTGGTTGGAGCTGAGCAAGAATCCTCTGCGGAGAGCCGGACTGGAGCAGGAGCCTCCTGTGCCCCAGGCAGAGCACTCACCAGGCATCCAGCAGGTAAAACCTCCTTGCTCCATCCCTCATTTTGTGAGAGAGGAGGCACACGATTTGGCCACCTTGTCCCAGGAAGCAGGAGCCTCCCTGGAGCAGCTGGAGCTGCTCGGGAAGCAGCCGTGCTGTCCCCTGGCCTGGCCAGAGGCACAAGGGAGCGTGCGGGGAGCTTGACCGCTTCGTTGAGGGCTGGGAGCCTCCCACGCCAGGGCCGGTGCTGTGGTGCTGAGTCCACAACAGGGTGAGACACCATGAATCATTTTCCAGTAGATAGCACAGAAGTGGGAGAAGGAGCATTTATGCTGCCAGTGAGTGTAACACGAGAGGCAAATGGTTTCCCAAACAGATTCGTTTCTTGAGCAAGGACCTTGGGGTGTCCAGAGGCAAGGCTTGGCACCACACCAGCCAGGGCTGGCAGCTGCTCCCTGAGGGAAGCAGAAACAGTTAGGAGGAAAATGTAATGACAAACAGAAATTTCTCTTTAGAACATTATAAAAGTGGTGCATGTCTCACAGCATCCATGGGACAACATGCCAGCCTGTAGGAGCAGGGACAGTGAAACAGGACAACACAAGGGGCTGCCTCACAGCAGCGGGATGACAGCAACCATCCCTACTCCCCAGTCTATGGGGGAGAAAAGCTCAGCTGAAATGTCACAGGAAAGCCCAAAGATGGCCCAAAAGGCTCCTGGCCCCGCTCCTCCCCCAACCCACACCCCCAGCACTGCTGGGACCAACAGAGCAGTCCCCGCTCCAGGCCTGGTGAGGACACTGCCATCACCATGGGTGTGATGAGAGCAGGAGCCACACAGCTCCTTTCCAAAAGCTGTGGGACACAGGTGGTTAATGCAGGCTCCCTGGATAAAGCACAGCACTGACCAATAAATAACCTTCCTCTCCTCTCCTGTCCCAGGGCAGACTGCCAGCACCTGGCACCATTCTGAGTGCCCAGAGCACATGCAAGTGGCTGCTCCATACCATCCATGATGGGCACCCAGGGAACAAGGGTCAGTAATGCCAAAGACCAAACCAAAGCTTTTAAGGCGAGAGGGCAGGAGCTTTAATCTCTTTCTTCATCAGAGGTTTTTAGAAAGTCCCACCTGGGGTTGGTCACACTATCCACCTTTTGCCAGGACACATTCTTTCTCTGAAATATTTGCAATTGCTTTGTACAAGCTGAAACAAAAGCACGGTCGCATGGCAGCAACACGAGGGAACACAGCAAAGGTAGTGCGTGGGAAAGAAAACCAATTAAAAAGAAGTATTTTCTAGTTGGATGCAGGCATTAAAGACTGGCTTGCTGCTTTGAGCACAATTGTTTAGCCAGCTACAGGTGCTGTCTCAGACTGCAGAGACTCAGGGGCTGAAAGCAGACAAATATAACAGCTCAGTTGGGTTAAGAACATAGGAGAAACAAGATGCATAGAGAGAGAAATGTTTTTATTAGTCCAGCTGATATAGCTAGAAAAAAATAGACAAGTTTTCAGGCAACTCCTTCCATTAGGTAATTGCTGTGAGCGCAGTAACGACGCTGTGTTGAGGAGAGGCACCACTAAATGAACACTCTCTGATTACAAGAAGCAAAACCAGCTATTTGCCAAGCGTCTGTGAACAGTGACATGAAGCACAGCATGGGGGATCTAAAGAATATACAGAACCAACCGGTTGTCTCTTGCACCATTTTCTCTTCCCTGCTCTCACAAGCTTCGTACAGAAAACTCCCGTGCTGATTAACTCAAATACAGGAACAGCCAGTACAGAACAAAACTCTTACATATGATCTCCTCTCCCCCACCCAATTAACTCTGAAACACATACAAAGCAGTATTAAAAGAAAAAAAAAAAAAATCTTATCTGAAACGTTCACTCAGCCTTTTCTCACCAAAATTAAATTAGCTTACCCCAGCTGGAATCATCTCTTCAGTTAAGTGACAGCTTGCAATCACAGCCTTAGAAATATCACAGCCTTTACAAAAGAAAGCTTCAGTTATCTACACAAACCTATATAAAGCTGCACGCCAAGGAGGTCTGCATCAACCTCTCGTCACGCTCCCTCCATCAAAGCTGTGTTTTAGCAGTGGGTAGAGCTGTTGAGCAGGTGCATCTGCATGAGCTGCAAAGGCTGCTCTTCCCAAGGGTCTGATGCTCCCAGTTAGCAATACTTGTGGAAAATGCTGCTCCTGTATATTAATAATGTGATGCTTCCACACAGCAAGCACACATGTACAGCCATTCTGGAGAACAGACCTACTTGATACACCCTTGAGCTCATATCCAGAGAACTACCTGAGCTTGCAAGCCAGGCCCAGTTCAGAAAAACTATTTAGCATGTTTTGACTATTCTGCAAGTTTAGGTTCATGGGGGGCAACTGGTGCAGGGGCCAAGAAGAGTCAGCTGACTAAAGCTCATAAGCTGGTATTTTCCTGTAAGTGGCAGCTTCCAGCCCCCATCTCTGCCTTGGCTGACCTGAAATTACTTGAGAAGCAGGGGCTGAATTAAGCTAGATTTCACCTTACCCTTTACCCTCAAAAGAGCAACTGGTTGTTACACTAGCTAGGTTGAAGACAAGCTTCTCCCCACAAAGCAGCTGAGGGTCACTAATACCATGGGCTGCAGTCTAACCACAGAGCCTTGCCCTGCACGCCATGAGGTGCACCCCTGCTCTGCAAAGAGCAGCAGCCCTCTGTACCCAGCCCAGTCTCCCCTCCCTTACAGGAGCCAGCCTGGCTTGCAGTACTCAGGATAATGACAGTTTACAGTTGGCATGAGCAGATGCACAAGTCAAAGCCTTGGAGGTAGGGCATGTTTGCAGTGACTCATGTTTAACATTAGTTCTCAAATTTACAGCAACTACAATCAAGTTAAGAGGTTCAACTTCTGAAACTGCTTTAACATTTCAACTCAGCTGGTCTGCAGCAGCACACCTAGGAAGATGTGCTTGCACACAAAACCAGACCACCTAGCATAACTATGAAAACCAAGTCACTTAAATCTCAAAGACATTCAGTTAACATATCTAAGACATCTCAGGCCAAACAATAGTTTATTTCATTTCATTTTCAGCAACATCTCAACCATCAAAAAAATAAACTCTAACACAGATGGATGGAAGACTTCTCTACAGTGTAACTAAGTGGGCTCTGACCCCAAGGGTTTGAATTGGAGTGACATTTTATTATTCATCCAATAAGTTAGGAAAGCATGAGAATAAAGTGCTTTATTTCTGGTCTGGCATGAGGTCATCAATGGACTGGCCTTTTTCAAGGCGTTTCTCCATTTCAATGAGAAGCTTCACTCCATCCACCACCATCTGCACCAGCTCCACCTCAGAGAAGCCCAGACGATCAGCATTGGAGACATCAAACACTCCGCCAACAGCAGCTGTGTCCACACCACCTGCAGCAAGAGATTCAGTTACAACATTGACCTCAGCCAGAGCAGGTGAGTCTGCCTTTCTTCCCTCGCTAGCTTGAGGCAGGGACACAGCAGGACCATTCTCTACAAGCTGCCACTGGTGCCTCATCCTACATGCAGGAAGATAAAGCCATGTGTGACTGCCAACATGAACCACAGAACATGCAATTAGGCCAGCTCTTTATTTCTCTGACCCATGGGCAATCCAACCTGAGGTCACAAGTACCCGCTGGAGCCATCTCCTAGCCATAGCTTAACCCACAATTCCCACCCTTGCTTATGAACAGGAAAAGCTGCCACCAGGTCCCCCTTATTTGGTGCTCAAAATGACACCCAGGACATGAACTAGACAGCCAAAGTACTTACTAAGTAGACCACTGCCATCCTCAACTCCTCCAGTGACAGGCACTGACAGTGTGAACCAAGAGATGGCTCTGGCCATAACCAGGCTTTTGCTGGTGTCTTAGGGCAGCCCATCAGTGTTATCCGTTCTCACCTGTGCCTCGTTTCTGCAGCCGAAGTCTCTTGAGGACTTCTCCAAATTTCTCATGTTTCCCAAGGTGTGGGATCTTGATGTGCACACCAGCACGAAGCCCAGTTCCAAGGTTGGATGGGCAGGTCAGGATGTAGCCCAAGTGTGGATTCCACATGAACTCATAGTTTTTGGCCTTGAAGAGACTTTCTATCTATAAATAGAAAGAATAAATGTTTAGAGATTGTTCTCTGCCTCAAGATTATAGGACATCCATTAGTGCTCACTTGCAGCTTCAGTCACTCAGCAACAGCCACAACACTCAGAACAGATATTTTAGCCACATAAGCCCCCACCCTATGGAAAAAATGGCCACCAACAAGGAGCTTTTAAGGCCTTCATCTTGCTCCTAGCAGTGAGAGTGGCTAAGTCTAAAAGCTAGGCTTCTCATGTCACTATTTGTTGGGAAGCTGGATTGAATACATGTCAAGCTAGCACATCTCTAGGATCAGGAAAGGGGCTGGTAAAGTTCAAGCTCATATCAAGACTAGAAGTAGAGAACTTGAGTCCAGCATTGCCCATGCACATTCAGGGAATTTCTCCTCCTCCCCAAGGTGTCTCAAAGCTTTAGAGAACTATGTAGAATTTCTTTAAAATACAGTTGAGATATTTGGATAAGGGTGCCACCACATCAAGCAAACATTCTAGATTACACAGCTACAAGGCTTTTTGCCAAAACACCTGTTTTGGAGCCCTCACAGCCCTGGATCTCATCAGGGTATTCCCAGAGATCCAGACTATGAAGCACAACCATGGAGGACTCCAGAGGGGGCTTGAAAACTGCATTTTCAGATCTAACCGGAGAACCTTGTGCCATTTGAAACTGAAGCCCCAACAACAGCGATTTACCTTTGTTAGTCCAGTACAGAAGCGGTTAAATACTTCCTTCATGTTGCCACCTTTCTGCATGGAAATAACTCTAAGGTGATCCTCCTCATTGATCCAAACAAGGAAAGTCTTGTTATCATTGTGCCTAGGAGACAAAGCAATCAGTTTGCTGTCTTGCCCACCTCACACTTTGAAGATGGCCCCAAATTGCTCATCACTGCAGTTTTTAGTTCAAGATGCTCACTTAGCTGCTTCAACAAGATTGATCTTCTTTCTTTTGCCCACGCAGCACCTGAGTTAAGCTGGTAGTTGTTACCCTGCCCTTTTCAAGAGGCAATTTGAATTGGCCTTTACAGAGTGAGTAATAGCAAGGCATTACCTAGTCTTACAGTATCAAAACCTAAAACCCCCTCATCCCCCTAGCTCCCTTGTGCCTCCACTTCACAAATTAAGGTATTTCTGCTCAGCAATTTGCAGAAAGGTGATCAGTAGACTTTGAGGGCATCCTGTACAATGATGTTCATAATGACACCATGTGTAACAAGCCTTTTTAGCAGTATTTTGTCAGACTATGACAAACTGCACTTTGTACCTTACTTTCACTATGAATTTTAGATCAGGGCTCTTCAGAGATGCTATATAAAAATCCTCTGAACAATGGGCTCTTCCTGCCCCAGCTTGCAGCTGACAGCAAGTACTATCATCCATGTTTATCTTGCTAGTAATTTCTGAACTTGATTAGGATCAAGAATCAGCTAGTACCCGAGGAAAGTTATTTATGCAGACAACACTAAGACATTACACACTTCAAGTCTGTAGATTAGTCATGCTCAGATGACAGCGCTATCTGGTGCTGGCAATCTGCAGGTAGATGATGCAATCTTAAAGGTGACCTACAGAAACAAAGTGTGCTTCCTCTGGGTTGTACCGAAACAGCTGCAGTAGTAAGATTGGAGCATTTCTGTTGATAAAAACCTAGCCCTTAGCTTACAAGGGAGCAAGTTAATTATGCTGCAGAAGCTCCTGAGATGCAGTTTTATGTAGGTGACCTACATTTAAAACAAGCACTTCTATTCCACACCTCTGCATCAGTCAATTCCTGTCACCAAGTCTCTGAGGACAGGGGGAAGATCTCATCACTAGCCATACTAGGTCAGCCCCAGTGAGTTTCTGCAAGCAGAAGTGAAGACACTACAGGGGAGTAACTATGATCCAAGATCAACCCTGAGCTAAGACAATGCTACGGTTTGTACCACAAGTTACTCTCAACTCTGGGTGGAAGAGCCAACTGCAGTGGCACATCTGCTCCTTTACAAGTGATATACTTCCATAAGCTGATTCAGTTTTTGCATGGTAGTTCACTAACCCATGCAGGCTCTGGTTCTGGGCTATTGACCAAGCTGGCTTGTTCTTACCAGCATAAGAGCACTTGTCCAAATTTCGCTGGTTAACTGCAAGTTCTCCATAGAAGTTTCTCATCAAATACAGTAATACAAGGTGAGAAGTTACTATTTTGCGCAATGGTACAAGTCACCACTGAAACAGCAAGACTTTAACTTCTATGACTGCCTCCCCACAGACATACTCACCAGATACCCCTGGCATCAGGCCAGTCTCGTGCCATCCCAGATGCTAACAGAAGAGGAGAAACTGGCTTGTCAAACAAGAAGTGGTCATCAATCAGCTGCTGCTGCTCTGCATCAGTCATGTTCCTCAGAGCATAGTACTTCCCCTTGAGATCACCATCCAGGCTACCCAGAGCTGAAAGAGAGAGACTCTTTTAGAATGGGGCTAAAGGTTCTACACTTTCCTAGCACTTTGGAGACCACACACAAAGTATGGCAATGTTTGATCTGCTGGGTCTGGTTCCTCCCTTGCTTTCATCTGCAATGGCAATGCCCTTTTGGCAGAACCTGAGGCAGTATCAGATGATTTGTCTGCACCTTCTAGACTTATACAACTAGCCTTTGTTCCCTTACATGCAGTATAGAATCATTACTGCTGCTGAACTGTACAAATGGAGACTGCTTTTCTTCCAAGGAGAACCAAGGTTATGGATGTAACAATTGGTATTATTCTAGTCAAGGACTGTTACCCTGCCCTTGAGAGGTTTTGAAACAACTACACTCTCAGCCTCCAGAACTGCACCTTGAGCACTGGAAGGCAACAGGAGAAAAAAAAAAAAAAAAAAAGCTGAAGAGCTTCACTGAAAACCAGGGCTTATTCTAGTCAGCTGCAGATTTGGAACAAGACTACATCTCTAAGTAAGCTGAACGTTAATGAAAGTCAATTAAATGCAGCCACAAAACACTGCACCCCATGACTCAAGCCCTGTAGTTGCTACATACCTGTTACATTTCAGGTTTGAGCCCTGATGAACCAACCTCTCTCCCCACACAGAGACACAAACTTTTGAGATCAGCAGAGGTCAACTTTAATACAGTCCAACTTCCCTCTGCCATGCGCTCTTGCTTTCAGCTACAAGCTGCAATGCTGAGGCAGATCTAATGCAATGAGCCTTTTCCAGGGAAAGCTCCATGTTCAGACTAAGTCTCCAGGGAGGTGGCTTTTGCCAAGTGCCTCCATTTTCAAACTGCCAAGAACACCTCTTGTGCAAAGGACAGAATGGTGTCCCTGAGGCACCCAGTTCTCACTTTACCTTCAACAGAGAGCTTCTCAATAGCCCGCCTCTCTCCTCGACTGCAGTGTGGGGGAAGGCAGAATCCACGGATGCTTCTGCCAGTTCTGACACGGGAACTCAGCACGTAATTGGGATCCAGGTCATCACCTCCCTACAAGATTAGGAAATCAGCAAGTACAACCTTGTTACCAAGATACCTCCCCTAAACACATGTAGTCCCCATGCACTTAAGAATGCACTTTACACCTGAGGCATTGACTCCCTGGCCTGTAAGCCAGTGCCTCACTTCAGGGCTACTTTCTTCTGCATCACATAAAGTATCTATGTAACACAAATCTTGCTCTGAGGTCAAGGCTACAGCTACTAAGTAGTCCTAGAATACAGGGATATCACCAGAACATCAGTTCCATGTCCATTTCAGACTGTGGACTGGGCTTCTGTTACCCCTTATAGATTTGCAATCTAGAGATATCAACATGAGGCAAAACTTTCTTTAGGTACATGTTTACTCTTGCATATGAAAATTATTCATTACTATTCTCCCAAGTCTCTTATTTTCAATATGATTTATGGCTAGCAAATCAATATGAAGTTAGGAACTCACAGAGTTTAGTTTACAGTAACATTTAAAATCCATAAAATGATTAAGAATCCTTACTCATAGCCATAAAAATATTTCTTCAACAGCACGACACCATCAGCTGCTAATTAAGATCCAAGATCAGACAGAAGAAAGTTTAAATTTTATGACAGTCTGTGACATCCAGGACAGTGTTGTTTAGATTGACTGCTAGAGCCCACTGCCCAGGAAATACACACTGAAGGTGTTTGGTATAACCCACGCTGCAGCAGCACCTGAAAAAAGCTCCTGCTGCACACAAACTGCCCAGCCACTGACATCCCACAGCAGCAAGCTCTTCAGGCTGATTGCACCAGACTCACAGCCCAAGTGTCCATGCTTGGTGGAAGCAAGGGGACAGAGCCTGAGCAATCAGTTTAGGTAGCTGCCAACAACTTTACAGTCCTTAGACCAATAATCTGTAATTGATCAAAACTTTATACCTGCAGGTTATCAGCATTCAGGTCAGTCTTGTGCTGATCACTTGGTTTGTAGCCACCATGCCTGTCTTCAATAACTGGATCAAAGAGCTCCTTGAAGACTTCATAGGATTCTTCATCACCAGCCACGCATCCTACTGTCATTATGAAGGGATGGCCTGGAGTGGTAATAAAGTCAGAAGAGCTAAGTTTGGGTGATATTTGGCTGTACTCCAGTGCAGCACTAACCAGGCAAGTTCTTTAGTGGCAAGTGTAGTCACTTAGAACTTCATTCTTACAGAGAAACATTTGGAGAGACCCTACATTTTACATTTCATCCAGTTAGTCAAATGCAGTGCTATGGAAACCCATAGCTATTGTCATTAAACCATGCTCATTTGTCAAGCTTGGTTTAGGACAAATTTGCACAGCACATCTAATTTGACTAGCTAATTTAGATCACTGCATAGAACTTTACGTCTAAACAATCACACTTTGCTGCAAGCATGCTTTGCTTTTTGCTCCTTCTGCTACATTTCTGTAGTCTGTTCATAAATACCACCTCCACAAGATTAGTTTTAAGTCAGCATATTCAAAAGCACCAGTTACTTCAGCTGGTTCACACGGAATATTCTCAATGCATTTTACCAGGATTATCAACCCCAGTCTGAATGACATCATCCAGGGTGAAGCCACTGGGCGTGACTCTGTCTCTCAGTTTCTTGTATAAATCCAGGGTTAGAACTTTGGCCATGTGGTTGTTGTGGGTGCTCAGGTCCGGATACTCCTCATCAGGAGGCAGTCTCTGATTATTTAGTTGGGCCATTTTGATATTGCTAGAGTAAAAATAAATACTGTAATGTTAACATGTAAGCACATCTGCTCCCCCTTTTTCATAGAAGTGCTAGAAAACATCACATAACCAGTCTGGAAGAAGAGACCAAGACAGCCAGGTAAACTGACTTTTTTTTTTCCCCACCCCACACCAGATGAGTTATAATTAGAATGCATTTGGGTTTTGTTTTTTTTTTTTTTTCCCCTCTTCAGATTGAAAGTATTTAGCAGAGCAGTTACATAATTGAAGTGTCTGGGAATTGATATGTCAGATCACAGCATGAAACACAGCTTGATGGAAACATGGCCTCCCAACAGAGCCATGCCTTTAGAGCAGTCTCTCAGTGCTTTAGATTTGTCCCTCAGTAGCTTGAGAACTTTGGGTAGCATTGTCAAGAAGCACTTCCAGTCAGGAGGGAGAACAGATCATTATGCAGACCTAACGATCCCATTACCTGGGTTGTCAACCCCAGTCTGGATGCAATCATCCAGGGTAAATCCACTGGGAGTCTGTTTATCCCTCAATTTCTTGTACAGGTCCGGGGTCAGCACCTTAGCCATGTGATTGTTGTGAACTTTCAGGTCAGGGTACTCCTCCTCAGGCTTGTACTTCATCTTCAGGAGGTTGTGGCTGTTTGAGAAGGGCATGGCTGACCCTACCGCAGTCACTAGGGGAGAAAGACGGGAAGCCTATCACTGGGCGTTTGGCAACCTCCGGACCGCCCGGGGGAACGCCAGGCACCCAAAAGGTCACCTTGGCTCACGTTCCACCCGCGCCTTTCACACCTCTGCCGCTACATCGCCTTCCACAAGCGCCAAGGAAGAGGAAAGAAAAAGTTCTTCACCTCCACTAGCCTTGTCCCGTCCCCACCGCCCCGGCGGCAGGGGCAGAGGTCCTCCCGCCTCCCGGGGCACCGCCCGGGTGAGGGGACGCGCCCAAGGTCGCGCGGAGCAGCCGCTGCAGCACCGGGCAGACCCCGCGCGCGGCTCCGGGGCAGGGGGAGCGGCCGGGCCGCCGCGAGCCGGGGGGTGCTCGGCCCCGCCGCGAGCCGGCAGGTGAGCGGGGCGGCACCGCGGCACCCTCAGCGCGCGGCCGCGCCTCCTCTCGCCGCTGAAGGGCGAGGGGAGCCGGAGGAGCGACGGCGCCCTCCGCGTCCGCCGACAACCGGCTGCTCCCCGACCGGGGAGGGGAGGGCAGCATCCAACAAGCCCTTACACAACAGACAGGTCCCTCAGGGGACCTGGACGGGGCGAGCGTATGTAACTACCCTGCTAAATACCGGGTTAATCTGGTTTTAGAGCCCAACCAGCCCGGCGAGCACCTGCGCCGCTCCCCGCGCCCCCCGCCCCGGCTGCGCCCCTGCCCCGTGCCGCCCCTCCTCAGCCGGACCGGCTCCACCCCACACGGCGGGAGAGGGGGAAAAAAAAAAAAAAAGAAAAGAAGCAAAAAAAAAAAAAAAAAGAAAAGAAAAAAAATTAAAATCCTTTGTTTTAAGGCTGCAGAACGGCTCGGCTGCCCTGGGACTTACCGCGGGCTTCGCAGCTACAGCAAAAACCTCCGCGCCGCCCCGCTTACTGCACCACCCGAGTCCAAGTGAAGCTCCAGCGACCCCGCCGCGCGTCTTTTATATAGAGCGCAAGCCCGCGCCCCATTGGCCGTTATTTATAGCCCATTCATTCCATTGGGCCGCGCAGCGGCGGGCGGGGCGGGCGTTGCGCCGCCGGCCGGGCCCGCGCTCGCCGCCATTTTGCTCGGCGTCGGGGAGGTCGGTTGGGGGTGGCGGGACCCCCCGGGCCGCTCCCGCGGCGCTGAGGCGGCCCCAGCGCCGCCCGTTACTGCGAGCGTGAGGGCAGGAATCCATCTCGTGTGCCACCGGCCAAGGCGTGCCGCCGCACACCAATGTCACTGGTTACAGGCTTCACACCTTTGCCAACACCTTGGTCGAGGGTTCAAACACGGGTCTGATAATGCATCATCCCAGAGTGAGAGTTACGTAGTGTGCGGGCTGGCCGTGCTGTGAGCCTGGCGAGTGGCGAGTGCCCCGAGCTGGCAGAAAGCCCTGAGGCGGCTGCGGATGTGGCGCCCAGCCCCCGGCAGCCTGGTTCTGCAGAGGGAGGACCTGCACCTCGCCTCCAGCACCTGCGAAACCGTGGGCTCGTTTTACAGTTCATTTTGAAAGGAAGTAGGGTGATTGTGTAAATCACAGTGAATCCTCTGCTCTTGTCGTGTGCCAAAAAAAAAAAAAAAAAAAAATCTTCAGCTTTTATTGGAGAGAGGGTGATTTCCTGCTAAAGACAGGCACAGGAACTCTGGGATCTGACCCATCTAAAGCTCACCTGAAATTCACGAAAATAGTGACTTCCACTGGTCTTTTTGTAGGAATAAGCAGGTTTGTCCCAAAGCTAAGATGCAGCTGAGAATTCTGCTGTTTGCAGAAATTACAATATTTTAACAATGTGAATGAGTATCTTGATTTGACTTTCACCTTTACATAATAGTATCTTTATCTTTCTCTGGCATGTTTCTCACAGCAGAACCCCTGTTTATCCTCCTGTCCAAAGAAAGTGTACTTACCCATGAGAGTGCAGATCTGAGTTCAAGTTGCTTTCCTTGACATGAGCTGTTAATGTCAGGAGACATCACCTGAAACTCTCTCCCCATCACAGCCCTTTCAGCACCATGACCAGTACCCTCACCCCAACAACAAGAAGCACGTGCACCTTACAGAACTGCATAGGACTTAAAAATAATAACATACATATAGAGGAAATCATTGCAAAATAAAAAGCCTAGACTGCTTCAAATAAAAATGTGCTATGTTTGGCTGCCATCCAGATTTCCGAGTTATTCCAGGTCTGGTAGACTGAGATGCTGAGTATACAGATCTCCAGGAGAAGCCAAGGGCTCGGCATCTGTGCAAGTCCAGTCTCTTAGCTTCCGGATCAAAGAACAAATCCTCTCTCTTGGTCTCCTCTGCACTTTTAACCTCACAAAGTCTTCCCCTACACACTAATAGTTTCACACAATGCTCATGCTTCAGAATAGTGTGAATTGCAAATAATGCATGGCTATACAAGTATTAAATAAGTGTAAAGTTGTACCTAGAGTCCTCAGTAAATTACAATATAAATGTAATATTACTGGCTTGCCTCAGCTGCAAACATAATTCTGATGTGGATTTTTTTTATGTAAAACACTAATATTTTATTCTTAATTTGAAATAGAAATATACTAAAACCATTTTCTTACATTATGGCATATTTTTGTGGTGGTGTTCTCTACAAAAAGAAAAAAAAACCAATCAGGGTAGGTTCTGAGGGCTCCTTTTATCTTATTCCATAATCTACTGCCACACAAACAAAGAAGCAATCAACTGTTCTGTAGTTTAATTGTTCAGGAGAGTTGTGGAGTCAAGGTCACCTCAAGATCCAAAATCCAAGGATCCGTTTCATTGCATATGCTCTTTTTCTCCCAGTCTTGCAGACCAGGGAATACCAGTCATGGTGAGCAGGTAGAAGTCCCAGTGTGCCAAACATTACAGCACTTCCAACACAAACACACACCTCTTCTTCACAGAACTTGGGTGACATGGAAGGAGAGTCAGGAACATAAAATCACTAAAATATATCCAATTTACATGTTTGACAAACAGTGCACCCTGTACGCCCCTCTTCTCACCACTATTTGACAAATTTCTAGCACGCAGTAAGTCAGGAGGGGCTGGGTTTTACTCAGACAGCATTTTAAGATTTGCTGAAAGCTGTGTGTAAATTGGATCCTATCTTTGTCACAGCATTCTGTGCCAGCTTCCCTAGTGACTTAATTACAGATGCTGTGCCCTGTGTCAACAGCCTCTGGTCACCCCCTTTATCTGCCTCATCTGCTGGGAAACACTGGCTTTGGATAAGCCTGTACAGCCTGTTAGACTGTGATAAAGGCACCAATACTCACTTTCCATGCTGGGATGGTATCCTAGTGAATACTGATTTATATGCTACATTTCCAGTTGGAAAGGTGGCCTGATTACTCCAGAGATCTTTGCACTGAGCTTTAACAATGAAGAATTAAGGGAAGTTAATCAAGGGCCATGCAGCTAACTTCCTAAGAGGCTTAATTATAAATGTTGTGTGGTGTGCAAGTGCAAGAGGAGATGGGTGTTAGCTAGTGAATGTGTCTTCTGAAATTACTTGTGTGAACATAATACAAACCTGAAGAATTAGGGGATAAATATCATCTTGGAAACACAGAACAATATTCCAAATTAGGAAGCAGCAAGAGAAAGTGGTTTGCTGTGAACAACTGAATTGTTTCCAGTTCCTAATCTACAACTAAACACCACTTGAAAATTAAGCATAACACTCATGTACCAGTAGATTGCAGAAATTGGCCGTAGCTCCATCTGCTTAACTTGTCAAATGAAATTTCTCTTCCCATTTATCACTTAAAATGTATTTGCTTACTTATTATCCTTGGTGCATTTTTTCTCACTGCTTAGGTAGGCTGTTGAAAATTACTGATTGTTTCCAGTAAGCTGAGTACCTATGGAAATGAGGAGTTGCTGAGTGTCTCAATCTTGCACACAGTCAGCCCCACAGTGATCTAAACAGCAGCCCATCATGGGAAAGAAAGGACATGAGAACATAAACAATGACAAATATAACCAATGACACTAAAAATGACAGAAAATTAAACAAAGTGGGTGCAAATATAAAGGCACACTAGAGCCATGATTGCCAGTCAGAAAAACAGCTGAGTAGGAGTTTGCAGTTTAAGAAACCTCTGAAACTGCATACATTATGTTTAGATTAGATGGAGACGAGTTTCATAACTAACAAAGACTACTGCAATTATGTTATGGGCAGGTCAACACCATAACAAAAATATGTTCTCACCGAAGGTAGTGGGAAAAAAATCCCTTGTTCTTGGTGGAACCACATTAATTTAAAAAATCACAGATCATCATCTAAACAGCTCTCCGTTACTGGGTTTATGATTGTGAAAGGATGACTTTTTCTCCATTATTGTGTATTACAGGTTACTGGTGAATGCCACGCAGTACAGAGGGTTATCTGATTTAGCTGGGAACACTACCTGCACGTCCAAGGTGATTCACATGCTCCCTGCTATGCCCATACCGCTCCCATGCCAGGTGGCCTGGGCTTGTTGTGAGCAGAAGATGAGGAAATATTCTCCTCCTTTGCTCCACCTTGCCTCCTGACTACAGCCCCCGTACCACCAGGGCAGGCAGGGCTCTCCACATCACTTCAATCCTAAACACGAGACAGAAGTAGGAGTTAGTACCATGCTGTTAGGGGGTTAGATAACAATTCTGCTGCTTCTGAGCCCACAGTGTGGTTTCTCCTGCAGCCTTATGAAATCCCTGTGAAGAGCCTGATTGGCCTGGAGCTGCCTTTCCCTGAGGCTGCCCTGGGGGAAGGGCATGCAGAATTTTCTGGAAACTGTGTGCGTGGGGGCCATGGAGGCAAGGCCGAGGTCTGCCAATGGCAAAGTCGTTCCCTGGGGAAGGGGCTTCAGCCCTGCTGGCGGTGGCCCTCGAGACACCCTACACGTTCAACAGGTGATGAACGCCGAGTTCCCACTGGGGCTATCAGTCCCCATTGCAGCTTTTTTAGTGACCCACTGGGACGCTTCAAACTTCACAGAACAGGGCAGCTGCCCGAGGCAGCCGGGGTGCCTGGGGGGCTGCTGAGGGTGGTCAGTGACCGTCCCCACTCCTCAGGACCCAGCAAGGAGCACTGAGAAGACGGGGCCGGGGCGGTCAGCAGGGGACTGCGGGGGACAGGCGCCTCGAAGGGGCTGAGGGGATGGGTGTGCTCAGGGGGGTGGATGCTTCGATGGGACTGTGGGCATGACGGGCTCAGGGGAACGGCAGCCTTGATGGAGGTGTAGGCATGACGGGCTGAGAGAAACGGGCACCTCAGGAGGGCTGCAGGAGCTGGGTCTCATCGCGTCGGGCACAAGCCGCGGCGACTCCCCGGCTGCAGGCAGGGCTGGCGTGGGCGGAGGCGGCGGGAGCGTCAGCAGCCTGCGACCGAGGCGGAAAGAGGCGCTGGGCGGCTCCGCGTGTGAGGAGAGCCGGGCCGGGCCGGGCCGGGCTTGGGGAGGTAAAGGGCTTGGGGCACGGGGAGAACCATCCCCGCGGGAATGCGGGGTGCTGGGGTGAGGGCGTTCTTCCCCCGCGGAGCGGCCGCCCGGGGCTGTTACGGGTTAACGCTGCTCTCCCGCAGGCGAATGCCGCCTCTCAGCCCTTCCCGTTCCAGTCCGTGCTTCTCACCTGCCCGCAGTTGAGGTTCCCGGGTCCGCCGGCACGGGCCGATGCGCTGCTGGGGTGCAGGAGCCGCATTACCGCCCTCGGGCTACGGAAAGGGGCTGAGGGGAGCCCTGGCACCGGGGTCACCTCTGAGCGGGGGCACGGAGCGACTCCCCAGCTTGCGTGTGTCTGGGCGGGGAGGGGGCTGTGCCTGCCTCGTCTGCGGGAGGTTCCCCTGCCACCGTGCCAAGCAGCCAGGCTTCAGGAGGGAGAAGGGGCAGCCTGCCAGGTCCCTGTGGGAGCTGGTCAGGGAAGAGAGATGTGTGCCTGGGGTATGATTGAAGGGAACACAGAATCATGGTAGTTAGTGGTTTTATTTGTGAGGCTGCGAGGGATCGCCTGGGGCGTTGGGTTTAGGTCGCTGCAGTCATGGGAAACCCAGAGATAAGTCCTGACCCCGTGTCAGGGGGCCCCGCCTCAGTTTCCCGCCACTGCCATCCCCCCACCGCCATTCCCCCCACACCGTGTGGTGACAGCGCTGCTGCAGCAATCCCTGCCTGCTGCCCGGGGGGAAATGTAACAGTGCGGGAGCCTCTGCACTGCCAGGCAGGGGGGAATACTGGAAGTGGTGGTAGCTCACTGTGCTCCTTGACAAGGGGGCGAGGCAAAGAAACTTCCAAAATTCCTCACAGATGCCAATTTTACCACCCCAAATGTATGAATATAATGTGGCAGGTGAGGTCTGAGCCTAGGAGATGTGTCGCTTGGGATGTCAGCATGCACTGATACAAATGGACTTGCTGGACTTGATGATCTTAAAGATCCCTTCTAGCCTTGATTCTGATTCACTGCTGTGACTATTAGCTGTGGTAAGTGTAGTGGCTCGAAGGAAGGCAAGGAAGCTGGGAGCCAGTTGGTGTAATCAAAGGGAGAGGAGTTCGCTCAGTGTTCCTGCAGGCTTGCTACAGGATTCTTGGGTGTTGCTGCAGTAAATACTGTGAAAGAAACTGATTCCATTCAAGGTCCTTTCAGATGACACTTGTGAGAGCTGAAAACTGCACTGCATTAAAAGTATCTGGAATGAGAACTCTTAAGTGTCATTTATGAAAGATTAAGACATGGACATAATCATAGGGTGCAAGCTATAAAAGACAACATTTGTTCTATCTCACAAAGTCCTTTATGTATACATTTCTGAATTCATGGGATGCCCTTCTTACTATTTCACCAGATGTTCAGACAAGCCTCTTCTGCCTTGGCATCTGAACACCTTATGCAATAAGCATGTTGTAAGCTTTGGAAGTTTCAGCCACAAGCACATCTGTTTATCAACCTCAGTGACTGCAGTGGAAAAATTATAAATCTAACTGTTTAAACAGCAAATTGAGCTACATGGAGTTCCAGGCAGGAACCAGTCTAAGGACACCAGACTACACTTTGAGAACTGAAGGTTTTTAATTGAAATGATGAAGCAGGACCAAACTCCTAAACATTCAACACAAAAGTGCTGGAATTCAGTAATTATTCTGAAACTAAAAGTAACACTGCTTTTTATTCTGCCAGGGATGGTGTACCAGAAATCTGACTTTCAAAGCCTTCTGTCATAGGCTTTAATTTCTAAGTTTGGAATCCCTCTTATTTCATTAAACAGTTCTTGCATGAACTGATCAACCTGCAGCTTAGACAGTTAGCTGCTTTATTTGAAAGGCAATGTCAGGTTTTATTGTAAGCCGCCTTCTGATTTCTAGATTGTCTTCTCAAAGCCATCAAAATTTAATTGTAATTCTCTAAAGCAGCTCTGAGACCATGGGGCTGAAGTGATTCGACTGTTGGCATTAGCTTGCAAGTGGTTGTTTACATTTAGCTAGAGCAGAGATCACTTCCCAGACAATTACTTTGCACCCCCAATGGCAAATTAAAGGCCACAATATTCTTTTCTTTTGTAGTTAGTCAAGTTTATGCCCTTAGCCTATCTCTAAATGTTCATTTGGAAAACATTCAAGTATACTTTTGTTAGTGGTCCTAATAGCTGGTGATTGAGGTCCAGGCAAGTAGCACAATGTCTTTATGTTATAAATCATCAAAAAAAAAGCAAGAAGATGGGAATAAAAGTTAATAACATGCTCTGAGTGCTCAGGAACTGTAATTGAACAGGGTGTGGAAATGCTACTCCAAATGCAGTAGCATTTTGGAGCAGGCTGAATAAATTATAATGTATTTCCCGATTTTTCTTTAAAATGTATCATAAAGAAAAACATGTGTTATTTTCAAATCTGTGGGATTCTTCCATTGATTGCAATTGGATCAAGAGTACAGTGGAGAGCAGCTCCCTGAACTTCCTGGAGCTCTCTTGCTAGCATCTTATTTGCACAGTGTGGTTTTGTTCTGTATTGGAGAAAATAAAATTACTTGGTTTTATATCTGTAGGTTCAGCTCCACTGTGGTCCTGTGAAACTCTCCTGACATATTTATTTTTCTCTAGGTGACAATCATCAGCCAACTACAAGCTTATCACCATGAGTTTTGTTGAATATGGAGATACGATAAAGGATGGTGACACGGCTATTGTGTTCCTGGGCCACGAGTCCATGTTTCCTGTGAAAGTGCAGCATGGCTCTGTAACACAGACTAAGTATGGGGTCATCAGGCATTCCACAGACCTCATAGGCAAGAAGTATGGCTCCAAAGTGACCTGCAGTAAAGGAGGATGGGTGTTCATTCTTCATCCAACTCCAGAACTGTGGACCATGAATCTCCCACACAGGACGCAAATTCTGTATTCCACTGATATCTCCATAATCACCATGATGTTGGAACTGAAGCCAGGCTCCATAGTATGTGAATCAGGTAATAATTACTATGTTGAAATCCTTTGTTAGCAACTAACTCCAACACTTTGATGAAAAAACAGGGTTTTCTTTAAATTTTGCAAAAAGTTGCATTTTCCACTATGATATAATTTTCTCTGCCCATATGTTGAAGAATTCTGTATTGTGCGCATGTTATCAACTGCTGTTTCTTCAAAAATTGGTGCTGCCTTGGTGTGCAGACTCATTTATGTGGGTATACCTCCGAGCATGTGTTTGGTTAATTCATCTTCTTAGGCCAAATATGTAAACATCTTCATTTCCCTTTTCTATAACTGTTGTTAAGTACTTAAAAATGTTTGTAAATACATGATTTAAATCAAGATTCAGGCTTTGAATTTGCAGTTTCAGAGGATGTAGTTGAGATAACCTGGTGAAAGAGACTCTGGTGATAGGGTGTTGAACTAACAAGAGAAATAAATTGGCAGTATTTATATATGGTACCATGTAAGTACATAAATTTCATTCTTCTTCCCAGGTGTGATCTACTTGTAGCACCACAACCTCATGCAAAATCACTGATGAAATACAATGGATGATGTGTTCATCACCAGGGCTGTGTTTTATTTCTAAACTTGGTTTAACTTATTACAGCTTTCATGATTTTGCTTAATTTGGAAGTAAGGAGTGAAAATGGATATAAATCTTTTCTTGGTTACATAGAGTTTATAATAATGTCTTCATAACTTTATTACTACAGGCAGTATGAGGCTTGCTTGATTTGAGTGAATCTCTGTAGTTTGGAGAGATAGCAACTGAAGTAGTTTGCTCTTGTCTTTCTGGCTGTGAGCATTTTTTGAAGCAGTTTCATACACCTCCCTCTCAAGCGTAGATATGGCAAAGGATCAGCATGATAGGACTGTGATGCACTGTGCTTTCTTACATTTACCATTTCCTGTTCCCACTCATGCATAATTTTGGGCAGCTTTTCAGGCATAATGACCACTTTCCAACACAACTGAGGCAGCACTTATCTCTACACCCAGTTCCACCCGTTAAGGACCGGGCAGTGTGTTTGGCTCGTTGCTGTACAGCAGCACTCGAAGCAGGCAAAGCCCTGTGCTAAAGCCTCTGGTACTGTGAAAATAGCAGGGTCCTGTGAGTTTGTCATTTGGTTTGTTGGACGATCAGACATTTTTAGTTTTGTCATGGGAAGTTTCTGTATTCATTAGCTCTTCCCCTCCCTGCTATGTTTAGACAGGATGGGAAAAATAAACAACAAATTATTTGGGGGGCAGGGGGAAGAGATTGGAATTCTTCCATGTCCTGTCTCATTCAGACTAGTGAAATGTACAGAGCTCTATATAAAATATTTTCAATAATGTCAAAGGTCCCTAGAGAGGATGAAAATGTTTAATCTGTTGCTTATCTAAACAGCTAAGAAATGGAAACACTTGATTTCCAAAAATGTTGTGAGTCAAAAGTCATAGCCACAAATCAAACCTTTTTGCTAAGGGGAAATTGTCCCCAGGTTCCTTTTAATGCTTGTACTGACAATATATTGCAACTTCAGCTTTCCAGGCAAAGTGAACAGTTTTACAGCTATAGTTATGCTTGTATTGCTTGCAAGGTTCACTGTTCAAAAAGAAAGGAAAGAAGAAAGAATACTATGATAAATCCATCTGGCTAACCTTGAAGCAAGACACTTTAGTGCAGATTTACTTTGAATTAAAAACTTGACAGGTATTGACAACTGGAGCCTCCAGTGTGGTGATGTAGCCTGCTTTGGTGCCATCCTAAATTCGATGTGTTTGGTGATCCAAAATCATTAGCTCTAGATTAGCCTTGTGTGGGCTAGACAGAGCCAGCCCAATGGTGATAGTAGAAACAAGACAGGAAATCTGGTATAGTAAAACTTGAATCTGCTTCCTGCTGGTGCCGAGTTTAGGTGTATTTTAAACATTAATTAGCACAAAGGTCTGTCTTTTTTATTGTTTGAACTTAGATGTACAGTTGCTGTATGGACTGGCAAAGCAGGCTCTGTAAAAAATGCTGGGCTCTTTTCCTCTTGTCTTACTAACTCAACTGTAGAAATGTGTCCTGTATTTAGCCATTGTAAGCTAGCAGAATTTTGTATTGGTCTCCTCAACTGTGAGAAGAAATGATTGAAAAAGTAAGAGGAAATACCCTCTGTGTCATGTTGAAGTGCTGTGAATATAAATGATTTTCTGCATGTGATTATAAAAATGGAGTAGAATAACCAGAGGGATTCATTTCATGTCACTTTAATTATATAGTTTAAATTGATTAGTTGTGATTTGTCCTAAAATATACAAACAAACATATTAATACAGTTTTTACTATGTTTAATCATCTTTAATAAACACATAAAGAGCAAGCTTGTCAGCAGCACATGCATAATTAAAATGACCCAGGCATACTCTGTTGAGGAGGCTATGAGGAGACTCTGCATCTACCTGATGTTTCATGACAGAGGTGTAGGAATATGATCCTTTTTCTGTCTTCTGCTAATTTCTAATTTATAAAGGTATGTTGAGTTTTAAAACTCTTAGCACTGTTACTAGAGCTAATATATTTTTAAAATATTGGTCCCTACTCTAAGAAATTCTGCACTTGGATACAGTTTTTAACAGCCCTATCTTTCCAAAATTTTGATACTCAAAATAGCTGTTTAAATATCTGCTGTGAGTGGCCCAATAGTATGAAAGTTTCATTCTTGTCAGGTAACTCTAAGAATCCCATTTGTGTTTATTGCATGTGCAGCAATGCCTAGATAAATGAAAAGGATAAATCTTTCTCTTTTGTCTCACCCCACTCTCCAAATCGTCAACTTCCCAGGCGAGGCTCTCTCTAGGATAATTCCATTTGACAACTGATTTTGAAGGGTTCACATTTATTTTTAATACTATACTGGAACCAATATGAAACCTTTCAAATATTTTTTCCAAGCAAAATCCCCTTCTTTCCAGTCTCCACACATGAAGGCTTTTTTTACTGTCCTCTCTCCATGGTGAGATGTAAATGAGTGGCTGTCTTGATAGTACAGCATGTGAAATCTCATTTAATCTGATAAATCTCAGAAATATTTTGGCTTCGATGGAGCGTAGTATTTAGACAAAATGTAATTTAGTCAAAAGTACTTTAACCACCATCCCAGTGATCCTTCAGCATTCACAAAATCAGGCTCGTGAGAAAAACATTAATTGGATTTTTTGTTTCCCTTCAGCTAAATCCCAAATTAAAAATTGCTAAACCCTATTCATTGCTACACAGCACTGGGTTTCTGAGCTGAGGGACTGGATTTCTGAAGGCTGAGAGCAGTGTTCTGGGTTCTCATGGTTTCTCAGAGAGGGACTAATAGGAGCTGCCACCGAGCCTTATGCTAGAGCTTCTCAAAAACAATTATGAAATTTTCAAACTCACAGCCTAGGCATAGATTTTGTTAAAGAGTACACACCTAAAACATTAATGAGGACTTAATGATTAATGGATACTTAATAAATGATTAAGAGTTTATTGTGGAGTCCCAGCAAGTCACCTCTATGCTTATGACTCTTCTGAAGTGCTTGTAGACTTTTTGACAAACACTGCTCATGTCGTTATTATTTTTGTGTTAAAAGTACACCTAAATTGTTTGCACCTCTGTTTTTAGTGTAAAGTACAGATCAAAGTTAATTTGATTCTGGAATGTGCCCAAACTAATTATGTCTGTGTTTTATAATGTCTCCCTTATGTGCCTCTTAGCTGCTGTTCAGGTTAGAGTGAGAGAAGAATTAGAAAACCTGATCTTTGTATAGCACCTCTTGAAGTATTAGGAAGGCCTCATCAGTAGAAATGTCATAAACCACAACGTTCTCTTGCCACACCAAAGCACTGAACTGGTGCTGGGCCCCCAACAAAGGGGCAGTAGAAAAGATGTGGATCTATTGGAGCAAGTCCAAAGGAGGCCATGAAGATGAGCAGGAGACTGGGCACTTTCCCTATGGAGACAGGCTGAGGGAGCTGGACTTGTTCAGCCTGGAGAAGAGGAGGCTCCAGTGAGATCTTATAGCACCTTCCATTACCTAAAGGAGCTGCAAGAGAGCTGGGGAGAGGGAATTTTACAAGGGCATTGGGTGACAGGACAAGGGGTAATAGGTTTAAACTGAAAGATATGTTAGGAGGAAACCCGTTACTGTGAAGGTGCTGAAGCCCTGGCACCCTGCCCAGAAAAGCTGTGGATACCCCATCCCTGGAGGTGTTGAAGCCCAGACTGGATGGGTTTTGAGCAACCTGGTCTGGTGGAAAGGTGTCTCTGCCCCAGACAGGTGTGTTGGAACTAAAGAATCTTTAAACATCTTAAAGCCCAAAACATTCTGTGAGTTTGTGATGATTCTATGGACCAAACCTCTGACCATGTGAGGCATCACTGTAATGTATTCAGACTTGTGGCTGTCGCAGAGCTGATGAGGAATGCTGTTCATACCCTAAAGCACTTGTTTCCAGACTTTCTGGACTCACTTTGATCTTGTAATTTCACCTGACCACCAAGTACACTTCTCGTGCAGCTCTGAACCTAACCCTGTTGTTAACCATATTATGTCCATTCTGTAGAAGATTCCTTCCTAAAAAATTCAGACCTTTGAATCTATAAGGAAAATGTATTTCTTCACTTGAATCTCTAAAGAAAAATTAATTCTTCATATTATTTTGTAGGCAGTGCCAGCCTTGAAAACCTCCCTATTATCCTTCACTCAGCTTCTCAGTCTGGTTAGTGAGCAGTGGTCCTCTCTGACCTCCAGCCTGTTGCCTAAAATTAAAATGCCTGCTTCAGCATGGTGTCCATGACAGATAGGCAGATAAGCTAATTTTCTGTCATGGGAACTTCTTGACTGCAAAGTGAACTTTTTTGATTAGGTGTTTTCTCTTTCATCCATCTGTCCAATTCCTTGAAATTCTGTCCCTCCCTCTCTTCCTTCTCTCTGTCCTGCTCCTCCTGTGTCTTACCTCTGTTACCATGATTTGGACCCTTGACTATCTTCCCAGGAAGATATTTGAGTTAATTTCCATCAAATGCTTAATATCTTTTCATGTATTCATTATACAAGTCATTACACAAACTTGTCATGTAGAGTGAGCAGTCTGTCTGTTCAGTGTTTCTTGACAGATTTTAGCTGTGGAGTTGTTAGCTCTGTCTCAAGATTAATTTTCCCTTGATTTTAAGGCTCCTTCCGTTCTCATGGCTGATTCATGACCTATCTTACTATTTGTTAGGACTAAGTGGTGTAGCTAGGAGACAAATAGAGCAACACTGTCATTGTTTTATTGTATTTACACATTTCAGAATATCTTAGGTACCCAAATTTTGCATCAGAAGCTTAAGTTCTCCTAAAATGTTACTAGATATTTTAGAGACCCAGTATTAAATAACACTTTACACAGTTTTCTTTTATTCCTGTTTCCATGCAATATGAACCTTTTTATGCGCTTAAGAGCTTATTCAGCTTTATTCCAAAATGCTTTTGCTTACACACAGCTGTACACATCTATAAATCCTAAATGACAATTTGTAATTCCTTTTTTAAAAAGAAGCACCACGATGAGAAACTTCTAGGGAAGACAAGCCAAGCAATAGCCTGCAAAGAGAAAATGTAGTGGAACACAGAATCAGGTCACTTATATTTATGGCTTGGGTAGGATTCCAGGAGATGAGACAAATATCCTTTGCAATAAGGAAACCAGACTAACAGAAAGCAGTGTAAAATGTACTTTGTATCCTATATCAGTTAAGCGCTGTGCTCAATGCCGTGGTGACACTCAGTCTTGGCAGTATTCTGTGCTGAAATAACATGCTTTATTTTTTAACAGCTCACTGTTACTGTCCACTGCAACTTTTGAGAAGGTGAGAATTTATTTTAACATGGTCATTGTTTCAAGATGGCTGAGGTGTGTAGAGGCTCTGTGGAAAACCTATCACTTGAATAAGCAGAGAGTGAGAAGAACAGATCTGTTGGAGGTCAGGGCAGTTGAGAAGTTTGTCTGATAAATACTTTCTTGTCTGCAAATCAGAAGGAAATATCAGTAGGTGCTGAGCTAGAGTGTTTTATATAGATGTCCGCTTGTTAGGACAGAAATCCTAAAACTGCAGTGTTCTGCTTGTTTTGGGAGAGGGGCAAAAACACTCCCCTAAGAGCTTATATATATCAGAGAAGGAGAATGTCATGTGCCTGAGCCCAAGAAGAAGGAAAGGATACTGCATCAGTGTGCAAGGCCATTAGCCACCTAAATCGTGGGTGTAACACAGGAGCTTAATTCCTGCCTTTGGACTGAAGTGGAGCCCATTCCTGGGTTACACTGTGCTGATCCCCTGCACAGTGCTGCCTCCTCAGATGTTGAGCTTTGAGTGTGGCATATTGGGGTCCCTGTGGTGTCTCATTAAATGCCTGCAATGCAGATGTCTGCTTTTTGACTAAGATGTTTGAGATCACAGAACAGTCAATGTAAAAGAGCATCACATTTTCCAAGTGAAAATTACCAATGACATAAGTGCTCACCTAAGTGAGCTCTAAAGCAGCAGCTGTGCTGTTAAGGTTGTCTTCAGTACAGTTTGAATTATTGTTGTTTTACTTCTCTTCTGTAGAGTCCATTCATTAAAACATGGTAGTCAAGTGGGCATTGTCCTGTGGTAGAGAGCAAACAGTTTCTAAGGCTATTTATTGTGCAGGTTGTCAGAAAGGGAGCATCCTGCTGTAAAAATTATAAATTAGTTGTTCTAGTTGTCTTACCTTCTGCTTTCTAGGTCATATCAGGAACACAGACATTTCACTGCACCTCTATGAGAAAGAAAACCCACTGAAATTCTTCCAGGTCTGATCTTGCCTCTTCTGATATAAAATATTAATTTTTGAGTATGCAGGTTTTGGTTCATTTGTATACAGGTAATTCAGGTACGTTATTTCTGGTTTGGTAGCATTCTAGTATGTCTGCAGTAGTACTCCTTGGGTTTTGCTGCTGTCCTGACTGATTCTGTATCATGCTAAGGATACCTTTCATTTCCCAAGGAAACCTGTATCTGACTAGAACTTGCTCCAAACTGGTGCCTAAGACTCCTAGAGTCATATTTTGCTCTTTATCAGAAGTGATTTTGAAATAAGGACAAAGAGAAATTGAGATGGTTGCAGGAGGACAAAAATGTCGAATATTGCAGATTTGCAGGAAAAAAGGTGAATATAAACATTAATTGCCCCTTCTACAACATCACAAAAACAGAGGGTTAAACCCCTGCCTTGTGCAGACAGTGCTGATTGGGCTTTAGGGCTTGTGGCAGGTATGGACTCATGCCAGACTCATATTAATGGATCACATCAAATGTGCTGATCTATTGGGCACATGAGAGTTAAGGGTCATCATCATGTCACATGTCTGGGTTCAGAATATATTTTCTAGGAGAGATTTTACAACAGTGGGTGATTCATAACCATCTTGTTCCTTGTTTCCTGCAGCTTTGAGAGTGTTGTCACAGAGAAGGCAGGCAGCATCTTCAGAAATACTCTTATTAATAATATTAATGTGACAGAATTTGATATGTTAAAATGTGATACATATGTATTGTTCTGATGTTTGTGGTAGCCAGTCAACAATAAATAATTCCTGGCAACCTTGTTTAACAAAAGCTCTGTCTGTAATACACCTGCAAGTGGTGACTTCTAACATCTTGGTTTTAGTTCAGGGTTTGGCTTGGAGTGTTTGTGAATAAAAGAAGAGTTTTAGAAAAGAAGCCAAAAAAATCTTAATGGGTTTTCCTATGGAGGAGACAAATGGTATCTTCTGTGGTGTTTTTAAGAGCAGATTTAAAAGGAAAGTGATTAAAAATGTAAAAGAATATGAACAAGGAAACTGGATACATGCACAAGCTGCCTCGCTCTTCTGCTTACAGCCCAGGCTTGTTCACTCCTTTAGATTAGCAGAGAGAGATGCAGAAAGTGTGCAGCACTACACATTTGAGAGGTAAAATAATAAAATTCCCTCGTTTTACAGTAGTTCTCAGTTGTGTAATCCTCCCTTTTGGCATGAAATGCAAAGGCAGAATTTCATTCTTTAGCATCTGGGAGCAATAGTTCCCTGCTTTTGTCATTAAAAACATATCAATGGAATATTATTTCTTTGTTATGTACATACATAATTCAGTTTTCACAACCACATGGCTGCTGTGCTACTGTTACTCCTTTGACCAGGGAAAAGTTCACTTTGACATTTAGATCCTTTAAGTGCTGTGACAGGGCAGTTTTTGCTAAAATCTGTAGGGCCTCTCTCCCTCCCTCTCTAATCTGCCCTGCTGAAGCTGCGGCGGGGTGCCAGTCTGCCTGCTGGGGTCAGAGCCCTCTCAGAGGGAAGCAGAGGAGCAGTGCGGATTCCGCGGTGCAGCCGCTTGATCCGGTGGCAAACATGGGCCCTGAGCTCTGTTTACAGTCTGAATGTCTCCCCTTTCAGAGCTGTTGGATTAAATACAGTGCCACAGCAGTGTTCCTCCCCTTACGTGACTAGAGGGCAAGAACCTGGGATCTGCCAGTGAACTCAGACTTCCTCTATGATTATGGAAAGTACTGCACCAATTAAGCGGCTGTACCAGCCCCTGTGCCCCCTAATTAATTTCCTTTCTACTTGTTTCTGAGCTGCTGTACTTCAGATTCTGTCCTTTATAAGTTTTTTAAGATTTATGCTAGCTGAAAGAACTTGCCTCAGGCTGAACAGCCATTGAAAATAACTAGAAATAGATTTTATTTCTACAGGAGAAATGTGTTACAAGCACAGAATTATGAATCAATAAACACAGAGAATTTGGGGTTGCTGTGCGGTTTTGAATTTGGGGGATTACTCCATTAAATGCCACTTGAGTGACTAATTTGCAATGGGAATTGGTATATGGGTGTTTTCTTAAGTGAAAATCTTTGTTATTAGTCATCCATCTATTTAATATGCCAATGGATCATTTAAAGTAAGTTTCCTAAATTATCAAACTAAAACAAGGGAAAAAAAATCTTTGTCTTGTCAGTCCCTGTTTGTATGTGGTAATTGTAGTTACCTACAGTTTTGTGATAGATTTTGTTAGACTAAGTTAAGTTTGTGTAGGCGTGTATGTGTGTAAGTGACCTGTGAAAACAGATGTTTGATCAGTGTGGCTGCAAGGAGCCAAGGGATAATTCCAGTGGGAGTTGAGGATGTCTCTTAAGAGATCTGTGCAAAGCAAACTGTATCCTGAAGGCCATTTGTTTGCATGGATATTAATAGGATTTTCAAGCACGGACCCATGCCAACATCTTTTCTTTGTTTAGTGAAGTGTGAGGTTTTGAAAATCCGTTAAAATTTGCCTTAATCTCTTTTCACCCTAGAAGAGTCTGACACTTTGAAAAAAACCTCAGTTAATTTTGCTGAATTTTTCCTGTTACGTTTACTTCCTCAGGTTCTCTAGTGGCAGTTGTTAGAGCTATAGCTGACCCTTGGCATTAGTTTCCTACTCCAGGGAGATAGGACAGATCCTGGGTTTGCCAGATTTTTTAATGAATGCTTTGAGGACCCGGAAGACTGTTTCCTAGGACACCTAGTCCCTCCCTCCTTGTGAAGGAAGGACTTTTCTCTTTCAGGAGCTGAGCCAGTGGTTTGTGCTCATTTGAGTTTTGAACAAGTGTTCCAAGCAGGAAGATGAATGGAGAAGGCTTTGGTTCTGATGTTTGGCTCTGACAAACTCAATTTCATGACTTGTTTGTCTTTCCTAGGTACAGGCAGTGGGTCCCTCTCCCATGCTCTCATCCGGACAGTGGCTCCCACCGGGCACCTGTACACAGTGGAGTTCCACCAGCAAAGGGCTGAGAAGGCGCGGGAGGAGTTTCGGGAGCACGGGGTGGAGCACCTGGTCACTGTGACCAACCAGGATGTCTGCAAAAATGGCTTTGGGGTCTCAAACATTGCAGATGCTGTGTTCCTAGATATTCCATCTCCATGGGAAGCCATAGGACATGCCAAGTCAGCATTAAAAGCTGAAGGTAACTGGATTTTTCTCTTTCTGTTCAGAAAGCACAGTGCACATATTTCTGCCTTTGAGCCATACACTAGATCTGCTCCCTTCCCTTGTGTGATCACTCTTCTCAAATATCAGTCTCCAGGCATTTCCAAGGCTATAAAACCTTCAAAAGGCATCTTCAATTTACAGTGGAAGATTTGAAAGGAGAAGAACAATTTTTTCCTGCAGGCCCGTGAGAGCTGCTACAATTAGCATGAGCAGTTTATAAAAACTCCTTTGAACCATTCTCAAGTGCATTTTGCAAGATATGAGGTGTGTGGGAAGCAGAAGTAACAATAAATGCTGAAAGCAAATTTCTTTGGCAATTCAGTGGAAAGGTGTTTGTATAAAAGGTGTTCAGCCACAGTTCACATCAATCATTGCAGATTTGTACCCATTTAACAGAGCACCCCAATGGTAATGTTAAAAGAAATGTGGTTACACTGAAATATGCTTGCCAGTTTATGTCCTAAATCTTTGTGGTTGGAGCTAGTGAGAAGTTTGCCATTGGATGCAGTGGGAATGGAACATAAAGGATGTTCTAGCTTATGCCAGATACTCTGGGATTGTGACAGCAAGTGAGAACTGATCTTGAGATTTTGCACAGATTTCATCACTTTAGTATCCTTCTTTTCCCTATCAAAAAATAAGCTTAATTGAATAAATAATTCTTTTATCCTCGAATAAGTTTTAATTAATTTCATAATTCTGTGGATCTGAATTCACTTTTGGCAAATTACTTCCATCTACAAAAGTGAATTCTCTAATAAAGAGAGCAAGGAGTGCTGAACAGTGTCCATGCTGGGACATGAGTCTAAAAAAACTTGATTATGTGCCAAGGCCCAGTTCTTTGTTAAAATATGTAATCACAGGCTGGACTTCAAGTGAATTCCTAAGTCTTCCTGAAATCACAAGATTGAAGCTCGTTCTTAAAGGTCACTGAATGTGCACTGCCTTGCTGAGTCAGGACCAGCCCCACTGTTAGGCTACCTCAGCTACTACTGAAAATTTTCTAGAAAGCTTTGTGATACCCACGTAACACACTTTCTTTAAAAAGTGACTAAATAGAGTGAGCCTTGTTATCACTCTGTACCTGCAATGGTTACAGCTCAATTTGTAGCAGCTTTCCAGTGTGTCCTGGGGGGAAAGAAAATCACTGCACTGTACAATGCCCTTCCCATGCTCAAATTATCTAATCTAGTGAGCACAACACTCAGCTGACTTCCCAGCTTAGAAGGCGCTGCATTGCGCAGTCCAATTTGAATTATTTAAGTGGTGCATGCTTAGAATACTAAGCAGGGCTGCTTGAACAGTTCCAAGTTTTGAATCCTTGTCTCACTCCAGCATTTGAAATCCTAGAAAATGTAATATAGTCCCAAACCGGCCATACCATCTGGCTATGCTTTTCTGTGCTATGCTACAAGGTTACATCTGCTAAGGCAATATAAATAATACTTCAAAATCCCACATTTTTATGTTTTTGAAGTGGCATCATTCACTTTATGAACCACTCAAAAGAGGAAGTTGCTGATCCTTGCTGCAGTTTTTGCTGCAACCAGTCTCCCATGTCTGAGATCTGGTACTGGTCTAAGGCTCCTCTTTTGGGCAACTTTGTACCTGACTAACTGGGTGCATTTTTAAAATTTTGCTATTTTGCATATAAACAAAAACCGGTTTTCATATAAAATATAATTGATTGTAGTAGTAATATGTAAAAACTTACACACTTTCCTGTTTTATCCTGACTCGTGCGGGTAGTTTTGTTGTGGTTTTCCTACTGCTGTTAAATATAAAATATGGCAGAAGGTTATCTGTGACTGCTTCCCTTTCCCTACCACAGGCAGATAATTTAGCAGTGCTCCTTTGTTTGGTTTTCAAAGAGCTAAACCTCTTCTGCAGTACAGCCTGTGCACATTCTGCTGTTACTGAACCCCGTTCCAGGGTTTGTGTAGTGATGAAGCATCACTGCAGGAAATGAGTTCCACTCTTTTCTGTCCACGCCCTCTCTCTCAAATCTGGACAGGGTCACATTTGAACCATTCACACTGTGGGTTTTGTTGTGATGTGCCATGCAAATATCACAGCTGTACTGCCAGATACTGGTAATTTAGTCCCTAAAGTCTTAATGTATTTTGAATTAAATGAGAACTAAGCAAATTCAATATATAGCATTAGCTACTCTCTTCCTTAAAACCTCAATACTCGCAATAGAGAGTTCAGCTGAGACAATATGGGAGAGTTCTCAACCCTAACAAAACCTCAGATCAAAACATCAGATCAGTGTTTTCTCTTCCACTTCAGCTCAAGGTCCTGAATAGTTGCCTTTCCTACGAGGCTGAGTGTTAATGATCCTCTTTACAGAGTGCAATTATCACTCACGTTATGCCTTGCAGGATGCTGTAAATACCCTACTTAGAGCAGTTTGACCTCCCATTTAAAGCACTGCCAGCCTCTGAAGAGCTGAATGAAGAAAATGGCACAGTACATTTGTGACTAGAAGGTTTTTGTTCTCTGGTGATGCTCTCTGCCGACGTTCAGGTTTGCATCTCAGCTGCATCCTTTTGTGCTGATGTCACCAGTCACACTTCCAGCAGAAAAGCCGCTTGTAGCATCTCTGAGGCACTGCTGCACTGCAGAACTTCCTTTCATTTCCAGACCTGCACTGTTTTTCTTCTGCAGCATCTGCTGATTAATGCTTTTCTATTGTCATAGCTGCTGTTCCCAATATTTGACCTTGGTGGTTTTTGCAAAGTTGACATTAACCCCTTAAGGCTAAACTTCTAAAAATTAGGAAAATGAGAAGATTGTGAGGTAACAAAAATATCCTCAATATTCTACAGTTCTTAAATGCCCTGAAACTTTGACTCACAGTCATTTCACAGCTGAATACTGTAGTGCTTTGAATATAATTCTGCACCCACCTACTCTACTCTCATAAATACTGTCTATTTCTTCCAAAGCTGTGGAAGATGAGGGAGAAACCCACTGGTACAATAATTTTCATACAGATTTAAAATTTTCAGGTAGGGGGATGGAAAATTACAGCCATGTATTAGGGTGGATTAGCCTCTTGTATTTTAAGTTGCTCCTTGTGGTGTTTAACAGTCTGAGTCACAAAATTGTTAAAACCAGCTCTCTTTTATTTCCTTTCTTTCTTTAAAGATTTTACTCTTACATTCAGATTTTCCATTCCCTCTGGAGCATTGTAAAACCTCTAAATTTTGAGTTATCAAATTGTGATCCTTGGAAACAACTGAATCAGGTAACATGGTGCTGTCAATTCGCCCCCAAAACTCTGCAGGTAAAGTTCACTTTGAACATCTCCCTCTTTGGGCCTCTGCACTTCCATGTCCATGTAGGAAGCCTCACTAACTATTTTTTTCAGCTCCAGAGGTTATTCATGGTCCCAGTTTTAAACCGCCCAGGTGTGGCTTTGAGGTGCAGCTTCTGTCCCTCACCATGTGAAGTACTTGGACTATTAATTCATCCCTAGCTTGGGTCTGCCAGGGCTTGGTAGGTCAGGTGCACACAGTGGGCCTGCCTGAAGTACAAGTGATTCTTTCACACGTAGAGAGTCAAGCAGAAGGATTCCTGCATCAAAATCCTCACTGTGGAAGGCCAACCAAAGCTACTGGCTTTTACGCTGTTTGAAGGAAATAGTTTGGGATGAAAGGATCCCTAAGGAAAGTTGTTAGGTTTTCTTCCCCAGTATGGCACCAACTGATTCTTTGATTTCCTTGTTACCAGCCCATAATAATGAGCAGGAATAAATTCCTTTTGAATGATGCACCTACAAGTGCAGAGGTTAAGGTCACATTTGCAGAAAATCACATCAAACTTCTATTAATGAGCTGGCAAGTGATTTGGAGAAAATTCTCTTTTCTGAATCAAGAAACATCCTTTAATTTCTTGCAACAGCCAAATCCTCTAATTTCACTTGTCAGGGAAGCTACATCAAATCGCCCACGAGCACACGCACTTAAAGGACATTCTGTCCCCTTTTGCAGAGACAATATTTTTAGTGTCCTACTAGCACAGAGTAAATGCCACAATTATGCTGTTCAGTGACTCTCCTGCCTCACCCCTACACAATGATAATGCATGTGTGTTTTTTTTTTTCTTCCTTGAGATCTTTGTAATGTAATCTTCCAATTAGGACAATGCATTGAAGTCCCAAAACCCAAGCTGTGTTCTTTTGCCAGAGGTAAAAATGTTGTGCTGTATTCTTTATGTCACAGAATTATTCTAAAATTACTGGCCCTTTTCCCTAAAACTTAATGGTGCTGCACTACATGTGCATCATCTGAATAATACTGGAATGATGAAAGAACCTGTCAGAGCACTTGTAACACATACAATAACCTACAAAAGAAAGAGCATATTTCCTGGATATGTTTTCTGTATCATAAGCACCCACTGGAGTTCTTGTCAATTGAAGCACTGAGATTTTCCACACTTGAAACCTAATGCTCTTAATATCTAAACAGAACTGGTAGAGATGTTAGTCCTTGCTCAGACAAACCACAAACAAAATTGTTTGTTAGAGTTGCACAGGAACATTCTGGCAAATTTTGAGGTACTGGCTTCTTGTAGAGATGCAACAGTGGGTCCCTCAATTACCAATTAGATACAGTCTGTTGAAATGTACAGTACTGTGTGGATGAAAATCTACTTCCCTCTTCCCTTAAGCTCACTTTTCTAATCATTCCAGTCTGAATTGTACTTCTGTTTTCATGTCCTCTCGACCCTGTTGCTGGTTACAGTGACTGCCAGGACTATGTGGGCTTGTTCCACATAGTGGCTATGGATTCTGGACATTTAACCTCTCCATTAATGCCTCAAACTAACTCACTCCCTGTAAAACTGAAGGTAGAAAAAAACTTGAGTCTTGCATACAGTCTCATTATTCTCTTCTCAACTGTAGCACTTGTCAAATGCATTATACATGAATAAACACATTTTTAGACAGGTCTTGAGATCAAAAAGCTCACACAGCTTCCCAATGTGAACAGGATTAATCTCTCTTAATTACTATATCAATTTATGATGACACACAGATCTCATTAACCAAATTTAGGAACGGTAGCTTTCCTAAAAGGAGAGCTCTGAAAGAATACAAACCCAATTAGTACAAAAAAGTTTCCATTTAGATGTTTTCACTGCACTCTAGTCTAGTCCATCCCTTTGTGATCCACAGACAGAGCAATGTGCCCCAGGGAGGAGAGGGAGGGATTCATGTCTTCATTCACTTGGCATTGCAAGACAAAGCAATGCGTATTCAAGTCCTTGAAGCCCTAGAAGCCTCTTGGTGTCTAAAAGACAAGAGGGCTCTCAAAGAGTCTGAGAACTGTGAATGCTGAAATCTAGATTTCTATCTGTTTGGTGATTGTGACAAGGGGTGTTGCCTAGCTGGTAATCCAGACGGGTACAGAGGGCAGCCCACAGTGTGCAGAATTCAGAAGCATCTGCTCTGTTAAATATGACAGTGTCTCTGCTCCTGGGACAGATGAGCATGTCCTTCTGAGTGCTGGTTTTCTACTTCTTTTTTGCTGGTCTAAACACATCATAGGAATTGAAACTTCCCAAATATTTCTATTTTAGACAGCCTCTCACAGTCTGGAACCGCAATTTCGTTTTTGTCTTCCAGCCTTCTGCTAATTGTAGCTTTCCAATCTTCGCTTCTAATATCTGCTTAATCACGTAATTCCAGCCTGTAACTGCAAGTCAGATCTGGCCTGCCTGATGGTACAGGAAAAAGCAGAGGGGACTCCTCTCCCACTTGTTGGGATCTGTAAGGACAGATGCTTGATGGATTTGCTTCTAAGCCCTTTGTAGGTATATTTATTTGGGAGGGATGTATAAAAATAAGGAGAACTATAGGCATGAAAGGGGAAAACAAAATTGACAGAACTATTAAAACCCATTGGATGGTCTCAGGTAGATGGAATACCATCAGTTCACTGTTTTCTTATCTGTCACACCCTGAGAAACTTCCAGCAGTGCAGGAAGTAACATTATTTTTTGTGCTTGCCTTCTGGATATTTGCTACTGCAAGCAAGAGCTTTCTTTCTTACCAAACGGCTTGAAAGCCTGTTTTCTGTAACCCTACTTCCCCCAGCAGTTGTGAGGAGGCAGTCTGATAAATCTTCACCAAGTTTGGTGTTGACGTGCTGTGCTCAGCTGACCAGCCCCAGGCAAGAGGAAGGGTGCTCTGCCTTTAATTGAAGGCTTGACAAGAACCGTAGGTGGCTTTGCAGCTTGTATGGCAACAGCTGTGTGCAGGCTTTGAGTTTCTGACTGTAAATCCAGAGCGTGTGAATTCAAAAGCCTAAACGTATCTTCAAGCCCTTAGAGTCAGAATAAATAAGAACAGGCTTACTGTAAATGTAAATATATTTTGCTTTTTTTATTGCAATATAAAACCTCAAAACCAAAAAGCCTGAATGAAGTAGTAGTCTCTGGTCTCTCAGATTCTTGCTTTGCAGACAAAGAGTTATTGTGAACTGACATTTAGTTAAGTCAGACATTTGTTCAGTTCCCTACACAATAAGAATATAAATTCTTTCTTTGTAACATGTGTGCATCATAGTAGCTTTCTTATTATGTAACAGAATTTTTTTCCTGAGCTTTTCTGTTTTGCATCTGCAACCATGGAAGAGTGTGTAAGTTCTTTGGGCAGAAAAGATTAGCTGTCAGATTCAGGAACATTTTGTAGTGCTGGCCATCTTAATGAACATAAAAATCTAATTTCATGGGAGTTAATGGACTGGGCGTGCAATTAAATCAGCATCAACAGACTTGGTTCATAAAGACACATACCGGCATTAGTTTTGCAGGTGATTATTAGATTTGGGTTTTAATTGTCACTCCAGGGAATTATTTGTCCAGGGTACTTTATTCTGAAGATTCATGATAAGAACCCCTTGGTGTGGAGACACTGTTTGAGAACTAAAATTAAATCCTACTTAGCGTATGGTGGATTAATGGTTGTGGAAAGTGTTCTTCCCCAGGCAGTACGCAGCACATCATTGCTGCACAGTAACTAGAGTGCTACAGTGACGCTTTCAGACCTGATGCTTTCTTTTTTTAGAGATCTGACTTTAGAAATGAAAAAGATAAAAAAAAAGGGGAGTTTGAGATAAAGCAGGCTTCATGTAGTCCCAGCATTGCCTCTATTTTTAGCAGGATGCTTTGCTCTGGCTTACACAGGTTCTTTAACTACTTAGATGACTGGTATTGGAAGGTTTGACTGGAGCCCAGGAGAGGACTGGGGGGGAATGCAAATCAGGACAGCAGGCATTTTCATCTAATTGTTATAAATGAAACAATAGCTGAAGCTGCATTGCCCAGTGTTCCTTCCTCCTGCACAAAAGCTTTTCAGGAAGGACAGTTGCCTTGGGGGACACTGTGTCCTGGGTGAAAGCACATGCCCTGGCCTTATGGTAGACAGTGTCCTTATAATTCTTTGATCTGATTTGGCTGTGGCTTTTCAGAGTAAATCTGAATCATTCTATTCTCAGCTGTTAAGGTGACATTGTAGCACTTAAAAAGGTGTAGGGGGCCTATTAATAGTCTGTATTAAAAATCAAAAATCAGAACTGTGCATAGACAAGGAGACAAGTGTTAGTTTATAACTAAAAGTCCTGTCCTAGAGTTTTACAACATCTACTGTAAGCCTGCACAATGTGATATCCAGTAAACTTCAATGCTCAGGAGACATACTAGTGAGCTTGACTAAAAGGGTAAAGCCTTAACAGCACTCCATCTATGGCCTGGAGAGCTCCCTTTATTCTGTCCACGCATACCATCGTCCTCAGCTAAACACAGCCGCTTTTGTCAGGGGCGCGTGCACGCGCGCTGGGGCTCCAGCGCTGCGCAGTGTGTGGAGAATGACTTCTGGCTTTGTGTACGTGCCAGCTGCAGTTTGGTGCCTCAGTCCAGAACAGTGGAGAGTGATTCCAAAAGAGTCGCTGCTCTGAAGGGATCAATTTTAACAATTTTGCTGTGAACAAATGTCGAGGGCAACATTGGATGTGGGAGATGAACGAAGTTGCTGTTGTCGTTTTTAAAGGGTCTGAAGCATCCTGTGGAGATGTCTGTATTGACACTTTAAACCAACAAAGTTACCATGTGAAGATTTTCTTGAAGAATGTTTTCACTTTGTCTGTATAATTGTAATTCTGTGGGAATCTGGGAGAATTTGAAAAAATATTAAAAGCGCTTCATTTTGGCTTTTGCCCTCTTTTCCACTACCTGTCTTATTTTGCAGGTGGCCGCATCTGCTCTTTCTCCCCCTGCATTGAACAAGTTCAAAGAACCTGCCTAGCGATGGAAGAATATGGTTTTACAGAGATTAACACCTTGGAAATTCTGCTCCGAGTGTACAATGTAAGGACAGTTAGCTTGCAAATCCCTGACCTTGGAAAAGCAGCTGAGGATAATTCTAGCACTGGCTTTGACAGCAGCAACCCATCACATCAAGACAGCCTGTGTGCTAATCTGCAGCAAGGGACTGTGCAGTTCAAGAGTGGTGTGCCACTGAGGGAGGTGGTTGGGCACACTGGGTACCTGACCTTTGCCACCAAGAGCCTGGTGTAGTACATGCCCAGTTTGTGCAGTCTGGAGTGGAGTTTGTGTGTATTCTGTTTTCATGGCTCTTTTTTGTATGGCATCCAAAGTTTTACTTGTCAGGGAATTCCATATATAGTTAGATTTGGTTGGAATATGCTTTGTTTAAATAGCACACAGGCATTAAGCAGAGCAGCATCAAGGGAATGTTGGAACTCTGGAATGGTGCTCCACTTGCTGTCAGAAAGAAGATAAATGAATAGCGAATAGCCATTCACTGGAATGTACAGAATTAAGATCTCTCACAAGAAAGCAAAACAAACAATGGACAAATTACAAATAAGTTGGATTTTTTCCTCCTTTTTTCCTGAATTACTTTCCCAGGTTTATGTTTTTATTTTTTTTCCTAGCACCACTGGACACTATTTTTTTAACTTCTCTAGTGTCTGTGTTGCTCTGAAGAATGTGCAAGTGCCTACTTCCTCCATTTTAGATAAGAAAGTTCCAAGATTATAGGGTTGCCAGCACAACTGTTCATAGAATCAGTGTTTCCATGGAATAGTGTTGCAGAGGATTATTGGCAACACACAACCTCTTACTCCATTCCAGGCTGGCATCTGCAAATCATTTTGACTACACAGAGGTCAAAGAAGTGTAGTAATTGTTGGATTTAATTTAAATTGGTATATTGTCCTCATCAGTTTGTAGTAGAAATTTGAACCTAGATCCATACAGTCATGTTCTAATAGAACAACCACTTGCATAGTTAATGAATCCACTGTGAAAATTAACTGAACAGCTGGCTAATATTATCTGAGCACCTCTTTGTAAGTGGTGTGGATGAGGTTCCAGTTGTTTGGTGGTTTATTTCCATTATGGTGTATTGTTTTTCTGCAGCTGAATGACAGAAAGATTGCTTTTGGCAGGATTTCTGTCTCCAAATTACATTAATAATGCACACTTAGTAAAATCCTCAACCAGCCTTATTAATTAAGTTTTCAGATCATTTACTCTTTGGTCTTCCATACAGAGCTGGTGGGTGTGATGAACTGTTTGAATGCTGGATTACATTTTGTATTTATAGATTAAAATAATAATGCAAATTAATTAAGTTCCCTCTTTTTTTCTTATTTTATTTTTAATAATAAATTCACAAATATTCCTATTCCAGCAACTAGTGCTGCCACTCAAAGCGTTTAGCTGTGCCTTGCATTTGGTACCTGAGCATATTGATTGCTGTGCAAGAGAAACAGCCATTCATAAACTGCTGCCCGAACATTTAACCTGATATCCCTCCCCCATTCCGGACAAAAATAAACAAAGCTAAGCTTTTAACGTGTTTCAGCAGAACGCTAATCCATAACGGTTTAAAGAGAGCTCAACCGATCACGACTGCAAAGATAAACTGTTGAGCAGATTAAAGGCAGAAAGCAATTCTGTTCAGCTAAATCAGTTATGTAAGTTGGCCTACAACTGCAGCATATCCCCAGAAATTATGGGAAAGTTCCCTTTCTGCTGCTGTTCATGTTCTCCAGGCTGTGCAGTAAGCTGCTGATGAGGTGCATGGGGTTTGGTGGCTCTGTTAGAACGTGTGTGCGTGTGTTTGTGTGTGCACATGTGTGTGTGTGCTGGGATCACCACCCAGCAGCACAGCACAGCTACTGACAGACCCAGAAGAAAGGATGGGGAATTGCAGCCACAAGGTTCTCCTTAACTTCCTTCAAGGTAGTCCTCATTCACTAACAAGGGGGATCCCCAAGCTTCTCCAGGGATAATTCCAGCCCCAAACTTGATTGGTCTTTCCAGACAGAACTTATTTTAAAGTAATGTAACATCTAAACAGGACTAAAAAGGAACAAAGTCACATTTCTGTGCTACAAATAGATCTGGAATGGAAATACCAATGTGTCTTCCTGGAGTTTGAAACAAGGCTGATGCCTTTTTGCCTACAAAGCCCAATTCAAAACCCCTTGAAATAAACCATTACTTTGCTTGGTCCTATTTTGATTTGATCTCTGCTGAGGAAGGGCAAGCATTGCATAAGAAGAGAAGGATTTCATTTCTGTCTTTGCAATCTTTAAAAGGCTTTCTGTGTTTTTGTTGTTGATAGCAGCCATGGCCAGCAGCACTGCACCACTTCCTGCTGTTGCTTTGTTGTCAGGGTCACAGGGAGGATCCCACACTGTCCAGTGTGAACAGTACTGTGCTGCCAGACCCCCCCACTGTTTAATGCTGCTTATGGTCACCTGTGTCCTACATTCTGGCTGCACTCCCTGCCAAAAGTGGTGGATCAGAAAGATGGGTCTTTCCCTCCCTACTGGGGGAATCTGCCTGGGCCATACTTTTAGAGACTCATTTCTCTTCTGAATACATTTTAGCCTGCAGTATGGAATGAAACACTTCTTCTTGCCCTGGTGCAGTTCAGTCACATGTTCAGGTGCACCTTTTCACTGCTGCTGTGCACCAGGATCCCTTAGTCATGGACAAGCACTAGGACACAGCTCTGCACAACAGCCAGGTCCCGTTGTGCCCCGTGCCCTGCAGGCTGGTGTGTAGAGCAGGCTGTGACACCTGGCAGCCTCCAAGGCACGCAGCAGTGACTAAGATGAGTGACATAAGCAACACTCAGAGCTCTGCTGCTGTTCACAGTTTACCTGTGCTTTAATTAAAGCATCACAGATTTGTGTCTCACTGTGGTTGTTTCCTGCCTACCTGTTAGCACAACACTCTTCTCTGATGATTGTAAATCCTGCTTGAGAACTTTAAAGGGATAAAGTGGCAAAAATTCTAGGAACTCACTCTTTTGCTTCATTTCCTGCTCTCCCTTCTCCTTAGGTACTTTGGGATACGTGATGGTGAGGAGATGGTTCTTCCTGGGAAGCGTTCCAGAGATGAGGGTTCTGGTTCACATTCACTCCCTTGAGAGTACATCTGTGCTCCATTAGTCCTGGTGAGCAGGATGATTGCGGAAGTCATGGTGACCTAGAAATGAGGGGGGGCCCAGAGATGCAGTGATGCATTTGGGAACGAGTGCTCATCCCTGCAGGGTCTGCATTACTTGGGTTCAGGAGTGTGCTGGGCAGCCTGGGTGTTCCCAGGTTTGTTCTGGTCTGAGACCAGAGAACTGTGCCCTCCTGGGCTGCAGTTCAGGGGTGTTTGGTGGTCCCAGCTCACCTCTGAGCCAGTGGGAGCAGTGCAGACTTGGAAAAGGAAGGTTGAGAAATGCCTGAGCTCTTGGAGGCCATTGTTGGACTCCATCTCGGCTTCTGCTTGCACAAGTAGGAGAGAGGCATGATAAGAGCAGAGTGGGAGGGTCAGCATTGCATAACCATGATGTTACACCAAAGGTACGTGCAGCTGTGACCAGTCAAAGGGAGGAAAGGGGTTTCTGGAGTACCAGAAAGTTCTGTCTGTGTCACCATGAGGGAAAGCATTTACATGCTGCTTGGCCTCTCGAGTGCTCCTGAGGAACGATGTTTAGATGCCAAAAGAGTGGAGCCAGACTGTTATTTCCTTTCTCCCTATGTGACAGCTTCTGAACTGGAATGAATCTGCATCAGTATCAACACAGGGAACAGAGAAACCTTGAATTAAATAGTGAAATAAAAATAATTCTCCTCACTGGTATCCAACCCTTTACCTGCATATCTCACCCAGGAGATCTGTGTCCTTTTGCAGGCTGTTATCCTCTGCTGCAGGGCAGCAGCTTTGACCTCTGAGGTAAACTGGTTGATATGCTGATAGGAACAACCACAAAGGCCAGCTGGGAACAGTCCTGTGGGCATCTCACTGTACCTTGTGCTTCCCCCTGGCTGCTAAGGTCGAGTGGCCACAACTGGGCTGCTCCTTGCTGTGAGTGGTCCCTTTCCATCATCCCTGCTCCTGCCCTCAGACCCAAAGCCAACAGCCATTCCAACAGCATGCACCAGCTCTTCCAGCTGCTCCAAGCCCACTGAGATTGCACAGCCAGGCTTTGGGCAGAGCATTTTCCTCTCCTCTTTACTGGAGTGCAGGACAAAGGCTGTATCTTGCCACTCCATCAGGACCTGCAGGTACAGCTGAGTGCTCCTGACCAGGCTCCCTGCAGAGAGCAGCACGTTTGAGCTGCTGAAGACCTCAGCCTGAAGTTATTTCCATGGGGGCTCAGTGCAGGTAGGAGGTTTTAGCCTCCTAAACCTCCTAAATGCTAAATATCGTATTCCTTTATAGTTGTTAAGAGGGCAATCTGCATGAGTGGCTCCAGTGGAGCTGTGCAGCTCTCCCCAGGGGTCCAGGTGGCTGCAGGATATGTCAGAGACCAGGACTGAGTGAATTCAGAGCTTCTGCTCCCAGAGGTGCAAGCTGAGTAGTCAAAGCTATGTAAGGAGAAGGAGCCTTTTCCATCTCTCTGAAAGCTGATCCTGATTCACCATGAAGCCCATGTGCATGACTAGGTCTAGTCAGCTCAGAGAAACTGTTGCTTTAGCAACCTCCCTTTGTATTAGGCAGGAAGGGGAAGCCTGCAGTGGGATTTTCCTCTCCCTCATGTTGCTTTGGGATAGCTGCAGTTCCCCCTCTTAACCTGAGTCAAAAATACATTTGCAGTAGTTTTGCCTACCATGTGTCTGCAATGTGGAATGAAAGTTTGTGATGTCAAAATATTCTGAGCCAGAAGTTTATTCCACTTGAGGGGTGAGGCTTTGAATTTGTAGGCTCTGATGCCTTTTACACAGGTCCCCCATTCCCTTAGGAATTGTCCATAAAGTACCATTTCAGAACAATTAAAATAATCAAGGGCCACCTGTTTGTAGGAATCAGCTGGATTTGAGAACCAAATCTGCTTGGAGGAAGCAGGGGAAGGAGCAGTAGTAAGGTGGAGAATGATTTCTAGGAGAAAGCTCTTCCTTTCCTGGCCTTTTGCAATAAAGAGGCAATTTCCCAGGAAATTCCAGATTCTCCTCTTTAAAGCTGTGGATATGAAATGCTCATTAGTGAGGATGTCAGTTCAATCAGATTCTTATAACAAAGGATGTAGGGTGGGATCTACAGCTGATGGAGTGGAAAGGAGGGAGGGAGAGGGAAAGAAGTCTGCAGTCAGCTCAGCCTGTTGGATTACAGGTGCATCATGTCACACTGTTAGAGGAGTTCAGTATGGTTCAAATTACATCAGCAAAATACACAATGTAGTTATGTATTATACAATAAAGAATCATCCATTTAAGGACATTACTGGGCAAGAGCACTGAATGAGAGATTTGATTGCCTATGTTGAAAAATCAGATTTAACTAAGAAAAAACTAGCTACAGTTTCTGCATGTTCTCTTGATGTATTTTTGTGTCCTCTGTCAGATAAGGTGGAAACATGTAAGAAAATGGGTAATACTTGAGTGGAATACAGAACCCACAAGCACATCAATCTTCCCAGACAGATTGACTTCCAGTTTTTACCACCCAGTGTTCCCAGGAGGATCCTTCATTGCTAACATTTCCTCACTGATCTTAACAGCCCTTTAAAGAGAGAGGGAAGTACTCTTTTGCAGCAGGGTGTGCAGATATTCTCATGGTTACAGCTGATCACCAGCCTGCAGACACATGTCAGAGCAAGGATGGCAGCACTGGGCTCCTTTAGGTTTTTACACAGATTATAAATGGGACTGAATCCCTCTGAAGGCATTACAGCCAGCCCTGTGCACTGCTGGCATTAGAGCAGCACCAAGAGGCCCAGGTGGGCTGAACACATGAACCTGCCACAACTGAGAAAGCCACCAGCAAAGTGTGACCTGGTCAAAGCCACCAGCAAAGTGTGACCTGTACATGACCAAGTGGCACCACAGCAGGCCTGGAGCTTCCTCCACCTCAGGGACAGTGCTGGGCCTTGAGCATTATCCCTTGGAGCATCTTCTGCCCCCAAGGGAACACAAGGGCTCAATTCCCCTCAGACTAAGTGCCTTTGCACCTGCCACTTCTGTGCCACTTCTGACAGAGCTGTACTCTAAGAGTCAAGGTGCAGCATGCTTGCCTAGGAAAAGAAACTGCAGTTCTTCCTTATGGTATATCTCTGTGTGAGACAGGATTTCTGCTTCATAAGGAAACAGTTCCTCTTTTATCATGCAGTTTGAGTTTGATCCTGCAAACATTTGCTGAGAGGGGAAGGGATTTGCAAAATGGCTGTGGCAGGAGATTGGAAATACCTGCGGCTGTTGTGAGAGCGTGGTGGTACCTCCACCTTAGGGAGCTGCTGGCTGCATGAAGAAAGAGCAGTTTCTCAAAGAAGGTAAAGGGATTTCATGCCTCAGCTCCGACTGACTTTTCTTATTTATTTCAGTGGGATTTCAGCACAACTCCTTTGATCACCTGGGCCCTGGTTGTGTAGGCTTCTTTGGGAATCGCCCAGCACCGTGCTCCTTTCAAAGGCTGATGCGTGAGGGGATTGTACAAGGCAGTGGCAGAATGAAAAACAGGACCTGACGCCCCAGATCTTCTCACAGCTCCTTATTTAATAACAGTGCTCTCCTAATGCTCAGCAAGAATCTCCTCCAGAGCAAAACTCTCACATGGCAGCACCCCAGTGCCCACAACTTCTTACAGTACCTGGATGCACATACAGTTAGATAATGTCTTGACTCATGTCACAACTCATTACCAAATCAGAGCATGCAGCCATATCAATGCTTAATGATCTTCTGAAACTTTAATTCATTTTACTCTGTAGCCATTTTCATTAATTAGTTGCATTAATTTTATACAGATTAAAAATGTAAGTCAATCTCTTTGAAGTAGAAAAGTGGCATTTTAAAATCTACATTCTATCCCAAGCCTATAAATACATCTGCCTCATAGAAATCAGCTGTTTATGGTAGTTCTTATAGCAGAGAGGGTGACTCAAAGAGGCTTATGTGCTGCATTAGTTTTATCAGAGCTGAAAAAAACCTCCCAAATTCCCTGTGAATTAGAAGGATCAGTGACTATAGATAGATCCTATGCTCTTCCCCCACCAGCTAAAACATGGCACTGGTTTTGTATAGTCTGGATCCAAAGCAGTCACACAAGAAGAAAACAGTCACATTTTGTTGCACTTTTACAGAATAGTTTCTCAAGTAAAAATCAACAAAGCAGCAACATGACAAAGGCTGCTAATTGCTCAAAACACAGTCAGTTTTCCTCCATGCCTGCCCCACTTTGTTGTAGAAAACCTAAGAGTGGTTGAATTCAATTATACACCCCAAAATAATATTAGAAGATCATGAGTAAGGCTGCAGAGCAACCATGCAAAAAGCTAGGGAATCTAATAGAATTAAGGCACTTTCTGAAGCCATTAGTTGTAGGATAAATAAGGCTGAGTAACGAGTTCAGGGATAAGGGACAGAGGGTTGAGGTCCTAGCTGGGTCTCACGGGAGTCTGGAGGTCACCAGTGGCGTCCTGGCGTCTGTGCTGGTACTTGTGCAGCTCAGTGTTGTTATAAATGACCTGGAAAAAGGGCTGAGCACTTCCTCAGGGGAGTCTGCTGATGGTGCACAGTTATTTATGGCACCGAGGATGGGGACAGGTTATAAGGAACTATGGAAAGTGAGTCCTGCCTCATGACAGACTGGGCAATAACGTGCAGGTGGAACTCATGCAGATAAATGCAATGGGTTACCAGGGGACAGCCCTCTTGGGAATTGGGAGTTGATGGTTGCTGGGGCTGCAGCACCAGGGCAGAGGAGCTCTGTGCTCAGCTGGCTGCTCCAGGCTGAGGAGCACCGTGAGAGGAGCACTGTCATGCTCTGAGGGAAGTACAGGCTTGTTCCTTTTCACAGGAGCTGTTTGAAACCTCCTTGCAGAGCGTGACTAAGATCATTCCCATTTACTCCAATCCCACTTTCCTGCCAGTGATGGTCTAAAGCTCCGTAACACTTCCCGAACATGTTAATGGCTGCTTGCTGCAAGTCAGAGTCAAGTTCCAGTTGTGTTTTCAACCACATAATAAGATTTATCTTGCAAAACTTTAGTGTTCTTAACAGTACATTTGCCCACTTGTAAGATCGTTATGACTTTGTTTCCTAAACATTTGAAAGTCTTTGAAAAGCATAGGGCTTGCTCAGCTGTGTCCATAAACATTCAAATTATACTTGACTTCTTTTCTACCCTGTATTTATCCTCTGTGTGTGCATATTGCTGTTTAGCAAGTGCAGCAGTCCTCAGAGACTGATGATGGAAGAAACCTCCTACCTGCACTGCAGCCTGGGGAGGTAAACCTCCTGGCTCCATGCTTGAATCTGGGATGGACCAGAGAGTAAGACTTTTAAATTACTTATTTGAACACCATTGCATCCCAAAAACGAGGGCAGCAGCCGCTGGAGCGCCAGGAAGGGCACTGCCAGGTGGCAGCTTGGGTTGCAGTGGCTGGTGGAGAGCTGGGCACCCCTCCCTGTCCTGCCACTGCCCCTCCCAGCCCAGTGCCTGCTCCAGGGGCTGGACTCCATGGCTGCAGCGGGGAGCAGCCCCATTCCCCCTCCTGGCAGCTCCAGTGTCCTTGGGAGGTAGCACAGTTCAGCAGCAGCAGCCTGTTTACAGGCACGGGGATTTTACAAGGACTTTTAAGAGGCAGCTCTGCCTTGGGAACAGGTGACGCAGCAAACACTGGTGACGGTGCTCTCCCCTGCAAGGCACCACACAGCTGTGGGGTTTATCTGTTTCACTGCTCCTGATCACAGCTGCCCATCATATTTCAGTGTATTTATGACAACTATAGGTCCAACCCTTCCACTTCTTTTGGAAAAAAAAAAATGCAAGAAACATATACTACAATTTGCACAAAAATTTTCAACAGCGCAGGCTAAAATCAGTCTTTATGTGCTTGGAATTTATTTAAAATAATTGCTATTTATGACTTTTTTTTTGGCTTTTTACCAATCTAATCAGCATAATTTGACTGTGCTGGAACAAATCTACAAGACTTCAGACTGCTCTTGCAGATCATACAGATTAAACATGAACTAATTAGTAGATTTCTGGATTTCTAAATCCACAGCTTTGGAAAAAGCTGATAATGCCGATCAGTCTTCGCACAACAAGAGAGAGGCAAAACCCAGACATACAAGAAAAATGGCTACAGATGGACATGTGTGTCACAAATCTTTGCAAAGGAAAATTATTAAAAATCAAAACCAAAAACAATAACAGGAAGATATTAGGATAATAAGCAACAGCATTTTGGGTTTTTTCCCTAAATATTTCAATAATAAATTCACTTCTCTGCTTTTTCTGTCTTTAGTTCACTCTTTTGTGGAAATTAAACATGGTTCTGTAAGAACTAGAGGCCATAAACCACCGTGGGATAAAAAAGAAAAAGTAGCAGAAGCTGCGAAGATGAATATTGAATTCACCCACGAGTTAGTCTGAGCACATCCAAAAGCCATGACGTCAGTAAAAAGGAAAAAGCCTGACTATTGCCCTGGGAATGAACCCAAAAACTTGCTTTGCCAATATATGAAGGTTTCTGAAAGTCTTCTAAAAGTTTTCTCAGGAGACAACAATAACTCGATTAGAAATGTTCCAGCAGATGATGAAGAACAATAACAGCTGCTCCAAAGCTCACTGCAAACAATGGAAAGTCCCCGTTGATTTGTTCAGTCTTGAACAGGGTCCAAAATTCACAGAATTTTGCAGAAGAGGTAAAACCAGCTGTCTGCCTGCGACAGCAGCGTTCACGTAATGAGGGGACAGGAATGGCCCCATAATTCAAGCCCTGTCTAAAAACTGCCACTGACAGGCAAGAGCCTAAAAACAGAAAAGTGGGTTCAGTGCTGGTCTGGAAGAAGGATGCTCCCTTCCCAGGCTTGATGGGATAACACAGACAAACTCAGAAAGGTCTCTCTGGGATTAAAACTGTCATGCATAAATTGACATCGTTAATTCCTACGTGCCTTAAGGAGGTGTTTTTACTTTCCTGCTTGGTTAGTCACACACAATCAGGATGTCCTCCTGATCTCACTGGTACCAGTTTTATGGGAGGTCTCTAGGCTGCATTTCTTGGCACTGAGCTTATTAAACTGCCCATGGGGGTTGAATGGGCTGGGCAGACTCTGCTCTTTGCTCTGTTCTGATTAACACTCCACACTGTGTCACCTTCTGAGCTTACTTGGGAGATACCTGTACATAAGTTGGCTCTAATGATTTCCCCTTGTCATCACCACCTAAAGCCTTCCTTCCTCGGCTCCCAAGAGCAGGAAGCTGCCATGTCTCTGCCCAGAGCCCCCATTCCCATGCCCGATGCAATTAGAACCTGTTGCCCTATGCTGTGCAATTAGAATTAATGAGGAATTTTAAACCAATAACATCAGAAATGTGTTTGGCTCATTATCTTTGAAACACGGATAAAAGAAGCAAGACAGCCTCAAAACCATATGACAAATGTGACACTGCTGGAGTCTGAATTTCAGGACTGCACCAGCACCTGGGGAGTGCTGGGCTGAGAGGCACAGGCTGTGGGTGATGGAACAGCCTTGTAAGGAATTTAACTACAGATAGGGAACTGTTGGGACAACAGAGTAAGCAGTGGGTTTTGCCAGCAAAAGGACAAATTCTTCTTTCACCTCTTGAGGACCTTGGAGTAAACCTGCTCAGCGAGGCTTTGTGCCTTCCCACAGTTCAGAGCAGAGCAGCTTTGTGCTGCAGCACAGGAGCTGAGGAAAGTCAGCAGGAATAAACTGAATCCTAATAACATCTGTTTTACTTTCCTAGCTCGTCCCCCACCACTACCTCACAAAAAGAGAAGCATTTGGGAAGTCCAAAAGTCCAAGAGATGCTTTCCCCATGATGCAGCTTAAAGTTGGTTTCAAAATAAAACCACATTTCTCTGCAAAGGAAGTTTTAACAGCAGTGTTATTTATTTAACAGCAAAAACAAGCCAAAGACAAAATAAAACTTAACCCTGTTCCTGAGCCTTTCACTAGGTACATATTTATTTTGTCCTTTCTCACAAAATTATGTAGTCTTGTATTTGAAGGGAGCTTGTGTTGCTCATACTCTTTTGGCCAGGTACAATAAATACTCCTAAAAGTAATCCTAATAAAGCTTGTGCAAGCATGCACATTGTAAGCATGCTCCCTTCCCAAATTCCTGTCCCTGCCCCATGGAACTGAAATCAGGCTTTTTCCATTACATGGTTAAAGCCTGTGCACAGGCAGAGCAGAGGCTCTGGATCTTTGTCCTAGTAGTAAAATCCCTCTGGAATTTGTGTCAATTTATCCAAAGGGCTACTTGGAAATACTGTGCAGGGCTTAAACCCCGCTCCTCTGCGCTATTTTCGAGCACAATCTCTAGCAGCTCTGAAGCATTTATTCCCAATTGCACCCACAACTTTTCATTTTGGTCTCTTTAATGTGTCAGTTTAAATCTCTTCCCCTTCCTCAGGCAGCTCTCGGGCTGTGCGGTGGCGTTGGGGCTGATGCCTGAGAGCAGGAACGGTGCAAAGTGCTCTCACAGCAGCGGCACTTTCCCATTTCATGGCATTGCACATCTTGGTAGGCACAGGAAAGGCTGGTTTATGCCCCAAAAGGCACACTGGCTCTTCGGCATGTGCCAAGGCCATGCAGCCTTTGCTTTATCTCCAGAATCACCTGTATAGCTTTGCCTGCCTGGGTCATGTGCTGTGAATTCAGACATCAGTTCTGGGTGGGGTTTTCTTGCATTAAAAGTTTTATTTGGGGAAAACAAATCAGTTGTACCTCCACCACAAATAATCCCACTCAGCCATCAGTCCGCACTTGCAAAGCAACAGAAAGTTCCCCCCTGAGGTGGATGTTCCCCAGGGGCAATGCTGCTGTGAGCTGCAAGAGCAGGAGGATGACATGTGCACTGTGCCCATATGTCCCTGTCACCTCGTGGGACATTGCAGGGAACGGATGTTATCCCTCTGGAGGAACCATGCTGCCTCCACATCTCTCACCAGGAGCTCACGAGGAGGGAGGAGGCAATTTCAGAAACTCACACCCCAGAACTGGGAAGGCTTTTTCCATGTTCCTTGCTGAAATTAGTCTTTCCACTTCTCTGCCAGTCCTCCTCCTCCCAGTCAGGCCTGTCACTGAGGAAACGCTAACTCCAGCAACACCAGCGCGGATTTGGTGCACAGGCAGGGAGACTGCCCCCGCCTCCCTCTGGGGAATGAATCCCTCCATTAGCAGGGCAGTTTCTTGCAAATCAAAACAAAGAAATCAAGGAAAAAGTGATTACCTACAGGAAAGCTTCAGCTGATGGAGCAAGGCCAGTGTCCCTGCTTGCTGCTGCCAGAGCAGATTGTGTCCGACCTTGGATGGGTCACTTGGGTCCAGCACAGCACTGTCACAGGCAAGGGCTCTGCAGTCAGCCAGCACAGGGCCAGGCACTGCTGCTGGCTCTGCCCTTAGTGTTCTACTGTACTTTTATTATTCATATAAAACCTTCTAACATGCTTGTTTATAATATTACTTTCTACTCTACGGAAGGCCGTATGGACATGATGATCAATTATATGATAAAAGCAAAGTGAAGGGTGCTTTATAAAGTCAGCTTATTAGGGGTTTATTCAGTAAATTTATGTCTTTTAGAATGCTTATATACACAGAAACAAAGATGTCTCATAATTACATCATTCAGGTCTACTGTTTATATTTCTGAAAGCCAGGGAAAGTTCCAATATAATTCAGCCCCATCTCTGCACAAAATAAGGACTCTACTCTTCATCTAATAAGAGAGCAAAGTGTTTGGAGGTCTCTGGAGTAGCAGTGGCCGAACTCATCTTTAACACGCACCATCAGGGAGGCAGGTGAGCTTGTTGTAGCACATATCATGAAGGGATTAATGTGATGCGGCCCTGGGGCGTCTCCTCTCACCTGCACCCCACAGGCCTGGGTTACACAGGGGCAGTGCTTCCCTTTAGTAAAGAAAGTGTTCTGTCATTTTTCTCCAGATATTCACAAGATATAGCCTGTTCTCAATGTAAATATCAAGAATCTCAAAAGGTTCTCCCTCACACACAAAGGTAAATGAAAATGCCCCTTCCTTGGAGATCGCAATGTTTAAAAAGCCTTAATGAGCTTTTCTTATTCATAAAAATGCCTTATTTTTAAAAGCTTGCCATTTCCTTAACAGCTTTAAATGTGTCTTTTGCATCTCTCCAAATCTGCAACTCTTCTGCCTCCCACTTTCCTTCAAAGTCCATGTTATGCAGTATACATGATACGGTCTTGCAGCTGCTTCTCCCTGAGGAAAGTCCAATAACTCATGAAATGGCAACAAGGAGAAAGTGTCAGCAGGGAAAGTTAATTTTAATGAGAAGAAAAGAAAATGCCCAGAGACGAAAGTCAAAGCCAGCTTGTGTTGTCAGTGGAAACCACTTGGTTCTGTGGGACACCCAGAAAACACACTCAGAGAAGCTGAGTTATACACGCACCCTTCTTGAGCTTTCTCTCAAACTTTTTCTCCTAAAGTCCAGCCTGACACAACATAACATGGACATCTTGCATGATATCTCTCAATTCTGCCTGCCTGCAAAAAAAAACCTGAAGAATTGACATTCTCTTGTTAATTTTTTTTCCAAACAATAATTATTTTTTAATTACAGGTTTTAAGATGATATGATGTCTCTCCTGTGTTCTCAGGCACCCTGCTGTGTGCTTTTGCAGAGAACCAGTAATATCTGGCAGTGATAAGATCTTTATAAACCTGTTGTCCTTGTTAAACAAAGAAGACTTTGATTCTACAGTAACATTGTATTTGGTGAAAACCTGATTTGCAGATAGTCTTTTCCCATCAGCCTACTATGAAATTCATCCAGTGACCTTCAAGGGCTTTTGAGTTCATGTCTAGCAAAGCAAAGGCACAGTGAGCACCTGACTTTCAACCCATTTTTCAGACCTGCCACTGCTGGCCCCACCTCTGCCTGTAACCTTCAGCCATGGATTTGGAGCTTGTAGTCAGCTCTTTTACCACCTGAGCCCTTTGAAATGCCTTTCAGCCCCGTTGCAAATGGCAATACAAAAATGGTGATAGAGGGAGATTAAAGGCTGATGGCGTGTCTCAGAGGAACTGTGCTATCTCTCCAGTTCTCTGCCAATATTTTCCAGGAACTTACTTCCTCTTATATAAGTTATAGATATATTTTTTAAAAATTCAATCTGCCTTATGCAAATATTTCTTATCAGCAGATAACGCAATTGCAGCACCAGACATATCTGATTAGGGACCCTGGGCTCGAGGTGACACTGTGGTAGCACATGGTACTGTGCAGAACAGCAGCTGGACTCCTTCCACCTAAAAAGTTATTTGTTCTAACTGTAAGGAATGAACCATTTAGCATAAATGACCCATTGAGCAATATGCTTTACAGACCACCACCCAGTGGACCCTCCAACGTAGCCTATATGTGCCAGTTCAGAAGTGGGGTGAGTGGAAAACGTGGCTTTACTCCCTTAAACTCTTGAGATTAGCAAAATAATATAAATGTGTGTGATACAAATTGCACGTCTATGATCGAGGGTGCTTGCTACTGTGGCACCCAGAAGGTCACCAGCAAAGCTTCCTCTCTTCTCATGACAGTAATTTGTGGACCAGTTTTTAAGGGTGCCATGTATTAAGTGTTTTTCTCAATGAAACCATTCTCAGAATTTGGAGGTCAGACCTGCACCCACAGACATCACTGGCAACCCTCCCATTGACTTCAGCAGCCTTTGAATCAGCCCCTCGTTTCTGTGGGTGCTGTGGGAACATGGATACACAGTGCACTGGCAGCAGCCTTTAAAAAATGTATATTTGGGATAATTTCTCCCTCTGGCAACCTCGAGTTTAGCAGCTTAATCATCAGACAGGAATAAAAGTAGCAGAAAGATCTTCCACCTTCCTACAATGAGTTAATTCTCTCCCCTGCTATATTAGCCGTCATACATCTATATATACTGTCATTTGTTTCTCACCCTCCTCCAGATCAGGGAGCTGCTTAATCACCGCCTGTCAGCTCCTGCCTTGCCATATTTCAGCCTGTTCATTTAAAATGTTGTTATTTGCTCTCTGGGCAGCCAGTAGTAAACCAGGGAAGCAATCAATAAATGTCCTTAACTGGAGCTCAGGCTGCAAGCGGAAGCATTGTCTAAAGCAATGGGGAGAGGATAAATCCCTGTTTCCTTCCCCCAGCACTGCTGATTGCACATATGCACTGATTCACTTGTCAGCTTGCCATTAGCACACACACTCTGCCTCCCAAAGCAAAGGGGTTGTGAGAGGAGAGAGAGCAAACCACACACAGGAACAGCTCCCATGGCTGAGCTGTCTCCTCTCCCAGCTGGACTCACACCTCCAGGACACCTCTCCCTGGGGAGGGCTGGGTGCCTGCAGCCCATCCCCATTCCCAGCACCTGGGAGGTTCTGGGACTGGCTGGAATGTCCCAGCCCCACAGCATCCCACAGGCAGGCCACACTCTAGGGAAGGCCCATGGCATGGCAGCAGCACATCAGCGTGGTGCTCTGCAAGCCAAACATCAAAGTGAACCAAATCCAAGGTGACCACAGCCACAGCTGGTAGCCCTTGGACCTGCAGGTTGGAGCTGCTGCCCCTTCAGAAGGGGGGAGGAGCTGGTCTCCTCTCCATCATGACAGCTGGTGCCAAGTTGGTCCATCCTTCCCACCTGTTGCCTGCTGCAGCTCATCAGCAGGAGCCAGGAATTTCTTTCTGGCCTTGAGCAGCACCCCAAAGCCTCCAGACCCATAGCTATTGTCAGAGCTGCAAGCATTGCTCAGATGCAAGCAACATCCCCTTTCTCCTGCCCTCCCAGCCTCCTGTGTCAGGATTCTTTGGATGCAAACTAATGTTGTTTCGCTCCTGCCAGCCATCCCTCTGGAAACTAGGGGGATTATTACTCTTCTTACCAGCATTTTACACTTGGACAATACCAAAAGACTACAACAAAGCAAAAGCAATCCTGAGTGTTGGCTACTGCAGTTAAATTCAAAGTCGTGGTCCAGACTGCAAAGTTGCCTCCTGTTGTAACTTGGCAATTAAGTAGATGTACCAAGTGGGTCTTGAAAGGACAACCTAAATTAGAGCTGTTAATTCCACTGCTGGCACAACCAGTAACTGCTTGGAAAAGGGTTGGTGGGTGAAAAAAGTGGTAGAAATCAGTTTTATTTTATTCTGCCATGATGGAACACTTTTAGATGGCTCAGTCAAGGCCAAAGCTCCCATCAGTCAGTGTCTGGGTCACCATGCTCTAGTCTGGCCTCAGCTCCTGAGCAGATGTTTCCATGCCATTTAATGCCACTGTGATGAACATCATAAGGCATAAACCTGGCATTAGGTGAGCAACAGGGACATAAGCTACCCCTTCTGGGGCTGTTGAAGTGCCAAACCAACTCCTCAGGGCTGGAGGAGCTGCATGCTCTGGGATGTGCCAAATGTGACATAAAAAGGCCATAGCACAGCCACTTTGTCCCTGGGTGTACAGACTTAACTGCAAGACCAAACTTGTTTCTGTGCTCAGTGATGGGAGCTGGGAAACCCCTCTAGGGGCAGATGCCACTTAGTTATTATTTTAATTCAATACTTATGCTCTGATCATCACTGTTGACCCAAACATGACAATTCTCCTGCAAACCCCAGAGACAGTTAGATGAGAAGTTCCTTCCAAGTCAGCAGAGGGATTACCAGGACTGCTAAAGCAGATCAGAAGTAGATATAACATAAAGCAGCTGCAAGTCATAGAAGGGGAAAATAATGTAGGAAAAGAGTAAAGGAAACAGAAGGTTACACAGATACCTCAAAATATCCTTTCATTCCTTCCAGGTATTAGTCAGTCTTGTCTCCAACCATAATATGTCTTCTCCTAAAGAAACACTATTCTCTATCTTCCTTCTCCAAATGTGATCCAATATCTTCTGCCTTGACACTGGAAGTGGGGAGCAGGCACCCAGCTGTCACATTTGCAGCTGCCAAGATGGAGACAAAATATCCAGGCAATCCTGGCTGATCCCCCCACGTCTGCCAGTGATCAGCTGTCAGCAGTGACTGGCTGTCCATGTTGTCCTGTCCCATGCATTCTCTGAAACCAGAGAGCTGCATGCACAAATGGACCTGGCCCAGACCTTTAACATTTTTTTTCCTTCTTCCTCCATCTTCTCTTGTAACAAACCATCTCCCTGGATGGGTCACACAACAGCAACACTCCACTGCAGCAGCTCTTAGGTACAATAAAAGTTTGAGAGATGCTATCACAGGACTGCTTAGAAGAAAAAACACTTTGTAAACTCCATTCTCAGATGATAAAATGTGTCACATGAATCATCCCCATCCCAGCCCAAGAGCACTATTAGTGTCAAGGGCAATAATAAAGAAGATAAGGAGTGCAGAAGAGCACATGCAGCCCACTCTCATTACTGCCATCACTAACAAGTCAATGAATCAAAGCATGAAAGTGAATGTGTGTAAAAATGTGTACAGCTGAAGAAAGCATCCCTTATTCCCTAACAGGGAGGGAGAATGCCTGTGTCAGCAAAACAAAGCTTCAAATGCAGTATGAAAAGTTGAGCCTGAAGCTGTGCTGGCAACACTGTGCCCTTGGGTAACTTTGGATATTGTCAATGGTCATCTACAAAATATGGATGGTGCCTCCTTTTCTGCACTGGTACTCATCTGGATTTGGTATTTTTCCAAGTTCCCCTGGTAGGTGACCATTCTCTCCCCAGCACACAGGAACTCCCACATTTAGGCAAGAGTCCTCAAAACCTAAGTAAAAATCCCCACAACCTGTGCTTGGCTGAATTACACACAAAGGCAGTGAGGGAAGAGGCTCTGTAGTGGGCTGAAGGCTGCTAGATGTCCTCTCTGGAATGAGGACATCCCTGTGAGGAGACTGCAAGTGTCCTATTTAGTACCCTTTCTCCAACACAATCATCATTACTGGTCCAGTATTCATTACTGGTCTTTGTATTCCTCTCTCTTGTCTCCACTTCAGAGGGCCTTGTGATATTGCAGCAAATTGGCAGAGAATGAGAGCATTCAGGCAGTTTTAAATCAAACCATGCAATGGTTTTCCTTCTTGTTCTGCCAGACAGGGGCTCTCACCATCATGCTCTGTAAACGCCCTCTGCTCTGGAGCAGGAGCATCAGCCTAGACCTTGACGCAGGTTTTCCCTGTGTGGAAGGAAAGGACTCATTCATGACCTGATTCAGAGCCTCCTGACCCTCAGGAGAAGGGCTCATTCCAGTCCTGATTCATGCTGCTGTGATCTGATTCAAACCCTCCTGGCCCAGCAGGGAAGCGGGACCGTGACTCAGATTTCCAGGTTCAGAGCAGGGTGACTCAGGACACACATGGGCCACAGCTGGGACAACTCCAAAAACACCTCTGCTCCTCTGCTACCTACTGGGGGACATGCTACCACCTGGGCACTTGGGGTGAGCTGTTCCAAGACACACTTTGGAACACACCAGGTCTGTACAACAAAGCTGTACATTCAGAGAAGAGTGTGGCACCAGGACATTCAGGCTGAAGTTGTCCCCTGGGTAAATAGGTGTTGATCCAACTCTGGCAATCACTGCATTTCCAACCTGCTGCAAGAAGCTGCCTGGCAGAGCCCCTCCTCCTGACACAGTGCCAGCTCTTGTTCTGCAGACGCTGTTGGACTGATGCCCTTTGCGTCCTGCCGTGAAGAATGCAATGAGCTTTTTCGGCTTCAGCAGCTCAGGGCTGCTGGGTTTTGTACCTCGTGCTTACACTTATGGGACCTGACAGTGGCTCTTTAATTCTTAATCCTTCTGAGAAGCAGACTGTGTGTTCCTTCCGACTTGGATCTGTCTGGACCTCATTAGCTCCTCTCACCGGGTTGTGCCCAGAGGAGGTGGCAGACGAACAGACCCAGGAAAATCACAGTCCGTCACTATGGTGCTACTGTGATCCAGCCCTGTGAATTTTATACTAAATTGGAGCTGAACTCCTCGATAAAACCCCTGAGGCTTTCCTGGTAGTTCTGATTTTCCTTGATATACTTTCCTTTTTTGCCTTCCAGTTTCCACTTGTGTTCAGAGCAGGTGTTAGGCTGGACCACGGGATGCAAAGTGCTGACGTGATCTGTCTGAGGGTCCTTACTCTCAGTAATGGTGGGTGTTGGCTGGCCCCACATCTTCAAGGAAGGTATGTGGGCATGTGTACATGGGGGAGGCTGGAAGCTTTAGAAAATCTTTCCTGATGTCATTGATGAGCAGTGAGAAGAGCAATTAAAGGCTTTAAAGAATCCAGGGCATGATCCATACTGTTATATTGTGAGCAGGAAATTCTACCAGTGCTCATGGTAAGCACCCTCCTTGCATGAGGCCTGAACAGATCAGCTTTCAGGGGGCTCAAGGCATCAGCACATCCCATTGGATCCCAATGGTCTCCCCAGGAACAGAGCTACATTGCCCCAGACCCCAAGATGCAGTGAGACCAGTAAGAACTTTTACCATGGAATTTTATACCAAGAAATGCAGAGTTTCCTTCTGCTCTTTAAGTTTACTTCTGCAGAGTAGTGTGTAGCTCTGAAAGGGAAAAAATGCCTGGCAGGCCTGAGTGCTGCCTGAGCACTCAGAATGGAAAGAGGCAGAGCTGCTTCTAGGCACTGCAGCCCTGGAATTGTTTGCCTTACCAAAAAAAAAAAAAAAAAAAAAAAAAAAAAAAAAAATTGATCCTAACTTGTTTTAACCCTGAGATCCCCAGCATTTTCCACAGTGCCCATGAGACCAGTCACAGGGAGCTGAGGCTGAGGGCTTGGCATTGCAGATAGAATTGTCCCCAGCTCAAGAAAAGTCCATCTCTATGGGCAACAGAAAACAGGCAGGGCCCTTTGTCTAGGGGGAACAGGATTATTTGGATTGGCTTTCTAAAGAGGCAAGCAAGGACCAGAGCCAGGTACCAGCATCACTTCTGAAAAATACACTTTTCAAGATTTGAGAAAAGTTTCATTGTTATTTGCTGCTTTTGTCTTGGCCCCGTTACACCAAGTGTGGCAGGGTCAGAGAGGAGGGGCAAAGTTTTGTTAAGGACTTAAGTCTTCACACTGGATCTCAGAGAAACTTTATTTCCCTAATGTTGCTCATACTATGGGACTTGAAAATGCACCAGAATCTTGGCCACTAAGCCTCAGCCTTCCAACAGTTAATGCAAAACACACTGTAGCACCATTAAGTAATTCTTTCTCACATGATGCAGCTGCAATTTGTCCTTCATTGTCACTAAAACCAAAAAAAAGCTGGGAGTAAACTGTTCTAGGGCAGAGCTAAGTGACCAACAATTCTGCTACTATGTTGGCCCTGAATGTATTTTTTTTCCAGAGATTGATACAGGCTGAGATATTTGCAGTTGCTCGCTCACTCTCACATGATCAGCAGTGTTCCACTCCCTGAATTTTCATCGCAAGAGGTTTATTAGCAGATAAGTTATCTATACAGCCACGTTACCATGTTGTTCTCTGAAGAGCAGCATGTGCACTGCAACAAATCACTGGCACAGCCAAAATACAGAAAGCATTGCTCCAGGCAGCAGGAGCAGCAGAGGTAACAGCCTGGCTTTGCACTATCAGCTCTCCTTCCAGTCACATCCAGCACCTTGGGTGACCTTGCTGACATTTCAAGCAACACAGACCATTTATCTGAGCACTGTGTGAGCCAAATGTAATCCCACATATGATAAACTGAGCTATAGCTGCCTGAGTGAGAGCTGTGTGTTTGCAGGTTGTCCTTTTTCTAGGAAAATATTTCCTGTCCCCTCTTTCAATAGGGGCAAAACTGGTAAGCTGGGCAGAACTGAGGTAAGCACAGTCAATCTGAACACAGTCAAACAAATGATTTGCCATGTGGTTTATGCTGAATTAATAACCTGGGCCTCTATTGATTTCATGGTTGTAGCTCCACTGGTTCCACTGCCCTCTGCCTGTTCATGTGAACTTTCTTTTTGGCCCACTCAAAACCCCTTTGTTGAAAGGATGTAGCAGCACATCTCTCTATCACCACTGCACCTGCCCCCTGCCCTGTTCCCAGCCTCATCCTGAGCACAAATCTGCTGATGCCAAGGGTCTTTGCACACTGCAGAGGCCTGTTGGCATACAAGTCACTCCCAAGATCTTTCTTTTAAATTAAGAAATCAAGAGGAAGTACAATCATCAGAGAGATTATGCTGCCCATCTTTGGAAGGTGAAGGTACAAGAAAAATGCTGTTTGTGGAAAAAATAGCCCTTAGCTGAAAGAGGGTCAGGCTCTTATTCCTCAGTCACATAAAACCCAGCTTAGTTATTGAAGTCACAATCATCTTTCTTTACTTCTTATTTTTTTGTCCAATATATGCACAAGCTCCTGACCCCTGCTCTTATCTGACATTTACTGAAAGACCTTTCTTAGACCTGGCTGTTCTGTACCATGCTGCCAAACATCTCCTACCTTCACCAGCTGCATGTGAGCTGATTTAATTGCTCTTTAAAAAACCATCTTCCCCTAGACATTTCTTCTTGTAATTACCCAAGCCTTTGTTTCCCTTTCACTGCCTGATAAGTTCTATTTATATCCACAGCTGCTGAAGTATCTTCTTCCCAGTAGCAGGTGAAGAAGATTCCTATCACAGCACATGCTCTAAAAATCCTAGTCTGTTTTCTCAAGTCATTTGCTGCTACCTGTCTTTTGCCTTCTGGAAACTGCCTCTCTATATTTTAGTGGCACATACAAAATGACAGGAATGTCCCTGGGAGGGGGGAAAGCAATGAAAATTAAAGGAAAACTCCAGGACAATACAACAAAGGTGATTGTAGAGCTGAAAATGGTGGTCCCACCTCCTCTCATCTATAATGAAGCACTGAGGTTTCTCCAGGTATGTGGAGGATCCAGACAGATATCCTCCTTTTCCTTGTGGGATTAGTTTTTCAGATTGTCCAGCTCCTTAAACCTCCTCACTCTACTGGCACGAGAGGAAAAGTGGAAGCAGCAAGGGGAGAAGATGGTGGAAGAAAACAGCTATCCCATACATCCCTAGAAGTATGCTTGGGTTTGGAGATCTTTATCCTGGGGTATTTATTTTGATGGAGTTACAAATCTCTCCCATACTTAGAGGAGACACGTGGAACCATACACTAGTGATTAAATTAAAGTCCATCCTAGACAAATAGAGAACAACACTACAGAACTGGCTGAGAAGGGAGCCATACATGAGGTCAGTTGCTCCTGGCCTTGTAGCCTGTGTTGCAAACCACACTCAGACTATGCTGAAAGCCTCACCCAGACCCATTCCACACAGCTACACCCAGGCAAACATTCCCAGGGTCAGCGACACCTGTGCTGCAAAGACCAGATTTGGATTTTCAGCTGTGGTATCAAGAAAATCAAACTGCATTACACCTGGAGATGTTGAGCTCTGCCATTTGTTTGTCCTACCACAGGGCAGAATTCACATCTGAATTCAAACGGGCTTGGATCCCTTTTGTGTCTGTCAGTCTTCAAACCAATTGTGGTTAAAATTAAAGCTTCTGTTAAAACTGACCTTCATATTAGCAATTTCACTGTAATTATGGAGAAGCTTTTCCATATAACCCTACACAACAGTCCCTTGAGGTTCTGCTGTGTGACCAGTGATTAAAATTTAAAAATCCATCCTAGACAAATGAAGAACAACACTGTGGAACTGGCTGAGAAAGGAGCTCAAGTACAGCACTCTGTAGCTTAAGGGCTGGTTTCTGCCACTTGTGAATTTGCAGACCAAAGCACAGAGGCTCTGGTAAGAGCATGGAACCTACCCTCTGCAGCGGTGTGCCAGGCAGCACAACTGATACACGTTAGTCCCATCGGTACCTCGATACCCAAGGGAGCCATTGCAGGATTCATCCTTCAGAATCTGTGCAAATTGCCTGGGCATACAAAAGGGTGAACCAGGGTGCTGAGATCAGACCTCAGTCTTTAGAAGTTTTGCAATTGCTCCTTGTACCAAAGGAGGAATGAGCCCACTGTGGGTCCATCTGGAGAGAGGTCAACGAGCTGCACCCCAGCAAATTGCTGGTGGTGTCTGCTGGCTCCAGCCTTATCAGGTGCACTGCAGGCACCAATGTGCTACACAAACTAATTTTGATTTAAGTCCCAGCACCTTGTGCTCAAGTTCAATGTCCTGGGCTCTCATGTGAGACTGACAAGATGTATCACAGTTCTGGGAGCTCTCTTAACTCTCCAATGCCAAATACTTTAAAGGGATGTTGATGCTAAAGGGATGCTCTGAGTTCTTTGCACCAGAGGCAGCTGGATTGAGCCACTGTAACATCCATGGAGACAACTCCCCAAATAAACATAAAAAGTGCAGAACATGTAATGATGTGTCACATGAAAACAAAAAGCAGGCACTGCTGTGATCCCCAAGCTCCATGCCATGAAGAGAGGCAATAATTCCATATTTAAAAAGTTACAAGGTTATCCAAGGAGAGGAAAGGGTAGGAAGTCAAAACAGGGTCCTGAGAAACAGAGAAGAATCTTCCTGTTAGAAATTAAGGAAAAGTCTTCATAGAGAGCCGAGCCATTGGGAGCAGACCAACCCCTGGAAGGATCTGAAATGGCACAGCGAGAGCATTGATAGACTACAGTATGACCACATGTGTTTGGACTCTGAGGGTAGAAATGCCCGTTTAGTGCAAACACCTCTGCCAGGACACATTTATTGTGGTTTCTACCTACTGTGCCAGGCCAGCATGCCAGTCCCTGTGTGTCACTGAGAGCAGACAGCCACTGTGAAACACTGTGTCCTGGGAATGCTGTACACATGTGTGCACTGGGGATGAGGAAATGTCTAGAGATACATTATGTGTCATTGGAACCTAATAACCTCTACTCACAAAAGTCATTCTGATTTTGGACCTCTCTGCCCTGGAGAGCCAAGTCTAGCACACATGAAGATGTCTGGAGAAGCTTCCCGGTAAAAAGCACAGTCCTTGTCTGGGTCCCTCCTGGAAACAGAGGGGCCTGGATCCAGCAGCCACATCCCTCAGTAAGCACCATGGAGCCAGCAGGAGGGACAGCCCTTCCTTGCACCAGGGACACGGCAGCAAAGGCCCCTCCATGTCACAAGGACAAGGACAAGGTGAGCAAATGCCCTTTGCCTTGCTCAGGATCTGTTGCCTCCCTTGGTGCCCTCCCAGGGCCTTTATCCATGAATACTTTGTAAACAGAGGTGTGTTGGCTGCAGCTGGTTCCCGACTGGGCCGGTTGGAGCTGCCTTGGCAGGGCAGAGGGTGAAGCATCCGCCCTTCATGTGCTGCAAGACAGGCACTGGAGGCACGGCGCCAACACAGCCATGCCACGGCGTTGGAGGCTCTCTGCTGTGCTCAGAAAATGTCCACATTCCCCAGGGGGGTTGCCAGGGATCCCTGTCTGTCCCTGAAGCCCCATCCACATTGTCTGTGGGCACACAGGGGCTCCCACCACAAGGTGCTCTGAGCTCCCCTGGGCAAGTGCTGACCTTCACCCACCACATGCATGCCCTTCCTCCTCAAAGCATGCCCCCCAGTTTTCACCAAACCTGACCTCATTCCTAGGGGCATCCCCAAAGGTGACACACATGGTGAAGACCTCTGGCTGTGCCCAGCCCATGAGGATTGAGTCCCCCCTGCAGCAGCCCAGTGCTGGCTATGAGAAATACTGTCTGCCCCATACCCTTCCAGGACAGATTTGCATATTGGGTCAGACAAGTGTTTCCAGCCACTTGATTTCCAGGGGATAGTATTATTCATGAAGCTATTTGCAGTCCCCAAATCCTTAGTTGCTGTTTGTGGCTTTCTTTCTCACTCCCTCTTCCCTGTTTTTTACTCCCCCCTTGGCTGTTGGTCTGTTAAAAAAAAAAGTTTCCCTTGGCTGCACTTTCAGTAGGACATTCCAAAGTCAAGCTATGTGTATTAAATGAGGATAGATGCCAGGTTCCTTTTCACTACATCCCAAACTACTAGAATAGCACCGAAAGCTGTAAATTAGGTCAGCTTTGCACAACAGCTTCCTGAGCCTTTTCTGGGAGCGACGCTGCACAGCCTTCGGGCGACTATCGCTTTAAGCAGATCTGGTGCAGCTTGTCTTGGGGGACTGGTGTGATGCAGTGGCAGTTCTCCCAGGGCTGTCCCCTCCTCTATATAGACACAATTTGGGACCCAGAACTGCCCCTCTGAGGGTGCACAGTCAAGGGGAGGCACAGGAACCCCAGAGCACCCCAAGGCTGCAGCCTGATATGGGGGTGAATACGGGGCAGGAGCCCAGCCCGCCCAGAGGACAGGATGGGTGCAGGCAAGATGGGCAGCAGCAGCTCCTGGATGAACAGCAGCAGGCTGAGCAGCAATGCTGAGGTCTGGGATTGACTGGGGGAGCTTCCCATCAAGTCCTGCGTGGCTTCCACCACATCACTGAAAGCCTTCTTCTTGGATATCAAAAGCATCTTTTTGGATACAGCCACTGAACCAGGAGGATTCCTGGTACTAAAATGGTGCACCCTGCATCTCTGGACAGAGGGACTGAGAGGCAGCCGTCCACATGAGCTCTTTTGCCAGATAAACCATTGCCACCTTGGTACACCATTCACAAGGTGAAGCCAGTTCCCTGCTCCCTGTCGTGGATGATTAGCTCTCATATTTTGAAAACCTGGAAGCAAGTAAGTGGGAATTTGGCAGGGGATATTTTGAGAGAAATTCCTGTGGAAGAGAATTTATGATCTCATATGATTTTTCTGACTTTGCAGAGAACTTGCTGGTGCAGCACAGAGAAGAGCTACCAACAGAGCAGAAATATGGGCTCCTTTCCCAGAACACTCACCTGGCCCTGCAACCCACAGCTCAGGGACGTTCTCATTTAGGGGTCATGGCTGTGTGTTTAGTAGCCCTGGGCATATTTGCCTTCAGTGAGTTTGTCTAATTGCTTCTTGAGCTTATGTAACCTTGGGGTGACAAGTCCCACCCTTCACATTTGTGTTTGGGCTGTCTCCTCTCTGCTCACTTGGATTTTGGAGTCCTGCCCCATCCCATGTGGCACCTCTGGGCCAGGGACAGGTATGCTGGGAGGAGAGAAGGAAAGAGGAATGGGTCCAAGTCCTCAGCCATTAATGGAATACACAGGAGCACGAGGAATGTAATTAGTGTCTTGGCATAGTGCTTGGGAAAGCCAGAGAGGCACGTCAGAGAAGGGAGGAGAAAGGGATCAGGGGATAAGTCAGGGAGCAGAGATCACAAAAACAAAAAGCAAAGCACAGGGCCAACATTGTGAGGCCCTTGAAGGCTTGGGCAGCTCCACCATGCCTCTTCTGGTGGCTTCAGGGACCTGTGGGACCTCTGGGGATGAAGGAGACAAAGCCTATGGTGTGAAAGGATTCTTCAAGGACCTGCAATCCTTTCCAAATCCCTTCTACCCTGAATGCCAGTTCAGTGGTTTCCATGGAAATGTCAGCAGCAGGAGAGCGAGCAGAGGTCCCTGCATCCTGGGTGGGATGGGCAGAACCAGCAAGAGCAGTCTCACTCTCGTGTATATATTACAAGTCTAAACAAGTACACAGATACAGATTAGACAGGAAAATCTTGTCACTGCCCTGGCACTTGCAGGAAGCACTGTGAAAGTACACACATGGTGTCCCCTTGAGACCTTTGCAAGCTGGAGAATGGCAAGAGGAGATGGAAAGGGGAACAGAGAGCTCCTTACTACCCTCAGCTGAGCTCCCCGTGGCAACATGGTCCAAAACAATGAGAAAACAACCACTTTCTACCCTAAATTGCAGCAGCAGAACTTCAGCAAAGCTTTGACTTGGTTTAAATTGCAGGAGGGAGCTACAACTCGTTCACCAGGGCCACCTGTCCCTGCTCCCTCCCAGACTGGTAGTCTGTCATCCCACAGCACAGCCACTGGCTCCTAGGATGAGCACAGGGCACTGCAAACAGGGAGGAGAAAAGGTTTGGAGTTCACTGCTGAGTGTTTATTTGCAACATGCTGTTGTGTTTGGATAGAGTTCCAGGCAGGATGTGTCTGCAGTAAACACAGGAAAAGTGCTGACGCTGGGGTCCAGTGGAAAGGCTGGCAGTAGTCTCAAGTTTAATTAAAATGGCCCCTCTTGGGGTAGCATGTGACTCCTGAATGATGGCTGATAAAGACAGGCCAGCTGCCAAGGACTCATTTCTCTGGGTGCTCTGGAGGTGCCTTGGCCTTTTGAGTTTTCTTTCTAGGAATGACCCAAAGAGACACCAGATACAAACACACACATGGATTTAAACACTGAAACATCTGATCATGTTCTTCAACCTCAAAACCAAGCATGTATCTGAGATAGAAACGAAGCCTGAGTTGTGCAGAGAGAGTTGTGTACAAGCCTCTCTCGATTGAAATCATTCTTCCTGGGCAGGGAGTAAGAGGAATGTTAAAGAAGCTCCAGGCTGCTGGGTCAGGCCCTGTAATGTCACGTTTTCCATGCCCAAAATGGCTGAAGGATGGTGGATGGATTTTCCATAGAGCACTGCCCCCTGCTGTGGGCTCACCATTCCCACACGTTTCACTCCTCACAAAACCTCCTGGTAGGAAAAATCTGCAAAATCATGGTGGCCTCACAACGTTCTGGGTCATTCACTGCCTATGTGTCAGCTCGATGTCCTGAGCATCTACCACAGAGCAGAGGCTTCCTCAGAACGTGAGGAAGAAGTAATTCCAACAAAATTACTCAAAATGTTCATTAACAACTTGGATGCAGGACTGGAAGGAATAATTTTGCCAGCACTAAACTGGGAGGAGCTATCAACTCCCTCGAGGGCAGAGAGGCCTCGACAAGTTAGAGATGGGCAATCACCAACTGCATGAAGTTTAACAAGGGCAAGTGCTGGATTCTGCACCTGAGACAGAGCAATCCTGGCTGTGTGTATGGACTGGGGCATGAGAGACTGCAGAGCAGTGCTGTGGGAAGGGATCTGGTGCTCCTGGTCGATGGCAAGTTGAGCCAGCAGTGCCCTGGCAGCCAGGAGGGCCACCCGTGTCCTGGGGGGGATCAGGCACAGCATGGCCAGCCAGGCAAGGGAGGGGATTGTCCTGCTCTGCTCTGAGCTGAGGCGGCCTCACCTCAAGTCCTGGGGGCAGTTTTGGGTGCCACAATATAAGACATAAAGCTGTTAGAGAGCTTCCAAAAGAGGCCATGAGGACAGTGAAGAGTCTGAATGGGAATCTTTACGAGGAATAGCTTAAGTCACTTGGCCTGTTCAGCTTGGAGGAGAGAGCTCATTGTGGCCTTCAAAGTCCTCGCAAGGGCAGCAAAGAGTCAGGTATCAATCTCTTCAGTGACAGGGCCTGAAGAAATAGCTTGAAGCTGAGTTGGGTGGGTTTCTGTTGGGTATCAGGAAAAGGTTGTTCATGCAAAGGGTGGCTAGGCACTGGAATAAACTCCCCAGGGAAGTGGTCACAGCACCATCCCTGACTGAGTTCAAGAAGCATCTGGACAATGCTCTCAGGCACATAGTGAGATTCTTGGGATGTCCTGCTCAGGGTCAGGAGCTGGACTTGATGATCCTGAATGGTCCCTTCCAGTTCAGTATATTCTGTGAAAACAAAAGGAGGAACTAGGGGCAAGGAATTTGGTCAATGTATCCCTTTACCTCCACAAAATCCCCCTCTGATACCTGAGATCTGGGGGCATCTGGGTGTGCAGCAGCTGCAGCCCAGGCCCTTGACACCAGGACTTACCCTGCAGCAAGGGTAAGGGTATGCACTGCGTGTCTAACGCAGCCGGTGGTGACAGATGGGACCAGTTGAGCCCAGTTGCAGAAACCCTGGGGCAAGCCCACATGCTTGATTTTACTGCTCAGCAGGGATGGAGAAAATACACACCTCTAAAGCATCACTCACCCTCGTGGCACTGAGGTGCTGGCACCAAGTGGAACCCTCAGCTGTGGTGCTCAGGGAGTTACAGCCCTGCTCAGCAGTGGGAGGGACACCCGGGAATGTTCAGGCTGCTCACAGGGAGCCACGCTGTAGGAGCTGTGTCCAACAAAATGCTGCTGTCACCAAAACTCTCTCAAACCAGTCAGGACATAAGAATGCCCCCCAAAGACATTATATTTGCAGCCACCAAACCTCTCACTTGCTGGCATGGAGCACGTCCATTTGGAACGACAACTTGACTTTCACTCTATGATTCTTTTCTCAGCATTTGCCAGGACTAATGTGTGAAGAAGCTCAGGGTGAGTGTGGTAACTCACAAGTGTGATTTCTGGTAACTCGATCTGCTGTTGACTGAGTGGTCTGCCTGCAGCTGTGCTGCTGGAGGGCCTGCTTTTTACGGTGGATAATGGGTTTTGAAGGTACCCTCATGTCCTATGGAGGTGATGCTGGTCTCATTTCTGGTAGGTGAGTGTGGTAGCTAAAGACCCAGCCTTTCACCTGCTGAAGTCCATCACAGCTTTGCCCTTGTCTTCAGGAGAAGCTGGTAGCAACTTTCAGTTAAAGAAGGAAGAGAAAAGGTAGAGGAATGAAATAAAGTCCTGTTAGAATCCAAGCTGCAGGAGGAAAAGCTGGTATTTTTATAAAGAGGATACAGGGAGCACAGGAAATTTTGGAAACTGCATGGATTTTAGATTAAATGAGCTTAGTGTGCATTTACTCTGAATAAACCATGAAATGTCTTGTCAAAAGTCTACCCTACAGTAGATTGTAAGGTTTTACATGGTAGATTATAAAATGACTAGTGGGAGAATACCTTGATTGGCAGATAAGAAGAGGTGGCTGCTGTAGTGAGATTCACAGAAAGAAGCCCCGGGGCACTGCTACCTACAAAGAGCAATTCCACCCACACCACAAAGACATGGCTTCAAGCAAAGGAAAGGGAGATGAGAGTTTCTTACATGGCTGTAATTGAGACCCTGGGGAAGCAGAGATGGAGATGGCTCTGAGAGAGATTTTTTTAGCCAGGAAGAAGGCTTTTTTGGTTGGCATTCATACTTGGAAAACCTGATGGTGTTGGTGAACTGCCAAACACTCAGAGAACCATTGCATCATTCCATGTTGGTTTGGGAGACACAAGGTTGGATTCTGCAACCAGGCGTTTTACTCCTTACGTCAGCAACTCCCAGCAAAAGGCAGAAAATTTATCTTTGTAGTGACATCTGTGGCTGAGCTAGGAACTGAAATAGCAGATACTGAGTAACTGCTCTGCTGGCCTGGAAAAGTCACCAAGGTGGTGCAGTGTAAGGTGTATTTCTGCATTCTTCATCCACTTTGCAGTCTGAGACAGCCAAAAGAAAAGGTTTGGGACATTTTTTTTTTTTTACCCCTCCCACTTCCATTTGTTCTCTTGATGTGGCTCAATGTTGTCATTAAATTAAATGTATCCAGGCTATAGGAGAATGAATTTATGAAGGGATTAAAATAGGCTAACATTATGCCATTGAAAAATTCCTTAGCTTGCTACTGAATGAAAGCTCAGTGCTGACCTGCACAAGTATTTCTGCCGAGGAACAAAAACAGGTCTAAAAGACAGAACTGAGAAGACAGCTGGCAGGATGAAATGAAGAAAGAGAATGTCAGCTGCCTCTCCAGGGACCAGGCCTCTTTGAAATGAGCCCTGCCAGACAAAATAGAAGTCTTGTTGCTGGGCTCTAGCAAAATGCTAGCAAAGGCCAGATCTGGTAAGCCCCAAGGCTGGGGTACCTCAGTGTATGATTAAAGTGGTAGGAGTGGGTGGAAAGTGAATGCTCCAACTCAGTATTAATGTTCACTGGTCTCTGCTCCTCAGCACACCCAAGAGAAAAGAAATGAGTTTGCCCTGGCCGCAGGAATGGGACCCATCAATGCTGAGGGCAATCCCTGGTGTCACCCTTGTGCCAACCCCCTGCAAAGGACCAGGGCAAGGAACTGTACCCAGTGCATCAGGAAGATGGACAGAGAGACTGAGCATGGGTGTTCTCCCCACAGTGCCAGGATGATCTGCCTCAGGTTTAAATAGGGTTTCCCACTAAGAAGCCACTCTGTTAGCTGGTGTAGGTAGAATTCACATGAGCTGAGGATCTTATTGAAATGCCACCAAAGAAGAGAAAGGTTTTTCCTTTATCATACTGGTATGACTGAAATCTCAAAGCCAGAAGGGGTTTGGACAGAAGGAAGGATTATAACCCACTTCTGGCCATAATTATTTCAAGATAGCTGTTCAGACAGGCCATGGGCACTTTTTGTCCTACCATAATTATTTTTGCAAGGTGTTATTTTTTTTTTTTTAAATCGATACATTCTGGAAACAAACTATATAGGAAGTTCTCTGTTTTAACATTCATGCTGCTAGCCATATGGTCCATACTGTGTCTGCTACATAGGACAGATTAATAATAAACCTGTACTTACTTCTATATGGATAAGAATAAATATTCATCCCACTAGCTGGTAAATCCCATTTCAACTACTGTATATAGTTATATGACTAATTCCCTTACTGCATAAATTGTTCTAGTATAACGAGTATATCTATTTTAGACTAGAAGAGTAATTTAATTTATCTACATGAGTAGCTATCCCAATACAGATGTATTTATACCAGCACATCTGCAAGAGAGCAGATCTACCCCACTCAAAAGGAGCTTTGCCATGTTAGCTGTGTGTACAGCTCAGCATGAGGGCACCTTCCAGTCAGCAGAAGCTGTCAGAGAAAATAGTCTGCTATAACACGTGCTCCTCTGCAAGACCCTGTGAGTCCCTTTCCTCCAACAACACAGGGAGGTGAACAACAAGTAAAGCCAGTGTTGAACAAAAAGTAAAACAGATGACCTCTGACATCAAGAGAGCTTCAAAGAAATTGTGTCCTTCCTCCTGTGGGGAAAGTAGAGTTGTTTACACCTCTTTTGGTCCAGCAGTGGGTGTAATTAAAGGCATGGCCTGATTTGTTTGACTCATTGACAGCCTGAACAGCCACTTCATGTTTTGACCACACCAGAAGCCAGCCTGTTTGCAGGCTGGGGTTTAATGGGTGAGCAGCCCCCATTCTAAGGAGCCTCTCTTTTCCCTTGAGCCACCAGGTTCTTTCAGCATTTGACACTTCCGTAGAGCTTTCCCCCCTGTGGGCTTTCCACCTTGCTATTTTTGGGAGATTTCAGACTTGCAGCACAACCTTCACCTGTTCAGCTTCTCTCTGAGTGTAATAAAGCCGCCCTGCACCCCTAATCATCTCAGTGTTTGGTATTAAATTATCCATCAGAGCTTCTTTGGTAGCAGAGGGAGTTGATTGTACTGTTTTTACAGAGGATAAAAATAGCAACCATTGCAGGCAAGGGCAGTGGGGAGGGCTGAAGCAAATGGAGGCAGCACTTTTTCTGTGACTGAAGTTGGTGCCTTCACCTGCAGACAGCAGGGATTGGTAATAAAGGATCTAGTTTCTGTAATAGATAGAAATATAAACGGTGGTGTCTGAATTCATGCTTATCACTTTGATCTGTTACGTAGGGACCAAGACACTAGATGCTGAAAATTACCCTTCAGTACCCTGAAAACTCCCAGTCACCAGCTCAAAACCCTTTCCTGTTTCTTCAGCTGGCTCTATCAGACAACCCTGCTTCCCTTTTCAGTGCCAGTGCTGCCCCAGGCATGCACACCCAGCCTTTCAGGGGGCACGATGAGCTCCTGGGCTCTGACAGGGGAGAAAAGAGCTCCTTGGAATTTCTGCAGCTGTTAAATAAGTGGGGCACCCTCCTGTGCTGCTCTGATGAGCCCCCAGCCCCTGCCAACCCCCTTCCAGCTGCTCTGCTCCTAATCCAGGCTCTGACATCCCTTCTCCACCACGCCCATTGGTATCACCAATGCTCTGAGGCAGCTCTCTCTCCAGAACTTGCTGACAAATTCACTGCCTGTAGCCCAGAGGCAGGGTTGACATGCAGAGGCAGGAGTCATCTGCTGATGGCGTGTCCTGAAGCAAGGAGGAGGTGGGATTTGCCTCCTTTGGCCCACACACCCGAGAGCCAGAATGTTGTGTGCCGCTTTCCTGCTCCCTCAATGGGCTGGCCTAGGAGAGCACAGCCATCTGGCAGCTCCCATGTGTGAATGATGCTGCTAAAAAAACGAGGATTTCACTTTCAGATCCCTTTTTTTTTTTTTGCAGAAGTGCCAATCAAGCATGTGCTACTTGGACTGGGAAAATGGTTTAAGAAGTTTGCCAGGATTAATGGAGCTTCATATCAGTTGAGTGGAAAGAAAATCAATAGAAGCACATTCCCCTGCAAGGCCAGGTAATTTTGTGTCCATAATTCAGTTTTTCTGGGGCTAAAGGTGTAGAAAGATCCAAATTATCAGGAGCACTTCAGGAGACAGCAGAAGAATACAATGCACCTAAGTGCAGATCAAAGTACACCTTTGGGTAGTGAGTTTATATCTTTCATCTAGAGAAAGGGATGTGCTCTGGTAGCAGGCAAAAATCAGTTCTCTTTTTCACTAGGATGGGATACTGGTGGCATCAATTTCAGGGATCTGAACCTACATCCTTTGGTACAATAAGAGCAAAAAAAAAAAAAATAGTGAATCCTTTACTATTTCCTATCACTTTTTAGGCCACTGTCAGAACTTATGCACCCTCTCAGACACACACCTGTTCATCAGGACCTCACAAGGGACATACCATTTATTGATCTGTGATCACCTTTTTACAGTATTAATCTTTCATAGATCAATAACTGGATGACTGTTTCTCAGAAATACTGATGCTCGGCTATTTCAGCACTGCACATACAACCAAGGGCAATCCTTCCCCAAAAAGCAGTGAGCCCTGTCCTTCATTAGCCCAGGAGCTTTCTGGGAGCACCTGTGCTCTACTGGCTCAAGCAATCCCTGAGAGCACATCTCATACTTTCACATGCAAAAAGCTGTGGATGCCATTGGCAGTGAGACACGGTACTAAATTCCCAAGAACTTGCTTGGAGTCACAGTGCCAAGCCACCAGTGTCAGTGCTTCAGGCCAGCTCCTGAGGCTGTGACTCATGTGGAGAGAGCTCAGTGGTCCTGCGTGGGTGCAAAGGAACACAACTCAACATGTGCAGCCATCTGCAGTCTCAGAAGGGACCCAAACAAGGAAGATCTGCCAAGTCCCCCATGCTTCCAACAACTCAGATGTTTCCAGAATGAGTGCTGAATGCAGGAGACCCTGGGGTGGGGGGAGTGAGTGGCCACACTTAGGCTGAATTTGGTGCACACCAACTGTGAGAATCTGCCTTTGTGTTTGTGTGGCTAACCACAAGTTAAGTATTCAGCCCTTGCAAAGTTTTTTAACTGGTGGAGACACTAAAACACAAAGGAAAAACAGTCCGAGATGATCCTACTTTGCTAAAACTTACATCTGCAACTTATAAAGCAAATTGCCATGGCAAACAGTGATCAGTGAGGCTGAATCATCTCCCCATCCTCTGCACATTTTCACTTTGACATTTGTTGTCCTTCTTCTTCTGTTTAACGAGTGAGTAAAAGATATTTGAAACTCAAGTCAGGGCGTCCTAGCAATTGAAAAAACAGTCTAAATAAAATAAAGGCATTTAAAAACTGTTTAAAGCTTCTCAGTGTAAACAGAGGAAATAGAATGATTTACCTGTGTTATTATGAATTTTATCTTGGTCTGCAGCAAGTCAGAAATAATAAATCTGAAGATACAAAGGAATTAATACACTGCTTTCTCTCTGCCTTTCCTTGCCATCAACTCCATTAAACTTTACTTGGGTAAATTAAGCTTTGATACTTCAGCTTTATGTATTATGCATAAGAGATAGGCATTGACATACAAATATATATAATCTAAATATCTTTATACATACATAAAAATTCAGAGATAAAGAATGTATAAGTATATAAATAATAGTAATAAATATACAATTAACATCTGTAAATTCTGAGGTATATTATTTAGGAGAAAATCTAAGTTTCATGGCACCTTTAAAAAAGATGAGCATTTCATACAGATGAGTTTTGTGAAGATAGCAATGTGATGACTGGTCTCTGGGTTACTAACACTCCATTAGCTCTTTTTCCAGCCTATTACTCATGTCAGGAAAAATGTGTCTTTCTGAATAATCTTCATTTGAGTGCCATGTCACCCAAAACTTCACAAGGCAAATATCAAATTCAAGGAGCAACAGCCACTGGATAAGAGGCTTTATATACTCTGTGAATGTCCCAGTGGTGTGCAGACAATACCTTTGCTTTTTTAAATGGGAATAAATTGTTGCAGATCCAGGGCCAAAGTTATTGCTAGTGCAAACTAAGCAATTCTTCACTGACTTGAATAACTTGCAATAAAATAAGGCAGGAACAAATCAGACCTAAATCCAGCCTGGAAAATATGGAACAGTCAACACAGTTTTTGCAAACTGGTGATTGGGGTGGTTGGAGCAATGGCTTGTTCTGCAGAGAGGAGCTGTGACGTGATGCATAGAGCTGTAGGCTCAGTTATTTATGAATGCTTGAGAGATTGGTGGGGATCCTTGTCAAAACCTGAGAATGCATTGAAAACATGAGAAAGGAGCTCATTATACAGACAAGGAGCTCTGCTTGTTACCCACTGCCAGCAGGACCTCACCTGTGAAAACTTCTAATATGCTTTCCCTGACTCCACAAGGTGATGATCATGGAGCATGGCACTGATACTGAGCTAGGGGACTAATGCCACCTATGGAATTACCTGTTCCAGTGTGCAGTGTAGATGCATGGACTGATTACATGGCTGTGCAGCCCTGCCATGCCTGGCCTGCAAGAGTTAGTGAGACACTGAATGACAGCGAGCACAACAGGGGCAGAGGACCCTGTGGCACAGAAATGCCATCCCTGTGGCAGCTGTCTGTGGCAAGCAAGAGAGCTGCCCAGCCAGGTGTGTCAACTCGAGGGAAACAAAGGTGAATGCCAGCAGGAGGGGAGGAGGGATGTTGAGGCACGGTCAGAATGATCTAGCACTGCTATTTAAGTGCAAATTTAACCAGCAGATTTGATATCCATGTTTATAGACAGAGTGCATAGCTGGGAACTGCCTGGGTTTGGCTGGTGCATCTCTGTATGAGAAGCAGAAGATGAGCCCAGACAATTATACCTTGAAGGGAGCCTGCCAGGTAAGACTTCAAGTTATGCACTACTTAATTCCAGTCACAACCAGCATCCAGTTGCCTGAAATTCCAGAGGGATGTCAAACTCCTCCTGAACATCCTCATCTTGCCCAAAGCTTCAGTGGTTGCCGTGTCTTGCACTCCCAGTGACATCTCCTTGTCCAGAAGCACCGCTGCCCAGTGAGGGACAGGAATTGCCAACAGCACTTCCTGAAGCTACCCATTTTTCCATGAGTGATTTTGTTCCTTATATTCAGAATGCCCTTTTATTTACAAGGGGAAGAAGAAAGAGCATTTGCTCCCCAGCCCAGGGAAATGCTGCAGTCAGGCCATACATCACTGCAAAAGAAAGTCAAATAATTATTCCCCTGACAGAGGTACAACACGCTTTGCAGAGATGCTCTACACTTAGTTATTATGCCTGAGGCATCACACTTTCCCAGGGATAACATATGGCAGCATATTTATCCCAGGGCTTGTAGGGCTCCCCGTTATTCTTCATAACTCCCAGGTATAAAATTTGTCCTTGTGACCTCGTGACATTTCAAGACAACACAAAATCAATAAAGTACATTGAATCATCAGCCAGCTTAAAAAAAGAACCCAGCTACAAGCATCATTGTAACAGCGACAGATGAGCATTACTATTAAACAGTCAGAAGTGTCATTTGTCCCCAGCCTGCTCCACTGCTTTGGTCTTTGGGGTATTTTGGAGCAATTCCTTTCCATCGTGTCATTTAAGCAGTAAAGGGGAATCTTTTATAAGCTGAGAAAGGGCTGCGGTAGCAGCTGACATGATTAATGTGTAATAAAGGCCCTTTTAGCGCCAGGAAAGAGGGGCCCTGCCAAATCTCAGGCGTCTCTGGAGCCGCTGCTATTGTCCCTGGGGCAGGAGCACTTTTTAGGTTCCCTCTCCATCCCCGTGAACAAAAGGACAGCTGTACGCTTGGCTGGCTCGGGACGGGGCGCTTTGTGCGCGATTAGTACCCCGCGCACATCATTCACGGCTCGTGAATAAAGATGACCTCTCGCAGGACGGGATGAGGGGAAAAAAGCCTCTTTATTCAGCAGGGCTTGAATTAGCATAAGGACAAGGAAAGCGTTCCTTGGAAGTCACAGGATGAGCTAGATAAATAAACAAGCAAACTACAGGTTCCCTGCAAACAGTCGGTGTTCAGGAGCTGGGGAAGTGTAAGATCCGAGGGAAGCTGTCCCCACTGGCAGCGGCTCACGCGTGTGCCGCCCCCGGCTCTGAGCGCCGCACGGCCCAGCTGCTCACCTGCAGCTGCCGAAACAGCTTTGCCACGGAGCTTGTGGCCCTACAGGAGGACAGATGAAGCAGGCAACGTGGCCAACGTGAGCTGATTTCCACCACCTTGATCCCTCCACCTGCCTCGGGCCGAGGCAGCGGCCGGCGGCTCTTGGAGCAGCAGCAATATTTGCCTTTATTTTCCCGCATTGTGCGCAGACTGGCGGGTCAGCGGCGAGCACACAATGACAGACCGAATTTTTTCACATGCTGGGTTTCCCGGCCGGTGAAAGGCAATTCAGCGGCTTATCACCATGTATGCCGCTGCAATTAAGAGCCGTGGGAGCAGCGGCAAATGAAGTTCTCCTCCCCCAGCCCCCTCCGCCCCCCATCCCTCCCCCCTGCCCATAGGAACAGGCTGTCTCTCGCCACCCACCACACCAGCACAATTGCAACCCTTATACTCCGAGCCGAGCCCCAGCGAATACTCTGTGACCCAGTAGCCAGGGGCATGGCAATAAGCGCCAGGGTGTCCTCCAGACCTAACCTTCGCTTCAGATTAGTTCTCAGCTGAAGTCCTGCTGTGTCAACTGTAATGGCCCTTAGAAACACGATTTTTCTCTCCTGGAAGTCTTAGCAACAGCAGAGTTAGCTTGGATTAAAAATTAGGTAAAGACAGAAGACAAGGAGTGAAACAGAGTTTAAAATTAAATTCCAAAACTGTTTTTAAAGCAGTTTTACCATCTTCTTTGGGTTTTCAATGCTCACGGTAGTTGTTGCTTTCCCACAAGTTTCACCTCTTGAAAATTATCCCATCCCTCTTTTTTTCCTTTTTACTTGCACCCTTTTTGCTGTAAAAATTGAATATGTGGCACTGGCTGTAGTTGGAGGCTCCAAGTAGAGGAGATAAAAAATGTGAAAAAAACCCTGATATTATTTCAGAATCTGTGTTTTTCAAGTCAGTCTCTTCACTTCTAGCCCTCTGCAGCCGGCAGCACAATGAACAAACCAGAGTCTTTATTGTCATTCTTGTGTTCTGTAAAAGTTTCATGACTCTCCAAAGAGTCTGTGGCAGAAAAATGCACAAAACCACAAAACTGGACAAATGAATGAGATGGCATCAGCCTCCTCCAGTGGTCTAGGTTACTTTGGGGTGGAGATTAACACAGGCCAACTCCAGTGAAGGCAACAAAGTGATTTACACAGGTGGGCATTATTCTTCTCATTCTTAAAAGGACAAGAAACCAAGTGTTTTACCGCTAGGGGTGTGGTTTATCGTTGGAAAACTAAGTAATAGGACATTACCATTTCATGTAAACATGCACATACATGGGAGGACATGACACATTGAAGACTTCGACTGTGGGTGGTCAAGAAATACTGCTGGAATAAAGACATTTCCTACTGTGCATTAGTCCTTGTACTTTAAATGACAGAAAATTAGACATTTGAAAGATATTAATCCACTTGCTTGTTTCCTCCCACTCTTGCCTTCTTCCAGCTCCTTACCCTGCACTTCAAATTAATCTGGTTTGTTTCGTTTCATCTCATGGGGAAAACAACAGCCTGAGTGTAACCAAGGCTAAACTCAACATCTGCAGCAGGAGTCTCTGATGTGTGTGATGGCAACACACCTGCACCACTAACAGCCATGCTGGAGCTGCAGCAAACAATGAATGAGTCCACAAAGAAACTGAAATACAATCAAAAATTCTGAATGAGGCTGTGAGAAAACTCAAGTGCATCAAAGGGGATGCACTACAACTGAATGAAGGGACTTCTGAGGAGAGTAGCTAGTGAGAAAAGATTATTGAAAGTGCTTGTTATTGAAGAATGTTATTAATACAAGGGAACTCCTGCCATCCTTGGAGGCACTCTGCCTCTCCTCTTCATTATGGAAATACTTCCCTCAGGCCCCATCTGCCTGGTTTTCTGCTGCAGATGAAGGTGACCCAGAGGGAATTTGTTACCACACATCTCCTACGGCAAAGCCAGCCTTGCTGCAAATCAGGCAGCAGAGCCTGGCGAGCGCTGCCTGAGGAGGCTCTGACAAGCACAAGGCTGACAGGACAGCACCGCCAGAAAGATCCCCATGTGACAGTTTGTGCTTCCTCCTCATGCAGCTGGACGTCTTGGCAGCAGGCAGGGAGTTTGGGAGAGTGATATGACTCATGTAGGGCTTTTTCTGGGAATGTGCTCCAACAGGACACAAATTATAGTGTATGCTTGGATCGGGCACTGTTCTGGATGCAGGCAAGACATGAGAGCTGTATACGAAGATGTCTTACCAGAGAAATCAGGGAAAATCCTGCAGGTCCCAGTGAGGGAATATATATATATTTATCTCTCATCTTCCATTGCTCTTCTAGAATCATTCACAGATTAACCACGCTGTACAGCTGGGAGTACTAAAGCAAGCTTCACTAGTCAGTGTTAGCAGAAAAAAATGGGGCATAAAATGTGAAGTATTTCATTAAAGGCCAACAAGAAGTCATAAACAGACCTCCTGCCTGTTTTCCAGTACTTATGACAAAAAAAAAAAAAAGAAAAAAAAAAAGAAAACCAAAACCCAAACAAACAGTGGAGTTAGACTTTGCCAGCTTTAAAGGGAAAAATAAAATAGGGACAGACTTGGCACTAATAGAAAATTCCCAGGTGAGGCAGAGAGGTGAGACCCTCAGCTATAAGTAAAGCCAGGGCCCACATGACAATCAGATTTTGAATACATGGCACCTTTTAAATATGTAAGTAAATTAGACAAAATTAATAATCTCATGGTTTATGTGTGTTATAAATCAGGGAGATGAAAGGTGGGTAGCTGTATCTCACGCATTGACTTCATCATGGAGAACCAGGATTTTCTGACAATCTCAATGCCAGGTACAGTTCAGTTGGGTCAAGCAAGCAGTTGAAGTGAGATTCTTGCCAAAAGGCTCAGTTTCATAAAAACTGTTGGTAGAGTTACACGCCCATGTGATTCAGGCTCTCAGCTTGTTCAGCTTTATTCCACAATAAAAAGAAACACAGATAGGTGTGGCTTTGCGTTCTTTTCCCCAGTCCCAGGCAGCTCTGGGGAGCCCGGCTAAAGGCGCTACTTCTCGGCCGGACCGGGGTGGCCGCATGGTCCGGGCGCTCTGGCGTGGACTGGCCACGCTCTGTAACCGCGCTGGGAGGAGACGAAGAGGTGAAGGAATGACCACCCTGTCTTTGCGGTTGGCTGGAGAGGGTTTATTGCCACGTGGTGCTGCGATGGAGAGCAGCGACCGCTCCCTAGCGCTGCGTGGACAAGATGGCCCCGAACAAAGGAACCATGGGGTTTTTGTAGGGGGCGGGCAGACACGGGCGGAAGCCCCCTCACCCAATGGGGACAGGCAATGGGGGAGTGATGTGGACCACGGCAAACAATGGGAACACGACAGGGGCGTGTACAGGGTTCTGGGACAAACAGGAACACGGGGATGGGGTAACAGACACAGAACTCTCAGGAGTGAACAGGGCGGTGGCCACAAGACAGACATGGGGATGCCCCAATGGTGAGTGACCCGGAGCGAACCATCTGGGGTACATAGAACCGGCTAATTAACAGTTATCAGAACCCCTAACTAAACCAACTCGGGATGCAACAGATAGGCCCTCACAGCTTAGACCAACAGTATTTATGAGGGCTTATCACCCTGCAGGTTGTAGTGCCAGCCCAGCAGCTGACTGACATCTTTGCACTAGTTCTTGGAGCTCCAGATGGGATAGCTGGACATACACAAAGGAGATGCTCAGTGGCTCTGGGGGATTTTGCCCTAAGCCCTGTGGTTCCTCTGCTGCTGCTGTGAGAGGGTGAGGGCCTGGCAGAGGAGACTTGGCATGAGCCAGCAAGTTGCCAGGAGTACTCCCAGCAGAGGATGAGCTCAGCACCTTTTCCAGTAGGATGTGGGGCAAACATCAGTTCAGGAGAGGTTTGGGAAGGAGATTCCCTCCTCCCTCAGGCATGCTTGCTCCAAGCTATGGAGCACCACACCCTGTGGAAAGGTTACCCAAGGAAGGGCCATTGCCTCCTCTCCGATGTGCAAATGGTTAGACACGTGCAGTAGTTCAATTTTTCACATCTCCATGGAGCTGACTCCCTGTCTTTCTGGCAGTTTTCCATCTTTACTAAGCCCCAGCAGCAGCTGAGGGATGGAGCCTTGTGGGGCACATATGGGCCTAGGAAGGGGACCAGCAGCATGTGAAGGAGCAGGGCATGTGCTGGAGGCTCCACGTCACCAGTGGGACAGGCAACCTGGAAAAATGGGATTTCAAGTGTTGTTTTCTGCAGCCTGGCTTATAAACCTCAAGATTTATAATCAATTGCAGGGGGAAAATATTTGGGGTCCTTTGTGTTTCTCCTGCCGGTTTTGTATGGACTTTCTCCAGCTTCCTGAATTTCTAACCTAGTTCTTGCTTAAAAGCCTTGATTTCAGTGCGAGGCCATGAACTCGGCCTGTCTGTGGCATGAACCACATGAAGAGCAATGGCAGAAACTTGTGTTTTCTGGTGAGATGGCATTTGTGTGCCCCTGGTTGGAGAGAGACATTCAGGACGCTGTGCATCTCCCTCACTGCCCTTAGCTGTGGCATGTTCAGAGTGAAAACATGGGTACACTCACACACCCAAACCATCCTTTTTGGAGTATGAGTGGTCCTTAAATACCTCATTAAAAAGAGAATTATCTCAAGCCTCGACACTGGCTTTAAAGTGCTGAATCCTAATCTTTGCTGTAGTGTGGCAACTTGATGCAGTGTTTACAAACATTTGAAGGCATAGCATGATAAAACAAATGCCACCAATCCTCCAGAAAAATGCAGGATTTGTTTCCTACTTCACACACAAATATTTGTGCTTTTCTGTCTTTGAAAGCTGCTGAGTGAGAGCAGTGAAGCAGCCTCTCCAGCCAGCTGAGCCAGGAGCTCTGCCTGCACACAGCTCCTCCAGCCCCATATGGGCACAGAGATAATGTGAGTGGTCAAACTGGACCCAGCCTGGCTCCAACAGTGGCAAATAATCCTGTAAAAATTCATTTCGTACAGGCTGTTATCTTCCTGAAGGAGGAAAGGTTATATTTATACTAAGTAAAACCCTATAGGAACTTTGGAACTTCTTTTTCCTTGTTTTTTTCTTTTTTTGGCTAAGAAATAATAAGATACTGTTTATAGTTCACCCAGGCAGAATTAGTGGCAGATATATGAGGCAAATTTAATGAAAAGCTTCTAAGCTTCAAAATCTATGTAAGACTATGGAAATGTCCCCAAACTGTCCAATCCATCCCATCCTTCTCCCACCTCCACTGCTGTTGTCAGTGTTGCTCAAAGGCTGCCCAGGCAGAGGGGCAATGGGGACAATCCCCAGTCCCTCTGCCCCCAGGAGGAAAACCAGTAAATGAGCATTTTGTTCCTTCTCCCACCCTCCCAGCACTGAATCAGCTCACAGAGGATTGCTAGGAAAGACAGATCCCACAAACCATCAAACCACCAGCTGGAAAAAGTGCAGATAAATGCAAACATGGTTTCCTTCCCATCCACAGCACTGGTAAGGGGTTTTTCACCACAAGCGGATGGGAGGGGATATAAATACATTTACAGCTCAGGGGAATTCACTGCATCACCTCTGCTCCTGCGAGCCGCTCTGCAGGCTCCTGCTTTAGGGAGATTATTTCTCCCAGGTCCCAAAAAGGGAGGTTGCCCTTGCCAAGGTAGGATTTATGTGAGGATGTGGCTGCAGAGAGAGGTCAGCTTTGGTGCAGCCTGGCATCCTCACATGAAAAAGGCCTTGGGGAGAGTGGCAGCAGGACACCAGCACTAAACAGCAGAGCAGGGTTGAAGCAGGCCAATCCAGCATCCGCAGGGAGACAAGGGATGCAGGGAGAGCTCAGCTTTCTCAGTCTGGGGCAGCTCCCAAAGCTCCTTTGGTTTTGTGCAGACAAGAACTTGGCCTCTATTTCTCCCCTAAAGCATGTTTCCACTCATCATCACTTCTGTGTCCATGCTCCATTTGCTTGGACCGATGGCATGAACCCTGTCTGGGCAGTAACCACTCACATTTACTGACCAGGGCAGGCTCAGATGGGGAGGGGATGAATCCCTGCAGATCTCAGCTGCTCACTATGCACTTTGGTTCCCTCCCCCAGACAGACTCAGGCAGCTCATCCCTCCATCTGGGCATGGCTGGGGGAATTAGTTAGCATACATGACATGGTTACCTGAGATAGCCAGGGCTGGGTTCAGTGGCTGAGGAGCTCCCTCTGTTTCTAATGTTTGCACAGACTTTTAATCCAGAAGCACTAAGCACTGCACGTAAATGTGCAGCAAACTGTTTGCTGAGGGCCAGATGCTTACAGCAAACAGGGATGCAGCTGGGGAATGCTGCCAATGGATACAATGAGCACTTGAGAGGAAGGGCTTGGAGTCTGTCTGTTAGCAGGAATGGCATTACACAGATAGCTTTGATTCGTTTCCCCTTGCAGAAGGTGCACGTGGTGGGGTTTGCACCCCAGGCTCCCTCTGCAGCTGTGGTGGCAGCACCCTGGGATGCTGCAGCTCAATGCACCAGCATTTGACCTGGTGTTTCACCTCCAGGGCCCTTTCCAGGCTACCCACACCTTGCCACCATCCCCATGACATTGCCACGGGCAATGAACCACGGAGGGCAGGCAGGAGAAAAGGGGAGGTGACAGGGACAGTGGCAAGAGAAAGGGGGTGCCTGAGGGCTGTGTCAGCCTTGCACCCCAGCACCAACTCTGGTCAGGGATTGCTTCCCATAAAGCATGGGTTACATTAGTCAGACTCAGTGACATTTATTTCTTTTCCTGCCTGAGCTGTGTCCAAGTGCCTGCCCATATGTTGGCTTGCTGGCAGCTCTGGGCACCCGGGGTGTGCTGTGCCTGTGGTCAGATGGAAAGTGGCTTCACCCTGTGGGGAGCTGGCTCTGAGCTGCATCCTCAGGTGCTGGCTCTGCTTTCCCATCTCCCATGTCACCAGCTTTCACCACAAGCCATCCCTGACTGTGGCATTATGCCCTACCAAGTGTCACTGGGGGACCCTACTACAGCTTCCAGACCTGGCATTAATCACATATTGGCCTCTTTGGGATGCTTAAAATGAGCAGAGCAGCCTGGCCTGTCTTACAGAGGGCTGCTGCTCCGAGTCCCAGTCCTGCTCTCACACTTAACTGGGAATTTGCTTCGCTCCTGTTATTGCATTGTTTCTATTTCCCTGCTGTGCTCCCAGCATCCCTTCCTGAAGATGTAAATATCTGTAAAAAGCAATCCCTGTGCAAGCTCCATCTCCACCGTGTCCCACAGCTCTGAATAAAACTGAACATGGGACTGCTTTGTGGTCACCATCCAGCTGTGACTTTAAGGGGCCAAGAGGGATGCCATGCTAAAGGTCTTCCCACTTGCTTCCCGGGAAGAAAGGAAAGAGAAAAGAGAACAACTAGTCCTGATTAAAAGCGCTTTTTTTTTTTTTTTTTTTTTTTTTTTTTTTCCAAAGCGGTCTCCGCATGCAAAGATTTGGTTCAAGGAGCATTAAAATCACTGCTGTCAGTTGAGAAAGAAGGGCTGAAGGGAATCTGGGCCATTGGCATTGTGCGAGGGTTGCTATGGCAATCCCGCAGAAAGGCAGCTTAATAGGCTTTCTTCCCAGGAAACCCAAAACTGCAGCTCGCAGGCTGCAAAGCGGCGTGTGCAAAAATATTTTCATGAATAGCATCTCTGTGGAAAATTTTGTTGGCTGTTTACACCCTCCCATTGGAAGCAGGGCGGTGAGGAAGGTGGTGGCAGATCACCTGGTGGTGGCTGGTGACATGAGGAGGGGACAGGGACGCTGCACAGGACCCGTGGCGATGCACAGGGAATGTGAATCTCTGCACAGCACGGGCGTTGTGCGATTAAAAACACAGACGAAGGTGATCCGCCCTGGCACACTGAGAGATGCTTTAGTAAACAGGCAGGACCAACAAGGGGCTGCTTGCCCTGAATTCTCTGTCTCCATTCACTGTTATTCCCAATGCAAAGTTTCGCTGCCTCTCCGCTCTCCCCTGTAATATTTATCGTATTAAAAAAATAATAGCATCAGCTAAAATATTCATGAATGCTAGCTGAACACCCTGCTCTTTTCAGAGGAAGCTTCAGAGAATTCCAGTGATTCAGGGCTTACCTGAAAAACCCTTAACTATTGTGGATTAGGGAAACATATTTTATCTTAATGGAAGGAAAGAAAGACTGGGGATTAAAACATGAGACTGCGAGAGAGGATATCTCTGGCTCTGGCAGACCTGCATTTCATGACGTCTGGCGAGTCACATAAATCCCTCCGAGCTTCTGTCCCTGCCTACCACCTGTAAGCTGGTAATATTACAAGCAGTTATTTACTTTTCTGGGTACTATAAGATTTCATTGTTTTGTTGCTCTTGACTGCATGTTATATAATATCTAATTTAACATAAAGAAATTATGATCAAATATGTATGTGTCCATCTTGCTGGGGAAAATATACACAGCTCACCAGCCTGGCAGATGGCAAGGGAGATTTTCCCTTTTCTTTGGCAGTAAATGCTTTGCACTTTGGAGCAAAGAGAGCTGAGTATCTCTTTGCTAAAGCCAGGAAATTCCATGTTATCACAATGTGCAGCACAGAGCTAACCCACAAGTCTTAAAAGGTCATGAGTTAGATTTAAGCTACTGTACTTTTTTCTGTAGCTCTATTTTCCATTTCATCTGCAATTCCAGTGTGGATCTCTCTCAGGTCACCAATAATGAGTGCATCAGCTGAATAAAAACCTGCACTTATTACAAAAGATAGATGTGTGGCCAGGAGGAAAAAAGTTAAACCAAAATTACATTATATTTGAAAATCAGAAGAAACCATAGAAAAAGTTACTTGGGATGAGTCAGGATAGGAAAACAATAGATAATGGTCTGAATGCTTTGCTCCCCACTGCGTTTGCAGCCGTCAGGAAGAATTATGCCATTTCCCCATGTTATGTAAAGGGATTACTGCCCTTGCAACATTAAGAGGAGAGTCTGAGCTCCTAATTTTTAGATTCAAAGCCAGGCTCATGTAATAAAATGGAAATCAGAAAAGGATGAAGTCTTTGGCATCTGTGACTTTTTTTGTGGGCTTACCTCAGTTATAGGGAAGTTTAACAACTAATTACAAAGAAAGGGGAGAAAGTCTGCAAGCCTTTTAATTCTCTCTGTTAGCAGAGACAAGTCAGATGTAGGAAATCCCAAATAAGCTATAGCAGCCCTTCCTCTGTCACTAGCAGATTGTGTTGCCAAAAATGTAACAACAAATTAATTTGTAATGGTTGGGGAAAATTATGTCTAGAGGAGTAAAGCAATGCCTCAAGGTCCCACAACCTGTGAAGATTTCTTGAACTTCTTCTTGAGCTTCAACATCGAACTTCTCTCTTAACTTGATTATGTAACTTAATTAGAATATATATTACTAAAAATTCAGAACTTGGTCTATTCTTTAACCTATGAGGTAACGAAAAGATGGTATGGAGGCAGAGCTGCAGCTGCTTCATTGTACCCAGGTGTGCAGTGGGAAAACTCCTACAAGCTTGTTATCTCTGTTCTTTGTAGAGAATGACTACAGGACAGTGCCCTCTGTTTATCTTTCAAGCCCTTTCAGGTAGTTAATGCACGAAAGGTATGGGCTGATCGATTTTTCAGGAGCCAGGCAGCACATGAATAATTTTAGCAAAGTCTTCCTTGGAGCCAAAGCTGGAGGAGAGATTATAGACCTTCAGGGACCTCGAACAGGTCTCTAAATTGAAAGCTACACTGAATCCAATTGAAAAAAAAAGGTCATTTACATGTGATTATAACTCATCTGCATGAAATGAAGTTGTTTCACTGCTATTTTTTTGCAAGCTTAAGCTTCAACAAGTCCTTTTCTTCACACTTTCAAAATTACTTACTTGCATCTCTCATTTTCTCACCTTTGTTTCCCTGAAGCCCTGAATGTCAGAGGATCAATGGATTATCTGGGTTACCGGCTGCGGGAGTGTCTGAAGCCTACACTGGAACCTTGCTTCCCTGAGCCTCCAGGAGGTGTTTGGAGCTAAAACCCCACTGCATTATCTGAATAACCGGGGCTTCCCTGCATTCAGAAAACCTATTCTTACAGCAGCTACGAGCACTTAATCCACTCAGTTTTGCTCCCTGAAGATTCAACCAAAGTTTATCCAGTGCTGGCTTGTCTGAAGGCATTCAGAAATTGCCATAAAACCTCCTTTGGAGCAGCAGCTAAAGCAGCCGGCTGATTACAATGGATGAGCTCATGCTTTTCCCTGTAACAAGCGCGGCTTTGTTCAGGGCTCCGGGGATGGGAGCCGTGAATGGCAGGGAATACACTAAATATCAGGGTCAGATGACTCAGGAGTAAGGAATTAAATTGTTTTCTGTGGTGAGTAGGTCAGAAAAGTTAAAAAATATGTTTTACAAATATGCTGGGCAGAAGGGGAGAATATTGTGCAAAAACCGTTCAGCCCTGCTGTCTTCTGCGTGTAAGTAGTATTTGCCATCTGCTACAGAGCCTGATCTCTCTCCCATTGATGCCAGTTACAAAATCCTGGCTTTAAGCAGCAGAACAGCAATTTTATAGTCTGCAGTGCTGTTCTGCAGTGCTAACCACGAGTCCTTTCATTTCACCCTTCAATTGCTGTCACTACAATTTTTCCTGTAGAAGCACTAATGTAGAGCCAGCACACTAATAATAAACTGCTGCTGGTATATTAAAGTTGAAAATGCTCTACTGCTAAAAAATGATCAAGGAACAAACCAGGAAGGCATTTGAAATATTATGTTTTTACTAGATGTGTAATTCTAGGGAAAAAAAAAAACTCTCAAGTGAAATTCTTCCCAAGTAAAGCCTCATGCAGAACAATAGCAGAGACTGCAAATACCGTTAAATGGCTGAAAAGGTTAAGAAAGGATTTATGGAAAAAAACCCTGGAGATCATTAATTCAGGTTCCTATTTTGAGATCAGCTTGATGATAGCAGATTAAGACAAAGACAGGCACAAACACAGAACAGATGCCAAGATGTGCTAGTTTACTACAGGAGAACAAATTGTGAAATTATATTACTTTGACAAAAATATTAAGCCACATAATAAATATTTAGATAAAGTAACATTAGGAAAATATATAGTTTCGGTACTTCTCTTCTTGGACTTTTGTGCATTAAAACAATGCAGTAGCTGGATGATTAATTTTGCAGGAATAAAGAAAGGGAGTTAACCTGAAATGAATCACAGCTCATGAAGTTTATGTCATATTCTTGAATTGAAGGAATTTCCTCCATCCCAGGAACATGGTGAATGACAGCTCTGCTGAACAGCATGCTCAGAGTGCCACCTGATGGCTAAGCCCTGCTTTTTCGTCATCCAGCTGCCTCCAAAATGCAACAGGGCCATCCCTGGGCTCATCACTGTTTCCCTAAGTAGCAAGAAAAGTATTCTGCTTAATTTGCAAATACTCCTTGGCTCTGGAAGGTGTATCCTCGGTGTTACATTCCCACCAGCCTGATAAAATAGACTCTGGATCTTCACTTCAGCGGGTGCATTTGGGGCACACACTGTGGCCCTCAGTGGGGGTCAGTGGGCCAGGGATTGAACTGAGGTGGGGGACACCCCACATCCAGGGAGGATGGGCCTGGGAGGTCATTCACAGCTCCAGGTCACCTCCAGACAGGAAGGAGACAGCTCCAAGCTTCAGACAACCAGGGTCCTATGGATTTCAAAAGACGCCTCAAAATCCACATTTGTGGATTAAATAGAGACACCCTCAGTTAATACTTCATTCTGCCTTCTAAAATTCCCCCAGATTTGCAGTTGAGGACGACTTCTGGAAGCATACACTGCCTGGGCCAGGTCAAATCTACTGAGCTGCAGCCTGCATTTGATTCCTCTCTATTGACACTGGAGAGAAAATGTGAGATTCTTGCCTGACCTCTGCCAAGTCAGCAAGAGCAACCTCTTTCTTCCTTCAGCACTCCACACAGAAATGAGATCTTGTCCTTGAATGCCTGGTGGGAAAAGGGCCATGCTCCCACCTTCCCTTGCACTCATCTGCAGGTTTTGACAGAGGGAAGGAGAGCATTTGCTCTTCCCACTGAGGACAGCAGGCATGAACTTGCTTTCTGGAGAGGGAATGTCCAGGTCCTCTTCCAGAGAGAGGCACAATTCCAACTGACTTCTATTAAAAAATTATCTCATTCTGCTTGATACCCAGTTTTAATGTAGAGTGATTCTTCCACTTTGCCACCTGCATGGGCCAGCACCTGTCAAGTCATAGTGCAGCCTGAGGTTTGACTTTGTACCTGAACAGCTGCAGAGGCTGCTGCCAGAATACAAAATAAGAATGACTGAAATATTGCTTTATGCTCCTACATATCTCTGGTTCTCAGGAGAAACTGCAGGCAAAGCTTACACACAGTAAGCCATGGTTTTATCTTTCCCAGAAGGAAGCAAGAAAGTAGCTCATCATTGTTTTTTAAATAACTGTATTTAGTCTTTTAAACAGTGTCTCTCACTCCTCTCCTAGGGCATGATCAGATAAGATTTCAAAATAAGCATTTATTATGCTACTGTTTGCAGGAAACCCACATCAAGGACAATCTTATTTTATTTTAATCCTTGGGGGGTAAAACACAAATCCCTCTAAAATATCACACTCTCTACAGAAAAACAGAAGGGGCAGCGGTCTTTATAACAGATGAAGATATCGATCCAAGCTGATTTATAACAAAACAATATTTCACTATGACAATAGTAGGACACTAGAGCAGAGTTATGGAAACAGCTGGACTCTTCATCCCTGGAGAAAACTCATTTGGAAAATGCCTTGAGCACCTCGATCTGAGTTCAGTCAGGCCTGTTTTGGGCAGGAGGTTGGGGAAAATGACCTCCAGGGGTCCCTTGCCCTTAGATCATTCCCTGTTTCTATGATGTGGACAAGGAGACACCCTCTCACTCTGAGCAGCAGCTCATGAATTTAGCATTGCCTCTCTCTCCATGGGAAGGTTGCAGACACTGAGTTGCTGATTCACCCAGCAGTCATGTCAGGCCAAGTCCTGCAGCATCACCCTTTGGGAATCTCCTCTGGCTGAGGCTGCCCAACGTGCCTGTGTGTCGTCCCACATTACAGCAAACTCACAGAGGTCATTACCACTGAGCAAACACAGTGTTTCAAATCCAGCTGACAAAACAAAGTTTGGGGACCATATAGCACACCCTTTCCTTTTGAAAATCCCCATTAAATGTAGGCACATTTCTTACTCATCATGCTAGCTTTCCCACAAAACCTTCCTCCAGTCCATAAATCAGAAATTATCCCCTTTTCAGCATCCAAAAGCAAAACTTTTTTATTAACTGCATCTGTCAGCACATTCAGATGGGCCAAAATGCAGCTCCTGCTGGGCCTGTGTGGACCTTTCTTCTGCTCAGATGGCTTTTGGTTTTGACTGCTTCCTTAAAGTCCCTCTGAGATGGACAAAATATGAATTTCCAAGAGATGTCTTCTTTCCATTATCTTACAGAAAACACTCCCAAGTTTCCCTTCAGGTCAATTTTACAGTTATTATCTAAGTTATTTCTGCTTTGTCATTGAAACCTGTGAACACCTGGCCCTCTGAAAATGATTACTTTTGCACAGTGGATCTCTGCTGCTTGTTTTGACTGTTTTGGATTGGAAAATTCCTGACCTAACACCTTTTTCTGCTCAATTTTCACTTATAAAGTGAAAGTTGCCTGACTTTACAGCTACTCAGAGTTAACTGCTTGCACTGCAAAGCCCTTCAAGGTCTGAAAACCTCAGAGATGGCCTGTGGAGGAGCACAGGGACATGCCTGAAAAGACACTCAGTGTTCCTTATGGGTGATGCCTGACTTCACAGATTTCAGCCTGATGGTGCAAGGAGTGAGCTAGCACCTCACAGCATGAAACACATGGCTGGGCACATGCCCAAAGCAGGGAAGACTGGACCTTTCCCCAGTTCTGCTGCCACTGGGGTCCCCCAGGATCAGAGTAGATCTGGGCTAACAGCACCCACTTCTGCCCTCATAACCCTATTTAAATTACTCTCACGATGCCAGATATGATTCACAGACTGTGAAAACCAGAGGGAGTGTTGCAGCACTTTGGTGTGACTCCTGAGTAGCCCAAACCAAAGTGTCTGCCTCTAACCCCAGCAGCAGAGAATTATTCTTGACTTGTGATGTGGACAGGTATCTGCTGGGACTCAAGCTCGTGATGTGCTGCCTCACGTAGGGTTACCAATAAGAAAAATAAACGGGCTGTGTGTCATGCCCAGAGTTTCATTAAATGGATATTGAGTAGCCCAGCTTCCCCAGTGAGCAAAATCTTCAGGAGGCACTGGGACACATCAACCTCCAGCTGATACCTCATGGTCACCACCCTCCTTCACCAAGGTCACCAAAGCGTTTGGCAATGCACCAGAGTTTCCTACTGCCTCTGAGAAGAGCGTGACCAGCAGAGCCACCAGCTGACACTTTGTTCTTCTTCAAAAATCTTGAGGTTTTAATAGGGAAAGGAAGGGAGGGGATGAGCCCGTGTGCCCTGACATTTCTGCTCACATGGACACAGACTGGCTGAGGGCTTGTGTTTGCTCCTCATCAGTGCAACGTTGGAAACAGACCTGCCAGCTGAAACACCAAACCAGAACCAGCCCTGCAAGCTCTGACTTTATAACTGACTTCACTTCTTCCCAGGAGCTCTTTATAACTGACTTCACTTCTTTCCATGAGCTCACACAAACAGCCACAAGCCATCTCTGCAATCACAGCCCTGACTTCCATGGAGGTGAAACAGAAATGAGGGAGATGCCTTCAGGAGCTGGTGGTGGCAGAGGCAGCCTGCAGAGGTAATCCCTGGCTGCAGGAGTGTTAATGCACCCACAGAACATGTTCATAAACAACCTCTGCAAGCTCCCTGCTAATCCCCAGTTCTGGAACATCTGTGGAAGAGCTGATAACCTGTATAAAGTGTACATGGGCTGAGGCATGGACAGTTTGTGCTCCTTCTTTCAAGCATCTCAAGGGCCCCATGGAGCCTCCTAGGACCAAGGCAGGGGTGAGTTCACCCAGTGCCTGGGACTCAGTCCCTCCATTTGGGGCTGCTGGGGCACATGTAATGCCCCATGTTGCTCAAAAGGACTGTAGGAGGAGGTGGAATGCTGGAAGGGACAGAGGCAGGTGGATAAGAGGCCCAGGGTTGCAGGGGTGCTGGCTTGCTCATCTGTGTCTAAAGGGCCTAAATACCTTGATTAAACACTGCTGAAAAGCATCTGTCATGTCTACCACTGATTTGGCTGCTTAATTCAAGACTCCTGAACAGTTACAGGGCATTGTCTCAAAACCAGAGGAGACATTACATTTGTTGCTTGCAGTACTAAGGAATTGCTACAAACCTTTTCCTTAGGGGCTTCGGAGATAGAAAGCTCTTAGGGTGGAAAACACAGTGGATAAAATGTGAAGGACATAAGTGTGGACTCCTTCATTGGAAGCACAGTGCAGAAAATGCCAGCAGTGGGTTCAGGAAAACAAAAAAAATTATTGGTGCAGCTCAGGGCACGGAGGTAAACTTTTATTTTGTACAGAGCTGGTGTTTCTGAGTCCCTTTCTCATTGCAAAGAACAACAGAAAAGGCTATCTGAAGTGGATAGCACACCCCAGGAGAGATGGGGCCTGGATGTCCCAGGTCACTGGAAGCCCCTGGAACATCCCCCACCCTCTTTGGGCTGAAGGGTCATGGAGCTACACCACGTCAGCTTGCACCCCTCACTTCCTCCCCTTTTGTTGTGGTTTCCTTCTTGGAAAAGAGAGGTGATGGCTGTGCCCTGTCTACAAAAATGCTTTGAGGCCCTTGAATGCAGAAGTGCAAAGGGGAAGAGGAAGCTGCTTGCTGCTGTGGCTGCCACTGCTGCTGTCCTCAGGAAGGCAGGCAGGGCCGCCAGGCTGAGCCTTGGCTGGTTTGTTAGCAGCTGAATGTGCAAAAAATAATTAAATACATGTAGAGCAGAGGTCAGGGCACCGAATTTCTTTAGTTTATTCCTCAGAAGTACATAAAAAATGTGAATGCTTTCAGATTTCAGCCATGGGGGAAAATCCAGGAAGAGCCTGTTTTTTCTTCCTGGCTTTACCTGGTTGTTCATCCTCATCATTGTCCCCTGACATTTGCCAGGTCTCCTCTTCTTCATATCCATCCCAGCTACACAAACAATGCTCTGCTCTCTCTCCATTCAGCCAGTGTCCCTTAGCTGGCACTCAAAAGCACAAACACTCAGCTGGCTGTGTGACTACAGATGGAGCCACAGCTTGCACAGTGAAAGGACCCATCAGTCAGAGAATTAAAGCCCAGGGCAGGAGGACCATGACATGGCAGAAGACACTCCTGGAAACAAGTGAAGCAGTGGTTATCTGCCATGCCATGCCTGCCACTTCCAGACTGCTCTGAATATCTCACAGCAGAGCTCTCAGAAGCTCCCTGGCTATGCAGGGAATGTGGATTTCCCTCTTGAGCCCGGAGCCACAACCACTTGGTGCCCGCAGCAGGAGCGTGAGTGCAGCCCTCTCTCCTCACAGGTGGAGCTAATGTGTTAAATGACCTTCTACCATCTCCTGTTGTTTGCAGACAGGCCTGTCAGGCCTGGCTGTCACTTGTCCTGCCAAGTCCCTGAGGCAGATCAGTGTTGGCAGAGAGATGGAAAATTGCTGCCTCCCTTCTTAGCTTTTATTCAGGGATGTTAAAAAAATTCTACTGCTTACTGGCAAAATTTGTGGAGTTAACTACAGGAGATCAATAACTATCAGATTTTTTTATATTGTTTGAGACTACTCAGCACAAAGATAACAGCTGCTTTTTACTTCTGAGAAAGGTCTAGAAGGAAACCATCACTCAGCTATTCAGCCAGGTGTTTCTCATCAAATGAAAAGTCATTTGCTTCACAATGAAATGCTTCTAAATTTGGATTCACCTCATCAGGAGGGTACCAGGTATGTGCACTCTGTGCTGTGAAGAAGGTTGGAAGAAAAATCCATGCTTCAAGCATTAAATACTGGGCTAGAGAAGTGGACACTGGTGGGGTAAAAAATTAGGGAATGCAATAACAAAGGTAACTGAACATTAAGCAGTGCTGTGTGCTGGTACCAGTGTGACAGCAGTACTCCCTCTGTGGTAAGCCCTGTACAAGCCTATTTTTATCCCTCTTCTTTGAGTCAGAAACAGCAAACACAACACTCTGGCACCGTCTCCAGACAGTAGGGCTGGTTCTTGACAAAACATTCCTGTTAGAGCATCTGCACCTCTCACACCTACCCACTTATATTCAGCATCTCCAGAGAAAGTGGGCAGTTTTCCAGCCTCCTGTGGAGGAGCAAGAGGATTTACTTTTCTCAGTGCCCTGGGCATTAGCTGTGTGCAGCCAGGCTGGTGTTGCAGAGGCAAGGCTGGGGCTCTCCCAGGGCAGTGGGGATGCAGTGAGGGCAGGAACACCTCTGTGTGAGTGTTATCTAATATACCTCGGGTGGCCACTGTGACACAGCCTGAACTCACACAGATGGACCAGAGATCACAGCAGGCAAAGGAGCCAGGAATGAATTAGTGCACAGATAAAACTCTTTCTGGTGAGACATGAGAGACCTTTGGAGAAACAGTGAGAAAGTTGTTTATTGAGGAACATGCAGGCTGGTGAAATGTGCCCACATGCCTGAAGACAAAGACCCCAAGAAAACCCTACACAGACTATGCTGGGACAGGCTGCCACATAAACACAAACCAGCCCAGGGGAGGATGTGATTTTGAATCTAAAGGACAAAGCCAACACAAGGACAAACTTAGTTGTCAGCAATCTTAGGTGGGACACAGCCAGACTGCAGCTGGCAGGGAGGCTTGAGACCAGGCTGATGGGAGTATTTTGGGAGGAAGCTTGATGAGTTAAAGGAGGGGATGTGAAAGAAGTGGTGTTTGCCACAGCCAGGGTCAGCAGGCAGCAATCCCCACAGAGCCAGCCAGGCTGTGCAGGTGTGTGTGTGTTGGCTCTGGTCCTTGGCAGGGCACAGCAGTGCCTGGCTGGTGGCTGAGCTGTGTGCCCCACTCTGGCTGATCTCATGTGAAGGGGCTGTGCTCACAGCCAGCAGCTCTGGAGCTGTTTGCCTGTGATAGAGCCCAGGAGCTGGAAGGGTGCCCTGGGCGTGTCCCACTGCCTATCACGCCACCAAGGGCCTCCGATTGCCTTCATTTGCTTACCCTGCTATACAAACAAGATGGACAGCAATTATTGGAAGTGCTGCCCTTCTCCATATGCTGAACCAGCAGGAGTGGAAGAACGAAGCCCTGGGGTCAGCACACTGTGATTCACAAGTACACACCAAGCAGAAACTCAGGCTCAAATTTTTGACTGAGACTTCCTATTTCTTGCCCATTTCTCTTCTGGCCATGCTTATATTTATTTTTTGTTGTTGTTGTAAGGCAAATCTCCTATCATTTTGTCATCAATATAGGGTGTTCTTGGTCAGTAAGAGCTGTCTTGGGTTGGGTCTTCAGTTCATATTGACCCTGAGGTAAAAGCTCACAGTCCCAGGCAGTGTTTGTTCTGCTAAGCAGGTCATAATTCTGTTACCATCTGGCCTTTCATGCCATCTCCTGTGCATGGGTTTGCACATTCAAATGACTTTGCTGGCTGAAGTAACAGAGTCTGCATTTATAAGCCAGAAACAACAGAGACAAAAAAAAAGCTAGCTAAGCACTAGTGTCATGATATTTTCTGAAAGGAGCTCTATTAACCTAAACCTCCTGCTCACTGAGTTGCTTAGTGCTTCTCCTAATATTTACATTTGTGAAGGGCTTTAAAAAAAATCCCTCATGACAGCATTTATGTTGTTAAGTTGTATTTAAGAAATATACGCAGTCTGAAAAATGCAGACACATGCATCTTCTTCCACTTTCATGTTTCAATTTTGGAAAATCACAATCTTTTCTTGACTGGGCACATGACGAGACCAGCTGCAGTGCCCTGTCTGAGCCATTTATCAGACCCCTCACAGCCTCACCCCTTCAGGAATTTAGCACCAGTGGCTGAAGACATATCTGCACCCTCTAAACATGTGCCAGTGCTTTCTTGGCACTGTGAGCAGACAGGTTCTCCTCTCCCTCTGCACAGGCCAGGCCACTTGAAGCGAGGAGAGGCTGAGGATTTTGCAAGACTGCATTCCAGATAACTTTGGAGAACCGTGTGTTTAGGGATGAAAGTCAGGGTTCTTTAGACAAGTGAAGGAGCTGAATCGTGTTCCCTACCAATCCACATGCAATAATCCCTCTGACTTCCTGCACTGCCAAAATGCCATGTTTGTTTTATTTCTTCTACTAGTTGTTTTGCAAAAAGGTGAAGCCAACAAAGCAATAAAAGCCCTGATGCTTTCAGTTAGAAAAGTGACAAGTCAGGTTGGCAATAAAAGCCCTGATGAAAGCTGAGGAACTGCTTTTCCTGTTCTGCACCCTGTGACAGTACAGCAGCCAGTAAGTACTGCAGCTTATTTTGAGAAGTGCGTCATGTACTCCAGTTATAGAGAGAAAACAGCAGATTAGGTTGTGCCCTGTTTCAAGACTCTCATGAGATTTAGGGGACCAGGCACAAGTCTAGTGCCCAAACACAGGACCATGTCAGAAAAAATGGGTAAGCAGATAAGAAATATAATTTCTCACACCCTGCAAGGCCTCAGCCATGCACAGCAGAGAGCAAGGATCTGGAGCAATGTACAGAAATAGAAAGCTGGTGCTGTGCCTCCCCCTTCCTTCCCATACAAAACCTATTTCCACCAAACTGCAGTGACACCTCGACCGAGCAACCATGTGGCTTCAAAGTAGAGCCATCCTGGTGAGATTAAAAGGTCACAGCAAATACCAAATCAGAAGGAAAATCAAGGAGCAGCACAAGACACTGCAAGGTGTTGTCAGGGTGGGTTTTCCACCTACACGGAGGAGGAGAGATGAGATCTCCTACAGCAGAGTGATGTGCTGCCTTAGAAAAGAACAATGGTCCAGGCAGACAGCAGACACTCCCAACACACCCAGCAGCTCATACAATGCCTGGAAGCATCCAAGTGCCTGTTGCAAAGAAGTGTTTTAACTCTTTGATGTGAGGGAAAGGGTTGCTTTCATCCACAGTCAGAGGCTTTTGCCTGTACAAAGTCTCCGCAGTTTGAGTCTCAAAACGAGCTGGGGTTGCCTCTTTAGTCCTGTGTTTCTCCAGGTGGGCTGATGCCCTTTGCATCCACAATGGGAGGAGGGAAGGAGCTTCTTCCTACGAGATGACTTCATGTGAGGGAGAGTCTGGGATTAAGCTAAAGCTGGCAATCACAAGTGGGAATTGCAGTGCAGGTGTTTGAGCAGGAAGGTGAGAATCCCATGGAAAGGCTTTGGAGAGACCAAAGTTGACATCCCAATATTTACATTCAGAACCATACTATAAACAGTATGGCCTGTGAACTGCTTGACCCGTGGGAAGGGGTTGCTTTGCTGTCAGTTGTGGTGGCTTATCTCTGGCTTATCTTTGCCATGCCTCTATGCAGACACAGCCAGGGTTGGAGCTGTGGCAGGACACTGAAGTGAGGCTGGAAACTCCAGTTCAGCCCATGGCTTCAGACTGAGGCAGGTACTGCAGCCATGCACAGAAATCTACCCTTCTCCCTAGGGTCACCAGTCTAATTCCTCACTGTGCTGGGTATTGAACAAATAGAAAGATCTCATCACTAACCCAGGAACCAGCAACTTGAGGGCCAGATAGCAACAGACTTTCCCATTCCTGAAGTAATGATTGTCACCCACATTTATCTTCTTCCTTTTAAATATCATTCCCTTCCAAGCTAGAACACAGATCTGAAATACAGAGTACACAGAGAAAGCTTCTCCTTAAAACACAGCCTGGCAATCACTAATGCAAATGATGCAATGCCCTGTCTGCCATAATCCAGACTATGTGGAAGAGAATGTGTCCATTGCCAAAGAGCTACACAAGCCTATAAAACCCCAGAGAGAGTGCTCTGGATTGCAGGAGCAGACCATGCCAGAAAGCAGAAGGCACACCTATTTTCAGCAGTTGAACATGTAACACTAAGGAAGGGTGTGGGAATAAGGAGAAGGCTTAGCAAAATGAAGTTTCTAGTGACTATGGACATCACTTTAAGTGCCCTGTTAGAGCTCTCTGAGCAGTTCTTTTTCTTCAAAAGATGTTTGAGGACTATCTCTGAATGAGGCCTCATTTGGAGGTTTCAGATCAAAAAGCTGAAATGTGCCCAGCACAGCTCTCACCCTTGCTGTGGGCAGGCCAGGTTCAGGAACCAGTGCCAGGAGTCCTGCACATGATGGGTGAGATCTGACAGGCCTGGGCTCATGCAGGATCCTGTGCTGAATGTGAGTCAACTCTGTGATGCTCTTGCAAAGAAGGGGTTCTTTGCTGTATTTATAGGACTGTAATAGCTAAAATATGAAAGGCAATTATGCCATGCTACTAATTGTCAATGACTCCCCAGCTGAAGTCCTGTGTCCATTTTTGGTAATAGTACTTCAAGAAATAGGGAGCATATATGGGAGAGACACCTCAGCAATAGAAATTTAAATAATGTGGGGTTTTTCTGTGCTGGAATACTGAAGCTGTTTGGGTGCTTAGTCTATAAAAGCAATTGCTAAAAGGAGAGCTGAGGAAACAGCTATTTTCTGTGAATAATAAAGGATTAGTTATTTATTACTAACCATTACTTACTCTCCAGACTCATGAAGATAGAGCACAAAGAAAAAAAAAAATCAGCACTATTTAAATCTTTAGATGAAGAGTCAAGCTGTTAGGAAAAAACTTGCTAATTATAGAAGTAAAGACCTAGAACAGGCTGCCAGCAGAGTATGTGGATTCTTTGAGAAGGTTACACAGATATTGGTCACTCATCATCTGTTAATATAAATCCTCTCTTAATGCAAATGTTTTCATTAAATGCTCTCCTTACATCCCTCCCAGGTTACTAATTCTTTTGTGGCCTAAGTCACTAATTCTGTAATTTAATGTCTGCCAGACTTCTGCTTCCCAGGTTCCTATGAAAAAAATGCCTTCATTTGGTGGCTGTGGGCTCCTGAAAAGTGTACTCCCACACAGACAGTGAAGGCATGTTAGAGATGATCATCTAAATTTTAACACCCTGCATACTGGGTATGCTGCAGCCTCTCCCACTGACTGTCTCCAAAGCCAATTAGGAACAAGGAACAGTAACAGCCTGAGCTCCCCGGGGGTGCTCTGAAATCAAACTCACCAATGTCAGTGAAATCTGCTGAGGCTGTGACAAAACTAGTCATGGTATGCTCAGAGTAAGATTTACATTATTTGCAGGAAATTATATAAATGTGGAGCCAGATACTGAATAAGGAGTTTCAAAAGAAAGTCACATTGCCATCATAGGATGGCTTCTTGTCTATAAGAATTTAACAGAACCTTACAGCTACTCTGAAATTGACACTATTTCCAAAGCAGGGTAAGCTAAATAGAAATATATGACATCCATATGTACTAGCACATCCACAGAAGACTTAAGGCAGATACTCAAGGATTCAAAGCTATCTTTGGGGTAATCAAGTTAACGCAACATCTCATATAGCTTCCTTCAGAAACTGTCTTTTTTTTTCCCATTTTCAGCCTGGCTCATTTTCATCTATTTGTATCTTTGCCCACACCATCCATTAGCTAAAGTGATTGTTCTTTTATCTTTGATACTTGACCTATTTAGAGAGAGCAATCTTACTTTTTTTTTTTCCTCAGTTTTCGTTTTCCTGGGCTACAAAACCCAGCACTTTTACTGCTTTCCACCAAAGCAGGCTCTTCACTCTTCTGGTCTGTGTTGCATCTCTTGTGGTCATTAATGTTCCCTTGAGTGGGAATGACCAAAAGTGTGTATGATATCTCAAAGGGGGTTCCTTAATCCTTTGTGCAATTACAGTAATGTTTCACTTTCTGTAGTGGAGATATTGTCTCTGGTGCATTCTAGGAACATCTCCATCATCTTTACGGCCATACCACAGGGATAGCTAGAAATACCCCAGAAAGCTCTCTGTGAGGTAGTGTCAAAACTGAAATGGGTACTGGAAGTGACCACTCAAATTTCCACATGAAGCTCTGTACAGCTTCAGTGAGTCAAGATCAACTGACCTTGCATGAAATACAAATATTGCATGTGCTAGTCCTCAGTCATACAGCATCATCCTATAAATCATCATCCCATATAGCATCATCCCAGAGTAAGGAAGTCAGAATGCAATTGCATCATGAACTTTGGATGTTCAGGTGTGTGGCTAAATTTGTATCATGTGATCAGAAAATGCACACTTCCTGAAGGTCCAGACCTTTTCCACGCTCAGATCCTTGAGGTATTCAGCAGCTGACTTTGCTCTCTGGATTTATAGGAATGTGTCCTTATGACCTGAGACCAACACCAAATTTCCTATGGTTTAACCTTATCCTGTGGTCCCCTAAACTGCTTAGCAGAGTCTGTCTAAAACATAGGCAGCTTTGACTGTTCTCCTGGATTATTTGGACCTGGGGCCTTGACCCCAGTCCCCTGGCTGTTCCTGGCCTACCCTCAGACCTGCTTTAGCCTTGCCTGGGGATCTGGACTCCTGGCAGAGGCTGGATTTTTTCTCAGGACCTGCCCTGCCCTGCTGTCATGCTGTCTCCTGGAGCCCCATGCCATTCTCCATTTTGTCTCCTACCTTCCATCAGCTGAGTATATCAGCAATATTAGTATTTTCAGTCACCTTGTTGGCTGTTCTTCTACCTCCTCATGGTTTCTCATTTGTTGCTGCAGCCTCCTAATATTCTCTTTTTTTGTACAGGGAATGAAGCTCATAAAAGTCCTCCCAGCTGCCTTGTATCTCAAACAGCTTCTTCTCAACTACCAGGACCTGGGTCCCAGAGATCCATATAACACAGTAACTCATGTGGAGAACATGTATTTTTTCAGTGTCTCCAGGTCTGACAAAGTGAGGAAAATTTATCTTTTCCAAAGAAATGTACCCTAAATGTCAGGTGAAAGGTTTGCACCAGGACAGAGAAATAAGCCATCAGTGAAGTGGTGGAAACACTGCCCACAAAATAATTAGTAACTTGGGAAGAAACTCGTGCTTGGGAAGAACAAGATGGACCAGATATGATGAAATTTGCCACAAAACTGAATTAATGGTTATAAATGAAAAGACAGAGACAAATACAGCAGAAACACAATAGCTCTTTAGAAATAAAGGAGACAATAAATTGGCTTCTGCTTTAAAAATAGGGATGCTGAGAAATGTTCTAAAACACTGAGTTGAAATGAGGCTATTCTGAGGCTTTCTGAAGCAGCCACTGGCTTTACTGCATGTCAGTAATCTAGTATTCTGCAGACACTTAGTGATCCCTGGCACTTTTAGAAGCTCCCAAAAGGCAACAGTGGTCAGCAGATTTTGATTAGCCATATGTATTTTCAGAATTTATAACTTGAAGAAGGTTGAAAACCACAGTGCACAACTCATCTGAATGTCCACTTGTGTATATATACGCAGTAAGATGTTTTTGAGTTTATTAGATAGTTTTTCTTGAGACTTTAGTACTGTTAATAATGAAAATTTGAACATATCTATACATGACAGCAATGTAAATCATTCTTCTACACTATGGCCACACTTACTAAGCAGTCTCCTGTTTTAACTCATGATTTCAAAGACCTTTGCCATGAAATGGAGTGGACCCTCCCTGAAGAATCTTTTAATCTATTTAATCTATTGCACTTGCCTAAGTAAACTCATACTTCCAGTCGAGTGAAATGGTCAATGAGAGGTTCTGATATAAAAACTACTCATACACAGTTCCTTCAAACAACAACACACCTACTATTGATGCAAAACCACTCCAACATAGCAGAGGTTGAAAATGTTTCTAATCCTCTTCTGCACTCAAAACTATCAATTGCTAGAATATTCAAATGGCAAAGCAAACTGGGCATGAAGACAATGCCATGAAGAACGTACTGAAAATAGCTAATTCAGTTTTTCAATTACAGTGCTACAGAACTAATATTTCTTTTCTGTTTCCTCTGAAACAATACATCCAACAGTGTACATGTATGCACTCCAAGTTGGAAGTTTTTGTCGTAACTGGAAAAACTCCTGAAAAAAATTGCAAAGTGCTACTTATAATTTGTTTTGGATTCAGAGAATAGAGATTTTCAAAGGAGCTCAGCCTGTTTGGGTGTATTTGCTTGGTAGCCGAGCAAATCCAGAGCTGAGAGGCAATTCAGCTGTGGCCTATAAATATATTGCAGACTACACACTAGGGGAGATGAAAAGCTTCTCATGAATATGTTTATGCTGGAAATTAGAAGGTTACTCAGTCCTCACAGCAATGATGCTTTGGAACAACCTTTCACTGGAGAAATGAGGCAAAGCCATTTTAAGTAGCTTCTTGATTAGCTGCAGGGATGATTCTGTGGTTGTCTGTGACAAGAAATGACAGTGTTTGGGTCTGTGGATGGGCTCCTTTTCAAAACATGCCCTTACTTGTCATGGTGGGAACTTTGGATGCTGAGTCTTTTGGAAAATCTGGGTTTTACTGCATGTCTGAAAGTGAGCAAAGGCCATTCATAAATATCCATTGACGATGGAGCTCTTCAAACCTCCTTTTCATGTGGTATTAACATGAGGCATCTGGAAGGTAAGTAAGAGACACTTGATCACAGGCTCCAGGTTGATTTGAATAAAACGTTATGAAGAATTTTCTTTAAAAACCTAATAAATTCAGCATAAACACACAAAAGATATCTTACTCAGACTTGCTAGCAATTACACAACCCCTTCCAATTACTAGTTTATTAGAGGGTATAACCTTCATGTTGCACACAGCCTTATGCAAGCCATGCTGATATTCTATGTGCTAGGAGCTGCCACGACCACACATTTCAGAGAGAATGAAGGTAATTATAGTATCCCTGGAGATGGGTGGCACCCTCTTGCCCGAGGGCACTCCAAGGCTAACCCCCATCAGCTACATCATGCCCAGGAGGAGCACTTAGGGTGACATAGGGTGGAAAACAATGTGGAACTGCAGGGTGTAGACAAGGTACAACTGCACCAAGCCAAAAGGGAGCTTTGCTTTGCTTGCTTTTCTTGTCATAAAACTAAATTAAATTGGTCAAACCTGACAACTACCCTAGCTCTTCGTTTTGTCTTCCTCCAGCCTTTCTTGTCTCTCTGCTTCTTTGGTTTGGACTCTTGGTGGCCACGATCACAGATTGGTTTGGGATACGTGTTCTGGACCTTACTAAGGACATTGCACTACATCATGGTGTTTCCTCCCTCATGAGATGCTTTTGATTAGCTGCCTGAAATACAGGTTTCACAAGGAACTCCTGTGGCACAGAAGTTTGTCTGGCAAAACTAATTGAGGAGAAATGGCCCAATTAAGAAACTCATTGTACTTTTCCATTTCTAATGGCAAACTCTGCAACAATGTATGTCCTGTAGGAAGAGTTTGCAGACTTAGAAAAGGTCCTCATTATTTTTTGAGCTGTCAAGCAGTGCAACTCATGCAATCATCTGCACTTGGCAGTCCCCAGAACCAAACGATGTGTATAGAAAAGACAAGTGTTGTGCAAAGCCTTCAACAAATGCACAGCTCATTCTCAGCTTCTTCAGTTAATGACCAGCTTTTAGCTGACGTGTACATGCATATCCATACAACTGAAAGCATTGTGGACATCATTGTTCCATGTAGCAAATCAGAATGATAGCCAGGTCAGCCCCATCACAGCTCAGCAAAAGTTTTAAACATTAATTTCTCAGTTTAATCTAAAACAAAAAGCCTGAGAGTGTTGCAGGGAATATTCCCCTAAGAATCCACTTTCTCAATGAAAGCTCATCAGCAGCAGAGGAACAGAGACAGAGCTCACTCAAAAATCAGCTCTGAAAAACGTTTGGTCATGTCTCTGCTAGAAGTTTCCTGTAGCAGGAATGTTTCCCTGGATCCTGCCATTTAAATGTCTCCTGCTGGCAGCCAGCTTGAACCCCCAGGCCTTCAATCCATGAGCTCAGTACTAATGTCCTTCCACTCCTTAAATTCTCAGCTGAGAATTCTCCAAAGGAGAGGATACACCTAAAATAAATATAATAATATATAAATATAATAATACAATAAAATATGTTGGTTTTCCAGTTGAACCATTTCAGGCACCAAAACACACACAAAAAATATTCTTACAAGGTGAATTCTCTTTGACAAGTAAACAGGCAATCAAGACAAACTGGTCAGCAGCTGGCTGAGCAACATCTAGAGCCATGGCCCAGAGGATTTACTGGTCTTTGAAGAATATATTTCCTTCAAATAAGCTCTATTGTTAAAAGGGAAAGAAGATACAGTGAAGTTGTTACTTATGGGAACATTCAACCTTTATAAACCCTGTTCTTATCCAGTATTTTCAGGGTAGGGCTTTTCCAGAGCCTGTGTAATAGTTTGACATGATTGTACTTTGTACAGAGATACAAAACCAGACCTTGGCAGTCTTTTCCTACCTTACCGATTCTGTAAGGATTCTATGATCACTTGTGACATGATCATGAAAGTGCAGTTGAAAGCTACTGGTTTATTTTCCATACATGATTCATTTGTATTGCCTTCATCACATCCCATTAGTGAAGCAGAAAATTCCTACTTCTTTGTAGGAGTCGACAGTTGACACCTTTCCTTCTTCCTCCTTCAGTTATTTAGCTATGCAAGTTGATCTAATGACTTGCTGCTACCGAAATTCTTACCATTTGCTCCTTAGCCCATGGCTGCACCACCCACCCCTTCATTTTGCAGTAGCTCTGGCCCACATGCATTTCTAAAAGCCAGTTTGGCTCATTAAACCCCTTTCTCCATTTTTGTTGTTTGTTTTCTCACATTTTATTGGATTAAATCAGCTCACTGGAGTTGGCCAAGCAGCAGGAACTGCACAAAGCCGGCAGCTTTCTGGGCAGAAAGAGAATTCCCAATTTCCATCAGCAGCGAGCCGGTAACATGGCTCACTGCATCTCCAAAAAACACACAGAGCCAACAGAGCAATCAGGGAACCTGCCTCATGTGCACAGCCTAAAACCAGATCAGCTGAGCTCCTGCTAAAGGCTCTGGGATCCGCACTGACTTCGCACGAAGAGACTCACGCTATCAGCTTCGCCAGCATCCTCCAACAGCAAAGGGGCAGGATCTGAACACTGCCACAAGCACTGCTGCAGTGATATCCCAGTGCAACCCTGGAGGGTGCAAAGCTGCTGCTGAGGAATGCAGAGAAAACCAACAGGCACCAGATTTAGCAAGCAGGGGTGGTATCCACACAAAAGAACTTTATTTCAATCAATACAGCAGTGAAAAGCAAACTTTTAAAGAAATAGGGGGGGGGAAAGAGCTTTATGTCTGTATGTTTAATAAAAACACTTGCTCTAAGACAGAAATAATTTACATTCTGATAACTCACATTCAAAAATAATTAGAGAAAGGCATCAGGGCGTAACATTCAAATTAATACCTAGTAAAAGCAGTAATGTATTTGTATTAATAATCAAGAATTTAACACTGCAATATTTAATCTTGGATCTGTGAACACAAATGTCAACTCCTACACAGCAATAACTGAAGACAGGTACACCATTAGGAGCACAGACACTGACTTCTGTTAAGTTTAAAAGGTAAGAATTGTACTTAACAAAAATCTTCTCCAAAGATTTGGATTTCTGTGCTATAGAAATCCAGAAAAATCACAGAAAAACCACTCTGAGTGGCAAACAACAAAAAATAAATACTGAAGTAACAAAAGAAAACTAGTTTAAAAAGACATTTGGCTAACAAATTGGAATCATGACGCAGGATTACCTCTCCCCCAGAATATTCACTTGATTATTTTGCTCTAAGGTACATAACACAGCACACAGGAAAGTTATTCTATTTTAGTATAGTACTAAAATGCAGGCTTTTGCCATTTGGTCCATTTACATTTTGTTGATTATTTTAGCCTGCTGTATTGGAAAGAAAAGCGTGTCTCTCAATCTTTGGATACAAAAAACAGAGAAATTACATTCTTCAGCATAAAAGCAAATTTTGAGAAGCCTGTGCATTTTTTTGGTTTTTGTTTTTTTTTTTTTTTTTTTTTTTTTTTTTTTTTTGTTTTGCCTTTTTTTTTTTTTTTTTGGTTAAGCACATATATTTTATTACTTTCATTCATGCAAAAACTGTGAATTAATCCCATTCCAGATGAGGATTTTACCGTAACATTGAAAGAGTCAATTTATCAGGGTACAGAACAAAGGAAAAAAACTTAATCCACATAATATCTTGCTATATATCTGAATTCTACTCAGTCAGTCAAATTACCTTTACACATTTGCATTCTTAGAGATGCAGGCATAACAATTCATTCAGGAAAACTAGAAGACACATTTAAAATAGAACAGATCTGATAACTATACTTACTCATTTTTACATAAGAGGCTCAAACGCTTATAAAACTACACGTACCTGCCAGAGAACACAGACACTAAATTGTTCAAACAAACTACAAGTAACCACTGCAGACCCGACAGTAATACTAAAGAAAAATTATTAATATCATTACAATATCAAATCCTTATCTTTCCTAAAAATGTAAGTGCAAATCACAAGTTGCAATTCAAACATGTAGAGAGCTTGAAATGAGTAAAATAATTCAGATGTATAACACTATTAATATTCTGTGTTAGCCACATAATATTCAAACAGAGATTGGAATATTAATTAGGGGATTTTTTTTTTTTTTGTGAAGGAGAGTTAAATTTAATGGGGTTATGCCTCTGAAGGAGCAGGAAGAATCCTCCAACAAACATTCTGTCATTGCCAAATTGTGCCTTAGGCACTGTACTCAATTACGTCGGTTCTGGCAAGTAGATTTGCAAAGCAATCACCTGCACAATCACAAACAAAATCTATTCACACTCTGAAGGTATGCAGCCTTCAATCAACATCTCCTAGTATGTTATGAACAAACACATTATTCTTGCAGCAATAGGCACAGAAGACCTGCCCAAAGTCCCCCACCTCCACACCAATGCTTTAGTTTTTAAGCAGAATACATATTTCCCAAATTTGATACTCATTCTCAGGACTCTATAGGGCAACTGTCACCTATTGTATTATGTTAGCTTGACATATACTACAGTAGAATTAGATATATACCTGAAAAATCCAGTTTGCAAAGATTACAAATGTATCAAGCTGCCAGTAAAGAGTTCCTATATCTACATATGACGGTGCAAGTTAGCAGTGTCATAAAGGCACTTGTCTCTCACAGACAGTACTGTCTTCTCTAATCAGTCAAAAATAGATCTTAAAAATATTTATTGTAACATCTGAAATGGTTTTTACTCCTTAAAGTGGTGCAAATCATCATCTATAGAACACTAATTCATTAGTTCATCCTGAAAGAGCTGAGTGCAAATTATCCACAATTGAATATATCTTTATATATATCTATGTTCTTTATATATATCTATATATACTCAAATCATTTTAATGCCATGCTCTCAAAAAATGCCAAAAACCATGCTATAGTAGAAATGTGATTGGCAATAGCAGCCACAAATAAAAAGGTAGGTGCATACAACAGTACAAGCAAGCTTATTTATGAAGCTTCTAAAACAAGTGAATGAGTTGCAAAGAGAGACACTTGCCACAAGTCTTTCCAAGACATGCTTGAAGCCACACCTGACCATGTAGCACACACTTACATCATTAGGGACATCTTTATAGCTGGCTACCTAATTTTACAAAAATAATTCTAAAATGCACATTTCACTTCAAAGTGAAGTCTGTTTATGTTTTCGCCAAATTTGAAAACCAGATGCAACAGGAGAGTTTAAAAAGACACCTAATCAGCCTAAATAAAGTTCAGTGCAGTTTTCAAGGGTTTATGGATGGCAGTTTGAAATCCTCAAAATCCCCTTTATATGTTTGGTGTAAATGTACAGATTTTCCTTTCCAAGTCTCAGTACCTTAAAGCAATAACTTGAAAGAATTTACACCAACAAAAGACCTGGTTTTGCAAATCAAAGGGCTCAGGTATTACAAAAATTGACATAATTGGCTTTGGCTATGTAAATGCTAATTTGCAGCTGGCATTATAGCTCCATTAACTGAGATACCTAGATGGTATGATGGATGGAATAAATCAAGTACAATCCAAAAGCCAGCAGGCTTTTTGCCCTTAGAACTTTATGTCATGACAGCACATTAACAGTACATCCAGACTGCTGTGAAGTTGCTGGATGGAGCCTCATGCCTGAATGCTAATTTTCATGTTCAGTCTCCTTAAATAGTTTTACCAGTACTGTACCATAAGGAAGTTTCTGTGTCTTTGAAAAGCCTGCATTCACTGAACATTGCACAAGGCGACTGAAATAAGAACAAGAAAGAAAAAGAGAAGAAAAAAAAGAAGAGGCTATTTGATCAAGTATTAAGCTATTCCTTCAGAGAATTGCACTTCTTTGCTTATATCAGTGACCAGAATTGCTGATGGTGTACTGACAGTTGTCATGGCAAGTGGGTGACTGCGTGGGATAGCAGACATATAGCCAAGTCAACTGCTTATGCAATTTCCATGATTTCAGCAAGCACAGAAGACTTTATTATGTGCTGCCAATGATCTTCATAAAGTGCCAAAGAGAAAAATGCTCTTCTGTGTCAGGCCATGGCTGTTTCAGTATTCCCATTCATCTGTTTTCATGTCCAGATAGTAAAGAATATTCTGTGCAAGCTTTACTGCCTGCTTCCTGGCAGCCTTACACCGCTCGTCACCTTGAGGATCAACAGCATCCAGGGCTAGAAGTTGTTTTGTAAGAAGTTCTTCCAGTCTCATGTAATTTTTATCTGTTCTGTTTCCATCAAATGAAATCACCTCTTTCTGAATTTGAGACAAGTGTCCAAGTACAGTCCAAACTGCTTTATGAGACTGATGTTCAGCAGCAGTTTGCTCTGGATACATTTGCCTTTTTTCCAGTGCTTCCTTCAAATCAATATATGTTATAAGAGTCTGAACTTCAATTACTGCTCTTCTCCTGGCCTCTCTAATACAGGGATTTTTTCCTGGACTTACTTCATCTAGGTGGGCAATTAGTCCCTGCAACTCTGCTTTGGACCCCAGATACAAATCAGAAGCATTCTCTGTTTTTAGAAGTAAGGAATGAACTTCCTTCATCTTCTTACGGATCTCTTCTATTTTTAGAATGGACTGATTTTTTGCCAAATCATAAGCATGGGTAGAATTTGCTTCTTCATCCAAGTCCAGGTATTTCTGCAATTTATTGATCTCTTCTACTACTTCCTTTCTGTAGTTTCTTATTTCCGTGCGACCACAGACATCTAAAGCATCCAAATCAGCAATGAGGCCTGTGAGCACACAGGACAGATGCCTGCAGGTATCATTACTACTCACTCCCATTAGAAGCGCAATGAGAGTTCCTCTGGCTTTGTTCACATCACACATTACAGAGTTAATTTTGGAGACAGAAGGATGAGCATCATTGGAGAGTGGCAGGGACAGCTGTTGCTTTACACCACTCTCTATAATCTCCTGAACAGCACATATCTTTGTCAGAGTGCGGTATCTTGCTTTGCGTAGAGAAACTTTCCCTCCGGTTTTCACCTGGGTAAGCCTCAGCACAATGTCCTGAATTCCTTCTTCAAATTCATCACTTATACAGTTTCCTCCTTTGTAAAAAGGTGTGATCTCGCGTTCCACAAGTGACTGTGCCTCCTTGAATAAAGCCTCTATTTCCAGTCTGCGCGGATGGTTTGCATTTTGTTCCAGTTCCTTCAGCAGCCTCTCAGTTTCCTGGGCAGCTCGCTTTCTGGCTTGCTGAATATCCCCCTTCCCTTCGGTGTCTACAGAATCTATTTCAAACAGCTGTTTTGTAAGGCTTCTTTCCAATTTCTTGTAATCTCGGTCGGTAGACAGACCGCTGAAGACAGCCACTTGCTGTTCAATCTCTTTGACTTCTTTCTGTATTTCATGTAACCGTTTTATGGATGGGTGTTGGTTACCCATATCCATTCCTCTTCCCTCGTCCTGCTTCAGATGAACTACAAGGAAAACGATAACAAGACTTGCTTAAGTGCTACACGAGGACACCTCACAACTTCTACATTCTGAAGCATTTCAGCATTACAGCTATTTTAAGTACCTTCACCAATACAAATAAACCACTTGGCTGATGTTTCACAACCCTTTAATTTTTTTACACCTTTCTCCCGGTCGGGCCGCAGGGGCGACGCTTTAGTTGCCACACGCCCAGCTCTAGGATGTTCACCCCCAGCCTTCCGCCCTGCAGCTGAAGCCGCCGCAGAACAAACAGGGCACCCGCAGCCCAGGGGAGAACCCGCAGCGAGGGGGGAAGAGCGGCCGAACCCGACCGCCCTCGGGCGCCACAACCGCAGGGCAGCGCTCCTTCCCCGCACATACCTTGCTGCCCCTCAGGACTCGCCGCCCCCTCCATGGCCGCAACCTCCCGCCTCCCCCGCGATGGGGCCCGGCGCAGCGCGAAGAGGAAATGACACCGGGCCACCACCGAGGCACCTGCGGGAGGCTGGTCCCCACCGGCCCCGCAGCGAACCCGCGCGGCGCCCGCGACCCGCCCCAGTCGCTCACTCACCCGCCGCCCGGCGAGGAGCCGCTGCCCGGCCCGGCGCTGCGCCACGGGCCGAGCGCCGCGAACCGCCCGAGCCCCGCCCGGCCCGGCCGCGCAGAGGGAGAGGGAGGCGGAGGCCGAGGCGGGCCCGGGCCCGGCCCCGACCTGGCCCCGCCCCGCCCGCAGCCCCCGCGCGGCAGCGTCGTAAAGCGCCGGGCCATGGCGGCCGCCCGGGTGCTGCGGGCCGGTGGCTGTTACCGCCGCCGCCCCCTCTCCTCCGCTTCCTCCTCCGCCTCCTCCGGCAGCGGCCGCGCGGCTGAGCGCAGGGAGCGGCCGGACAGCGTGGTAAACCGGGCGGGGGGCGGCAGCTCCTGCGGGGGCCGAGGGGGAAGCCTCGGGGAGCCCCGGGGAGCCCTGAATGGGGAGCGCTCCGGCTGCCTCCCGGTAACGCCGGCGGGGCGGGGGCGGCCGGTAACAGACCGCGGTCCCCGCGGCCTCTGGTTTTGATGTGTTTGTCGAGGCTCCCGGTGTTGTTTGTTGGAGGGGCGCTGAGATCTGGGCTGTGGGCTAGCGCCAGGTGTTCCCGAACTCGGCTGGGGCAAGCACACGCCTGTGTGCTGGCACATGGATGCAGAAAGAACGCCGAACTGAGGAAAACTTAGAATCATAGAATTATAAAATATGCTGACTTTCAACGCCCCCCCAAGGATCACCGAAAGAGCAGCTCTAAGAATCGCACCATTGAGAGAGTTGTCCAAAAGCTCCTTGAGCATGTCATGCTTGGGGCCGTGATCCCATCCCTGGGGAGTCTGTTCCATTGACCATCACCTCTGGGTGAAGAGCCTTTAATATCCAGCCTAAACTTCCCCTGACACAGCTTCACCCTGTTCCCTCGGGTGCTGTCACTGGTCACCAGAGGGCAGAGATCAGCATCGTAAAAAACTTGGATACTTGCTAGTTCCATCCGTGAAATATTTTAACAGAGTATCAGTGGTAGAAAAATGATAACAAAACAAAAAAAAAATCTCACGATTCATACTCATGATAAGAGTTAACGGTATCTTCTCTGTAGTGCATTTGTAAGTAAAAGTAAATTGTAAATGTACGCCATTGTTTTTGGTCACAGTAAACAAATGTGCTTTGTTTCTGAACTCGCTATGCTTGCATGCTTTAAGGTTCCGTGGCGTTTGGGAATTTATTCCGAGCTGGAGCTCTGCAGCGGTGCTGATCCCGCGTTGTGTCCGTGTTTCGCAGGGCCCGGGTTTCCGCCCCCCCGCGCACTCGCACAGCGACTGGATCGGGCCCCCGGACAAGCTCTCCAACCTGCGCCCCGTCATCTTCTACGTGCCCCCCGAGGAGTCGGCGCTGGAGCGGCGGCTGCGGGAGGCGCGCCAGGAGGCCCAGGCCAGCAACCAGCGCTTCTGGGCACGGCACAACCGCGCCTTCCGCCAGGTGAGCGCGGCCGCGCACCCGCTGCGGCTGCTGCTGCTGCTCAGCGCCCGCCTGCCTGCCCGAAACCGGGGGGCTCGGCCTCTCTGAGGTGGGGCTCGGTTCTGCCCGCTGTTAATGCGCTCGGGGTCACGGAGGAAATTATGGTTTTGACGTTCATTTATTTAAATTGTGCACAAAACTAAAAATCCCACGTTTTATTGCTGCCTAGTGGCATAGAGTATTTGCCTTTTTCCTGTCTTGCACCGAATGTATAAAGTTGTAGCGGCCCTACGTGCAAGGCCTGTCTGTGACTAGAGCAGCTGAGGAAAATGATTTCATGGCTGGTTTTTCTCTTGTCATAAGTGAGAGAAATTTGGTGTAATTACAAAGACTAAATGAGGATAAATGATATGTCCCATTTCATTGGCAGCATATCTTAGCAAGTCTAAAGTGAGTGTCTTTCCTGATTTTAGCATCTCCCAACCAACGTGGCATTTTTTGGAAGAACAGTAACAGTTCAGTAATTCATCACTGTTTATGATGTTGTACATCATATCCTCTTAAAACTTGCAAAGATCCCAGAAAAAAATTAAGCTTTTTTTTTTTTTTTTGTTTTTAAACATAACTGTTTTTTTAGTCCGTAATACTCACACACAAATTATTATTATGCTTCCATCTAAATAGTTTTAATTTTTTTTAGGCTGCACCTTTTCCTCTATGCTCAAAATCTCAGTTATATTGTACAGCACATTTCCATAATTTGTTTTATAAACTGAAAGTTTGACTCCTGTCAAACAGCACTGAAGTTTGGCTGTAGCTTTACTCCACAAATCAGTTTTATAAGTATCAGTAGGATACTTGCATGAATTAATTGATGCATGCAGGTAGCAGGAGCTAAGTGACCAGTTTAACTAACTCCCTGGACTAAGTAAAGTGTTTAGTTGACACTTCCAAGTGTAACGAGTATTGCTAGTTATTTCAAAGGGTGTTGAACACCACATTGCTATGTAATTAAAAACAATGGTTAACTTCAAGGACTGACTACATCCCATTCTAATGTGGAAAAACGTGTTTTAGGAAAAAGAAGAATTTATTTATTCAAGACTGAAAGCCAAGGGTCTGGAAATGAGAGATGAATCAGGTTAGTGAGATCTTTGTTACTAGTTTAGGATGCATTCTGAATTTTGCTTAACTTTGAATTTTGTTAGTTTATGCTCTTTGTGTTCTGCCACAAGTAAATCTTAGGGGTAGGATTTAGAAGTGTTTTCAGAAGTATGATAATAAAAGAGACAAGAAGCTTTTCAGAGATGTGCATGTGGGGGTCAGATCATCTGTTGCACTGTTCTCCCCCTAATTCCTTCCCCGCAGCCAGAGGGAATGTGCTGAAATCCTAGCCCAGTAATATAATAATAGTGCAGCCTAAGGAGGAAAGGACTTCTTACTTTCACACCTCCTAAGCCAGTGAGCTGAATGAGATAAACATACAGAGCATTTGCCTCAAGTGCATGTTATGGTTGGCTGGATAAATTCACAGTCTTTGGCTTCAGGTCCATGGTGGGTCCATGGAATACAGTATTTTTCCTTGAGGGAGAGTAAGGCAGCTTCTGGGGAGTTGGCAGCTGCTATCTGCCTGTCTCTGCCTGGGCACAGTTGCTGTAAAATAGTTGTCCCTCTAATTCATTGTGTGAAAATGAAAGCAAAATGCCTTCATAATAATAGTGAATTGGGCGTTGTAGTATGAGGTTGAACACTTTGTTCACAGAATAATAATCTGTTTGAGTTCAGTGAAGCATCTGCTTTGACATTCTGTATGTCACAGACCATTATTTTTCTTTTCTGTTTGTATTCTGATGATCAGTGTGTGCTTGAGGAGTAATTTTAATTAAGATCTATGTTGTTTCAAAACCACTTCTTTTATATTGCTATTTTGTTGGATTTTTTGTTTTTCTTTTAATCTCTATAGAGGAAAGTGACCACATACTTCCATTAAAAATAAATCTAAATCAACTGCATGCCTTTGGTCAGCTATTCTATAATACAGCTGTGAATGTTTGTAAAAATAAAAACATACATGAAGAGTTGGAACGAAACTTACTTTCCTATGTAATGAATCAGTTTTGCTGATACCAGTATGAAGAAAGAAATTAACTATAAGTATTAAGCTGGCAGCCTTCAAATGATTTTATAGTTAATTTATCCCATAGTATACATTGTGGTATATTAGTTTTTAAAATAGTGACAAACAGAACCAATCAATAATTTACATTTCTGTGGTCAATCTCAAGAGCCTTAAAATGCATTTTGGAACAGTAACAAGTTGAATATTGCAATTCCATTTCCCTCATCATATCCATGTTCCCTGGGGCATTGAAATTTGACTGTCATTTTAGGGACATTTTGTGCCAGAAGGGTTGTGTAGGAATTGTCTGGTAGAATTGAGAATATTTGCTGGTTCGCAGGATTAGACATCTTGTGCTGTAGCCACAGGTCTTCCTGGACCTTTTATATTCTGGTTATGGGTGACATATTCAAAATCATCTTTTGTATTTGCTTCTTCTCAAAATAATTGCTTACTAGATTGTTTGGAATTTTGACATCTCAGAACATAAACTTTTTGCCTGCAGTTACTTGAAATTTATTAACAGTAATATAAAAAGAATTACATCTGAAAATACCATGTCAATTGTGGATAGTGTTCTTTTGATATTTATGGACTTGCTTTAGGGGGGGAAATTGTTACTAAATGCCCTTATTGGTGCTCTTTAGACTTCAGCCTGTGAGAAATTATTTTATTCAAAGGATAGATACTTCTAGATCTGTGTACATTTTCCTAGGGGTTCACTGGTTCCCTAAGTAGTCTAAGAGCTGATAAACTTTATCACTTCCACAAGTAATAGGGGTTTAAGAACTATACCAGCTTCAAGATGATCAGTATTTTTCATCTGCTGTGCTCTCTAGATAAGTTTTAAAAGGTTGAAAGTTAAAGGCATATTAACTTGTTCAGGTTTACACAGAAAGCTTATAGGAGCAAGGAGTTAGACCTAGCATTTGAAACCAGTGTTTTGATCCAAAGAATTGCCTTGACTTTTTTACACCAAAACCTATTTTCAGGTCAAAAAGCAACACTGAATGCAGAAGAAATGGCTGACTTTTACAAGGACTTTCTAAGTAAAAATTTAAAAAAGCATTTGCAGTACAACAGGTATGTAGAAGGTATTTATGTTGACATATATACATTACAGTCTAAGTGAAAGGTATAAGATCAAGTTTAAAATTTGAACATTTTTTCTGTAATTGGTAAAACAGCACAAACCCCTGTAATTTTGGAAATTTTTTTATGCTGTTATTAGCATTTGACAAATCTGCATTATCATTTGAGTTCTGCCGCTTATTGTTGTTTTAGTGGAAAGATAAGCTCAAGTCTGAGACTTAAAGAGACAAGATCAGGCACATTTTATTATCTTGGGGCACAGGTCTTTTCATGCTGCTAATTGAAACTGATAAATATGCAAATAGACCACTTGGAAGTTCTATATAACAGATTCTAACTGACTGTTAAATAAGGTCAAATAAATGTGATTTATCTCAAAGGAAAATCATTTAATGGGAGTAATATTTAATAATCCTGGGTCTGTTATTTTGCAAGTGTCTAGTAAAAAAGTGATCAGCTTTTGAGTTTGACAAGGCATAAACTGATCACTTGTCCTGGGTAGAACCTCAGCTACAGCTTGGTAAAAGCCTACATCCAACTCTTCACAGCATCTCCTGCATTGTTTCAGTGTTACTGTGTGTACAACAACTCAGTAAAACTGGATTTGGGATCTGAAAGGGTTGAAAAAATACTTGCAAACACACATACCTTGCAAGTAGTGGTGCACACTTGAAAAAGGGCTAGAAATGAGGGAGGAATGAGAAAGTGAAGGAAGACAGCATTTAATCCAGGAATACTGACCACTGAATGTGAAAGCACAACTGCAGTTTCCTCTCTGGACTGGATTGGGAGGCTCAAAAGTGTCAGGTGTGACTGGTTCCACAAGGGGTAATGCTGGTGAGAGTTCTGCCATCACTGCAACCGATCTGTAACAAATGGTGGCTTAAGTTTCTTCGTGTGTATTGTGCATAAACCATAAAATACTATCCTGTAAGAACAATTTAACTAACACATATTTAAATATAAGATATTATCTTATCTTGCCCATGGAAGGGCAAGGAGGAACCTCACCATAATTCAAAGTAACAGTGTGAAAAGATGCAAAGTAAGAAATTGTTTTTAGTGAAAAGACTGTCAATACATTGCCTGTAATTGATAAGTGGGAATGCAAATAGTTCATCTTAGAACTGGTTACCAGTTGCCATTGTTGCAGTGACCTCAGGATAGTGTCCCATCTTCAGGGGAAGATAATTCAGGCTTTGTGCTTAACCATGACCTTCCTTGCTGCTGACTTGTAAAGTCAGGTTGTGTCAGCTGCATTGTTGTAGTAGGACTGCACAGCCCTGAAAACAGCAGAGCTTTTTATAGGCAGTCTGATTTTGAAGGGTCATATTTATAAAAATCTGTTTATGTATTTAGCTGTATGTTCTTTTGCAGTATTGCCAGCTGGACTGAAAACTGGCAGCTGAAGTGTTGCAACTTCTAAAATGTAGTTAAAATTGAAGCAATGACTGTGCATCAATGCCTTGAATATTTAGTTTGGGGTACTTAGACTGGAAATATAATTTAATTTTGGAAAAAAATTCAAGAAGGATATAGGAAATTAAATGTGAAAGGGGAAAAGAAACAGTTGCAATGTTAGCATGATACTTTATTTAACATGACAATTGAAGAAGTAGCTCAGTGCTGCCTGCCAGTGTGAATTTGGCTGCTATCCTCACTGAGAGGTTGGTATCTCAGGCTTATGTTAGATCTGTGCATGCAAGGTTTGCCCCAGACATCTCAGGAGAAGACCTAAATCCCAGTGTTCTGGTTCCAGAATTCTTCATATCTTATTGCTTCTTGTGAGCATTTTACAACATGGGAATGAGATCCTTGTTAGAAACTAGAAAAAAAAAATGATATTACTTTAATTTGTAACAGGGGCAAAGAACTTGAAGCAAGTTTGCAGAGGTTAAGAAGGGCTGATGCTGACTATACTGTGAATAATTTTAATTGGTTCCAGAAGCCATGCATGATTCATAAATATTATTTAAAGATATAAAGAGTAACTTTGACAATATTAAGGGCATTATCTTTAAAAGATACTGCAGTAGAAGGGTAATGTTGGGTTATATAATTAGCCTTTGAAGTGTGATTTGGTTTTATTTTTTGCCACCCTTGTATGAGACCAACTCTACCCTTTTTAACACAGGCATCTTCATCCACACACAAACAAATTTTACCTGAAGCACAGCACTGGCAGGTAGTCCAGATAGCTTGGTGATCTGCTTTACTGCTGAAACATGAGACATGGTTTTAACTATTTTATCTCAACGGATTTCAAATACGGTTGCAACCCTGTAATCCAGGTGTAATCTGTTCCTGGATGTGGATATCCACATAGACTTTTTCATAGGTTATTTAACTCTTATTAGGCAGGAAAAGTGTTACCACAAAGAACAGAAAATGCAGGTCATCAATGAAATATCATTTGTCAATGTCAAAGGATATTTTAATATAATTGTGTATCTTTTTCATGTTGTTGTTCTGTGTACTGATGATTTTCTTGGCTTTGGAATCCTAGAGATTGGTATAAACGTAACTTTAGGATCACATTCCTCATGGGACAAGTAGCACTGGTGAGAGCTCTGAGGTGGCTTCGTCGGAGAAAGAAAAATGTAGAACAGTAATCACAGCTCCATGAAGAATGCAACACTATATGCTATAAACTTGTGGTTCATAGTAATGTTCAAAATCTGAATGATTGATGCAATAATTACTTGAATTTGTTTGTTAAACTATGTAAATAAAAGTCAACACTTAATTTATAATCACTATGTAGATTTCCTTTACCCTTTATTCCAAGAATATCTAAAATATTTGTCACTGAAACACAACGAAGAAAAGCTGTTCTTTGTTCCTGTCAGATGGAATAGGTAATGAATGTCCTGTTTTTACTATAGAGTTATGGCTGCTAAATAATGTGGCATTGTGTGCTGCACCTGAACTCTGGTCTCAGAATGATGTCTCCACTAACTATATTAGTATATAAAGACAAAAATGCCTCATTTTGCAGCAGCTGCCAGTCTGGGGCAGTAGCTATCTGTAAGTAATACAATATGGGTGAAGGAACAAGTTTTATTTGAGAGTATATATACAATCATTTTAGAATAATCCTTTCTTCAGTGTGATTATCTGCTATTTTTTGATAAAGATTTAAGATATGAGTTCATATAAAGTGTTAATGCAATAGGATCTTCTTGGATTTTTTTTTAATTAAGAGAAATGTGCCTCCCGTGGACAAGAGCTCCTCTGATCCATGACTTGTAAATGTTTTAGTTGCTGAGCAATTTAACAAATGTGCTGCCTGTTATTTAATCTTGATAGAAGATGAAACTGGTAACTCTTGTATGAAGAATGACACAAGTATGCACTGCTTTCTCCTGGTTCATTTCTTCCAAAAAAATGTGCTGTTCTCACCAGCTTCTCCAAGGCACTGAAAACAACTTGCCTGAGGGTTGTTTTTGTGGCCTCCAGGTAGGTAACATCAATTGGAAGGAGCTTGGTTCAAGTGAAGTCCTAAAATGCTATGCCATTTTTTAATTTAAAAGAAGTCTCATTCCTCACTATCTTCTCTCTTTAAATTACTTTTTTTTTCCAGTACCTACTAAGAGGATTCTGTTAGAAAGAATGTGTGCTGTCAGATGAAATGTTTTCCTAAAGCTGTGCTGTAGGGAAGGTTCTGCTTTTGGAAGCATCATCTCAGTAGCCATTGACCTATTTTTCATATCTAAACATGACATGGTTTACTCACAGACTTTTTCAATTGGAGCAAAAAGAGCTTTGTCCACATCAACTATAATAATTTGTCTGCAAAATGAAATAAATGTTACTGATGCAGTAGCAGATCACAGTGTTTCATACAACTATGATATTATTGGGGCTAAAGTGGCCACTGAATTGTGATTTTATGTGTTATTAATAAATGAAAACAGTCATTAATGGTGTTTGCTGAGATAATAACCAACACTTTAAAAATATTTGTGAATGTTACACTGCATCAGTACTGTAAAGGTTATATACTTATTAAATATTTACAAAATGCCATGTTTAGGAAAATAAATTTTTGAAATAGATTACTGTGGGTATGTAATATAATTCTTCAGGGCTTTATGGTAAATTATATCTTACAGTATGTAAGCTTTGACCACAATGGGAATGCACACTTTAATAGGTAGTTCTGATGTAAAAGAGTAATTGGATAATACAAGAAAATATCCCAGAAAGGGAGAGACCAGAGCCCCAGTGGACTGGTGGTTAATGGCCATATGTTCTGACAGCCTGTATATAACATCCCTAAGGTAGTTTCACATTTGCTTTAAATGGGTAGAGGTCAATCAAAAGCATTTTCATTTTCTAAGCTGCTCACTTCCATTAACACGGATATTTTTGTGTCTGCCTGCTGAACCAGATCAGGAAATTGATTCACTACTCAAACTAATCCAAGGAAAAAACTGTTCGATGTCAGATGAGTTAATGTGCCTCATCATGCAGATATGTGTTATTTGGCATGGGGGAGCTGTGGGAATTCAAATGGAAGGTTTTGATTGTGCTTCTGTAAATTCACAGTTAAAACTGTTTTCTGAACATGTAATTTTAGTGCTCATCACCCAAAAACAGTATCAGCATACACTGGACCATGCTAGCATGTGAGCTGCTTTGTCTTTTAAATACCTCCAGGGACAGTGACTCAACCACCTCCCTGAGCAGCCTGTTCAGCTGCCTGACAACCCTTCTGGTGAAGAAATTTTTCCTAGTATCTCAACTTCCCCTGGCGCAACTTCCAGCCATTTCCTCTGCTTGTGATTTGGGAGAAGAGCCCAACTCTCACCTCTCCACAACCTCCTCTGGGGTAGTTGTAGAGAGCAGTAACACTCCAGCAGTAACCTCCCTGCCCTTCCTGAATTGAGGGGCCCAGAACTGGACACAGCAGCTGAGGTACTGAGTACAGGGGAATGGTCACTGCCCTGGTCCTGCTGGCCACACTTTTGCTGACACAGGCCAGGATGCCACTGGCCTTGGCCACCTGGGCACACTCTTGCTTCATGGTCAGACACTACTGACAGGACCTGTGCTTGTCCTCGTTGACCCTCACACCATTGGCTTTGGCCCATCAATCCAGCCTGTTCAGAGCCCTCCTGCCCTCCAGCAGATCACACTCCTGCCCAGCTTGGTGTCTTCTGCAGACTGAGTGTCCTTGATCCCCTCATCCTGGTCATTGATAAAGATATTAAACAGAACTGGCCCCAACACTGCACCCTAGGGAATGCTGCTTGTGACTGGATGCTAAATGGATGCAGCACCATCCACCAGCACTCTGGGCTCAGCCATGCAGACAGTTTTTAACAGTGAAAAGTGCACCCATCCAAGCTATGAGCAGCCAGTTTCTCCAGGAGAATACTGTGGAAAACACTGTCAAAGCTTTACTGAAGTCTAGAAGGCAACATCCACAGCCTTCCCCTCATCCTCTCTGCAGGTCATCTTGTCACAGGACATTGGGTCAGTCAAGCAGGACCTTCCATGTGATCGTTCTCAGGCACTTCTGTGGTTTCCAACACATCAATATCCCTTGTGTCACTGCTGCCACATGGATCTTCATCCCCAGTGTCCGTGAGATAACAGATGGAAGGACCTCCCCAGCACACCATCTCTCTGTGTTGCTCCCAGGCTATCTCCAGGCCTGGTTTTATCCTTTTCCCCCTTCAAATTCATTAGGATTCAGTGTGGAGTGCTGAGTCCCTTCATCTAAAACCTATTGAGGGAGTGAGATATTTATCCATTAGGTAAGTGTTGAGGTCTGATTTAAATAGACTTAAAATATCTAATAGAACCACTGTGAAAAGATGTTATTAAAAATAATCTGTCTGAAATTTTGAATCTCATTACTAAAACCTACATGTATTTACTGAGATAATTACATTTTCTGAACAGCCAAAAGCCATATAATTTTCACCAGTGTTGCATTACTTTTGTTTTTTTCCTTGACTCAGAACAATTGCAATAACACCAGCTGCTTTTACATATTATTGATCATAAAACCTTTATACATCAAAGGAAAGCCAAGGAGATGCCAAAGACTACTAAAAATAAAATTTTTATGTGTACAAAAGCCTGCTACAGTAACTGAAGCTAGTAAAATAGATCAAAGAGTGACTTTTCTGTGCATGTTTTCTGAGTATAGGAAAAATACAGGGGAGTGTTCTTATCACTTAAGTATTTAGCTAATCCTGTCAGAAGGAACAGCAGTCTTTCATATTCAGTACTGTCAGCATATGCCTTTTTAGTCGCTCTCATGTGCTCAGTATGTCCACAATAAAGCATCAGTATTTTAGTAATATTCAAATAGTTTTAGTTTGTATTAACTTGAGGTAGTTTTGTTTTGATTGTCTGCGTGGCATTTTGCTATTCACTGAATTTCTCTACTGGAGCATTAATTTTGATAAAATATGAGAGGAGAAATGGGAAGTGTCAAATGGGAATTATACAGCAGACTGACTAAAGGCTGGGTTAAAGCGATTGCAGCATCTTTACATATGATTAATAAAAATTTGTACTTAAAAAAATAAGCTTTTCTCAAATTCTTTATGATATTTAATAGCAATGATAGCAGCTATGGAGGAGACAGTTTCTATTTAACTGAACATTCTTAGGGATAATATTAAAATCTAGTTCAAACCTCAGATTTGCTGTTTGGAAACTGACCCTTCCTGGCCCCATTTCAAGTGGACTGTCCTGCTTGCAATTTTTAGCTTCCACTGTCACTAAGCAAGATTGGTACCCTACAGGGTAATCATATTTAGCCAAACAAGAACTTAATTTATATCCTGTGCAGAGCCCACAGGCCAATCTTTTGCATAAAGACTTGAAAATTGAAATGTTTTCATGAAAGGATAATATATGCCTGGAACTGTAATATGCACAAGTAACATTTTCATACTAAAAATTATATCCACTGATCACTGTAAACTGATTCACAGAATAATAAACCCATAATTGAATATTCAAGTTTATTTCTCAAAAAAAATTAGTAAGGGAAACACATTTTAGTAAGGGAAGCTCATTTTATTTCTTAGCAGTTTATGTCTTCAGAAGAGTTTATAAGTGCATGGAATGTAATCATCTTGAAGCACATACTCATTAGTATTCACAATTATATATTTCACTTCTTTGTGCCTTGGCTTTGCATTCATTAATGGATTAAGATTTACCCAAGTATTGTAAGATTTACTTGACAGATATATTCAAACAGCAAATGCTGTGGAAATGCAAGGAGTAGTACATTGGGCTAGAAATAATAAAGGCAGAAAAATACATAATCCCTTTTCAAGTCTGATCTTACTCAGAAGAAGTATTACTATGTAGTGACTTATCTACAGTCCAAATCAGTTCTAGAAGCCAGGTAAATGCTCTGAAGGCATGGTCCATTTCATACATTGGCTTGTGTTTGTGGCTTGCAGTTCAAATACCCATTTAATTGAGTTTCTTATATTTTGCAGGGAAAGGCACAGTGATTTTGCTTTCTGGTGTATGCAGGTTCTCATCGTTAGGGTGATCCCAGGTGTGTTGTGACTGCTTGAGACAGCAGGAGGCAGCAAAAATGTCTCTGTGCATCTCCTGAGGCTGCCAGGAGGCAATTAGCACCAGCCTAAGGCACAGTGAAGCTACTGTGATGGACCATGTGGGGCATGATTTTCCAGCAGCCCCCCTGCCATCAAGGCTTTCTGGCATTCAGCAGTGCTCTGTTCACACCGCTGCCTCCAAAGAGCCCACTGATATGATTCAGCTGCAGACTTGGCTGTGATACTTTCATCAGCTGAGCCAAAACACATTAACAGGCAAAACACAAGTTTCGGAATCATAAGAAATTCAGGTCACTATTCATATCTCATTGTAAAAGAACTTCCTGTTGACAAATTTTAAGAAATCCTTGCCATGGAAAAATTCTTATATGATGATTGGGGTGTAGCATACATTGGCTGTTTTTAAAGGGTTCCAGAAAAGCTACAGACTTTAATTCCTGGAATGACTCAAATAATTAAATTCTTGGGAGAGAGCAGAGGGGGTATGTGTTGTTTTGCAAAACAGACTTTGTAGTTAAGGCTATTTAAGAAGACAAAATCCATGAATTTCAAATTTCAAAAGGGTCTGACTGCCTTGATTGCTTTCCAAGTGATTGTATTATCATGGAGTGTCATAGAGAAAATAGCTGGTATGACACAGCATAAATATTCTGCAACAAACCAAGTCAAGTAATTTCTGACCTTAGTAGCTCTACAATAAATACTTAGGAGAAAACACTTATTTGTTCAAGGTTTTATAAGAATGGAAGACAAAATGGAAACTAAGTTACAATGAATATGTAAGAAAATGTCTTCTGAATTTATCAATCTTCTTTTCACATTTACCAAAATAGCATTTCACTTTTACTGTCATGTCTGGAAAACCTCCATTTTCCTCAGGCCTCATGAAAAATTCCACCATGGAAAACAGAACAAAATACTAAGCTGACATATGAGTAAATAGCCACAGGTGCCAACTTGTGCCAAGGAAAAAATCCAGCTCACTTCAAAGAAAAAAAATCAGGTCTGCCATAGGATATTATAGAGCAACTTGAATTGACAAGAGATGCTCTAAATTAATTTTGTTTGCTGCCTCTTCCCTGGTGCTGCTTCTGCTGCTGGGCAAAAAGGGGTCTGTTCAGTGGGACACCTGAGGGCTTGCTGGGCATGTCTAAGTTACCACAGTATCTCAGCCCTAAATCTGAGTACCAGAGGACTGAGTAAAACTGGCTGGTGCTGGGACAATGTGACTGAAGAGCTGCCATGGTGCAGAGCACTTTTCCATCTCAGGAAGATTTTTCTCAGGATTTTAAATCATGAGGTTCACAGTTTGTCTAAAAGGAACAAAGCAGCTTCTAACTTACTGACTTGAGTCTATAATTTGCAGGTATTATCAAACAGCCACCCAGCACTCAATGTTCAATTTTGTATGTAATTAACAATGTCATTTCCATATTCATAGCTACTATATGTTTACATGTAAATCAGAAAAGCAATCTCACTTGTTTACAATATGGACTTTGGTTTTGGGCACTACCCAACAGAATTCATAACCAAAAATTCATAACCAAATTCATATGAGTGTTCATATGACTATTCATTCAGAATTCATAAATAAAAAGAGATAGAAAAAAAGTGAAATTAATTAAAAAGATGGTTAACACAGCATTCCAGCCTCTTTTGGCTGCAAAATGAGTGGGATGGGAACTGACAAATGTGTGAACCATCCTTTAAATGAGTTTAGAGTGCTTTCTGCATTGGTGCACAATAAACCTGGCAGCACCATTTTACAGTTATGTAGTTAATTACAAGGATGTGGGGCACTTTAAACTGCTGCCCACAATGGAACCATTTACAGGGTAGATTTCTGGTCAGTGTTATACACTGGGGAAGGAAGATACAGTTATTCATCAGCCTCTTCTGTGTGAGTCATGGCAGCTTTCAAACATATGGTGATGGTGTACTTTGTGGCCCTTCAGCATGTAATATGAAGTGTAACACTGTGTAGGCAGTGCATTTCACTTTCATGGCTAATTTATATTTATCAGTTGTTTCCAGCTTTGTCTTAGTTTTAACTGAGGCATGTGTCAGTTCCTGTTTGCAGCTACATTATCTTCCATAGGTGGACTTTGATAAAAACCTGCTCTATATATGTCTTTGAAACAATTTTAATACATTTCAAATTGAGCTTTCATTAAAATAATTATTTTAGATATTAAGGATTAATCTTGTGTTAAAATACATGGATTCAAAATCTAAAGTACTGCATATGGCATGTTCCAGCAATTCCCCAGAACTTTCCCAGGAGGCTGTAGTTAATTGGTGTGGCAGAGTGAACCGCTCTCTGTAATCAAAATACCTCCAACTGTCCAGGTGTTTTGGGTGACAATGCTGTCATAGATAACCATGGCAGCATGGATTTTTTCCTTCAAGGAAATTACTACAGGGTGTACTCTGTGAATTTTCCTATGCCCAGCTGGCCATCAAAGTCAAAGGCCAAGGAGTCCTGCTTTAATTTCTTATTTATAATTGTCCTCTGAAGTAAAATTGTAGCCTCAGAATATCTGTAATGACCTACAAACCAATGAAGTTGGTAGCCTTCTTAGCCAGTTGCTGCATAAATTACCTAAATTGAATCTAGTCTTTGGCACAAGGAAAACCTTCAGAATATTATGTGATGCAGCAGTGTCTTCCAAACTTGGCCGACTAATTTCATCCCCTCACTGTTTTGTTTTTTTTTTAATACCTATACTAGTCAATAAAAAACCTCTACACAGATGCAGGAGGAATTGCTTTCTTCAGAAATAGACACCTACAAGGCTACTTTCTAAGGTCTCCTTTCACATCCCCTAAATACAGAGGGTACACTGAGTGTGGGGAGGCTAGGTTGGAGATGGGCCCCATGGTGGGAGATCATCTGTCCTTATCCTGCATCTGCTCAGTTTCCCAGGAGACAGGATGAGGAACAAAATATCTAGCACAGACAGTTCTGTTTGCTATTGATTTTTAGAGTGACTCTGCCCTTCTCAGCCCCATGTCCTGTCTATCATCCATCTTGCCACAGGCACATTCAGAGAAGCCATTTTCTGTACAGACATAATTGGTCATTGGCACAGAAACGACAGAAACTATTGTCACACAGCAGAAGCATTTCCATTTCCCTTTCCCTTGGGGCAAACTCTATTACCATGAAGTCCCCAGTCCAGTGCAGCTGGGTACTGCCCCTGAAATACCCTCTTAACACAAACTTAAAGACAAACTCCAACTCCAATGAAAAGTGGATGTACAATGGCCTCCCACAAAAAATGAGAATTTCCAATCAACCTTGAATGCCAAGTGAATTTGGTATAATTCCATAAAGAGCATTAGCTAAGGAAGAGAGAAAAGCATTTAACGGAAGAAAAGGGTATAGAATTTTGGCAATTACTGTGTGCAGAAAAGGAATACATCAAATGTAAGGGAGACTTACTGGTAAATCTGACTTGGGAACAAACATTTTGGATAGTGACCATGGCACAAACAACTGCAGCTCTTTAGGCTCAAGAAAGATGAAGCAAAGAACAGCAGAGAAGGGCAAATTGAATAATCAGGGAGATGTAGAATCTCTTTTAAAGATATTAAGAGTTCAGTTTGTTTAGCCAAGCAAATTGATGGTCATGAAGGGAGAAAGGTGTGCAGATTCTGCAACACAGGTGAGTGGAGGAAGAACCAGCTAAGAGAGTTAAGCAAGAAAGACCCTTCTTTTTCTACAATAATTTAATTAAACATATAAAGAAGAAGTGTTACCTGTGAGGACTTCCTTAAAAATGCAAACACATAGAGAAATGGGGCCAATCACTAGCCAGGGAAAAGATCCAGGGAAAAAATAACACAATTTGGCACAATATCTGTATGTATATATTACCCTTGAGAATGCTCAGTGAAGGAGTCTTGGGCAGGAAGGGCAAGATGCCTGCTTGGTTTTCAGTGGACTTTGATAATTACATTTAGAAAAAGACCTGATTAGGTGGTTACCTGTAATGACTTTTAGACTTCAGAGATTTAGTTGTCTTTCTTTCAACAGTAGGTGCAAATTTCTACTTGGAAAAGGTCACATAGAGCCATACACTGGCATTAGCATTTCTTGTGATTAGCTTATGCATAAGCTTTAATAAAAGGCAGATCTGAAAAATCACAGCTTCCTTCTTCTCTAAATGTATGTAGGAACCTCAGTGAGAATAAAGAGAATAGATCTCAAATATCTGTGTGAGGAAGCACCAGTTTTCCTGGTGCTGAGGCAAGTTTATATTCTAGCCTATGCCTCTGCCTGATGTTGATTGGAAAAAAAATTAGTGATTTTCCTACATTTTCAAAGATTCACTTCACAAAATAAGAAAAATTTCATACTCCTTAATGAAATTATCCCAGATTTACACTAGTGTGTCACTGAAATTACAGCCCTCACAGCCCTCACAAGTTGGCTGTTTTGTTTTGGGTTTTTTTTAGGAAAAAGCATTTTTCATAATGAAACTCTGGAGGATTTAATGATAAAAGGTTATCAGTAGGTCTCCTTTGCTAAGGATCCTGCAATGACTACTGAAATTACCAAGGAAAGAGTCTCACCTAATCTAATTGCAAGTAATCTGGCAGCCAGACTGGATGAACTAGCAGAGCTCTAAAGGAATGCTGACAAACCATATAGGTAATTAAGAGCTGGTGTTCTAAGAAAGGGAAGGGGAAGCAGTAAGAAAGCAGACACTTAGAAATCAGTAAAGGTGATCCTTTTTCCCCCTGCTTTTACCTACATGTTCCTGGGTTTGAACAAAGACACATGATTTTGTGTTTGGAAGGGTCTGTTTGTTGTGTTTGTGGAATAAATTTTTTTCCCCATCAATACTAGGCCTTATCCTAACATAAAGGTAAAAAAGGGAGCTGAGTCATAGTTGGGAAGTAAGGATATAGGAGGGTGAACAGGAAGTACTGTACCACAGACAATGTTATTATTCCAGTAGTGGCCAAGTGTGATATTCCATCAACAGCATGTTTTTTATTTCCTCTGGGGGATCTAATACACTTCTGCAATGGTTCAGTGGCTGAGGTAGGTGAATACAGAAATAAATGTAACTTCCTGTGACTCATATGCAGAGATTAATAATCCTCATAACCTTGAATGAGCAACTGAAACCCCAGGGGGGAATAAACTCACTGAGAAGTGAAAGTATGGAGGAAGGAAAGGAGGAACCTAGATGAAATGTTATCTTTATTCATGCATAAGCACTAAAAGTCATGCAGAGTGAATATGGAGAAGAGAATATTTCCAAGCCAGAAAGGTGCTGGTAGTCAACCATCAGCTAACTATGGAGCATGGAAACAAGTGAGGAAGAAAGTTGGTTCATCTTTCAATGAAATGAGAGGTATGACAGAAGGCAGAACAGAAATTGCTGGTGGAGCATAGTGAGTGTAGTGGTGTAAATATTCCTTCGTAGAGGTGGCAACTTATTCCTTGAATGCAAGGAGTAAAAATACAAGTCTAATTATCACCACAAGCTCTCTGTAATCCTTAACCTGTTCAGAATTTTAATGTTTAAAGTAGGATCTTGGAGAACACTGATAATGTCTGTAAACTCATATAGCACAGAGTATTAGAACTTGTCAAAGGGTGGAATCCTTAGCTCCTTGATCACTTACTACTTTGAAGATAACAATGGAAGTCGGGATATATAAATATAGCTGTGTTGCTGAAACTTTCTAGTATTTTCCTCTATGTTCACATTAATATTGACATGCAAATTCTCTAGCTTTCCAGTGGTTATTTTAACTGTATTACCTGAGGTTTTCATAACAGAACTGTTTTAAAGCTAATTGAATGTGCTGCTTAAACCTTTCTTTCAGTATATTATGTTCTTTAGTAGCAGCACAACTCTGTAATGACTGAAAATTAAAAAAATATCTTGTTAACAAAATATCCAGTGCAAGTATCCTGCTCCGTTTTAAAAAATACAACAGAAATTAACTGTTAAGACTTGAATTAACACTGCATGCTTTATTTCCTTGTTATTTCTCTGTGGAGAGAAAACAGCAGGGAAAAGCAAACTGGCTTCCATGTGTTAATGCTTCCTAGAAATCCTTGTGACTCTGAAAAAGGAGAATTCACTTGCATGTAAATAAAGCTTATTGACTTGGGAAGCAGGATCATGATCAGTGTTTATTTTACTTAGAATTAATGCTTTGCCTGACAGTGGGTTCCCAATGGTAAGTTCAGGCATTTGACAATGAGTCAAGCAAAGCAAAATACACTCCTTTTACCCCAAAGTGCCTGAATTTTCTGACAAAAGGTAGCTCTGCATGCAGTAATTGTACATACGAACAAAAGAGTTGGGCTAAAATTGTGCCTAGGACTGGGTACTTGACATTTCTGAGTCTTGAGCACTGGTTTTTATGTCTCCTCTTTTCCATAAAGGATGTTCTTGTAGGAAATACAAACTAAAACATATGCAAGTGTCAAGTGGTTGTGATGAAAAACCAGACAGGTTGCTGAATCTGGCCTTTCAATATTTATTATTGCCAAGATGCTTTTAAATAGCACTTTAGCAGCAGTTGAAATTACTCCAATATAGTACTTTATTGTGGCCATATTTCTAAAATGATGTCATAGATTTTATAAACTATAAGATTAGATTGAAAAAAAATTAAGTTCTCTTTTGGTGGGAAGATCTCTAAGAAAGAAGGATGTATTTTTTTAGTACAATGGTGTGCTGGTGGCATTTGGCCACTGTCAACCCATCACAAACTGTAAAATAAAATGACCCACACTTCTTAAATGAAGTGAACCTGAATTTCTTTAGAGGCTTGCCCCATTTGTGGATGTCAGTTAAGCTGACCTCAGTTCACTGTGTGTATTTCTCACACTGCTGCACTTCAAAAACCACAGAGCTTTGTGCTGCATTAGTTGAACTGTTTGCTTTTTGCTCTCCCACTGTGAATTACAAACCTCTCTCTCTCTTCTGGGGGTAGAGGGAAATTGGTATATTGAGACTAAAGAATCCAGCATTGTAAATAAATTTGTTTTGGGGTTTTGTTTTGGTATGCACTCAGGAGTCTGCAGAAAACCATGGTGACTTTGCTGGTGATAGGCAAAGGATCATAGGAGTCACCACCCTTGGAGGTGTTTAAGCAAAGACTGGCACTTAGTGCCATGGTCTAGTTGACATGGTGGTGTTAGGTCATAGGTTGGACTTGATAATCTCAGAGGTCTTTTCCAACCTAATTGACTCTGTGATTTTGTAATATACTAGAGACAGCATGTCTCGATAATTTAATAAAAAAATCAGGGCTTGCAGCATAACTAGTTCCTTAAGAGAAAATGGAAATGTGGGCAGTGAATAGTTTTTACTGCTAGATGAACCTGGATAATTCTCATGTAGATGAGACAGGAAAAACAAGATCGAAATGAAGAGGAACTCTTCGGATATTTCAGGTCAGGCAGTAGCTTGAGGAAAAATCATCTTCACCAAGTCTCTCCTGTGTCTAACTTCTGCTGTGTGCCATAAACAGAGAGGAGTAACACTGCACTATAGCTCCATTGAGCTAATCAACCTTCCTGCAGGAGGGAGCTTATAGTGTGTGCTGTTTATGTGGGAAATTGCCAGGATGCATATACTTGATTAGCCAGCATATTATGAATCAGGGTCATAGCTGGAGTAGTTGCTTCGTTCAGAGATGTTCACATCCCTGGGGTAAGCAGCTAATTGCAGGAAATCTTTTAAAGCAAATGTGTGATAGGAAGAAAGCAATGAATATTGTTTATTCAAAAGGCAGGAGTGGTTCCTTTGAATCAGTTCTCTTGCATAATTATGTAATTAGGGCATGTTCTATTTTTAATTAAATCTCTTGCATATTCATGAGAATAATCTGAACCTGTGAACCAATTGGCATAACTCTTTAAAATGTAGTTTCTGTAAAGGAATGCCCTTCAATCTTTTTTCTCCTTTCATATTACTGTGCAAAGAGATATTTCACATTGTTATAATTAGATTGTATTGCCTGTTAAAACTAGAATGTGGTTAATTAAACCATTAATATAAAAATGACAGAGAAAAGTTTTAAATGGAGATGAAGAATGCAAGAAAGTGCTGCTTGGAAATACTTGTATCAAAACTGGGTTTTGCTGGACAGCTTGATCTGTGTAAGATATCAATCGGAGAGTGGAATTCAGTAAGTATACTTTATTTCCCTCAGCTTTTCCAATCCAGCAATGATTCTCTGTATTTACAGTCTGAAGACTATCCATGTTCCCCTAACTTTGCTTTGTTTCTTATGGGCTTCTGTGACTCTTCCTGTTCTTCTGCCTCTTTGACAACATGAGCTTTGATTCCTCTTCCGACTTTCTGCTTATTCTTAGGAGCCTTGCTTTCTCACCCGACTCTTGTTCTCACATCTGCTATTCTGTAGACTTGCTCAGCATTGTACATGAGGGCAAACATATATAGGCTCTGCTTTCCTTGAATATTTTAAACATTACCACCTATGTGAGGCTGCATATATTGATTTACCACTATACCTCTATGTTCTTCTATTAGGTTATGATTCATACCCTGTATGTAGTGCAGGGGCTAAATGGTCATTGCAGGTCCCCTCCCACTGAACAATGCTATTCTATTCTATGTGGAGCTCAGGTGATAATGCATCACAATACAACTCTTTCATAAAGTTAGGTTGTCACTAATCCCCAATGATTTACAGTGTACATTTTACAGCTTTGCAATATTTAATGTTTTGGGTGTTTGGTTTCTTTGGGTTTTTGGTTTTGTTGTGTTGCTTGTTTGGTTTTTTTTAAATTGTTCTTTTAATTTTTTTTCTATCTTATACCTCAGTTCCTTCCATCTTTCATTTCTGGGCTTAACTTCTACCTAATGGAAAATAACACAAAGAAAATACTGTGGCTGTTCCTTCCTCTCTAGCAAGAGTGGGAATGAAATTGGAAGCTGCAAAGTAATAGTTCTTGTGACAAGTGTCACTGAGTTCTCACAGAAGTCTTACTTTTCATGTATAAACCTGTGTAAGAGCAGGGATCTTTCACTTCCACGCAGAACAAAGACAAGAGCGTTGAAATATATTGGCAACACTCACTGAGCTCTATGTGGTGGGCAACCTTCAACACAGAACTTGTCCTTCAGCTTATTTCTCTGTGGATTGCTCCATGAGCCACTGCACACTGCAGAGATTTTCAAGCGCATTTCATGAAGTCATGGTTGGAAGAGACCCTCAAGATTATCCAGTCCAACCATCCACCCAGCACTGCCCCTGTGCCCCCATGACCACTAAACCACATTGCCCAGTGCCACATCCCGGTGCCTCTTAACTCCTCTGGGCTGGTGGCTCCACCACCTCCCTGGGCAACCTACTCCAGAGAGTGATGAGGTTCCTCCTGAGCCTCCTCTTCTTGAAACTAAACCAACTCAGGTCCCTCAGCCATTCCTCATAAGACACATTTTCTAGACCTTTCACGAGCCTTGCTGCCCTTTGCTGGACACTCTCCAGCACCCTAATGTCCTTTTCAAAGGGAGAGGAAGATTTTCCCAGTGGCATCCAACTGAGATGGGGGCATCAGTTTCACGAGTCCTGCAGTCACCATAACCCTGAACATCTTTCCACAGTGGGTCAAACCAGCGCCAAGAGCATCAGCAGTGGAGCGAAACCGCCCCAGTGTCACCGAGGCGCCCTGAGGAAACGCCGGGATCCGCTCTCCACTGACATCCACTTGAGGCGGACGAGGCAAATCTTAGCAAGGTTTAGCGTGGCCCGCACTGGCAGCCTCGGGGATGCACCTGAAGCCCTGAGCTCCTCCAGAGCATCCAGCGCGGCGCTTCCCCGCTCCCGGGGAGGGACGGCGCCATGAGGGGGGGCGCTGGGAGAGAAGGGCGCGCGGGCGCTTGTGGGAGAAGGGGGGGCGCCGCCATGTCAGGCGGGGCGGGAGGGGAGGAGGGAGGGGAGCGCGGGGCGGGACAGGGGCGGCGGCCGCAGCCGCAGCAGCAGCAGCCGGGGCGGTGGTGGCGGCTGCCGGCAGCTGTCAGCGCCCGCTCCGCCGGCGCCGACCACCGCGGCCCTGCCAGCGCCTTGCGGGGAGCACTGGGTGCGCCGTGGTGCTGACTCGCTTCTTTCTCGCCTTCCCTCCCTCTCTCCGGTCCTCTCTCCCCCCAAAAAAACCCTTTTCCTTCCTCCCTTTCGCCCGCCCATCGCTGACATCCTCCTCCGGCCGCCTCCCCGCCCCGGGCTGCGCGGCCCCCGCCGCCCCAGCGAGCGCTGCGCACATCGCCCGAGCTGCAGCACCGAGCGGTGAGCGGGGGGAGCCGGCGGGGCCCGGCGGGCCGGGACCCGGGGTGTGTGTGTTTGGGTGCGGGTGTGTGGGGTGTTCAGTTCCTCTCCTTTTCATCCGCCGCTGCGCAAACAACAAAAGGCTGCGCGGGCCGCCCGGTCCCCCCGCAGCGCCGCCGCTGACAGCCGGCCCCGTCCTTTCCGCGCCCAGGGCGGGGTGGCTTTTTGGGGAGGCTGTTTTTGGGCGTTTTGTCAGTTCTGCTCAGCGCCCGGCTGCGGGTAGGGGTACGTGCCTCGGGATGGAGATCGGCTCGGCTTTGTCCCCGTTTCCTCTCCCGGCTCCCCTCGGTGCTGCGGCGGGCGCCGCCCTGGGAGGGAGCGGGCAGAGAGGGCTGGGGAGGCTTCGGCCTGCGGCTCGGGGCGTGCGGCGCTTTGTCTGCGCTGCCCCCGGCTTTGGGGCTGTGCCGCTGCCAGGTCGGAACTGGTGGAAGGCGAGGCTAGGACAGGTCTTCTTTGGGCTTTGTACATAGTTACCGGATTTATACATTGTAGGTCACCTGCCGTGCCGTAGTCGGAGGCGATTCATATAGACTTAGGTCTTGCCTGGATTTCTGCACCTCCAAAATAAGGCAAGCATTGGTTAGAAACACGTTAGTCTTAGCAAAAATATAGAATTTATTTAATTGATAAGTAACTGTATCTTTAGAGCAGAGATTGATTAGAAGGACACTTTAAAACCTTACCCATTTTGCTTTCGTCTTTCTGATATTTCTAAGTAACGAGATGCCAGATTTGTAGATCTGCATAGCAGTTGTATGTAATCAGAATAAGGAAACTTCTTGACACTTTATTGAATTCTGTGTTCTAGGCATATTGAAGCACATTTTAATGACCAAGGTGGCATCACCTAGTGTAATTCTCCTGTGTGGCTTTTGAAGGTGGCTAATCAATGATGGAGCTCTTAATCCTTTTTTTTTTTTTTTCTATTAAGTGATTTCTATTAATGGATATGATGTAAAAGTAGTATCAGTACTCAAGATAATGGTCATGAAGTCAGAATACAGACTCAGAAAACAAAACTGGCTAGGAAAAAGCAAAAGTCTGTTTTTATAGCTTGCTTTTAACAGCAAAATTGTGAGCCAGTGTCATTCATCTAACATGCTTTCATGTTTAGACATAAAACTACAGGAAACTAAAACAGTTAAAATTCATTTTTAGCTGTGTTGTGCTTGACAGAAGGTTTAACGAAAATTGCTCTGCAAAGTAATTGTCTCTTTCACTTCCACTTTTGCATTTGCTCATCACTTAAATAGGAAACTTAGGCACAAAAGGTGTCCATTGGAAGTTAAAGAGGAGCTGTTGAGATTTTAGACAGCTTAGTATTTTGATAAAAAAAAAGTCCTACAAAACTGAAAGCAGCACCTTTTAGAGTGCACAGTTGATTCAAAACTCTTTTGGAAGATAGCTTTATCTTAATTGAATATAAATTCCAAAGCTTCAGCGAAACATGATAGAGGATGTATAACCCTAGGATTACAGATACAATTGGAAGTTACACATTCAGCATTTACTGGCAGCAGAGAGAAAGCTGATCCATCTGGTGAGGCTGAGCAGAAGACCTTGTAAGTCACTTGCACAATTATTTTTGTGACCACATGGTTTAGGAAGACCTTTTCCATGAAATTAGAACAGCTATGGAGAACTCTGACTGTTGCATTTAGGTAGACATTTCACATAATGGAGAAGCATGTGGGTAAATGCAGGGAATTTAAATTGTCTGTTCCTGAAACTCGCTCATCAATGCAGTATTGCTTCTGCATCATGTTGCAGTTCAAGTTTGGCAACCTTCATGTTTCTGAAGGATGATGATGGAGCTGGAGAATTCCAGTCATCAGAAATTCTAACAGCAATTACAGCACAGATTCCCTTTACTTGCTACCATATATAGCTAAAACAGGGAATAAAGTTACCCCCCAAAGGTCCTGTGAAGTAGCCTCATGGTTTGTCAAATTCCTATGATATGGTTAGTAATGCCTTATTAATGGAAATGGATTCTTTTAAAAGGTCTCTAATATACAACAGAGGACTCACATACATAATTTGTAATTAAATATGCAGGAGTCCCAAACACAATCTGAATGTTTTTGACATAGAACAAAATACACTGTACAGATGTTTAAGGCATATAAGGATAATTGCTGCTTCCTATGTTTATGGAGAACTTGCCATGCTAATGTCAGAAACCTCTCACTCATGTGCTGCTCATACAGTACACACATCTCTCTCTCTCTGTCTTTTTGTGTATGCATACATACCTGCATATGTCTCTTATTTAATTGGGACTTTGGGGAAATACTGTAGCCTTATATTCAGTTCTGAGTCCATTTAATGCATCTTCTGTTTCTCTTGAAATGTGGGCTTGTGCAGCCACTCTTTCATCTCTTCTTCTGTTTGACTTCTCTGGCAGACATGCAGTTGAATTTACTCTGGGATTAATAGCATCTCTCCAGCTGCATAGCTCATGATTATTTTAAAACTCAATTCAGTGTACAAATACTTGTAAAATAAAGTTTCTATAAGAGGAGTAAAAAATACAGAAATTTGGGTAAATTCATAAATAAGCAAAGTGTATTTTTGTATTCAGTGTTGAAGAGCAGAGTCACAGATCGTGATGGGGACAAGCATGGTAGGTCTAGTTAAATTAACATTCTTAGTAGTCAGTGTGCCTCCAGGGTGCTGTTCAGTATGACACAACTGTTGTAAAAATGCACCAATTCCATCATCATCACAATAAAGTGGGTAGCCACAAGCTTTCTCTTAATTCAGCCTTCATAATATTTCATATTTCCAAAGTATTTCTAATTGTTTTACAAGAACACAGTATTTACCTTGACCAAAGTTGAGGAAAACATTTCTTTTCAGTGTTAACTCTGATTTTCCTTTAAGCAAAAGCATGATGAACATAATGCCTAAGATATATTTGTTGTACCCAAGTACCAGTCAGAGACACCTTGTTCACTCTAAAAAGAAATCCTATTTGACTTCAAAATAGAATTGGTTCTAGTAGTTATCCTGAGTCAGGGCCAGTTTCAGGTGTTTTTGAGGTAATAAAGTCTTCCCAGTGTTTTATTTAGTGAAACATTTTCCTTTCTGAAAGGAGGATGTAGAAGAAAGTGTGGTTCCTTTGAACAGTTACTAAATAAATGCCTGACCAGAGAAAGGTGCCCTTTTTCTGACTTGGATTTGCTGAGATATTTGTTGTCGTCATCTTCCGGGATTTAAATTGGGCACTTCATTACGAGGATTAGAGCCAGAATTGCAGATGCTTTCAGTGATACAGGAATTACTTCCAGAGGGTTCTATATGAGATGTTTTGTAGTCATGAGGCATGAAATGACACTACACATGGGGCTTTTTTGTGCTAGACAGTTAACATACTTTATAATAAGAGGCCATACTAAAGGGCAAGCATGAGGACTGAAGGTTGTATGTATGCTTCTAGTACCCATAATACATTTGGGAGTGTGAACAAAGGATGAACACTAAAGCACAGTTAACATTAGAGATGCTAATTTCTCTAAATGTATAAAGACAGTCTCTGATAGTTGACAGTTTCTTCAGATTCAGCTATGAAAACAGATGCAAGTAATAGTATCTGTGTGTTGATTTAATCACTGTTTGTTTCTTTGAATCCAGCTTATCTCCCAGGGATGCTGCTATTTAACTGCAATAAGAAACAATCTTTACTCTGGAAGCTGTATTTTGGCATTCGGCATGTATGTAGAGTTAAAATGAATTTAGTTTGTCAAATACTTATTATTGGTAGTGTTTCTTGCTGAAAATGAGGAAACATGGGATCATGCCATCTTGTATTTCCAATATGCTTTCCCTCTGTTGTCTGCTTAAATGGGTATATTTTGTACGTGGTTTCTCAGTATCAAGTCTTCCTTAGAAGTGAAAGCAATAGAATATCTTTTGTGGGTACACTTAAAAGTGAGCAGTTTCATATTTTAATTACTTTGTAAATACCCACCATAAACCAAATTCATCGTGTTTAGATTTTCTTTCTGGGATTATGTCAGAAACCTAGCTGATTTTATTAAATTTTAGAGTGATTAGAACAAAGGATGTTGCCAATCTAGTGGGTAGTATTGGCTTCCTTACATATCTGTAGGGTTGGGGTGGTGGCTAATTATATTGCATTTACTATGGGATATACCCCAGCAAACCATTTGAAAAGTTAACACTGCACTTACTAATGTTCAGAAGTTCAAGAAATGTCTGCCATAAACCAACTTTCTGATGCTACTTAAAAAGTTATATCTACAAGTTAGTCTTTTTAAAGGACAATACATATATTTTTCAGGATTACCAGATAAATTATCATCTTCATTCTTATCTGTGTTTGTATGTAGTAGTTAATGTTAACAAAAAATTAAGATTACTGGCAGTGTGCTATGGTTCGAACTTGTGAGCCATTCCTCAGTGCAGAGGGTGGTGGTTTTAAGCTTTGTAAAGGATTGCAGTAACTGCATTCCTGCACTGTATCTTGAGTTTGCTCCTTCCAGTTGACAGTAGCTGAATGATTTGCAAACCATGTCATACAGATTAGGGACTGGCAGGGAGGAGCAGAGTGTGTGTTGGTGTGGTTCTGCTGCTTTCTTTTTGTTTTTCTAAACAGAATATTGTTTTAAGATTAAGTGCTTTTATGGATGTTCCTTTATCAAACAATGTCAGCCTGAATAGTGTGGGAAAGCCAGAGTTTGTCTTTCTCTTTTGGCTTGAGCAGCTTCCATTTCTGTTGTTGGCTGCTGTTACTCTATGGTCCTTCCTCTCTTTGCCTTGAGTGGATTTTAGTATATCCCCACCTTCAATGTTTCATTTGTTCATGTGCTTAAACTGGATGTTCCACCCTGCTCTCCCCCAGCTCCCAGTCACATTTAGTGTGTGTTTAAAGGGAGGAGGGTTGATGAAAGAAGTGGTTTCATCTCTCCCTCACAGTGGCCGAGTAGTCAGATTAATCCATCTAGTGGGCTGGTAATATGTGAGGACATAGGGGAGGTTATAGTTTTGAGCTAGGAGGGGGACTACAACCTCCTATAATGTTTCTGTTGACAGAATAGGACTCTAAGGATGTAGATGAAATGTTCTTCAATCTCAGTACTGGTTTATGTAGTTCCACTGTCCAGCTCCTTTTACCCTTGTCCTCATTCCATCAACACAGCTTGCTGTATGGCAGCCTGGGGAAATAAGTGTATTTTGGTTGTGTTTATGGCCTGAATTGAAAAGAAACTTCTTTTCTGTCCCCTCACTTCTGACAGTAAAATAATCCAGTAAAAGGCACATACCTTTGTTCTGATTTATTATGGACAGGGATGCGAATGAAATGTGTGGCTGGGTGAGGAGCATCACCAGGTTATGATGTCTAGCCATAGCCTTGCTGAGTGAAAGTGTGCTCATGCTCTGGTGTTTGCAGGAAGCCAGACCAGATGATTCAGTGGCTGTTTCTGTCTCTCAATTCCTCTGGACATAGAAGGTGTGTGGAAAATAAAAGAATGTGCTGTTGTTTATATTCACCATTTTCCTGGATGTAGTGGCCCAATTCAGTATAGTAGCATTCAGTATAATGAGTATTACTGTATTGAAACACGGAGGGGTGCAGAAGTCATGATGATGACTGGCAGTGTGTTAGCTTACATGATAGTGACTTAGAGGTCTTATTAGAGGTATAAGGGAATGAATCCCCAGAAAGGCATGTTAATTTTGAGTAATGATGTGTATTGGGAAGATCAGATGTGTGAACCTGAGGACTATGGCTGTGGTAAGGCAGAATTGTGTTTAACAGAGAGGATGTAACAAAACTGCTTAATAAGATTCTGGTCTGGGAGCATTCTGGAGGCACTCCCAAGGGCTTAAGAAATTGTACAGAGATGATATGTAATGTTTTCTTATGGTATTTATAGGTGTCATAGCCAGATGTCCGAATTTTAAAGAATATGTTACCCATTCTATACCTTTTGAAAAAGACAAGAGGCACCACAGCGTGACTTTGTCTCAGTAATTTGCTGTTACTTAAATACATCTCCTTTCCATTGTTCAGAAAACAGATAAAGGCTGATTAATGAATCAATTACTTTTCTTTCAAATACTTTTTATTCACCCAGTATCTATTTCTCTCCGAGGAGTTTTAAGAAAAAATCATACTCTGGATGTTGATTTTAGCCCACACTTAAAATACTGCTATTGGAATACATTGTTTAACTAAGGAAAAATATCTTGGGTTTGGAATTTGTGCTGAATGCAGGTGGAGAGCAAAGATGCACAGCCCATTTTTGAAGGCAGCAGTTGGTGGGGTTTGAATTACAGTGACTGCTTGTACTTTGTGTGGCCATTGAATCTTGATCCACACCCATTTGTTAGGATAACAAATAGCTTGAAAATATGCTTGCTGGGTTCTGTTTTTTCTTTTCCTTTTTTGTTTTGCAGCCTGTAGTCTGGCTGCACATGGAGCAATGCTTGCAAGCGCATGATACGGTGCTTTTAATGGCATGGTTGTTTTAGGAGGCCACTGTTCTGCCATCCTCGGGAGGGGGATGCTTTCAAAACAGATTATCCAAGTGAGATGGTTTAAAAAATAATATTCAAATGAAACTCTGAGCTTCTGTGTTTGTTTCAGTTAGTATGTGCTCTTGTTCTGTGTCAGTCCACCAGAAGAGCGGTGTGCTGCAGTAGGGTGGGGGGAACTGTCACGGGAGTGGTGTAGCCACAGTGAGGATTTCAGGGACACTCTGTGCCCAGCACTAGCTAAGGTAAATCAGGAAGGTGAAAGATCACTAGAGAAGGGGTTGGAGCTATGGTTTGGTCCTCAGGTGTGAGTGCACAGAATGTTAAGGTGCCTTTGTGAAGTGTTGGGTTAGGGCCTGCTCTATTGCTCAGCACCTCCTGGCCCAAGAGAGTTCAGAACATCAGAATAAAACCTCCAGGTTATGGAGTACTTAACAAGGAAATGATTTCCAACCTTACAGCTAAGTCATCTCTCTGCAGTCGTAGGTAAGAAACAGTGAGTGATATGTGGTTGTTTTTCTGTAGATGGTTGTATCCTTTGCTGTGCTTTCTATGAACTTAAATGTGTTAGATACAAAAAAAAAAATTCTCATAACTGGTAGGTGGCATTGAAAGTACTGATTTTGATGTAATATTGAATGGCTTAGCATTAATTCTTTCTCAATATTAAGGATTATGCCTGAACAGTTTAATTGTGAAACTTTTTCTGTGGTCTTTTTGCAAGAATTGGGTTAGTGGTTTTGCATTTTTTTTAATTATTTGAAGGATAAGTAGGAGGAAGACTTTTCCTTAAAGCTTGAAGAAGGACACTGCACAGTTTGTGCATCTTAATGCAAACTATTAAATAGCTTCAAAACCCAATGTAAGGATTTGTTAAACCTAAAGGCTGCTGTGTGCTGAAACAATGTAGTGGATGTTCCTTTTTTGTCTGCAGAAGAAATTGCTTTTTTTCTTGTTTCAGTCCAAATAACCCTTTTCTTCAATGTCATCAAGCATGTAAGATCATTGTAGTCAGTACTCACAGCAAATTGTCAGCAGAGCTTCCCACATAGATCCAGTGAAATGAGGCAAGTTGTGGCCTTCTCTGCCCTTCCTGGATGCATTTTCTAGAGCTTTATGGGTATGCTATAAAAGGTAGATTTGGTTAAGATAATAGAATTGATGTTAGTAAGTGGAAGCTGATGGCGTTTCTAATGTATTCTGGAAGACTGATTTGATGGGAACATTCCTGTGCTTCTACTTAAGTGCTGTTTAGAGATTAGATAAATAGATAACATAAATGGATGCTTACTTTGATTAGTCAATAAAGTCCAAAAATAACAATGCAAAATGAAAGAACTAGAGTCAAGCTGAAAAAATGTTTTGTCTACACTATAGGCAGCTTCAAATTGTAAGACAGATAGATTTTTACTGTATTTCCTCTCTTATCCTATGTGCTCTAACCCTATTCCAGTATCAAAGTCTCTCACACCAGCAAGAACCAGCCATATCAAGACACTTATCAAAATTCATTGAAGACCTGTTTGCACAAGGTGGCCAGTCCATGAAGAGCTAAGTGCTATTTTCACACAGAAATCAATGCAGATTCTTGGAATATTGAGGAAAAAAACTTTGTAATTTGATAGTGATGATGGATCTGTTACTCAGACTTTCTTGACAGTGTTTATTTTAAAATACAGTCAAAGTTTCCTTTCAATCTACTTAAAGTTGATATTTTATGAAGCATTTCTTTGTAGCTACAAAATGCTAAACTAACAATACAATTTTTGAACAATTAGCCTAGATTTTTCCTGATGTATCTTTGATTCTTGTGACAAGACTTCTTAATAATTAAAGGTAATTATAACTACTTTTTAAGTGGTTACATCTCTGCCTTCTGATAAATTTAAGTAAGTTTATTCTGTCTTTATGTAACTGCTCTTAATACAGTCATGATCTCTTTTGTTAAAGTGAACCAGCAAGGTGGGCTTTGCTGTCCTATGCAGAAGGCAAATCTCCTGTGGCCTAAACTGGTATGTTGTGTCAGTGTTTTAGGGAAGGCAGAAAGCTCTCCTTCTTCAAGATGCATTGGTGGCTGAAAGTGTTTATTAGTGCTCACAGAAGCTAAGGAAGTGCTTGCTTTGCAGACGCTGCTTCTGTTGACACAACAGTGGTACAGAAGGGAGACAACTCCCTTGCTCCAAGGGGTAGGAGGCCTGGAGATTTGCAGTCTGCCTGCCTTCAGAGATTCCATGAACATAACTAAAATTAAGAAAAAACGGCATTAGATTTTGCCCAACAGTACCAAATGGCAGAAGAAGGTTGTGTTCAATTTTATTATTCTGGAAAAGAATGGGGTTTGGATCTTGCCACAGGGCTGTTTCAGATTTTGAGTAAGGAAGTTATGTACCACCAGCATGTAACAGATGATAGCAGCCTCGATTAACAAAGGGTTTATAAGCTGTACCTTCTTGAAAGTTTGGGTTTTAGTGTAGTTCCTCTGGACTCCTGACTGGGTCTGTGAACTGCCTTAGGCACACACACCTGTCAGATTTCTTTTGCACTTGTTTCAGCTTTGACAAAGAGTAAACTTTGATGTGATAACAAATGCATAGAAGGGTCTTAATATCCATCCAGTTTAATTTGAAATCTGAGATATTGGAAGGGCTTGGGAATGTATACAGAGAATGAAATTTTCTCTTACATGCTTGTAATACATCCAGACCAGTTGTAGTATCTAACACTTCTCAGAGAATCTACAGTGATTTTAGGATATGTTGCTAGTCTGTGTTTCAATCACTATACTTTTAGGCCTTTGGAAAGGTAAAATGCAGTTGATGAGATATGCAAAAAAGAGGATACTTTCCCTTGATTCCTTTCACACAAATAATTGGAATAGGTATAATAATGTGTAAGGGGCAGTCACGTCATCTGAGGGTCTCAGTCTGCTGCAGTATGTGAACAGGAAAAGCAAGATGGGATTTGGCCTGCAGCATTATGGAATTCCAGATATGTTTGAGTCTAAAAGAGATTTTGGAATTAGATGGACAGGTCATCTGGATTGTCTGCAATTAAAAGGATACAGATTTGCTGTATCATGATAATTGAAATGCTAGCTAGTAGCCAGTGTTTATTCAGTGCAGTACGGTCAAGGGATTGACACCATAATCTTTTCTTTAAGAGGAAGAATAATCCATGTAGTTAAAGAAAGCTTTTGTGTTACTGAATACTTTTATACTGTATACAGATTTTTAACTCAATTAACTATTTCAGCAGGAAGTAATAAATTTCATGAAAAGAGTTTGCTTGCTACAGAAGAAAGAAGGCTGAGGGTTGAAATAACTCTCAAGGCATTTTTGCCAGTTGTCTTTGAAATATGCAAAAGTATTTTTTCAAAATAGCGTTAAATTTGTTATCTTTAAGAATCCAGGTATGATTTCTAAGAAAGTATTCATTAGTGTTGAAGTAGCATGCTTCAGAAATCTAAATCAAAGGACTCTGCAGCAGAGCAAATCTTCCTAGCTTGTACTTTCTCAGCAGTGCAAATCATCTTAGCTTGTGCTTTCTCAAAGAGAATTGTCAGCATCACCCTTGCTTAGGAGCTATTTTTGCTATCATATCTTTTTTTTTTTTTTGCAAATATGGTTTGTTAGTCTGCGTTTCTCCATAATAATTTTTTCATTTTCCAAAGAATCTGAAGATTTCCCCTGAAAGGTATGATTTTTAATTCTTTTAATAGCAGGCCCTAACATTAAAGCATTTGAAGATTTATAAAGGTAGATGTACAGTGGCTGTATTCTTCAGCTAAACAAGTACATAATCCTCTTCACTTAAACATAGTTTAATGCAGTGCATGGGCTTATTGGTAGCCATTGGGGTTTCCTAGAGGCTGACAGTGTTTTTATGCTGCTGTGATGCAGGGGTAGAACATGAGGCCACACAGCCTATTCCCACTGCTGCCATGTGGAGAGTAGGCTGCTCCTGGCAGTCATAAGGGAAAAACAGCAGCCTTGTTGGAGATGTGGAAATTTCTGCCAGTATTCAAGGCTTTTTTTTTTTGTTGTTGTTTTACTCCTTTTAGTCAATCTGTCCTTTACTTATTGTTAATGTCCCATGCATTTCTTCAAAAACCTCTGGGTTTGCCTTTAGAACTGTCAAAACTTTATAAAGGTTGAGTGTTTGTCCAGTTTACTTACCAACACAGACATTTTGTGATGTTAGGGCTGTAGGTCAAATTCCAGATGTGATTCTGAGCTTTTCTTGAGATATGTGCCCTTGACATTAAAGGACTACAAACGTCCTTTTTACACTATTTACCTAGCATACCTTCACTTTAAACCTAGCAGTAGGGCAGATTTCTACATTCAGGCCTAGCTCTGAATTGAAGGCTGGCAGGAGCACATTAAGACTTTTTTTTTTAAATTTCATATGCATACTATCTGGTAATTGGTAGAAAAAATGACTCCACTTGGGGAGGGGGAGTTTCTCTGTAGCTTAATACTGGTTGCTAGGTTGTGTGCAACCCCATGCTCTTACCTGCATGTGGTCAGTGATTTACAGCCTCCAGAATGTGCTGCTAATTGTCCTCACCGAGTTATTTTTTAAGGTAGCTCGTGTACCTGTGTGTTAAATGCTGAAGGTGCTTTCTGAGCTCACGCATTTGGAAACCCGAGGCAGTGCAGAAGTGCAGCAGTGTTCTGTTTATAGAACTGGGTCAGCCAGTGTGCCTTAAGTCTGACCTCCACCAGGACACTGTTTGCAGGTGCAGTTCCAGATTTTCTATTTTATGCAGATTCAAATATAGATGATGGGAAGAGTGATGACTAGCGCTGGCAGGAAAGCTGCAGTCCTGAATATGTCAAGAGGGAAAAGCTACTTTCTTCTGGGAGTTTAGAGATCATGTTGGAACAAAATTCCTCACTGTAAGGGATAATTTTAAGTAAAAGGAAGGGAAATCAGACAAAAAGGGAAAGATAATAAATATTCCTTATGAGGATATGACTTGTGACAGCAGAAACAGTCTCACAGGTAAAGAGAAATTTAACATCTTAAATTTGAATAAAACAACAGGTAATCATTGTTCTTTCAGACTTGGAGATTCTGACTGAAAACCATAACAGCAATATAGTCCAAATTGAGTGTTTGTTATCTGAGTGCTTTACAAATACCTTTCTCAGCGTATGAAAGGCATCTGTGAGTGATTCATCCTTGTCATTTCTGCTGTTGCTGAGCTGCCGGCAGGAGGGGTGCGGCTAATACAGTGTTTGACACACTGCTCAGTCCTTCCCAAACTGTTTTTCATCTCTTGCCTTTGTTGCTCAGTTTCTTTTTGTGCTTGGAACAGCCTGTAATATTTTGAGGGTTGTTTGAGCAGGCAGTTTTCCACATTATGAAGATTAGCTCGTAGTATTTGAAGATGGTGCCTTCCATGATGTAATGAGATGTGTTCTTGCTCTGAGCAGGGAATTAATGACTTGTAATTTGCAGCTCATACAAAATTGAAACAAGTACATGGCAGATGTAGGATGCTGAACCTTGCTATTTAATTAGGAGGAACTAAGAGTGAAATTAGGGTTAAAAGCCTTGAATAGACTGATTATTGTTAGGAAACAGTGAACTGTTAGGTCCCTATTAGAGATACAAAAAGATCAAATTAGTTTAACTTTTCACTGTAACTTCGTGGAATTTGCAGTGCATGTAGGTGACAGAGCCCCTAGGTATGGCTTGAGCCAGTCTTGCAGCAGCTTTTACTGTTGGGAAGATGATTTACTCTTTTATATATGCAAGCACATTATTGTTTCATTTTCAGCTATGTTGCCTGTTAGCTGTACATTCAGAGAAAATGTTTAGGGAGAATGTCACTTGGCAAAGCAGTTTAGACTTGGGTGTTTTATAATTTATTTATTTAAAATTGTATTTTGCAACAATTGTCATCAGATGCGAAGTACATTAAAAATTTATCTTCCAAGCTTTTAGTACTTGAAACCCATTAAATAATAAAAATATCAATACAGAGAGGGGAAGTCTTTAGGGATTCATAACAAGGAAGAAAAATTAGAATGTTTTTATTTATTTGTTTTTAGGATCCATTCTAATCTTTACTCAAGGAAAAATAAATTGTGGGTTTTTAGAATGAAATTCTTCCTTGATAAGTTTTCTCATGCATAGAGGGATTCAGACATGTTTTGGCACAAGAATATTTTGATGTGATCTGCAGGAAAACGACTCTTCTTTAAAAGCAGCTGAGTAGGAAAAGCTCTGTAAGAGATCTTTAAATATGAGGTGGAGAGCTTAGTAGCTGGCTGTAATATGCACATGTCTGTGGAAGAATTTAGGCAGAAATCTGTGATGTCAGCATTACTAGTGTAGTTGGTTTGAAAGTTTTATGGATAACAAAATACTTAAACTGATTAAAGATAACAGCCACTTAAGTTGTCTGTATATGATGAGATTATCCCAGTGGCTTTGCTTTCTTTGGTTCAGACTCTTGCTATTCTCAGTCCATTTCTTTGTTTTGAGCTTATGTTACAAAATGTTGTGGAAACCTCTTTAGTAGAAGGTGTTGCAGGGCTTCTTATGTTGATCTGTCAAAATTAACTATTTTTTGTGTGTTTTAAGGCAGTGACTTGATTTTTCTAGAAGCTGGAAAGCATTAAGTGACTTTTGGACTTCAGCATAGTCAATATTATCACAAACAAAGGAGGAGGATAATATTCAAGATTGACACAGACACATACTTAATAGGTAAATTTCTTAAGCCAGCTAGTGAGTCTGTAACTCTGGCTGCATTACATATTTATTTCCTCATCCAAAATTCTGTTTTATAAACCTTTGTACATCTTTATTTTGTTTTCAGTTGTACACTGAGCTAAAAACTAGTATTTGAATCTAGAATTCCTGCCCAGATAAAATCTGCGGTGCAGTGGAGTGCAGGACAAAGCTTACAGGAGCTTGAGAAGCCTTTGCCTACATTTTTTTCTGTAGGGAAAATGTGTAGGAAGAAAGGGTTAACATTTTTTGAGAAGTGACAATAGAAAGGCTGGCTAGGTTTTGTCTCCTTTCCTCTGTATACATCCTGCATAGAAACTTCATTTGTTTGCTTCCTGTGTGGCATTTGCTGCCTCAGGATATTCAAATCTAATTTACAGAGTCACGGAATATGCTGAGTTGGAAGGGACTCACAGGGATCATTGAATCCAAGTCCTTGCCCTTTACAAAGCCATCCCCAGCTATATGATTATGTATTCAAATATGGTGAACAGGCAATGATCTTTTTTAAAATACATTTTTAAAAAATCATGAAAGGGCCATACCTTCACTTATTACCCTTAAAGGCTATTAGATATTTATTCATGAATTTTACTCCAACAAAGAGTCAGATTTGATAGCAGGACAAATTATATGTTTGTTATCCTCCTGTTTTCTAAATTATTATACCAACCACAATCTATAAAACTGAACACCAACGGACACCCCTCAAAACTTATCCCAAAAGATTTATTCCTTTCCTGTCAGCGGGAGAGATTGGGATTCTAACAGTGTTCACTAGAGGAGACTTGAGAATCCCTCTGGCAGGCTGCAAGGACCTCCATGTCAGTCTGTGTCTTGATGCAGCTTTTGGCTTGGCTCCAGCTCCAGTAGATCCCTTGTACTGGTAGTGCAGAGGCAGTGGAAGCTTTTAGCTACATTTGGGTTGGAATGAGGCAGCTAAAAAATCTGGCACACTGGACTGGGACAGGAGGAATGTATTCATAAAGCAGGTCTGCTGCTGGGATGGGTTAAGTGTGGTTTTGCCCCATCGTGTTTAAACCTGCTTTTCCTCTCTTCAAAAGTTGCTGTGTTGGCTGAGCCATCCTTAGTTGCAGCTTCAGTTTATTCAGCCAGTACAATGGGCCTGTTAATTTATCTGTTAATTGATGGGTGTTAATTTATCTGTATTCATAACTTAGAATTAATTTTGTTTCTACTGAAGTGTTTAAAATGTGTAATTTTTAAAATACAATATCTATGTGTGCATTACATATATGTATGCAAACATCTTTTCATTTTTGCTGTAAAATGACAGAATATTGAGGCATGCAGAAGGAATTGCTGCTGTCTATGTTCACATAAGATACACAAATAGTCACTTCATTAGATGTCTCTGCTTGTTTTACTTCCTTATAATCAAAGGTTCAGTTCTGTGCATTCAGGATGGAAATTGTTAACTGAGGCTGTGAAAGTGTGCCAAGGCTACTTAGGGTTGAGTTGTGTGCTGAAGTTAATATAATCCATAACAATTTCTTATATGACTGTGTGTTAGAAGCATTTATTTGCAAATTTGGTCCATGTTAAATTGCAGTTCATTTTCCTACACAACTTCAGAGAGTCTGTACTTTAAAACTGTCTTTTTAAGCATTCTGGGTCATAGATCTCAGGTTAGAAATGGGAAATGTATAAATATCATTCTCCTCATCAGGTCTTCATGGGTTAATTTCTTATGCCATGCTAGATTAGTTGCTTTATACAGATTTATATGTTTCATATTGATATATTTTTGAATATGAAGTTACTGTATTGAATCTGGGTAAAACCAAGTTCACGATTCCCCAAATTCTGTGTTTTCAGACAATAGATTATTACAAAAAAACCCTATTGTCATCTACTGCTTTTGTTTGGTAACAAATGACTATGCCTTTTGGGTATTGTATTACAGGAGATCATCACAGAGAGGGTAATTTGAGTACATATGAACAGAAAGAACAGCCTTTGATTTTTAATATAATACAAAAGCATAAGAGCACATCCTTTGGCTGTTGTCATGATGTGTATATATGCACCTTCTTACAGCAGTTTTAATCCAAGACTCAAGTGGTTCTATTTTTTTTTTTTTTTGCTTTCTCCTAAAAATAGACTAGTTTTTGTAGTACAAAGTTTTAATACAGTTTTAATTCATTTAAAATGTTAGTTTGTCAATGCTTACCCAGATGTCTTCACATAGATGGGATAATTTATTGCTTTTGAAAAATCTTTCCTATTTTATTCTAATTTATACTTCCTGGTTCACTCAAAGATTTAAATAACTGAGGTATAGAGGAGTAATTTCTCAAGTCTTTATTTTCATTATAGAACATTTTCTGGTGACATTTAAAAATGGTCAAATGGTTTGTGTGTCTTCTCTCTACATTTTTACATTTATAAGCTTGTTTCTCAGTTCAGTAACAGCATGTGTGATAATTAGAGTATGTGAGTTTCTAAACTTTTTTGAGTCTTCATTTGCATTTGGTGGACATGCTGACAAACATCCAAAAAATACTATCTTTAGTGTAATGCATTAGATACTGATAAAATAGCACAGTGGAATGATTCTTGCTGCAAGGGTTGTACTATACAAACTGTTTTTTCTGGCATGAGACAGGTGTTGCATCTTCATTAAACAGCTGCATCTAGACCTGTAGGCAATTGAATATCTATGTGTTAAGTGTAGAGTTAAAATAATGAATTAAAGTTGTCCTAGGGGGTAGTTGTGATGTTCAAAATACATAGTGGCAAGAGCTTTTGTAGTCCTTGGGACAGGATGAGGCTGGTGTTACCTTTTTACAGGAGAAAGATGACTTTTCTCATGACTGACTGATGAACTCTTTCAGAAGACTGGGTGATATTTCTTCAAATTCCTCAAGCTCCATTTTGTGTTTTTTTTTTTTTTTAGAGAACTACAGTGACATCTGCAAATAGCTATATTTATTGTAGTATGTGTTTTATACACCACCTCCTTTGCTTTCTCACAAATCAGAATCCTGGAGATGCAGCCCTGTTCCTCAGCAGTTGCTACAAATTCTAATGCCACGTCATAGTCTGTGCTTCATTATGTGTTGGTTTTTTGGTTTATCTATGAGTGTTAATATTAAATCTATGAGTGTTAATATTAAATCTGGAAATAGAAACTGGAAAACTTGAAACTGTTCAAACTCAGGACATGAAACATTGTAAAAGTTGTTCACAAATATAACTGAATTCTGAGTATACATTTCAGACTTTATTCACTTACAGACTTGTATACTTATTTTATTTTTCCTTTTGTATTAACTAGCATACTCTTCCATTTCAGAATGTATGAAAACATGTCCACAATGGTGTATTTAAAGGAAGAGAAGTTGGAGAAACTTACTCAAGATGAAATCATTGCCAAAACGAAGCAAGTGATTAATGGACTAGAGGCACTGAAGAATGAACACAATTCAATTTTACAGAGCTTACTTGAAACACTGAAATGTTTGAAGAAAGATGATGAAACTAATCTGGTTGAAGAAAAATCAAACATGATTCGAAAGTCACTGGAAATGCTGGAACTTGGCCTTAGTGAAGCACAGGTAAAGTTGTGGTAAAAATGAAGCATTTCAGACATTTCTCCCCAGATATTAGTAATATGTTGGGACATTTACATTATTCTTGGATATAATGGACAAAAGATGCTGTAATTAATAGAGGTAGTTACTGTACATCGTGCTGTGTTACAGAACTAATTATGGGGTTAGTGTTACAGCACTGAAACTCATGACTGGGCTCCACTTGACATCAGTGAGAC